>NC_079314.1:113232878-113832878 GCF_029931775.1 Euleptes europaea | reverse complement strand
GAATCAAACCCAGTTCTCCAGATTAGAGCCCAGCGCTCCAATGCTCCAGTGCAATCCTATTCAATTCTATGAGGCTTGTTTTAGGGAATTTCTTTGGATTACGCCCAAGAGGGCCTTAAGCTTTGCTTTTGTACTGACCGTCAAGGCATAGAGAAGACCCAAACCCATGAGTCCGGAAGCGGGTCCTTCAGCAATGGAGGCCACGGCCGCAGTGAGAACAATGAAAGCCCCCAGATAGTCCTGAGAAGAAAAAGGAAATGTGCACGTCATTGAAAAGAGGAGAGGGACTGTGCTTCAGGGCAAATCATATGAAATATTAATAATGCACAGCAGATCCAATACGTTTCTACTGGTACCGCAAACCGGCTCTGCTCCAACTTCCTCCATAAGGGGCGGCCCTGAAAATACTGGCAACGAGAAGGCTGGAATGAATGCAACTCATCCAATTCTAGTGCAACCCTATCCCGAACTACTCCAAAGCCTAGATTCAAGTCCATCAGCACCTTAGAGACCAACAAGATTTTCAGGGTATGAGCATTTGTGAGTCAGAGCTCCCTTCGTCAGATACTGAGGAAAGGATATCAGATATCTGACGAAGGCAGCTCTGACTCTCTCTAAGGTGCGGCTGGATTTATATCTGGGCTTTGGAGAAGTTCGAGATAGATGAAGAAGGAGGAGGAGAAGAGTTGGTTTTTATACCCCACTTTTCTCTACCTTTCAGGTGTCACAAAGCGGCTTACAATCACCTTCCCTCCCCCTCCCCACAACATGCACCTTGTGAGGCAGATGAGGCTGAGAGAGTTTGGAGAGAACTGTGACTAGCCCAAGGTCACCCAGCATGCTTCATGTGGAGGAGTGGGAAATCAAACCTGGTTCTCCAGATTAGAGTCTGCCACTCTTAACCACTATACCACGCTGGCTCTCTAGGAACTAGGGACCATCCAGGTCAGGCCTCATATATATATATATATATACGCTATTTAATTGCATTTATTCATAATTAAAAATTGTCTCAAATATTCATAAAATAAAAATATAAAAAGCTAGCGTTTGTTATCCCAGTGCTTTTGAACTTATTGGCTTGGATTCAAACTAACATTTCTGAGGGAGAAAGCCTTTCCCTCCCGGAGCATGAGTTTCCCACTTCCCGTGGCTACCCGAAATTTCCAGAAATCTTGTTCCTCAGATTGGGGGGGGGGGCATTTGGGGCTGCCATGGAAGGAGAGAGGTGGTAAAATCACACTCCCCCCGTGGAAGTGCTTGCACCTGAAGAAAATGTTAGTCTGGATCCAACCGATTGACTGGAACACTGTTTCGTAGGAAGACAGAGTAGCATTTAGCGTGCTGGGCTAAGACTGGACAGATCAAGGAACAAATCCCCTCCATCGTGAAGCTCCCTAGGGGATCTTGGGCCTTTCACTCTCTCTCTCTCTCAGCCTAATCTACCTCGAAGGGTTGTTGTGAGGATAAACCAGAGGTGGAAGAGTGATGTGCACCACCTGGAGCTCCTTGGAGGAAGAATGAGATAAAAATGTGACAGAAGTAGCTGAGAACATAAGAACATTGGTTAGAATCCTGCTGCATGTCCACAAGTAATAGGGCTAGAGAGTAGAGCGTATATTGTATATTTTGACAATTCATCTGAAGAAGGTACTGGGCCCAGTACTTTTCAATGTTTTTATAAATGATCTGGATGAGGGTGTGGAGGGACTACTCATTAAATTTGCAGGTGACTCCAAATTGGGAAGAGCAGCAAACACACCAGAAGATAGAGACAGAATGCAGCGAGATCTGAAAAGTGGGGGGATGCGAATAACATGCAATTCAACAAGGATAAGTGCCGAGTTCTACATCTGGGTAACAAAAATGAGGGACACACATACTGGATGGGGGATACACTTCTGGGTAGCAGTGTGTGTGAACAAGATCTTGGGGTACCGGTGGACCGTAAATTACATATGAGCAGACAGTATGATGCAGCGACAAAAAAGGCTAATGCGATTTTGGGGTGTATCAACAGAGGCATCACATCCAAATCGCAAGATGTCATGGTCCTGCTGTACACTGCATTGGTCAGGCCACACCTGGAATATTGTGTGCCGTTCTGGAGGCCCCATGTCAAAAAGGTTGTGGACAGGATGGAGCGGGTGCAGAGGAGAGCGATGAGGATGATCAGGGGCCTGGAGACCAAGCCCTACAGGAAAGGCTGAGGGAGTTGGGAATGTTTAGTCTGGAGAAGAGGAGGTTGAGGGGGGACAGGATTGCTCTCTTGAAGTATCTGAAGGGTTGTCACTTAGAGGAGGGCAGGGAGCTGTTCCTGTTGGCAGCACAGGATAGGACTCATAATAATGGGTTTAAATTGCAGGCAGAAAGGTACCGGCTGGATATTAAGAATTTTTTTTTACAGAAAGAGTTGTTTGACAGTGGAATCAGCTACCTAGGGAGGTGGTGAGCTCCCCCTTACTGGCAGTCTGTAAGCAGAGGCTGGACAAGCACTTGTCAGGGACGCTCTAGGCTGATCCTGCATTGAGCAGGGGGTTGGACTAGATGGCCTGTATGACCCCTTCCAACTCTATGATTCTAAGGTTTAGATATAGGAATCACTTGCAAATGTAATTCCATAATCAGGATGAACGCCATGTGAATCAGTCTTCAAGGACAGGACTTTGGGTTGTGGACAGCCCCCTTAGTGGCTTGGAATTTGACCTCTATTCCATGAAATAAATGCCTCCAGTGTTTTCCAATGGATGGGAAGCAGGAATGAGGGGGCAGAGGCTATGTGGTCTCATTTGCCAGCATGGTATCCCCTGATGTTACAGTTTGCAAATTCCAAGGCAGCTCAAAGACAAAACATGTTGAAGTCCAGCCCTCGTAAGGGTACTAATTATAACTTTATTTTGGAAAGTTAAACGCAAAGACATTTTGGCTAATATTGTGAGTGGATTGGTCTTGAGCATACAGGTTTGACAACAGAGGGATCTTAGCAACAGAAAGTGTAGTGGTTATGAGCGGTGGTTTGGAGCGGTGGACTCTGATCTGGAGAACCAGGTTTGATTCCCCACTCCTCCACATGAGAGGCGGAGGCGAATCCGGTGAACTGGATTTGTTTCCCCACTCATACACATGAAGCCAGCTGGGTGACCTTGGGCTAGTCACTGCTCTCTCAGACCCACCTAGCTCACAGGGTGTCTTTTGGGGGAAGGGGGAGGTGATTGTAAGCCGGTTTGATTCTCTCTTAAGTGGTAGAACTTACTCCAAATAGGCTTGGAATTCAATCTGCCTGTGAAATCTCACCTAAAGTAAACTGTGAAATGAATTTGGGATGTGTGTGCCCACACATGCATGCAGGCTTCGTTTCCTCCACTAGTGAAATTGGTAGGGTTGCCAACCTCCTGGTGGTGGCTGGAGATCTCCTGCTATTACCACTGATCTCCAGTCAATAGAGATCAGTTCACCTGGAGAAAATGGCCGCTTGGGCAATTGGACTCTATGGCGTTGAAGTCCCTCCCCTCCCCAAACCTCGCCCCCCTCAGGCTCGGCCCAAAAAATTTCCTGCTGGTGGCAATGAGGGAGCTGGCCACCCTATAAGCAGGCCTTATAGGGCTTCCCAAACTCTCACTAGATTTCTTCCTCTTGTGAGACTTCGGCCAACATTTTGGTGGCCTAAGGAACTGCTGCCATTGGCAGGATTGCCAGGGTTATCCCAAATGATGGACAAACTCTCTTGAGAAGAGGGAATCTTAGGAGACTTAAGCCCTGTACGAAGAAGTTGGTTTTTATACCCTGATTTTCTCTACGTTTTAAGGAGACTCAAAGTGGCTTACAATCACCTTCCCCTCCCCTCCCCACAACAGACAACTTGTGAGGTGGGTGAGGCTGAGAGAGCTCTAACAGAGCTGTGACTAGCCCAAGGTCCCGCAGTAGGCTTCATGTGGAGGAGTGGGAATCAAATCCGGTTCTCCAGGTTAGAGTATTCCACCCTTAACCACTACACCACTCTGACTCTCATTTGTAGTTTGCTGTGCTGTATTTGAAGAGTCATAGGAAAGAGGAAACAAGAAGCCGTTTCTGGCTTCAAGTTGTAGAGATAGGGCCACCAGACTTCCCTCAAGCAGGCTTAGTTGCCTGCTGCAGCTCCAAGAGGTGGTGGGAGAATTTTTTTTTAATGGTGATGTCGTCTGCATTGCTCCATCACTTCTGAGGAAAACCCAGAAGTGACATGAGGTAGGTCTAGGAACCCCCAGGATCTCTATGGTTTTACCATAGAGTTTCCAGGGATTCCTAGAGCTACCCTACATCACTTCTTGGTTTTCAATGCAAGTGCCGTAGCAACGCAGCTGAAATCTCACCCCCTCATGTCCCTGCCTCCAACCCTCCTGCCAGTAGCCATTACAACTGATCTCCAGCCGATAGAGATCAGTTCACCTGGAGAAAATGGCCACTTTGGCAATTGGACTCTATGGCATTGAAGTCCCTCCCCTCTGCAAACCCCACCCCCTTCATGCTCTGCCCCCAAAATCTCCAGGTATTTCCCAAACTAGAGCTGGCAACCCTACCTTAGTAGTAACTTTACTAAGTGTCTTTATGAAATATTATCCTTACATAATCCAATATGTGGATAATAATACTGGACCTTGGTGGTATCTTTAGTTGGGATGTAAGAAAACGTCCGAGAGGTATTGCACTAGGCTTTAAAAAATTCAGTTTGCTTCCCTTGAAGTTCCTGAGATGGTATGCTTTTTGGAGAAATTCAGCAACAGCCTCGAGATGTGTGGAACCCTTCAGAGAAAATTTTGCTAGCCTTACTGAAACTCTTTTATATCTCCTCCCCACAAATTCCTCAAAATGTTTACTCAAGTAGTACCTTCAGCTTTGCCTTTGGTAGTAGTTCTCGATTTGCTGATGCTGGGAAAATCCTGTCAGGAGTCTCTTAGATTAGCATGAAATGACGTGGAGTGGGGAGAGGGGACATTGTGAATGCTGGCTGATCAGGTTACGGGCCCTCCCCTCATGATCTGGGTTTTCTGTCTACCACATTTTTATTCTGACTTTCTTCCGTGGTCCTCAGGGTGGTGTACGTGATTCTGCCTCTTCATTTTGTCTTCACGACACCAACTCTGTGAGGGATGTTGGGCTGAGAAAGTGACTGGCCCAAGAAACCTGGCCTCCCTAACCACTACACCACTTTGGCCTTTTATGCATGGCTGTTTCCCTTGCAGTCACCCCTCCGACAACTTCGAGTCTTTGTGTTGATTATGCATGCTGTTTTTGACCATTAGAGGTTGCCTTGCTCTCCACCTGCATTTCCCTGTGTTTTGCCCATGTTTTCAAATTTGAGATAAAACAGGTCTCTGAAAATGTGGGCAAAATGCGGGGAAATGCAGGGGGAGAGCGAGGTGACCTCCGACAGTTGGAAACAGCATGCATAATCAAAACAAAGCCCTGAAGTTGTCGAAGGGGTGACTGCAAGGGTAGCAGCCATGCATAAAAACCATTTGAAGCCAATTGCCACAGACCCGCCACCCCACACTTTGTTAGCGGTTTGCTTTTATAACCTCTTCTGAACGATAGTCAACACAGCAGCGAACAAAGACGTTCTTGGCCTTGCCGAGAAACTCATAACAAACTCAAGACTGAGCTATTTTGAGGACTGTTGCTCATGACCTCGTCTGGGTTTCCCAGATGCATCCCAGCTACAAGTCTTTCACATCAAGCCAAAGTAAGTGGTCGGTGGAAAGGTTTCACAACCCCGGCAAAGACAATGCCGCACGTACCGTTCTGACCTCCAGCCATCTGTTGGCAGCCGACAGAAACAAGTACGCAATGTTGTTGGTGTCCGTCAGTTCCAGCATACGTTGTTTAAACCTGGCTTCGTGCCTGTGGATGACGAAAAAGGGCTCTCGCGTTAGCAATTCACGGTTCGCACAATTTCGATGTTACAACAAGCGCTACAGATCGCAGGGCTCAGCCGTCCAAAATCACTGATGAACCCACCTTTGACAAAAGGTTGTGGTAAGCACTTTTTAAAGAAAGAAATTAAATCAGGGCCTATGAAGCTGCCCTATCCTGCGTTTGACCATTCACAAAAAATCACACAAAAAAAATCACAAAATCACAAAAGGTTGGAAGAGACCACAAGGGCCATCCAGTCCAACCCCCTGCCATGCAGGATCCCACAATCAAGGCACTCCTGACAGATGGCCATCCAACCTCTGCTTAAGGACCTCCAAAGATGGGGTTCAACTCCCCACCCCACCCCACAAGCCATCTCAGACCATTATTCAACCAATGTCAGTATTGGCCTTTTGTGCATGGATGTTTCCCTCGCGGTCACCCCTCCGATGACTTCCGGTCTTTATTTTGATTCTGTGGTTTCCGTCCGTCAGAGGTCACCTTGTTCTCTCCCTGCATTTCCTACACTTTGCCTGCGTTTTTCAAATTTGTGATAAAACAGGTCCCTGAAAATGGGGGCAAAATGCGTGGAAACGCGTGGGGAGAGCGAGGTGACCTCTGCCTATTCGTTTTCACTGGAGATATGGGGGATTAATCCTGCAAACTTCTGCATGCAAAGCAGACCTTCTTCCACTGAGTCACAGCCCTAGTTGACCTTCATGGTGTGCACTGATAATACAAAAATCCAAGCATGTCAAATTCATGGTTGCTGTTTCGGAGCAGGCGCATGAAGAAGAGTCCAGCATTACATTGTCTTCTTTCTCGGTCCACGCACCGTCCCAGGCTAGGGTTGCCATCTCCCTCTTTTCTACCAGCAGGCAGTTTTTGGGGCGGAGCCTGAGGAGGGCTGGGTTTGGGGAGGGGAGGGACTTCAATGCCATAGAGTCCAATTGCCAAAGCAGCCATTTTCTCCAGGTGAACTGATCTCTCTCGGCTGAAGATCAGTCGTAATAGCGGGAGATCTCCAGCCACCACCTAGAGGTTTATATAAATTGCTACAATTTATAACATGGAGTCACAACTAACCACTTACTAAATATAACAACCACAACAAACTATCCTACTATATACAATATATGTTACAACAACCTGGCTGGAACAAACCAGACTAATGATTCTATATCTTGGTTAGACTTTATGTCACTTTCAATCATTAAAGGGAAATTCTTGTATTCTCTTCAGGCTTTACGATTGTGTTTCTGACCTTATAGAATACGATGCCACCATGAGATGATGCCAAAGAATAAAGAGGGGATACGGCCGTTTTGAATTATTTTGATTAAATTCTTCATTAGTCCCTCAAAAATCAGTCATCATATAATGTCTCCAGCTTGAATATTACATGTTTGCCATAAATTTAAGCAGGATAATAGCCAGTTCCCATGTAGGGTAACACATTTGTTGTTCTAATATATATTGTATATAGAAGGATAGTTTGTTGTGGTTGTTATATTTAGTAAGTGGTTAGTTGTGACTCCATGTTATAAGTTGTAGCAATGTATATAAATATTTGCACTTTGTAATACTCATTCGCTCCTGTGCTGATTTCCAAACCCTTATGGTACGAGCACAGTGGTGTCTTTGATCCTACCCCCTAGAGGTTGGCAACCCTATCCCAGGCTCCCATCCCACCCAACACACTGGCCGAGATCAGTAGCAAAACATAATTCCTCAAGATCATGGGGGGAGCCAGGATTTCCATGTTTCAGCTAAAATTCCACAGGAGATGCTACCAGACCAACAACGCTCTTTTGGACAGTCTTCTCCGCACTGCTCATGGGCTCATCAGCCTTCAGTAGTAGCTAGGCTTTATACATAACTTCTACTCCCCATCCCACCCCACGAGCCAGCTCAAACCAATTTCATCATCCGGACATTTCTCAGCTAGGGGGAGGGGGAAGAGTTCAGCTTGAACTGCAGAGCTGATGCGACAGAGATGTTTAGAAAGTTGTAAGTGCCAGCAGAAGGCCAGCTGCCGTTGTGTACATGTCAGGGCTGTGCTTCTGGGCTGGTGGAAACAAACAGACGGCTCTTGGCTGGTTTATTATGCATTGCAAGAATACGGGGCTTGCGGCTCATCTTGTTTAATTTTCTGGTGATTGGCTTTTTTGTGCATGTGACCAGGGATCCGTTTAACGATCAGAAATGTTTTTGCAATAAACAAGGGATGAGATAAGATCCCTAGGGTTGCCAGGTCCCTCTTTGCCACTGGCGGGAGGTTTTGAGGGGCGGAGCCTGAGGAGGGCAGGGTTTGGGAAGGGGAGGGACTTCAATGCCATAGCATCCAATGGCCAAAGCGGCCATTTCCTCCAGGTGGACTGATCTCTATTGGCAGAGGATCAGTTGTAATAGCAGAGGATCTCCAGCTAGTACCTGGAGGTTGGCAACCCTATCGGAGGCCCTGTTCCGGGTGCTTCCACCTTTGGAGATTAGTCAGGTGGCAAGCTGGGAGAGGGCCTTCTCGCTCATGACACCAAAGCCCTTCTGATACCATCTTCCTTCACCAGGTGAAGGCTTTTTTGCTTCGATTGGCATTCCCTCAATGATCCCTCCTTCTTAACCAATGTTTTAATTGCTGTTTTTATGTCTTATGTGTGTCTTAACTCTGTTTTTTACTTGTTCTAATGACGTGTGTTTGGGAGGGGAGTTGGTTTTAATGGTTTTACAGTGGGGTGGTATCATATATGTGTTAACTTGTCAGCTGCCTTGGTGGTTCTTGGAAAGGCATAAAGACGAGATACAAATATAGTAAATCAATAAATACTGCCTTTCTCGTGCCACTTTCAACTCTCCGTAAAACACCCCCCAAAACAATAATCAATTTCTAGCCTTGTTCTGATTCCCTTTGGCAGCTACGTTTCTACCTTTCCCCCCTCCTCCTAATGGAAACTCTGACACGCTCAGTCTTCCCTCTTTTCATCCTCTTCCAGCTGCTCTTCTGCACATTCCTAGGCTTTCATCCTGTCAGGCAAAGAGCCGAAATCCCAGTCTAATTGGAGCGAGCAACTGTGCGGTTAGGTGGCGGAGGGAGTTCATTACGTTACTGCTCCATGGGTACATAATGAACTCGGAAGTGCTTACCCAGGGGGCTGTGGTTTTCTAACAAAGCCCTGTAAAGGCAGAAAGCTGCTAAGAGGCAGGAAAAGGAGGAAAGAAATGGTGTTGGTGTTTGTGTAGCAAAACAGCTGCAGAGTTACCAAAGAAGTCCAGAGTCAGACAGAAGGGGCATAAGATTTTTTTCCAGAATGGATTTTGAAATTGCAAGCATTTGCAACAATGGCAAGACTAACAAATTTACTTCAAAGAAAATTGACAGACAACTTAAACAGAGATGGCAACCATTTTATGACAGATATGTTTGAGAGAGAGTCAACCTTGAGCTGGCTGCCTGAAACTGACTCCCGTTGGGATCGAACTCAGGTAGTGAGCAGAGCTTGGACTGCAGTACTGCAGCTTACCAGAAAATCAATTTACTTTTTTTTTTAAAGATTGTTTTATAAGGTTGCTTAGCAGGGTTGCCAGCCCTCTACTTGCAGTCCCAACCCAGAGCTGGCAACCCTAGACCCAAGATGCAGGTTAAACCAAGGAAACACATTATCAGGCGCTATAGCCCCCATAGGTGCCATGTGGGGAATCAGCGTCACGTCTAACATAAAATCAAAGAGAAGTCCACAAGAACAAACCGGAATGCTCTAATGGTAGTGAGGCCTTCTGCTGTTTCTGAGAAGTGGCAGAGGAGAGGCAACTGGGTGCTATCGTCAAGCTCCTGAAGGTCCCTATGGCCAAAGAACAGAAGGCAAGGAGTAAGTAGAAGAAGAAGAGTTGGTTTTTATATGCCGACTTTCTTCACCATTTATGAGAGACTCAAACCGGCTTACAATCACCTTCCCTTCTCCTCCTCACAACCGGCACCCTGTGAGGTAGGTGGGGCTGAGAGACCTGTGACTAGCCCAAGGTCACCCAGCTGGCTTCACATGAAGGAGTGGGGAAACCAATCCAGTTCCCCAGATTAGCCTCTGCCGCTCATGTGGAGGAGTGGGGAATCAAACCCGGTTCTCCAGATCAGACTCCACCGCTCCAAGTAGCAAAACAAATATCCGAAAACAGCAGTTTACAGCAAAGAGAGGCCCTTATTTTAAGCTTGTTTGTCGGAATCTGCTTTCTCTAAAAAGAGAAATTGGTGATAGCAATCAACATCAGAGTGGTAATGGGATCAGTTGATAGGCATTGACTGGAAAGACACACGAACTCATGAAGCTGCCTTATATTGAATCAGACCCTTGGTCAGACCCTTGGTCCATCAGAGTCATTGTTGTCTACGCAGACCGGCAGCAGCTCTCCAGGGACTCAGGCTGGAGTCTTTCACGTCATCGGCTTGCCTAGACCCTTTCACTGGAGATGCCGGGGATCAAACCTGGGACCTTCTGCATGCCAAGCCGATGCTCTACCACTGAGCCACAGCCCTTCCCTATGGCTTTCCAGGGTCTCAGGCAGAGGTCTTTCCCATCACCAACTTTCCTCGTCCCTTTAACTGGAGATGCCGGGGATCTAACCTGGGATCTTCTGCATGCCAAGCAGATGCTCTTCCACTGAGCCACGGCCTCTCCCCATTCGGCACGTTGGAATACTCACTTGGATGCAACTCGGAAGTATTTCTGGATGAAATAAAAGGCGATTCCAAGGGGCACGAGAGCAAGCAGGAAGAAAGGCGTGGCGTACGAAATCATCCCAATAGCAGACAGGCAGAGCAAGGTGGACCGCGTGAGCGACTCCAAAGTCGGAGGGATGTGCTGTGGCAAAGAAGGATGCAAATGTTGTATTGGGACGAACATTCTGAGAACGAATGTTTCGGCCAGCAAAGGTACATTTCCCCTGACCTCTTCTTAATTTATATTCACTTAGACAACATGGTTGAGTAGATCCATTGTCCAAAATCATCCACCATTTAAGAATGCCATCCTTCTGGCTGAACTCGATGGGCAACGGCTTTGAAATATTTGCATGCCGCTTTTCCAAGGCTCAAGACAGCTTGCCGTCACACATGCGAAACGAACCAAAACAATATCAAACTATAGTAAAAAAAGTAACTGATAAAAATTATTAGAAGGAAGCGAGATGTTTAGGGAATAGAAGCATCAGCGTGAAGAAGAAGAAGAAGAGTTGGTTTTTATATGCCAACTTTCTCAACCACTTAAGGGAGACTCAAACCGGCTTACAATCACCTTCCCTTCTCCTCCCCACAACAGACATCCTGTGAGGTAGGTGAAGCTAAGATAATGTGACTTGCCCAAGGTCACCCAGCTGGCTTTGTGTGTAGGAGTGGGGAAACCAATCCAGTTCCCCAGATTAGCCTCTGCCGCTCATGTGGAGGAGTGGGGAATCAAACCCGGTTCTCCAGATCAGAGTCCACCACTCCAAACCACCGTTCTTAACCACTACACCACGCTGGCTGAAGAAGTGCTTAAAGCGTCAAACCGGGACTGGGGGGAGTGGACCTGGGTTCAAGCCCTGCACTATCTCCATTACAGTCAGTATTCAAACACTTCAATTTTACATCTTTCTTTGTAATTGTCGTGTTGATGCTCTCACTAGAATTCTGTGGAGTCTTTGAAATTTCCATTTCATTCACAGGGAGCCTATCCAAACAGATAGGAAACAAAACTCCAAATTATGCTGTACGGTAGATCTGTGAATCCTGCAAAAAAAAAAAAAAAAAAAAAACGACATCACCGGGCTCACCTGATCGATTATATT
Organism: Euleptes europaea; assembly: GCF_029931775.1. Classification (NCBI taxonomy): domain Eukaryota; kingdom Metazoa; phylum Chordata; class Lepidosauria; order Squamata; family Sphaerodactylidae; genus Euleptes; species Euleptes europaea. Next base: position 113,821,172 of record NC_079314.1, on the reverse strand, counting down.
TGTGTCTGCAGAAAAGCGATTGAGAATCAGCCCCAAGGGTGTTGTGTCAAAGAATCTGTCAGATGCAGAAAACAAAACAAAAAAAGGGAAATCTTGTTTATTTTATTTATAGTCTTCTTTTCTCACTGAGACTCAAGCCATGTTGCACAGCATAAGACATTATGCGTAATGTGTCATAAGAACATAAGAAGAGCCCTGATGGGTCATACTAGTGATCATGTCCAGCATTCTGTCTCATCCAGTGGCCAATAGGGTTGCCAGATACCAAGCAATGGTGGGCAATTGCTCACCAATTAAGGCCAGCAGGGGGAAATAGGCCCACTGAAGGGGGGTGATTAACATCACTTCGGGGGTAAACCCAGAAGTGACGGGGGAGCTCTAGCACATTCCCCCAAGGAATGTGCTACAGCGTCCCCATCACTTCTGGGTTTACCCCAGAGGTGATGTTATTGTGCTAATCATACCCCAGCCCCACCGCAATGAAGCTCCTGCCGGTGGCAAAAGGGGACCTGTCAACCGTAGTGGCCAACCAGTTACTATGGACGCCTACAACAGGTCACAAAGGCCGAGGCCTTCCCCTGATGTTGCCTCCTGGAACTGGTATCCGGAGGATGACTACATCTGAATGGGGAGGTTCCCTTTAGTCACCATGGCTAGAGACCACTGATAGTCCTGTCCAACAGGAATCTGTCTAATCCCCTTATAAAGCTGTCTATGACTGTGGCCATCACTACATCCTCTGGCGGGGAATTCCACATTTTAATCACCCTCTGTGTAAAGAAGTATTCCCTTTTGTTCATCTATTATTCTTCTAATCTATGTGTATCAGTTAAAACACTTCCACCCTGGCTTTCTCCTTATGACCAGGATCCAAGGTGAACACATGAAACTGCCTTATATGGAGTCAGACTACGGGTCTTTCAATTATTGTCTACTCAGATGGGCAGCAGCTCTCCTGGGTCTCAAGCGGAGGTCTTTCACATCCCCTGCTACCTGACCCCTTTTCAATTGGAAATGCCGGGGACTGAACTGGTGACGTTCTGCATGCAAATCAGATGCTCTACCACTGAGCTACGGCCTTTCCCCAGATTGGAGGTAGCTTGAACCTCCAAGCATCACCCCTTAGCTCCCAGGTTCCACACCCTGCATCTCAGGCTCCAAATTTCAGGAGACTCCGATGGCCCTGTGGTTGATCTACAAGTGTTGAACGCATGCGTTAAATGAGGTACTAAATGCAAATTACCATAGCCACCCATTTCATTCTGGCTGTACCTGATTGGGCCAAGGATGATCTTGTTGAGGAGATTGTGGTGAAGGTTCTTGGCTGCCATGAGACCCATCCACTCGACGGTCAAGGAGGTGACGAGACAAAGGACGATCCCCGCAGCGCTAAGGGCGCTGAATACGGCTATGTAGCAATTCTGTTAAAATGACAAGAAACATATTTCTGATCCTGGGAAAGAGACCTTTTATTTTCCTTTGGTTATGAAACACCCTCAACGGGATGACACTGACATTTCTAGTGTGGAACAGCTGGCGTGTCATAGTGTGTCATAGCTCCAGAAGACTTCCATTGTAGTAGTCCATGAACTTCCTGTCTCAATTAGTACAGTGTTTGCATAGCACCGTGGGAAAAAAATGAAATTTGTTGACTGTAACCCAATTTTGTAATCTGTTCTTTATGTCTGTGGGAGCTGGGGTTGTCAAATCTGGATTGGGAAATCCCTGGAGATTTTGGGGGTGGAGCCTTGCATTCCCTCATGAGCCTGCTGTCACAGAATCATAGAGTTGGAAGGGACCACCAGGGTCATCTAGTCCAACTCCCTGTACAATGCAGGAAATTCACAACTACCTTCCCTACACACATCCCAGTGATCCCTACCCCATGCCCAGAAGATAGCCAAGATGCCTTCCCTCTCATCATCTGCTTAAGGTCATAGAATCAGCATTGCTGACAGATGGCCATCTAGCCTCTGCTTAAAAACCTCCAGGGAAGGAGCACTTACCACCTCACGAGGAATTATGTTCCACTGAGGAACCACTCTAAGTATTAGAAAATTCTTCCTAATATCTAGACAGAACCTCTTATGATTTAATTGCAACCCATTGGTTCTGGTCTGAACATCTGGGGCAACAGAAAACAACTTGTTACGCTCCTCTATATGACAGCCCTTCAAGTACTTGAAGATGGTTATCATATCCCCCCTCATTTGTCTCCTCTTCAGGCTAAACATACCCAGCTCCTTCAACCTTTCCTCATAGGACTTGGTCTCCGGACCCCTCACCATCTTTCATGCTTCCTCTACCAACTATGTGGAGGAGGGATCCTTTTGCTGATCTCACACATGAGCACAGATTACATTCAAAAGAAGAATGATTGGCTGGCCTAGAGTGGACAATTAAAATAATTAGAATCACTACATAATGGCAGATTCTGCTAAGGGGTATTTGTATCCGAGAGGCTGTCAGCATACAGAATGTCATAATCGTATTGCACAGCAGATCCAGGGAACAGCAAACCGTAACATCATACACCATATAATTAATAATAATAATTAACTGCTGCTGAGTTGCAACTTACTTATGGCAACCCCATGAAGTCCCCACCTCATGGGGTTATCTTTCTTTCTTTCCCCTGTTCTTAGACCAAGGTCTTGAACAATAAAACCATAAAACGTAAATAAGACCCATCTCTAAAATCACCTCCCTTCAACTCTTCTCTGCAGCCTCCAAAAAATGAGCAACAAAATAAGTACGCTGAGGATCAGAGTCCTCTAAGAGGAACTGAACCTTTAGTTTTCTGTTGCCCAAGAAGGTCGGACCAGAACCAACGGGTTGAAATTAAATCAAAAGAGTTTCTGTCTAGACATTAGGAAGAATTTTCTAACAGTCAGAGCGGTTCCTCAGTGGAACAGGCTTCCTCGGGAGGTGGTAAGTTCTCCTTCTATGGAGGTTTTTAAGAAGAGGTTAGATGGCCATCTGTCAGCAATGCTGATTCTGTGACCTTAGGCAAATGATGAGAGGGAAGGCATCTTGGCCATCTTCTGGTCACTGGGGGTGTGAGTGGGGAGGTAGTTGTGCATTTCCTGCATTGTGCAGGGGGTTGGACTAGATGACCCTGGTGGTCCCTTCCAACTCTATGATTCTATGCTTGAGAAAACACAGAGCCTTATCAAGGAAATATATGAGCAGAGGTGATTTACCATTGCCTTCCTCTGCCTAGCAACCTGGCTTTCTCAGTTGTCTCCCATCCTGACCATGGTTGTATCTGCTTAGGTTCCATGCTCTGACAAGCAGACTAGTCTGGGCTATTCAGGCTGCTATGCACACCATGTAGGGAAGGCAAAATGGTGCACCTGCATGAGTAAACCAGCTGCTGGACTTCGGCTTGGCTTCCCAAGACAGAAAAAAAAATCTCCGTACATGTAAGCTAACACATCAGGAAGAAGACTAGACTACAATGCTTCTTATTTAATGCTCGGGGTTTTTTTTAATCTACGAACAGAGAAACATTCAGTCACAAATTCTCCCACTGATAAGCTACCCTCAAGGAATAGTTTTACCACTTCATCTATGAAACACGCTCCGCATATCATTGTTGTATGAATTGGAGGACTCTCTCAATGCTCAGCAAAATGAGAAACCTGTCTAGGTTTGACTGTACTTGGTGGTGAAAAGTGCTGTCAAGTAGGTAAAGGTCCCCTGTGCAAGCACCGGGTCATTCCTGACCCATGGGGTGACGTCACATCCCAACATTTACTAGGCAAACTTTGTTTATGGGGTGGTTTGCCAGTGCCTTCCCCAGTCATTCTCCCTTTACCCCCAGCAAGCTGGGCACTCATTTTACCGACCTCGGAAGGATGGAAGGCTGAGTCAATCTTGAGCCGGCTACTTGAAACCAACTTCAGTTGGGATCGAACTCAAGTCATGAGCGGAGCTTGGACTGCAGTACTGCAGCTTACCACTCTGCACCTCGGTAGCAGCTGATTTATGTTAACTCCTCATGGGGCTTTCAAGGCAAGGGACAAATGGAGGAGTTTGTCTTTGCCTGCCTCTGCGTGGCAAGTAGCAGCTGATTTATGTTAACTCCTCATGGGGCTTTCAAGGCAAGGGACAAATGGAGGAGTTTGTCTTTGCCTGCCTCTGCGTGGCAACCCTGGACTTCCTTGGTGGTCTCCCAGGACTTCCCTGGTGGTCATCCATCCCAATAATAACCAGGGTTGACCCTGCTTAGCTTCTAAGATCTAATAAGATCAAGCTAGCCTGTACTTAAAGTACCAATGTAAAGACCTATGGGTGACAGCTTGATTGGAAAGTAGACCTGGCAGATAAGATCCTCATGGAACAACATCATTTCCAAGTCCATCCCCTTTTAATAAGTGTTTTGCAGCTCTGAGTTCCAGTCCTTGACTACAAAGTCAAACCGTTACTTTTTGGCAAACCGTTACCTTGCTGTCTTCGATGGAATCTTCTATAGAACAAAAAGTCTGGGTTTGGGTCTGGTTTTGGTTCTTTGATGTCCATTGGGCCAGCCAATAGTCGATGGCAACGATGACCGAATGCTTCAACAGTTTGGAAATGATCATCAGGAAGAGTAAGAAAAATCCTCCGGAAGTGAGATAGCGCCAGCAGGTTTTCCAAGGCATCTTTGTCCTGAGGCGCATCACGGTAGACATGGTATCATCTTCGTCTTCCTCCTCTTCTTCCTCTGAGGGGTCACAAACGTAACTTAATCAGTTTGTCTGCCCTACATACCTTCGATCTGCAAACGACCCCTATAATATGAGAAGGTTTTCTCCTGTGCATGCTTAAATATGTTAAGGATCTACAAGCTGGTTCACACATGAATGTTCAGTGCTTGAAGACTGAAATATCTTGGGATGTCATGCATGTGTGAATGAGTCATTTCAAATGTAACACCTTAACCAGAATGTTCATCTCTTGCAGCTGCCATTTTTGTGCATGGTGGGGACCGAAATCAAAAGCATTCATGCATCTGTGAACCAATGGGAAACAGGAAAATCCAGCTGCAAATGATTGCTAAAGTGCATTCAAAGTTGTGAAACAGGAAAATCCAGATGTTAACGATTGCTAAATTGCAAAGTTCCGTGGAAGTGCATTATCCAACATCTGTGAAAGCAGCCTAAACGTGACGGCATCCAACCCGCAGATGCTGCCACCATTTTAACGACCTTTAAAAATGCTGTGAGGATGGAGTGGGCTAAGGCATTCTTCTTCTTGTTCCTCCCTCCTGCTAAAATGGCTGCACTTCCCATGGCCGTTTCTGCCCTTGAAAAGGCCTGCAGGGGGGACAAGAGCACCTCGGCCGGCTGCGCTGCAAGCCTGGATTGGGCCCTTGCGACATTTTTAAATCCTTTTAAAATGGCGGCGTCATCCACAGGTCAGACCCACAGATGTCTAGTTTGGCCCTAAACCAGAGTTTAACCCCAGTTTAGAATTCCAGTTCTTGGGGCTGGGCAAACGAACACTAGTTAATTTACACACGTGCAACAGTTAAGTCGCAGATAAACCTGGGTTAGTTTCCCCACACAGTTCCCTGTCTGAGAATGGAGGGGAAGAAGAGGAAGAGGAAGAGGAATAAGAGTTGGTTTTTATATGCCAACTGCCTCTACCACTTAAGGGAGACTCAAACCAGCTTACAATCACCTTCCCTTCCCCTCCCCACAACAGACACCCTGTGAGGTAGGTGGGGCTGACAGAGTGTGACTAGCCCAAGGTCACCTAGCTGGCTTCATGTGCAGGAGTGGGGAAACAAGTCCAGTTCACCAGATTAGCCTCCACTGCTCATGCAGAGGAGTGGGGAATCATAGAATCACAGAATCATAGAGTTGGAAGGGACCACCAGGGTCATCAAGTCCAACCCCCTGCACAATGCAGGAAATTCACAACTACCTCCCCCCACACACCTAGTGACCAGAGATGGCTAAGATGCCCTCCCTCTCATCATCTGCCTAAGGTCACAGAATCAGCATTGCTGACAGATGGCCATCTAACATGTCAAACCTGGTTCTCCAGATCAGAGTCCACTGCTTCAGACCACCGCTCTTCACCACTACACCATGCTGGCTAATTGTACCCAAGACCCAGAAACAAGCCGGGTTCCTGAACAGTTTTCCTGCACTGTGGCTAAGAGTGACATTTGGACACATTCTGAGTGAATAAAGACTATGTCTCACCCTCACCTTCATCCTCGTCCTCCAGCTGTGCCTTGGACTCCCTTGGGTACATGGCTCTGCGAAGAGTCTTCCTTTCCAGAGTCGTTTGGTCAGCTTCCATATCCTGCCACCCAAATTGTAAACTTTCAGAGTTTTGGAACAAACAGTTTGGTTGCTACAAACTGGGTGGCGCCTTGTACCTGACTGGTGGTAGAAAGTAGGGTTGCCAACCTCCAGATACTAGTTGGAGATCTCCTGCTATTACATCTGATCTCCAGCCGATAGAGATCAGTTCCCCTGGAGAAAATGGCTGCTTTGGCAATTGGGCTCTATGGCATTGAAGTTCCTCCCCTCCCAAAACCCCGCCCTCCTCAGGCTACGCCCCAAATAACCTCCCACCGGTGGCAAAGAGGGACCTGGCAAACCCTAGTAGAAAGTGCTGTCAAGTGACAGCTGACTAATGGGGACCCCCCAAGGGGTTTTCAAGGCAAGAGACAATCTTTGAACCTTCACCAAAGAGTTTCTACCCTTCTTGAAATTAGATTCCCAGAGAAAGAAGGGAAGTGTTAGGGTTAGCTACTTTTAGGAGAAAAGCTGTCACCCCTTAGTACATGATACACTAAGTATGAATTTAAAAAGCTTGACTTGCTGGTAGTTTGAAGTTACCTTTTCTAATTCCTGATCTTGGCGATTCATCAGAGTTTTCCAGTGTTCATACAGCTCGACGTCATTGTTTTGAATGTCCTTCAGTGTCCCTTCTCTAAGTACAGTGCCATCCTTCATGGCGATGATCTGCAAAGGAGGAGAACCAAGGGAGCTAGCTCACAATAACACACAGTTACTCACTTGCTTAGAAATCTGGCAAAGCCACAAAGATGTGGCAATAACCATTGCCTTAGGCCTTTGATGCATGGCTGGTTGTTAGGTCAGATTATGCATCCTCCTTATCTAGCTCTCAGACTCCAAAACTGACTACCCCGATGCCCATACACATCTTGCATGGAGGGCATGAAGCTGTCTGCTTAGCTGTGTATCCCCAGTGTCTAAGGGTGATTGAAGCAGTACATTTTACTTGTGTTTGCTCCTTGTTCTTTTTTACTTTGCTGAGACCTCTTCTCAAAGGCATCTCTGGCCTTTGATGCATGGCTGTTTCCCTCGCTGTCACCCCTCCAACGACTTTGGGTCTTTGTTTCGATTATGCATGCCATTTCCGACCATCAGAGGTCGCCTCGCTCTCCCCCTGCATTTCCCCACATTTAGTCTGAGTTTTCAAATTCGAGATAAAGCAGGTCCCTGAAAACGCGAGCAAAACGTGGAGAAATGCAGGGGGAGAGCGAGGCGACCTCTGATGGTCGGAAAAGGCATGCATAATCACAACAAAGGCCCGAAGTCGTCAGAGGGGTGACAGAGCCAGGCATAGAAGGCCAGATATGCCTTTGGGAAGAGGTCTCAGCAAAGTCAAAAAGAACAAGAAGCAAACACAAGTAAAATATACTGCTTCGATCACCCTTAGACACTGGGGATACACAGCTAAGCAAGACAGTTTCATGCCCTTCATGCAAGATAAATATGGGCATCGGGGTAGTCAGTTTTGGAGTCAGAGCTAGATAAGGAGGATGCCTAATCTGACCTAACAAAGCAGTTCTGCAATATGGTGAAAAAAAGTAGATTCTCCCTTACCCAATCTGCATGTGGCAGGTACTGCAATTTATGAGTCACTAACACAAGAGTCCTTTTGTCATCCTTGAGGAACTTCAGGATACCTTCTTGCATCAGGTGATCGCTCAGATGAATGTCCAAAGCAGAAAATGGGTCATCCTGAAACGGCATCGATGGGAAAAGAACATTAAGGACAAGGTATCATTGTTCAAAAAGCAGCATCTCACAAAAGGGGAACAGCGACCATCAAATACCCAGGTTTAGGTGTTCACTTGCAGCATGAATCTTGGGAATGCCATGGCAGGGACTGAATCCCCTAGGCTGACATATATTGCTGATGTTGCCACTAGGGCTGTCGATTCGGTTCGACCCGAACCGAAAAACAGCTGAATTTCCCCTGTTTCGGCGGTTTTTAGTTCGGGACGAACCAAACTCAAAAATGGCGGGAAACCGGGGGAGCCGAATTCAGCGAGTTCGGGAGTTCACGAATAAATCAGGCAAATTCGGGGCCGTCAGTAAGCAGCATTCTCCTCCCCCGGCCAATCGGTGACCAAGCTGGGTCTTCTTCTGGCCAATCAGTCAGGATTGAGTACTGGAGGAATCAGCTGATGCGCGGCCGGGCCGGGGGGAGAGAGAGAGAGTGAGAGAAATCCTCGTGTGTGTGGGGGGGTGCTTGTGCACATTCGCTCTTTTCCATGGCTTCAGGGGGCGCATTTTGGGGGGTACAGACCCCAAACTTTCAGTGGAGCTTCAGACAAGCCTTCTTAAGAGACCCCCCAAGTTTTGTAGACTTTGGATCAGGGGGTCCCGAGATATGGGCTCCACCCCTTTTCCCTCCCCCTTTTCCATTTCCGTTGCTGCAGTGGGTGCTTTTTTGGGGGTGCAGCCCCCAAACCTTCAGGATATCTTCAGATGAGCCTTCTTAAGAGACCCCCCAAGTTTTGTAAAGATGGGTTCAGTGGGGGCAGAAATATCGGCTCCCCCCTTTTCTCTTTCCGTGGCTGCAGGGGGCGCATTTTTGGGGGTACAGACCCCAAACTTTCAGCGGAGCTTCAGACAAGCCTTCTTAAGAGACCCCCCAAGTTTTGTAAACATTGGGTCAGGGCCCCCCGAGATATGGGCTTTCCCCTTTTCCCTATTGGGATGAATGGATCACCCGATCCTGTATGCATCTCCAGAGCAAAACGTCCCATGCTTAAATGGAATCATCTTGGATTACCCAGTCCTCCTCCCAGCCCCTCCTGATGGAACAGAAGACAGCCACAGTAAGACCCCTTTGGGGGCTTTAATCTATACTTTTTCTCCTGTGTGTGTGTGTGTGGGGGGAAAGCAGAGTCTGTGTGTGGGGGGGGGAGGGAGCAGTTTCTGTGGGTGGGGGGGAAGCCAAAGGGGGCTTTCGCCTGTTCTGCCTGGGGGTGTGTGCCCCCTCGAGTCTCTCTCTCCCTGGTTTGACGGGGGGCTTCAGTGTCCTCAGGTTTTCCCTCATTCATAAGATCGGTTAGGTCTATTTTGATGCTTGCTCAAAACTGGTTTTCAAATGGTGATTTAAGGAATGCATTTGCCTGGTCCCAAGTCCGATGCAAAAGGGGAAATTCCACCCCTCCTGCTCCTTATGCATAGCTAGCTGCCTCTGTCCCTTACCATGCTTTGCACGGTTGCAAAGGTGTTGCTTTGCAGGGTTGTGTTGCTTTGCAATTGTGTTGCTTTGCAGTTGTGTTGCTTTGCAAACTTCCCAGATGTTTGTCGGGGCTGGGAGCTTTGTGCGTGGGCGGCAAGCTCTGCTCAGAGATGCACATTAAGGGTGGGGGGACCTCTTTCGGGGCCCATATCTCAGCCCCCCCTGACCCAATCTTTACAAAACTTGGGGGGTCTGGCAAGAAGGGTCCTTTGAAGCTCCGCTGAAAGTTTGGGACCTCTACCCCCAAAAATGCCCCCCAGAGCCGCGGAAAGGCGCGGTTGTATTTTTAATGGCTTTACTCAGCCGAATTTTTTCCCCGAACTTTGAATTCCCGCCGAATTGCACGGACCCCAAGTGGGGGAGTTCGGACTTCGGCATATCCCGAATCTAAACAGGCTGAATTCAGCCGAATCCAAACTATACCGAATTTTTTTTAATTCAACAGCCCTAGTTGCCACCACACACTTGGATCTACTGGCCCAACCCACTCTAGGCTATATCCAGGGTTCAGGTATTTTGGGATATTCAGGGGACAAGTTCATGGATTTTAGTGCCAGGCTGCAACAGCTCTGCCTTAATGCACAGGTCACTTTGGGTTGGATGCTAGGACTTCCTTCAGCCAGGTCTTCCTCCCATAGAGAACATTCATCAAAGGAACTTTTAGAAGAAAGGTCATAGGATACAACTAGGCAGAAGGATCCCATTGACCTTTACTGGTGGTGGAAGGTGCCATTAGGTCACAGCTAACCTATGGAGACACCGTAGGGTTTTTAAGGCAAGAGATGAACAGAGGCAAACACACATGGACACATGAAGCTGCCTTCTACTGAATCAGACCCTGGGTCCATCAAAGTCAGGATTGTCTACTCAGACTAGTAGTGGCTCTCCAGGGTTTCAGGCAGAGGTCTTTCACATCACCTACTTGCCTAGTCCCTTTACCCGGAGATGCCGGGGATTGAACCTGGGACCTTCTGCATGCCACGCAGATGCTCTACCACTGAGCCATGGCCCTTCCCCACCACTGAGCCACAGCCCCTCCTCTAGATGGCTTATATGGCCCCTTACAACTCTATGATTCTATGACACCATTGCCAGTCTCTGCATTGTGACCCTGGACTTCCTTGGTGGTCTCCTATCCAAGTACTACAGGGCCCACCCTGCTTAGCTTCTGAGATCTGACAAGATTGGGCTAGCCTGGACCACCCACAGTGCAAATTTCCATGAGACCCAACTTTCAAGACAGCAACCCAATCCCATGCACTCCAATGCCAAAAGCACGTAGCGGGTTGTCTCTGTGGGTATCCATTCTGCTAGTGGAGACTCTTTCCTCCAGTGGAAGAAGCATCCCCAGAGGCAAGTGGAAGACCCTCAGGGGAAAGGGAAGCATTAGTGGAAGGCTTCTTCTCCCTGAGGAAAGAGCTTCTGCTAGGAGAACGGATTCATGGGATCCAACCCACTTTATTCCATGATGGGAATTGAATTATTACTTCCATGTATCCCAATAATTAAAGGTTGAAAACTTAAATGGTTAAAGAGAAAAGAGGCCATATGGCCGATGCCCGAAAAAGACAAATCTTACCAGGAAGACAAGGCTGGTGTTTTGGTAGAGTGCTCGTGCGACACAGATGCGTTGCCTTTGGCCTCCACTTAAGTTAATTCCCTATTGAATACAGCAAAGAATGAATGAATGAATGAATGAATGAATGAATGAATGAATGAATGAATGGATGGATGGATGGTTGGATGGTTGGATGGATTGATTAATGAATTGTTTATTATAGACCAGCACAATACATACAAACAGACAATCAATATCAGTGTCTCAAATAAACCCAACGGTTTTGCATGGACAAGACCTTAACCAAGTGAGTGAGAATGGACTTACCCCAGCCACAGTCATATGGAACGGGGACAAGACCATCCACTTAGTCAAGAGAGGAAGGTGGAAGCCACAAAAAAGTCAGTAAAGCCATTGGTGGCACTGTGGGTACTAAAGACCAGTGACCTCAAGATGGTATAACCACTCTAAGAAGCGTCATTTATGGGTCACCAGGACAAGACCATAACAATGATTTCCTTGTTCTTTATTTACCCTTTCTCCAATTTCTGTCTGATCCCCAAAAGGCAGGAGGTCAATATCGGGTTGCAGCGAGCAGGCATCTGTGACGGCTTTGTACCTGTCAGAGGAACAGGAGACACTTCTGATGCAAAAAAGGTACTGGATCTCGGGGGCACTATTGCTTTCCAGAATCTGATCCTGGGCAGGGGACAGTTGGAGGGGGCAGGAAATGATCAAACACAACTTAGTAACTGAAAACCATATAATCGGGTTGCTATGTCCCCCATGGCTGCCGGTGAAAGGTGGGGCAGTAAGGTTTCCAGATCCAGGTTAGGAAGCTCCTGGAGATTTGGGGATGGAGCCTGGGGAAAATGGGGCCTCAGTGCGGTATAATGCCATAGTCCATCCTCCAAAGCAGCCATTTTCTCCAGGGGAACTGATCTCTGTAGTCTGGAGATGAGCTGCAATTTCAGGGAATCCCCAGGTCCCACCAGGGGAATGGCTTAATAGGCCATTCTTAATGGAAAAAGGAGAAAAGAACAAGACAAATGAAATAAGAGCCATTATTCTTCTCTTGACAAAGTTGACAATGAGGAAATTGAAATTGTTCAAGACTTTCTATTCCTTGGCTCCACCATCATGATGCATACCTATTATCTCCAGGATCAGAGGAGCATGCCGAATATATTAGGTGCTGTGGAGCACAGGCAGGATGCTGCTGCTGCAGTCGTCTTGTTTGTGAGCTTCCTAGAGGCACCTAGTTGGCCACTGTGTGAACAGACTGCTGGACTTGATGGGCCTTGGTCTGATCCAGCAGGGCCTTGCTTATGTTCTTATGACTTTTAACCCTTTCCTCCTCTGCTGGTTTCTGCCATCTATCTTTGAACTTCTTTCACCCCTTCTGGGGAACACTATTGTTTTTTTTTTTTTAAATGTCATCAAGTCATAGCTGACTTAGGTGACCCCGTATGGTTTTTAAGGAAAAAGATGTTTGGAAGTGGTATGCCATTGCCTGCTTCCTGGTATTCCTTGGAGATCTCTTCCATCCAAATACTTGCCAGGGTTGAGGCTGAGAGTGTGTGACTGGCCCAAGGTCACCCAGCAAGTTTCATGGCAGAGTGGGGATTTGAACCTGGCTCTCCCAGATCCTAGTCTGACACCTTAACCACTACACCATGCTGGCTTTCAGGGAGCACTATAGGAACCTGTAAGTTTTCTCCAGCAGGAGTAACTGAACACGTAAGTAATTTGGGAGTGGCTTTCTCCAGGGAGAAAACAGTACAGGAGGACGGGGTTGAAGCTTTTCCCCTTGTCCCTATGCCATTCTTCTTGATAAAGCAACCCAAGAGGCTGCATTTGCAAAAGTAAAAAAATTGTTTAAAATGAACATGGAAGAAATCACGATGCATAGCAGAGCTCTTGGATCTAGGAAGATTTCCTAATACACTCCACCTCATCCTGTACAGAACACATCTTCTTGCCTTAAAAAAATTCCCTGCATTATATCTATCAACCTGGCTTGTCTATTCCCACTTGTCTTCCACCTTTACTCGAGAAGTTGGAATTCTGATAGCTGTCCAGAGCAAAGAGGAATTGTGCTTTACCTCTGCTTAATAAACGGGCTCCCAAAGGTAATGTTTTCCTCCACAGTGGCATTCAGGAGCCAGGGCTTCTGGGCTGCATAAGCCACTGCGTATCTGCTCCTGATGAAAGAAGAGCATACAAATGCATGATAAGTCATGAGAAACTGGCTTCTTCTGGCCAAGATGCACTGTGCTTGGTAAGAGACAAAAGCACACAAACAATTAGCAGGCGTCATAACCAAGGAGAAAAGGAAAAGGTTAGGTTAAAAGAAAACGCACTCTCTGCCTGAGTTTTCTCCCCCTTCCCCGGACTGAATAACGTTTATCTGCACTTTCTTCAAAGTACATAAAGACAACATGCAAGGGGGAGGGGAGGATCATGACCTCATCCTTAAACCTGGCATCCCTATCCCACCTCTGAACTCACTTATTGTGGGCACTGGAGGTAACATTGGGATGGATTATAAATGTGTGTAGCCGGATTGGCATTGGCCAGCCCCATCTGTATGAGATTTACCTACAAGGCAAATTTCCCACATTGATTCCTTCCTAGAGGCACCTGGTTGGCCACTGTGTGAACAGACTGCTTCACTCGAAGGGCCTTGGTCTGATCCAGCAGGGCTTTTCTTATGTTCTTAACACAGGCAGGATGGTGCTGCTGCAGTCGTCTTGGTTGTGGGCTTCCTAGAGGCACCTGGTTGGCTGCTGTATGAACAGACTACTGGACTTGATGGATCTTGGTCTGATCCAGCAGGTCTTTTCTTATGTTCTTGACTTGTCTGAGCATGCCATAGAAGATATTCTGAGGAATTTAATACTTTGTTAACTTGACAGCATTGGATGGATGACATACAATGGTAATTAGTATTTAACCAATGATGTTTTATGAGATTTTATATGGGAAGCCTGCCCAAGAAGTCAACAAGTCAAAGTATTCACATATCAAGGTTAAAAGGTCACTTTCAAAAGGTAAATTCAAATTCTCAAAATTTGAATGGTGTGTATGGTAGATTTGTTGCCCTTCCGAATATTTGTCGATATTTCATTCAGTTCTCATTGTTTTGGAAAGTACTATTCTCATTCATCAAATTAGATTCAGTGGTTGCGCTCTACAACTAAATGAAAAGAGATAAGGGTGCAATGAAAAATGGATTGTTGATTAGAAGCATATGAAGTAACCCTACCAGTTCTCACATTTTAGAAGTTTAGAAAGCTTAACATTTGGTTAAACTATGTTAATAGCTGCCCTTCAGTTATCAGGTGTCAGACAGTGGGCTGGATCTAACCCAATGGTTCCCAATCATTTCCACACGTGCTATGAATTGAAAGTTGAAATTAAATTTCAACTTAAGTTCGAGGAACATCTGTAAATTTGAATCACTTGGTTTTGGAATGAAATTGGGTGAACAGTGAATTTTTGGCGGATATCCAACTTCAGATACGGAAACTGGATTGTGCCATTTGGGATCTGACTACTGAGACACTGACATTTGCTATCCAGCAAGCCACCAACATTTGAATCTTGCGTCATAATGCAAAAAAAATTTTGAGCTTTGTAAAAAAAAAATTAAAAAAGGAAATCTGCAGACTCAAACGGAAGGGTTGTTCTGCACATCCATTTCAGGATGGCTAATAGCTCTGCAGTGCTTTTTAATACTTTCCCCAGTTCCCAATTATCATTGTATTCACTACTAGGGCTAAATTCCTAGTTGGTTTCACTGACATGAAAATTTGATGAGTTATCATCAGTCACATCTTGTGGTCTCATCATCTATGATGTCTGCCATATTGATACCTGTGTTCCAGGGTTTGGAGCAACCCAGGTACCATTGTATGTAATATAAACAAAGCTAGCCCAAACCATATCGTACAGGAAGCAAGTGAATGGCACTGTCGATGGAAGTAAAAACAGTAAGATCCAGTTCAGACAGACACGAGCTAGCCAAGGTCTCTGTGTGACTGAAAACAGACAAGCCCTCGGTCTCCCAACACCCGATCATGTTGTATATGACAACAGGAATCTAGCAGCATCTTAAAGACTAAGGGCGCTTTCATACATGCAGAATAATGCACTTCAATCCACTTTCAATGCACTTTGCAGATGGATTTTACTGTATGAAATGGTAAAATCCACTTACATTGAAAGTGGATTGAAAGTGCATTATTCAGCATGTGTGAAAGCATTCTAACATAATTTTATTCCAGTCTATGTTTTTGTAGATTAGTGTCCACTCTATCAGGTACAATATTATGAGTCCTCAGTAGGCAAGACAATAAGGTTATGGTACAAAAAAATAAAGAGCAGGGTCATGAAATGGAGGAAGTACAAGGTGAGATGATACTATTTCATAAGGACTCATTTGCACAATTTTCCCTCTAAGATTATCAAAAAGAGAGAGAGAGGAGGATATTGCATAAATGTGTGTGTGTGTTAAGTGCCGTCAAGTCGCTTCCGACTCATGGTGACCCTATGAATGAAAGTCCTTCAAAATGTCCTATTTTTGACAGCCTTGCTCAGATCTTGCAAACTGAAGGCTGTGGCTTCCTTTATTGAGTCAATGCATAAATGGGTGTCCATTTAGGGAGACCAGGTCCCCTGCCTTAGCAGGAAACCTCCCTCCTCCCACTGGCTCTATTTGCTGAAGGGGGGGTGCCTGGGGAAATGGAGTGGGGCAATTCCTTGATGTCACTTCTGGTGCTAGAACATTGTCCAAAACTCAATGGGTTAAACCATAGAGTTTGGGGCGAATGCTAGAGCATTGCTCTGGTGTGATGACTTCACTTCTGGGTCACGTCAGTAATGGTGTCAGTACAACACCAAAAAGTTAAGTCTTCACCCCCTGTGATCTCCCACTGGTTGCCAGCCATGGGGTGGAAAGCCTAGCATCCATCTGATAATTAATATCGTATGAAGTCACTTGCTGGTGTGGTTATTGTCTGAAATGGGTCTTAACTATGTGCTCCGAAATTTACCTAGTTGGGAATTAAAACGGATAAACCCATTAACTAAAAAGATTGGGAACCACTGTGTTGAAGAAATCCACTTGTTAATACCAGTCTAGGAAATTGTAATCATAGGATGAAAACAAAGTGTGGATTGTAGAACACAAAAGGGGGAGATTCGAGATGATCCCAAAGAGGCGAACGGTTTGCATCAAAATACCCCGTAAAAGAATCGCAGTAATACCTCCGGCTTGCTTCAAAAGAAGAATCGGTTTCATTTACACTGCAAGTTACGGTAAACAATATTTTAGTAATGGGAAATAGATAAACAAGTTGGTGAGCAAACTTCACATACTGGGGGCATTATTTCAAAATGACAATTAAAGCCTTATACTGAAGCACAGGAAGAAAGACACCCATATTCTATGAGAGGCCCGCATTAAATTCATTGCTCCCCTGATCAGTGAATTCCCCAATAAGCCAGTAGAATTCCTGACTAAGAGGCACTTGATGTGTGAAACTCCACACTTTTCGCTCCCAACTGCCAAATTCTGTGCCATCGCAATTAAAACTCGCAAAAATAGAATGGAAAAATGTCAAGTTAATTCCTGTGATTTGTTTTAATATCTTACATTTTAATATCATTAGCCTTTTATCTAATTTTGTAATTTATATTAGTTTTGCAGTTTTATTGTCAGATAATTTTATGTATTAACCTTTGGCTGGTCAAACAGACTGTATCAATAAATATCTGTCTATCACCTATATTCTATATTCTGTTACCTGTAATCAAACCCATTTCTACCAGGATTACTGGTAAAAATTCTGACCACCTTCTGGCCCTCCAATGTGTCTATCTCTTGGACTTGCTTGCTGTCCAGGGAAACCTGAGCACGAATTCAGTGCAATGGAATTAGTGTTCCCTAGCAAGGAAGCCTGCCAAACCAAATGAGATGTTCCATGACTGGAGCTTTCCCCCTTTTTTGCTGTCAAGTCACAGCTGACATATGGTAACCCCATCAGGTTTTCAAGGCAAGAGACGTTCAGAGGTGGTTTGGCGTTGTCTGCCTCCACGTCATGCCCCTGGTATTCCTTGGAGGCCTCCCATCCAAATACTTGCCAGGGTCAAGGTTGAGAGTGTGTGACTGGCCCAAGGTTACCAAGCAGGTTTCCATGGCAGAACGGGGATTCGAACCTGGATTTCTCAGATCCTAGTCCGACACTTTAACCACTATGCCACGTTGGCTCTCTTTCACTGGTGGGGTTTAAATTCAGTTATCAGGCACCTGGCACCCTGATTCTGATTGGAATGGTGGTAAGAGGAAAGGGAGGCATTAGGCCTTCTCCTGTGCTATTTTCCTTGTCTGAAATGACCCCGGGGAGCCATTATTTGCTCCAGGTGATGTTTACTCCAGAAGGGTAAATAGGACCTTTCAGACTTGTGAGGATGGTCATTGATCAGACAAGTTAACAACTTTAATAAACGTGCTGTTTTTGACTTTTGTCGAAAAACAGTAATTAAGAAGAAGAACTTTAATAAACATGGTGTTTGCTGGGCTGGCCCTTAATGCCACTCCTTTTTTCTTCTTGTTATATCTCTTGTGTTTTTTTAATCTTTTGAAATCAGAAGGTTTCCAGGCTCACAGACTACATGGATATTTTAAGCCTGGAGGTCACTCTCATGAGATCCCTTGTGATCTTCAGTCATGAGCCAGCCATTTTGGTCGTTGTGTTTGTGGCTTCCTAGGGGCACCCGGTTGGCCACTGTGTGAGCAGACTGCTGGACTTGATGGGCCTTGGTCTGATCCAGCAGGGCCTTTCTTAGGTTCTTATGTTCATTTCTCTGGAGATCCTCCAGTGACAGGATCCCTTGGGTGGGTCAGACTCCTTCATGTTGGGCAATCACATCCTTTTTTATAGGTTGTTGACACATGAGATAGGGAGTTCCTTGCGAGAGTTGCAGGAGACATATTTATTTATTTTTATTTTATTAAATTTGTATCCCGCACTTCCCAGCAAAAAAGGTTGGGCTCAGGACAACTTTTAAAATTTCTTTAGCACTCTAATCCATTCTGTTGTACTCTCCAGTTGATAAGATCACTCTGCCAGGCTCTTTGGCTTCTTAAGAAAATGACTGGCACTAGCCATATCCATTCGTCAATATGGTTTTGTGATTTGCACTGCCTGCGACTTATAGTGCAGTCCTAAACAGGGTTATGTCCTTCTAAATCCACAGGCCTCAATGGGGTTCAAAGGGTGCAACTCTGCTTAGAACTGCACTGTACATTTAATTTCAAATCTCCCCACCCCATTTTGGAACGCCAGCTGAAAAGAAATTGCTGACACTGAAGATCACCCCATTCCTCACAATGACCCGGAAGCCTAGAAGAATTGTGTGCAGCTGACAATATGGTACACAAGACTTTCCAGCTTAAATACGAATGAGGAACACAGGTTCACTGCAGCAAGCAATGGGGACAAACTCACACCAGGATGATGGAAATGCACAGAGAATAAAAAGCATCATTGTTAATTCATTAACTCTTGCATGATATGGACATTTTTTTTATTCCAGGAGAAAGATGAAATTTTAGAATAAGAAAAGAAAGAAATCAGATTAAGCAAGAGATGCAAATCACCCCAAACATAAGCCATGACCAAACCATTAATTGAATCTATGGCCCATTTTCAAGGACTCCACCCCACCACTCTGCTCTCCACCATTTGGGCCTCAAGGTCCTTACAAGGGGAGCAAGGCCCTTTGGACCTTTGTTGGATGTTGTCCTATTGCTGCTAGTTATGAAGGGAGCCCAATAACAGTTCAAGCTTCAGGGTCCCAAAAATGTAGGGTCCCACCACTGGACACTATAGAGAGGAACTCTTAATTAGAGAGTCAAGGGACTGAACCTTCTCCATGTAGGCATGTGACCTGCTGCAATGGACCTTGGAAACCTCATTCTTGTTTTTTTAATTCTTTGAATGACAGTCCCCTGATAACTTGAACAAATAAAGGAGGGGACCTGCAGATATTGTGCAAACATACATCTGTTACCATTCCTAAGTGTGTTGGTCACCTCTTGGTAGAACGACTAAAGCGTGAAACACAATACAACATGTGCATAAAAACAGGGTTGCCAGTTCCTGGTTGGGAAATTCCTGGAGATTTGGGGGACGGAGTCCGGGGATGACAGGGTTTGGGGAGGGAGGGACCTCAATGGGGTATAATGCCATAGAGCACACTTTCCTAAGCAGTCGTTTTTTCCAGAGGAACTGATCTCTGTCGCCTGGAGAACAGTTGTAATCCTGGAAGCTGGCAACCATTTCCAAACAATGAAAAATCTATGTCCCTGATGGTGTTAGTGCTTTTGTAGTATATTTTCACTCCCTTGGCTAGCTTGCTTGCTTCTGTGAGATCACTGGGCATTGGACTCAAGCATGCAGAATTATGTAGTAAGGGAATGATGGGAGATATTAGAACCTGGATTATTATGCCAAAGGACTGAAACCAACAGGACTGCATTTAGGTATACCTGAAGTATCCTTCTGCAATCACTTCTCTGTCAGGCAGTCTGAAATCATCAGGAAAACACAACTACCCTTGTTTACTTGAACTATAACTAGACAAAGTCTAGATGGTAAAAGCTGTGTTTTTTATTTTCTTTCTTGAATTGTCCACGCCTTTAAGGATCTGAGCTCGGCACTACAGAGATAGATTCCTGGAGAGATAGCTTCCTCTTCCTTCAACAAGGCCTCAAAGGGTATCTTTCTAAATGCCTGCTTCCGCGATCGCCACAAAAAACTCTGGCCTGGGCAAAGTTGTGTGTGTGTTAAGTGCCATCAAGTCGTTTCCGATTTATGGCAACCCTGTGCATGAATAACCTCCAAAACGCCCCATTATTAACCGCCTTGCTCTGGTAGAAGATAGGAACATGTTTTAGGGGTGTGTCAAGTGCAGTCAAGTCGCAGCAGACGTATGCCAACCCCAGCGAGAGACTTGCAAGCCAAGTGAGAAGCAGCGGTGGTTTGCCATTTCCTTTCTCTGCAGAGTCTTCTTTGGAAGTCTCCCTTCCAAGTACTGACCTTGCTTAGCTTCCGAGATCTGACGGGATCCAGTAAAACCATGCTGCCTCTCCTCCCAGGACTTTTCTGAAGGTCTCTCATGCAATCCGACTTTGAAGTTGTATTATAGGTGCTATAATGATTTCTGCCTGTGTTCCATTTGTGCATTTAATATTAAAATAAAGCAGTATTACCAGATTATACCTAATAGCACGAAATCCCTTTATGTAAACCTCTGACAGTCATGCTAAGAAAAGTTGAGGGCAGCAGGAAAAGAGGAAGACCCAGCAAGAGATGGATTGACTCTATAAAGGAAACCACGGTTCTCAGTTAGCAAGATCTGAGCAAGGCTGTCAAAGATAGGACATTTTGGAGGACACTGATTCATAGGGTTGCCATGAATCATAGAATCATAGAGTTGGAAGGGACCACCAGGGTCATCTAGTCCAACCCCCTGCACAATGCAGGAAATTCACAACTACCTCCCCCACACACCCCTAGTGACTCAGTGACCATGAGCCGGAAGCGACTTGATGACACTTAACACACACACACAAATCTCTGATTGCTCCACTGGCTGGATTCTCCATGATCTGTCAAATCAATAGGAGGCACCCCTAGAGCCCATGGATCTAAAACAGAGCTCCCATGCCTTTGAAAAAGAAATGTTATTTTCAAGGCAAAACTCACCGGCTCCAATGAACTTTCCCATCCAGACTCTGCATCTCTCCAAGGATAGCAAGAAGGAGAGAAGATTTGCCACAGCCAACCTGACCCACAATCATTGTCATTTGGCCTACAAAGGAAAAACATTGTAAAATTAGACCCATGTTTTATTAAAAATGGGAAATTGATGGTGACTTTGATTGCCATTATATGTATTGTACAGGTGTTTTTCTTGTTTGCTAAGGCTATTTTTTATTTATTTATCTACATTTGTCCCCACAGGAGTTAATGTGGTTTTGATTAGTGAAACCGTTTGGGGCTAAAGGGTTAAATCCCTTCCCCCACTTCCATAGTGCCAATCCCAATGAGGGCCCTGGGCAGCTGCTAAGGATATCCATCCACAGATCTCCCAGAATCCCATCTACTTAAACAGGAAGAAACAAAAGAAAGACCCTCAACTGGTGCCTGTGGCCATTGCAACCCGTCAACAAGTGTTTTTAGAAAGTGGGTGGAGCCAGGCGGGGTTTTTGCCCAGTAGGACTTCTGATCGGCCTTCGGAGATAGTTTGAAAAGCATCTTGAGGCTGCGGAATTAAATGGAGGAATGCACTGAACCAAACAACGCTGAATATGGAAAGTAATAAATCCTACCTGTTGGGATTCTGATATTGATATCTGATAACGTGGCTAAACCACTTCCCCATGAGAAGAATCCATTGGTTACCTGCAACACAATCCCACAAAGACGGTTTAAATGTGCATTACAAACCAAGGAGAAAATAAATAATCTGTGTAATTCAGGTCTGTTTTTTTTTTAACTCTTCAGTGTTAAAAATATAGTTGGTTACAATACCCCCTCCCCCAAAGGTATTCAGTCAATCCTGGTGCCTCATCCCCATGACAGGTGACTTCAGCATTGGGCCCAGAAGTTTGATATATGAAGCTGATCATTAGACCAAAGCATTTTAAACTGTTGGTCGCAACCCCATATTGGGTTGCATAACTGAATGTGGGGATCGCGAAAAATTTGGCAATATGTAATAGGTATACAAATCAAACATTTATTGATATACATACCTATATACCCGGGGTCATGTAAAAATTTCTCAGGTGAAAAAGAGTCACAAGTGGGAAAAGTTTAAGAAGCCCTGCATTAGACAATATATCTACCTAGCTCAGTATTGTCTTTACTGATTGAGAGCAACTCTCTGCACATTTATTATAAAAAATGAAAATTGTCTGATAATGCTGTTCACTTGACAGCCATTATAAATGTACAAAAAGTCCCCCAAAGTCCCACGTTTTACAGTCCTTTCCAAAATGGTTCTCCAAGATTTTCCACCCATTTTGAGCACAGGAACACTCAGTTTGATTCATTACTTTCAAAGATATCAGTGATATTATAGCTGGGATTAAATCCACCGTTTTCTAATATGGTGGCTTTCTGCCAAAATAAAGTTTAAGGACTTTCATTTATGAGACATGTTAAATGAACACTCTGAAATGTTCAGGGTTGTATTCTTAATGTCTGGGTGAGAGTGGTTCCCCCCCCCCTAATTTTACCGGTTTACGTTCTCAGACTTGCTATCTGGAATCCTAGATTCCAGGGATTGAACCTGGGACCCTGGGCATGAACCCTTCCCCATTGGACTATATCCCCTCCACATATCTTACTGTTCCTACCTAAATTTCACAAGGAGGGGTCAAGGCTCTTTGGCAGAAGACCTGTTTTTCATGAAGAAGTTTCCAAATCCAAACTCTGGCATCTCCAGCTAAAAAGGATCCTTAAAAAGATACTGAATAAGGTTTCTTCTCACAGTGTGGTCCTGGAGAGTCACTACCAGTTAGAGCAGATAATGTAGAGCTAGAAGAACCAATGGTTTGCCCTGTTGTTCTGCAGCTATCTATGTTCAGTGATAATCATCCGTCAAAATCCTCCCCCAAAACATTTCCATTAAATTCAATGCATTTAAATGTAATCAGTTTGTTCTGATTAATTAGTTAAAAACTGGGCAGTTGATTTGCATCGAAATAACTGGTTCGCTACCTTGATGGTGTATTCATCTGTATCCACGTGACGGATCGGTACCCTCAGGGTCCGTTCACAGCTATCCAGCTGCTGTCTGATGGGATGCTTCCGATTAATAGCTTTGGAATGCTACATTGGTCAAAATCAAAGGAGAAGAAGGAAAGCCAGTTTATTTCTGCACAAAAAGCAACGTTTTATATGTTTCTTCTCAAGGATGGGTGCGTGGACACACACACGCACAAATCCTACAGGTTGAAATTAAATCAAAAGGGTTTTCCACTAAACATTAGGAAGAACTATCTCACAGAGTGGTTCCTCAGTGGAACAGGCTTCCTCGGGAGGTGGTGAGCTCTCCTTCTTTGGAGGTTTTAAAGCAGAGGCTAGATGGCCATCTGTCAGCAATGCTAATTCTGTGGACTTAGGCAGATCATGAGAGGGAGGGCACGAACAGTTGAGTCAGTTTTTGGCTCTCGTGGCCCTTTCTTATATGCCCAGGGTAATGCCAATCACCACTTTGGGGTCCTGACTTTGGAGTCAGGAAGCAATTTTCCTCCAAGCCAGATTGGCCAGAGTTCCTGGAGGATTTATTTGGCCATATTCTGGGCATGGAGTAGGGGTCATTGTGTGGGGGAGGCAGATGTGAATTTCGCTGGGATAACCCTGGTGGTTCCTTCCACCTCTATAAATCTAAGATTCTATTATTCTGTGATTAGATCTGATTTAAACAAGAGGTTGGCCAGCAAAAAGAACTCCTCATGTTCAGAAAGGATGTGGACAGAATCGTGCGGATGGAGAGGAGAGCAACGAGGATGATCAGGGGCCTGGAGACCAAGCACTTCAACGAAAGGCTGAGGGAGTTGGGAATGTTTTGTCTGGAAGAGAGGAGGTTGAGGCAGGACATGATTGCTCTTTTGAAGGATTTGAAGGGCTGTCACTTAGAGGAGAGCAGGGTGCTGTTCCTATTGGCAGCAGAGGATAGGCCTCACAATAATGGGTTTAAATTGTGGGTGGAAAGGTAGCAGCTGGATATTAGGGGAAAATATTTTTACAGTAAGAGTCGTTCAACAGTGGAATCGGCTTCCTAGGGAGGTGGTGAGCTCCCCCTCACTGGCAGTCTTTAAGCAGAGGCTGGACAAGCACTTTTCAGGGATGCTCTAGGCTGATCCCGCATTAAGCAAGGGGTTGGACTAGAGGGCCTGTATGGCTCCTTCCAACTCTATGATTCTATGATTCTGTCATCATGCATGCACCCAGCCTCTTATTTAAACTTTGCTGCCATGCATGCGATGATGCTCTACGTGCAGATTCACACCTCCAGCACAACACCTGCCCAGGTGATGGATCTCTGTCATGCTAGAGTTGCACACAAAGCAGCTGTGAGCCAAATTTGAACCAGATGCTTCTCTTCATGTAAGATTGATCAAATGGAGACGAACTCGAAATTTAACAAGAGGAGACCCCCTTCCTTACCAGTCCTGTGTGCTTCTTGCAAGATTTGTACGTTAGGGCACTATCCCCATTTCTCCAGCTGTCATCCCCAATCTCATCACTGATGAGAAATTCGTTCAGTTTTTGTACGCTTGAGAAAGAAAGAGAGAGAACATGAAATTATCCTTAAACGGCTTGGGGGACGGGTTATCTGAAGGACCGTCTTCTCCCATATGCTCTGAGAATTAACATCACAGGGAGAGGCCCTCCTGACTGCCCCGTCAGTCAAAGAAGCTTGTCTGGTGGGTACACAAGACAGGGCCTTTTCAGTGGCAGCCCCATGATTATGGAACAGCCTCCCCACCTAGGTGTGCCTGGCCCCCTCCTTTTCAATCTTTAGGAGGCAGTTGAAGATGGTTTTAGCTAGCACTGCATTTGGTTAAGTTTATTAACAGTCCTGAGTTTGTGATTTAAAATCGTGGTTTTATGTTTTAATGTATTTTTATCTATGTTGTAAGCCGCTGAAAGCTCTATAATGAAGAAAGACAGCAAATAAATGTTTTAAATAAATACTCCTAATTTGCTTGTGTAACTGGCATATACCACAAGTATTAAAACATCTCAGACCACACCTCTGATCATATACATTTATATTTCATGGCACATTGACAGAGGCTCCACAAGTCTAGACAAACAATCTTTGAATCTTTCTGGATTATACCACTGCAGGCTGTAGCTAGGAGAGGATAAATCATATGCTTGAATGTTCCTCACATATCTGTGCAAAAATACCCACAAACAGAAAACAAAGTCCTTTTATGTATGGCTGTTTTTTTCATGGTCACTCCTCCAATGACTTTGGGTCTTTGTTTGGATTATGCAAGCCATTTCCGACCGTCAGAGGTCGCCTCGCTCTCCCCCTGCGTTTCCCCGCGTTTTGCCCACGTTTTCAAATTCGAAATAAAACAGGTCCCTAAAAACGTGGGCAAAACATGGGGAAACGCAGGGGGAGAGCGAGGCGCCCTCTGATGGTTTGGAAACGGCATGCACATTCAACACAAAGACCTGAAGTTGTCGGAGGGGTGACCGCAAGGGAAACACCACATGTCAGGGGCAAGGGTCCTAGACTACCTTTCTTTTCCAGCAGACTAATTTTCCATGGCTAGGGATTACTGGATCATGTCCCCACCACCACTGGCTGCTTAAAATGCTATAGTCCCGGCACAGTTTTACCACATTACAAGATGTTTAACTAGCAAGCCTCATGCAGGGCCATACCTTTAAGAAAAATTACTTCAATAAATGTGGACAATTTCTTGAGCAGAACAGAATGTCCTTTAGAGAGTCAAAGTAGATCACAGATCTCCAAACATCTTTTCAATATAATTTTGGTCTGTGTGTGGCCCTGATCCAGATAGGGACTATGTAGGGAGAAGAGAGAGGGTTTGATTCCTCTGCCCCAGTCTTTCCTATACTCCTATTTAAAAAGGTAAAGGTCCCCTGTGCAAACAGCGGGTCATTCCTGACCAATGGGGTGATGTCACTTCCCATCGTTTTCTAGGCAAACTTTGTTTAAGGGGTGGTTTGCCAGTGCCTTCCCCAGTCATCTTCTCTTTACCCCCAGCAAGCCGGGTACTCATTTTACCGACATCAGAAGGATGGAAGGTTGAGTCAACCTTGAGCCGGCTACCTGAAACCGACTTCCGTCGGGATCGAACTCAGGTCGTGAGCAGAGCTTGGACTGCAGTACTGCAGCTTACCACTCTGCGCCACGGGGCTCCTATACTCCTATTAGCCCTAGATAATTAATTCATAGGGTCACCAAGAGTGGGGAAATGACTTGATGGCACTTATCACACACACATTAGCCCTAGAAGAGAAAAAAGTTGGTCACCTGTCTTTTTTTCCTTTGAGGGTTAATAACAGGACAGGGAGGAGAGGTCAGTTTTGATTGCCAAAACCACAAGGGGTAGAAAGAGTTAACCCTCTTCTTCCCCCTCCTTATGTGTCTCTAATGCAATTCAGGCTCCCTCCTGGCTTTTATTCGCAATTTAAAGGGGAGGATCCCATCCCAAATTTCCAAACATCTCATCAGTTTTGACTCCAAGATTCAATCCTAACGAAGCCCTAAAAAGGTTCCTCCCTCAGCTCAACGGGGCTACTCCTTAAAATGAGCAGAAAGAATTTGGCAGAAACATGCAAACTCTTAAATACTCAGTGAACAGGCACTTAATACTCTGTGCTAAAATGATGGATGATAATGGGGTGGGAGAGAATAGCCAAGGATGAGTTATCCTTTGCTAGGGAAGTGGCTTGGGTTGAAAGAGAAAGATGAGAGGGATACAAATTCGGAAGGGTTGAGATTTGTCCTGTCAACTGAGGGAAGCTTTCGATGGTCCAGATGTATGAAGCAAGATCAATGTGCTTTTTTGGTGTTAACAACTGTGCTAAATATAGTATGGAGCGAGAGCGAGAGAAAAAAACTGGAAATTTAAACAAAGGAGAGTATAATAATCTTTGCTGTTGGAAAGAACTGTGGCTGGGCGCCATAGTTAGGTCTGAAAAAAAGCTTTCCCTCAGAATATTCATTGTGTTGCTTTTC
Organism: Euleptes europaea; assembly: GCF_029931775.1. NCBI lineage: Eukaryota > Metazoa > Chordata > Lepidosauria > Squamata > Sphaerodactylidae > Euleptes > Euleptes europaea. The sequence continues at coordinate 113,794,291 of NC_079314.1, read as the reverse complement.
CCGTCTCTTCTTGCGTAGCTGATTCTCTGCTTAGTCAAAACCAAAATGGTATGTGGAAAAGCCAAGGGAATTCTGTACTGTCTATTTTGGTTGTATTAGTCATGTCATGGTGAGAAACAAAGAGCCAGCATGGTGTAGTGGTTAGAGCAGGGCTGTCGAACTCATTTGTTATGAGGGCCGGATATGACATAAATGCCACTTGGTCGGGCCGGGCCAGGCCTCGCCAGCCCAGATCGAGAGTGGGGGAAGGGGTTGCCTCAGATGGCTCGAGGGCCAGAAAAGAGCTTTCAAGTGGATGGATCTGGCCTGCAGGCTTTATGTTTGACATCCCTGGGTTAGAGTGTCAGAGTAGGATCTTGGAGAGCTGGGTTCGAATCCCCACTCTGCCATGGAAGACTGCTGGGTGACCTCGGGCCAGTCACTGGGGCTCCCGGTTCTTAGTCCGACAGTCTAACCAGTATGCCACACTGGCTTCCCATTGGATCGTTGGTTTGACTCAAGCAAGTATGAGGCATTTTCATATGTTGACACTGACGAAGTCACGTACCTTATGACGGCCTTGACAGCAAATCTAACGACGGTGGAGAGCAAGAACAGTGGCGTGACCAAGATGTGGAACAACGACAGAGACGCAAAGGCCTGGGCGGGACTCGGTGGTTTCTCTTCAGCATACGTGTGGGTCACGAAGGTCTGCCAATTCAGAAGAAGAGGATATGGGAGGGAGCCAAGGGGACTTTGGAAGAAACAGAAGACAGAATACGAGAAACCCAGTTCTGTTCATCTCAAAGCCAAACAGTTGGGTTCTGGACTCATCGTAGGGTTTTGTTGGTCCTCAGTTGGTACTACACTGGGACCCAACAGTCTTAAATCGGGGGGGGGGGGGGAATAGGAGTGTTTGAAGACTGTGTGAACCAGGTGTGTCTCCAGTAGGGTTGCTGCTAGCCCTTGTCTGGCAACCCCTGGGAAAGTTCAAAGTTTTACTGCCTCTGAATGTGGAGGTTCCCTTTAGCCAACACGGCTAGTATTACCTATGTCAAGTCATAGCCGACTTATGGCTACCCAGTAGGGTTTTCAAGGCAAGAGACATTCAGTGGTGGTTTGCCATTGCCTTCCTCTGCATAGCAACCCTGGTATTCCTTGGTGATCTCCCATCCAAGTACTAACCAGGACCCACCCTGCTTAGCTTCTGAGATCTGATAAGATCAGGCTAGCCAGGGTCATCTGGGTCAGGGAGAGAGTGTGAGTAGACTCTACTTTTTCAGTCTTAATGAAATAAGAGCTTGGGCCAAGCACACTCTATACATGCAGCAAGTATAAAGTGGTCAGATTCTGAATATCAGAAAGGAATGCACCACTTCAGATTGCTGCAGGGAATCACATATTTGATTGCTCTCCTACGTTAACATAAAACTCCTCCCAATTAAAAACAAAACAAGCAAAGAGTTGGGCTAGAACCTTTCTCCCTGATATAACAATTTTCCATTTGAAGGAAGGTTTGGGGTTGTTGTTGTTTTTTACACAGGAGACTATCCAAGAATCGTACCCCCCGGCCGACTAAAGTGGTACAATCCATTCTCCCAGCTCATTCCGCTGCAGTTACAGACCCAGGTTAAGACTTTGCTTAATGAAAACTGTAAACAGGAACAAATGCTTACCGCAAGGACAGCTGCAATTGGTATAGCCGCATTCATAAAAACTGTGGAAATAAATACAACCGTTAACATACTTCATATACAAAACTGGATCAGAATCTATTGAACAAAAGGTTAGGGTAGAATGATGACCCTTCCTCTGAATATTATTTTTTTTGCCCATAACCAAAATATTGGACAACTCCTTAATAGGCCAAAAAAAAATACTTTCCATTTCAAATCTTAAACAAAAACAAACTTGGAAATATTACGGTTTGTATATTTTACTGAGCTGGGGAACATATTCCCCAAAGAGCTCTCGAGTTGTGTACCATAGCTAAAATGTTGCTTTGTGTTTTTGTGAGTGTGCAAAAGGATGTATTCTTTGAAATATTGGGGTTATAAGTCACAAGTCAACTGAAGTCCTAGGATGGTAATTTACTTTAAAACTCTAATTTATGAGATCCACAGATGTTATCTTTGTAATTATTTGTGTAAACTAACAGATGTTCAGCTTAGAGGGTTATTTCTTGCCTGGCTCATTTGTTCGAGAGTATGAGAAAGGCAGAATAGGTCAGAGGATCATTTTTATTGGGCCAGTAGTGTTGAGCTGCACAAAGTCATTTAAGCTTCATGCACAAATTCGTTAAAGCTTCATCTCCAGTTTTGAGGAAAGCGTTCGAAGGGTGGGGGAGGGGAAACGCAGAGATCTGGGATCTCAGCTTCATTAGGAAACGTGATCCCTCTCTGCTCAAAGTGGCAAACTCTGGAAACAGTCAAGGGGTTGAATACAATTATCCTTTTCAAGATCTCCCTCCCAGTCTCTGAACTCTAAAACCAGGGTAAGAAGAAACCACTTATATGAAGAAAAGTGTTATAGTATGGTATGTTTTGGGAAGCCAGGGGCAGATGACTGATGAGCTAAAAATAAAAAAATCTTTAAATTGGTGGGCAGTGCTAGCAAAACGACATATTTCTAAATCTGGCCAATGTGGATGGAGGGACATATGGCTGACAACTTAACACCCAACCAACTTGTGCCCTCCCCCACACCGTGACTCCCTAGTTATGTTTAGCTTTTTATTTTTAATGTGTGATGTGACACCACTATGTTCACGGTTTCCCCATTCCAACGTGTCAACTGCTTCTTGCAGGAACTGGAGATACGTTGTACCTAATACTGTTACGTCATGGACTTCTTTCATGGAATAATCCTCGGGTAAGACGTGGGGGTGGAATCAGAAGTTCATTTTAACGGGAAAATTACACGAGGAAGTGAAATTGATAAGACTTGCCGAAGTTGCTTCTCGTAAGGGAGGAAGAAAATATCATAATGGGGATATTTTCTTCAAGCCAGACAGAAATTAACTCTGTCTCTAAATCTAGGCTCTAGATCAGTGATTCTCAACATGACACCCATTGGTACCATACTATGGTGCCTGCAATTTGGTTCCTGGCACCCTTTTTTTAAACAAAGCATCTCTTTCCCAAGCAAAGAGCCATTTCTTGCTCCCCCCCCCAGGGGAGCCAGAGGTGCTTCAGAAGAACCCAGGAAATATCACTTTGTGTCTGTAGAGAGAATGCATTGAGAAACAGCTGCCTTCACCATAAAAGGATGCTCATCTAGTAACTTCCTGCTTTTTTGTGATCAGACCTAGCTCCCCGTGACAGCCAATTTGCAATTGCCCTTCATGGCCATCATTTTGTGGTGGTGCCAGTTTCTAGGGTTGCCAGGTCCTCCCAGGAACCAGTGGGCGCTTTCTGGGGCTGGGGCGATGCAATCCGGAAGTGACGCTGACACTGTAGCAATCTCCTCCGAAAACTCTATGGTTTCCATAGAGTTTTGGGGGGAGTGTACTAGAGCATCTGCCTCACTTCCAGGTAACTTAGAAGTGATGGGGACGCTCTAGCAATCTCCTTCAAAAACTCTATGGAAAGTATAGAGTTTTCGGAAGAGATTGCTACAGCATCAGGGTCACTTCCGGGTTGTACTGCACTAGCCATAGAGTTTTGGAGGGAGAGTGCTAGAGCATCCGCGTTACTTCTGGGTTTACCCGAAAATGATGATGGTTCCTCCCCTTCAGCTGGCTCTCTTCTACCCGTCGACCAGCTGAGGGTCAGCGGGCAATTGTTGGGCATTTGGCGAGCCTACCCATTTCTCATTCTCAAAAGTCTAAAATTTCCTACAGGCTCAACAAGATTGGGGACTACTAAATAAATTGGTGCTGGAAGCAAGATCTAACTCAACATCCATCTGCTTTTACACCACGGGGAGTTTCATACAGGAGCAGGCCCTGCCTGGGACCCAGCAGGCTTTATAGGACACAGGGATACAGCTATAGCATCCCTGAAGTCAGTGGCTCAGGATGTGGTTACATTAAACCAATTCATTAGATTTGTTGATAAAGCTTCCCAACTGACCATGTGGAGGGTGCCGTTACTCACTGGAAAGAGACGTATAAAGTGCAAATGTCTTGAGACTGGTGAGTTCCTTCATCCTCGTGTCCTCCACGCTTTTGCAGAATATATGTTCCCACGCATATAATTTTAACAGTTTGATGCCTTTCAGGATTTCGTTGGTTTTCTTCAGCCTCTCTGTGGAGTAATCCTTTCCATTACGCGAACGTTGCATGAAAGAAAAACACACATTATGTCCCATTTTTAAAACAACGCAGAAGAAGAAACAGTGACGACATTGAGAAATCTATTATTTATTTGAAGCCTGTTTTTTAACCCGCCTCTCATTGGAAAAGTTGTCAGGTGGAGTATATGGGCGGGGGGGTGAACCCCAAAATTGCAAACCATATTATTAAAACCAATAAAATGAAAATAAGACAAATAAGCTTGTCTTTTCAGCTGCATCAGCAGGGGTGGATTGGCCATTTAACTTATGGGGAGAAAATGGCTGCTCTATGGCATTGAAGTCCCTCCCATCCCCAAACCCCACCGACCTCAGGCTCCACCCCAAACTCTCCAGGTATTTCCCAACTGGCAACCCTACTCTTCCAGTTACCCAAAGTTCAGAGGCAAGAAAAAGGCAATGTGCTAGGCAGTTGCCAGTACAGGTGGCGGAGGGAAGCTTACAGTACACATGAACACATGAAGCTGCCTTATACTGAATCAGACCCTTGGTCCATCAAAGTCAGTATTGTCTACTCAGACCAGCAGCAGCTCTCCAGGGTCTCAGGTGGAGGTCTTTCATATCACCCACTTGCCTAGTCCCTTTAACTAGAGATGCTGGGGATTGAACGTGGGACCTTCAGCATGCCAAGCAGACGCTCTACCACTGAGCTACGGCCCTTCCCAAAATAAATCCTGATGACTTACAAGGGTGCTCTTCTGAGCCTCTGCCAACTTTGTCGCAATAAAATACTGTATCGGAGCCAGCAGTACAATCACAGCAGCCCCAACCAAGGCACTTTTCCCAAGTAAGTGGTAGAGCAGGATCACACCCATGATGATCTACAAAACAGGAAAAGGAACAAAGAGATGTAGGAAATGTCATTAGTGTATCCTGGATCAGTGTATCCTGAAGACTTGGGGGGGGGGCAAGGATGTGGAGGATGTGGCATTGAAGGTGTGATGTCATTTCCTGGACAAACCCAGAAGTGACATCTACTGCTCCATGATTCAGCAGAAATATTATGGTTTTACTGTACAGTTTCCACTGTATCCTGGAGCAGCATGACATCATTTTCTTCAGCGTGGAAATGACATCATGCCATCAATGTAATAGTGTTTTCCCTTCATTTCTCCCCCTGCTGGCCTACTGGCCAGCAGTGGGGGTTGGGGAGTGGCCGGCAAGAGGCCTTCTGCTACAGCTATACTGGGAGACCTGGCAACCCTAGATCATAGAATCACAGTGTTGGAAGAGACCTCCAGGGTCATCAAATCCAACCCCCTGCCCAATGCAGGGAATTCACAACTACCTCCCCTCCACACACCTCCAGTGACCTCTACTCCACACCCAGAAGATGGCAAACAAAAAAGAAAAGAAAAGAAAAACCCCGCTAGGATGCCTAGCCAATCTGGCCTGAAGGAAAATTCCTTCCTGACCCCAAAGTGGCGATTGGCACTACCCAGGGCATGCAAGAAAGGGCCGCGAGAACCAAACACTGATGCAAACCTCTCTGCCCTCCCTCTCATGATCTGCCTAGGGTCACAGAATCAGCATTGCTGACAGATGGCCATCTAGCCTCTGCTTGAAAATCTCTAGGGAAGGAAAGCCCACCACTTCAAAAGGAAACCTGTTCTGCTGAGGAACCACTCTGACTGTTAGATGGAAGGCTCTACTAGGGTTCACACTCTGTGAGGGGCACTCAGGTTTAAAATACACACACATCCTCTCAACTGTGACAGCTGTGCATGTAGTTCAGGAATAAAATACTTTATAACAATATTAACCCCTTACTTTGATGCTCTACCTGAACGGGCATAGCCCATAGGTTGGGACACAGGAACAAGAACCACATGAGCTGATTGGTCTCGATGGCCACCAAGTTGTTGATCTGCCCCAGGGTCATCTCTCCCATGGACAAGTTGGACGTGGAGAGCCTCAGGATCTTGTTGTAGATCATCGCCTAGGTAAAGAAGAAAAAAAATCAAGGGTTGTTAAATATTTCGGCATGCAAGATGGCCGGTTCAGCATGGCCCAGGAGAATCATATTTTTGTGCTTTGAAAGGAACTCAGACCTATAACCCCGTGTGTGTGTGTGTGTTTGTGTGTCTCTGTGTGTGTGTGTACCGTCAAGTTGGAGCTGACCCCACCAAGGGGCTTTCAAAGCAAGTGAGAAACAGAGCATGAAACGTCGCCTTAAAAAAAAAAAAATAGCCCACCGCCACTTGGCAGGCAGTGGGAGCTGGGGAATGGTAAACCCAGAATGTGTAAAAATAAGAAAACAAGTACAATGATGGCCATAGGAAATGCACCCCCAACAGGGTTGCCATATGCCTGGCAATTGCCGCCAATTAACCAGGCTGCATGCGGAAGAGCTCCTTCTTCTCCTCTGGCAGCGACCCTGTGCCGTGACGATGTCACTTCTGGGAAAAGTGGAAGAAAAAAAAGGGGAATGAAACCCAACCTAAAAACAAAAGCTGGGTACCCGAGGTTGGGGGAGAGGAAGATTTATATAAGTCTATCTAGAAATATTACAAATATAATGTATTAGAAGCGCTATGCAAAATTTAAAATTATTTAAAAGCATAAAAATAGCACAATGGCAAAACTTAGGTTGGTATCTATAACCACAAACCCAAACACGTTTCGGCCTCTAGGGCCTTCATCAGTGGTTAGTTAAAACCTTTTCTTAAGTCTGCACATATATATAGAAATACAATGATGTAAACAAATGCAAATACAAACAGTTTAAAACCCAACCAGGTAAGTGAATATGCTGTAAAGTTTATTCTCAGTTATTCAAACAACTTGTATATTGGGTTGTTGTTGTAGTACTGGTTAGTATAAGTCTCTCGTACATTTTGTGTGCAGATATCAACCTGGTGAAGTGCAAGGGTGTCCTGCGTGATGCCGCATTTCTGGGTTTACCCCCAGAAGCAACGTTGTTTTATCCGCACGGCCGTGCGCATGGGATCACCGCCTCCAGCCCCGCCCCAAATCTCCAGGAGTTTCCCAACCTGAATTGGGCAACCCTACCACTCCACCCCCCTCCGCTGGCCAAGGGGCACCTGGGAACTCTATAGGGGAAAGGCCTATATGCTTGGCCTCCTCATATAGATCTAGGCCTTTCAATGTTATGGCAGCATCATGGGATAAAAGCATAACAAGCACTTTCCATAACTTATGAAAGGTACCAGAGCTCCAACTAGGGTTGCAAGCTCTGGGTTGTGAAATACCTGGAGATTTTTGGAGGCAGAGCCTGAGGAGGGCAGGGTTTGAGGAGGAGAGGGACTTCAATGGGTAGGGTTGCCAACCTCCAGGTACTAGCTGGAGATCTGCCACTATTACAACTGATCTCCAGCCGATAGAGATCAGTTCGTCTGGAGAAAATGGCCACTTTGGCAATTGGACTCTATGGCATGGAAGTCCCTCCCCTCCCTCCTCAGGCTCCACCCCAAAAACCTCCCACCAGTAGCGAAGAGGGACCTGGCAACCCTATCAATGGGGTATAATGCCATAGAGTCCACCTTCCAAAGCGGCCATTTTCTCCTCGGGAACTGATTTCTAGTGCCTAGAGATCAGTCAACTCAAGCTACAACTTAAGGCAGCTCAGTCAATTCATGGAACTTGTTTAGTTCACTGTTAATAGGGTTGCCAACTTCAGGTGGGGCCTGGTGATCTCCCAGAATTACAACTGATCTCTGGACTACAGGAATCAATTCCCCGGAGACTAGGGCAGCTTCAGAGGGTGAACTCTATGGCATCATGTCCCTGCTAAGTTCCCTTTTCTCTCCAAACTCCATCGTCCCCAGGGTCCACCCTCAAATTTCCAGGAATGTCTAGGCTTTCCAACCTCCAGGTACTAGCTGGAGATTTCCTGCTATTACAACTGATCTCCAGCCAACAGAGATCAGTTCACCTGGAGAAAATGGCCACTTTGGCAACTGGACTCTATGGCATTGAAGTCCCTCCCCTTTGCAAACCCCACCCTCCTCAGGCTCCGCCCCAGAAACCTCCCGCCGGTGGCAAAGAGGGACCTAACAACCCTAGGAATGTCCCAAGTTGGATCTGGCATTGGTCTGTCTTTTATCTTTGTCCAGCTTTCCCTATTGTTGTTCTGGAAAAGACAAATTAAGGAAACTCATCTTATGAAGTAACATCTTTATTTACCAGTAAAGCTCCGCGTAGATTAATGCCTGTTTCTATGGCAACATAGTAGGAGGCCTGGAGAAATGTCCTCTGCAAAATGAGGGCCAGGAAGAGGAGGATCGCCAAGACATATGCGGTCTTAAGAAAATCATGCGAGGTGAGGTACGGCTGTGTTGAATCCTTCAGAAGAAAAAGAAAGAGATGATCTCAGAGGACTTCTGGAGCACTCATCCAACCATAAGGGAAAGGGAAAAAAGTTATTACTGCCAATTAAATACAGTATAGTTACTTAATTTGCATACAGGTAAACAATAGCTATCTATGGGTGTGAAAGCTGGACAGTGAAGAAAGCTGATAAGAAGAAAACAGATTCCTTTGAAATGTGGTGTTGGAGGAGAGTGTTACGGATACCAAAACTGCCAAAAAACAAATCAGTGGGTTATAGATCAAATCAAGCCTGAACTGACCCTAGAAGCTAAAATGACTAAACTGAGGCTATCGTGCTTTCGTCACATTATGAGAAGACAAGAGTCGCTAGAAAAGACAGTCATGCTAGGAAAAGTTGAAGGCAGCAGGAAATGTGGAAGACCCAACAAGAGATGGATGGACTCAATAAAGGAAGCCACGGCCCTCAATTTGCAAGATCTAAGCAAGGCTGTCAGAGATAGGACATTTTGGAGGACTTTCATTCATAGGGTCACCATGAGTCGAAAACGACTTGACAGCACTTAACACACACACAAACAATAGCTAAGAAGAATCAAAGGCTTGGCTCAGACATCACAGGTAAACAATAGCTAAGAAGAATCAAAGGCTTGGTTCAGACATCACACAAAATTGTGTCCTTTTATGTATTTTTTTTATCATTGTTGTTTTATTCCTATTGTTTTTATGTTTTATCCCTATTGTTTTTATTGATTTTATATTGTAAGCCTCCTTGAGTACCTCAAAGGAGAAAGGCGGCTAATAAATGTTTTAAATAATAATAAATAATAATTTCAAAAGCATGCTTAATTTCAACCAACTATGGTTAGTGTGATCTTCAAACATGGGCTGCTCTGCTAACCATGGTTAGGGTAGATCAGCCCAGGATATAAAACCATGGTTTGAATCTGGCTGGCTGACTGCAATTTTAACTATGGTTTCTCATGATGAATGAATGCTTCATCCTGGCTTGTTCTCTGGTGTCACCCTTGCCACAATGCAGGCTGGGATGCCAGACAGGTCTCTAGTACACTTGCCAGACAGTGCCTGGCTACCAGCAGGAGGTGTGTTGGTGGGGATATGGTCGGGTTACAGCTCTAGAAATCACTGGAAACTCTATGGTTTTACCGTAGAGTTTCTGATGATTCCTAGAGCTACATATGTCATTTCTGGTTTTTTTACCAGAAGTGACATGATGCTGCAGCCAGCATCATTGTGAGGGGGGGGGTGTCCTCATGCTGCCACCGCTGCTCTGACAGGCAGTGGGCAACGGGAGCAGGGGGTGAGATTTCTCCTGACCGGGGGCTTGGCAGCCCTAAACTCTACAAGGAACTGCTGGAAAAAAGCAAAGGATGAAACCAGCAAAACAAGGAAGCATTTGAACAATTCCCTGCAAGCTGCTCATAAACTAACCAAAGATAAAATAAACCATGGTTTTGTGCATGTCCCGACCGAACCATAGTTTTGTGTTTTGCAGGAAGGAACTGTTTTAGAAGAAGCATTGCCCCTGCATTAATGCAGGACGGGGGAGAGAAAATGCCTCTGTTAAGATGGCAGTTGACATCTGTGGTTTTGGTAAGTACTTGGAGGTGAAATAATTTTTGCTTCCCAGTTAGTTGACAGCGTCTTTTTAACAGCCTGAAGAACATAAGAACTGTACGGTTGAACCTTTCTCACAAATGGGAATTGTTACCCCTCGGTTAAAGGTGAACAAATGGTGTGCTGCCTGCTTTGTTTATTGTTTGGGTAATTAAAAATCCCTTTGTTCTGTGCACTGTACATTCTGTACAAGAATACAGAGCAGGGGGTGAGGACGGGGAGGTGTCTTTGAGGTATTTCCAGGCCAGTTGGCAGCAACTGCAAGAACTTAGACAAGCTTTGATCTTGAAATTTCCACCTTCTTTGGCCATATCAAAGGGAATCCTGACGATCAATAACATATCTTCAGATGCTATCTGTTTCTGCTTGGATGCTTAACTTCTTCACTGAATCTGATTTTGTGCAGTCAGTGTACCTCTCTGGTGGCAGAACTGTAGAACCCGGAGAACTAAAGGAGATGTGACATCCAGTCCAACCCCCTGTACCAAGGCCTTGTGAAAAGTATGAACAGTTCTCCAGGGAGATGAACATTGGATACTAGATGCATCAAGGCAGTAGGAAAAGAGGAAGAAGACCCAACAGGGAATGGATTGACTCAATAAAGGAAGCCACAGCCTTCAGTTTGCAAGACCTGAGCAAAGTTCTAGAGGTCATTCATTCATAGGGTTGCCAGGTCGCTCAGGAGTGGGGATCGCGGGTGCGACTGCGCATGACGTGATTACGTCACTTCCGGTTTACACCAGGAAGCGCCACATTGCTACTGGCCACTTTGCCACTCAAACCCCCCAAATGCTAGAGGGGTTGAGTTGTAAAGCGGCCTGTCGTGATATGGCACTTCCGGTAGGGTTGCCAACCTCCAGGTAACAGCAGAAGATCTCCTGCTATTACAACTGATCTACAGCCGATAGAGTTCAGTTCACCTGGAGAAAATGGTTGCTTTGGCGGTTGGACTCTATGGAAGTAAAATCCCTCCCCAAACCTCACCCCCCTCAGACTCTGCCCCCAAAACCTCCCGCCGGTGGCAAAGAGGGACTTGGTAACCCTAACTTCCGGGTGCAAACCGGAAGTGATGTAATCGTGTTGTGCATGCACACATGTGCGGTTCACGCCCCAGCTCCACCTCAAAACCTTCTGCCAGAGAAGAGGGGGGACCTGGCAACCCTATTCGTTCATAGGGTCACCATAAATCGGAAGCGACTTGATGGCACATAACACACAAACGTTGCCACAGATAATATGTTCATTTGGTCTCCAACCAAACATGTTTTAGGTGTTTGAATCGATTCCGTAGTGCATAGTGAATAGCCAGCTCTGGCTATCATTCCTTAATTTGTATATTTTTGGCCCAACTTTGGCACTCGTGTCTCCATACTAGGGGGAGGATCCTATCCCTGTCCTACCAATCCACAGAAGAAAATTTATTTGTTTATTAATTAAAGTGTTTATATCCCACCTTTCTTTTTGGCTAAGGTTTGAAGCCTTCCTCCCATCTGAAGAGAGGAGACTTCCTCCAAATTCTCTACCATTGGAGGAAGAGCAACTTAAATTGGAGGAAGGCTCCTTAGGCCTGAGGAAGTCTCTTGGTGGATGGTTGGATCCGTCCTGGGTGGGTCTGTAAGGGTCCAAAACCTATAACCTACTAAAAGCTCTATTACTAAAACCTATAACCTACTAAAAGCTCTATTACATCATCATCTATAAATTCCACCCAATCCTAAATCTTAAAAAAAAACACTCAACAAATTAAATTCCAGAGAACAAGAAGAACTTTTCTTTATAATCAAGTTCCACTCCCCACCCATGTTAATTTAGAATAGGGTTGCCAAGTACCCCCTGCCAGGTACCCCCTGGCAACCGGCGGGAGTGGGTGGAGCTTACCAGCCATAAATTGAGGCCTCAGCCTGGTCGCCGTCAGCACATTGACATCGCTTCCGGAAGTGATGTCATCACGTCACCAACGACGTTGAAGATGCTCTGGTACTTGGGCAAAACTCTATGGTAAAAACAGCTTCTACCATAGTTTTTGCCCAAATACCAAAGCATCTCTTGTTGTTGTCAGTGATGTGATGACATCACTTCCTGAAATGACCACGATACCACACTGTAGTGTTTAAAAAAAAACAAAAAACAAGAGCTTCACAAAATTCACTGAAGTTTGCACAACCATTGGGTTGGCTCCACAGCAAAATTTCCACTTGTGCTCAAGGTGCTTCACGAGCATAAATGGAAGGAAAAGACCGCCATAGCCGTGTAAAATATTGCATGACCAGGGTCTTGGCACTATCATATACACAGAGGGAAAGGGTTAGGCATTGCACAAGATCTTGGGTCAATGAAACTGCACTTTAACTTATGTTTCCAGATGCATATCGCTGAATCCAAGCCATTACACGATAAACCCAAAGTTGGAACTTTGCAAGGAAGACATTGGGTTTTTTTTGTAAATCTGATGTGGTTGCTGCCCTGCCAGCACATTAGGATTAAATTGGGTCTTTTTAAAAGGTTTCTTTAAACAAACATCCCAATGAAATCTCCACATCTGAAGCTAAGTGCTGCAAACAGGCAGAAGTTGCAAGCCCTTATATAACCGGAGAGACAACAGTCTCAGACAAAGCTACGATAGCCAAAGATTAGTGTTTTATAAGACCCCTCTTAATGGGCCTGCTAGTGCCTTGATACTTTTCTTCCCTAAGTGGTCAGCTATTTTTTGTATGGCGGAGTCAACTTGTAAAAAGATACCTTTATTTGGATTTCTCCCTTAGAAATGTGTGTCAAGTGCCGTCAAGTTGCAGCTGAACTATGGCAAGCCCTTATAGGATTTTCAGGAGGAGGAGGAGGAGGAGGAGGAGGAGGAGGAGGAGGAGGAGGAGGAGGAGGAGGAGGAGGAGGAGGAGGAGGAAAAGGAGAATTGGTTTTTATATGCCAAATTTCTCTCCCTTCTTAAGGAAGAATCAAACCACTGTACAATCCCCTTCCCCTCCCCACAACAGACACCCTGTAAGGTAGGTGAGCCTGAGAGAGTGTTACTAGCCCTGGGTCACCCAGCTGGCTTCACGTGGAGGCGTGGGGAAACAAATCCAGTTCACCAGATTAGCCTCCGCCGCTCATGTGGAGGTGTGGGGAATCAAACCCTGTTCTCCAGATCAGAGTCCACTGCTCCAAGCCACCACTCTTTACCACAACACCATGCTGGCTTACAGATTAACAGAGGTGGATTGCCAGTGCCTTCCTCTGCATTGCGACCCTGGTATTCCTCGATGGTCTCCCATCCAAATATTCACCAGGGCTGACCCTGCTTAGCTTCCAAGATCTCCTGAAATTGAGCTACACCATGCTGCCTTCCCTCCGCCTTAGATGTATAGTGGGTTCTTTTTTCTTACTGATTTTCGAGACGATCAACTAATGGCAGAAACCAAGGCATAGTTTGTTGTTCCTTTGTGACACATCAGCTAGAGATGTTCACCCAAGGAAGACTTTCTCTTTTAGGGATATGGCATTTTCCTAACACTAAAATTACAGCATAAACAGATTGGATCCAATGATCCCTTTCTGCCAAGCTGGATCCAATGATCCCTTTCTGCTAAGCTTCCAATGCAGGAGGTCTTTCTCCATGGCTGGAAGTATTTCTTCATTGAAGAAAGCCTTAACAGATGAGAGTTATGGGAATGGATCCTACCAGAGCCAGTGTGGTATAGTGGTTAAGAGAGGTGGACTCTAATCTGGAGAACTGGGTTTGATTCCCCACTCCTCCACGAGTGGCAGACTCTAATCCAGTGAACTGGGTTTGATTCCCCGCACCTCCACATGAGCGGTGGACTCTAATCTGGTGAACCGGATTGGTTTCCCCACTCCTACACATGAAGCCAGCTGGGTGACCTTGGGCCAGTCACAGTTCTCTCCAAACTCTCTCAGCCCACCTACCTCCCAAGGTGTCTGTTGTTGGGAGGGGGAGGGAAGGTGATTGTAAGTCACTTTGAGACTCCTTGTGGTAGACAAAAGTGGGATATAAAAATAAACTATTACTACTCCTCTTCCTCCTCCTCCTCCTCCTTCTTCTTGTTCCAATTCTTCTTCTATGAGTTCAAGAGGGCCAGCATCGCCCAACTCCTGTCCTTCCTGAGGTCTATTACATATGGCTTTTTGTCCACATAGGCCCTATGATCCCCAAAATAGCCTTCTGAGGGGTCAAAAGGGCCCCTTTCCTCTGTTTCACAGAAGGAAAAGCTGGTAGGATTCAACCCACTGGATCCATTAGCAGTTGGAAGACATTGGGTCGGATCCAGACTAAATTTTCTGTCAATGAAATGGAACACCTAAACAAACGAAATACAAATACATCATTCATGGACTCTAAGTGAATCATTGTTATTAACTTACATTTAGAAGTCTGGTCGCATTGTGTTCGCTATTATTGAAACTATCGACGATGCCGGAAATGCAGAGTGGTCCTGCAAACCCCAGAAGGTCAGCCAGGTAACGAAACATGCTGCTAAGGAGGATTGGCCGGCCAAAAGCCCTGTACATGGCCAGCCAAATGGAAGGGATCCGATTAGGTTGGTCAGCCACTTTTTTCTGGGAAAGAAAGTCGAAGTGCAGTCACCACAAGCATGAAGATGCTTCCTCAGTTTCAAAATCTCCCCTAAATAACCATCACAGTTCTTTTAGGGACATTCCCACATAATGGTTTCCCAAGACTCTGTCATTTTATTAAATAGAAACACTAAAGGATAAGATACTACAACACATTACTGGTTACCTCAGGGGCAAAATGCATGTGAGAATGGAGACCTCACCTACAGTACTGTGTTCAGTTTTGGGCACCGCAATTTAAGAAAGATGTAGACAACCTGGAATGAGTCCAGAGGAGGGCAACAAAGATGGTGAGGGGTCTGGAGACCAAGTCCTATGAGGAAAGGTTGAAGGAGTTGGATATGTTTCGCCTGAAGAGGAGAAGACTGAGAGGGGATGCGATAACCATCTTCAAGTACTTGAAGCGCTGTCATACAGAGGATGGTGGTGAGTTGTTTTCTGTTGTCCCAGAAGATCCAACCAGAACCAATGGGTTGAAATTAAATCAAGAGAGTTCTGTCTAGACATTAGGAATAATTTTCTAACAGTTAGAGTGGTTCCTCAGTGGAACAGGCTTCCTCAGGAGGTGGTAAGCTCTCTTTCCCTGGAGGTTTTCAAGAAGAGGTCAGATGGCCATCTGTCAGCAATGCTGATTCTGTAACCTTAGGCAGATCATGAGAGGGAGGGCATCTTGGCCATCTTCTGGTCATGGAGTAGGGGTCACTGGGATGTATGTGGGGGAGGTAGTTGTGAATTTCCTGCAGTGTGCAGGGGGTTGGACTAGATGATCCTGGTGGTCCCTTCCAACTCTATGATTCTATTCTGCATGCCAAGCAGATACTCTGCTAGAGCCCCTCGACAAGGATAAACACACCTCTGGGGAAAACTGTTTCCCATATAATTTCTTGACCAGACTAAAATGGATATGGACATACAAAGCTGCCTTACAGTGAGCCAGACCCTTGCTCTGTTGAGTCCTGCCTTCTCTGACTGGCATCTTTCCCCCAAAGAGCCTCACGGTCATTGCCTTAGACACACTCAAGAAGAATGTTATCCTTATGTTCAACATTTTTCACCAAAGTGTGATAAAGGGCTTAGGGAAAGAACAGACCCCTGCATTCTGCAGGAGGCTGGAATGCACTTAAGGTCAGCCCTGTCCTGTTTCAGACAGGAATTATTTGCCTTAATCCTTCTCCTCTGGGCAACCCAGAACAATAGCCAGGCCAGATTTCTTTCAAATCTACAGGAATAGCATAAACTATGACATAAGTAACAATTTCTTCAGGCTTCCAGCTGTGATATATCATGACTTGTGGCTTTCCTAAATCTGCCTCATAGTCCATAACAGCTTAGAACCAAAACCATTGTCTCTGTGGGAATTTACTCTCCTCATTAAAGGCAGTGCCTCACTGGTTTATCTCAGACATGTCAAACAGATGTGCTGAGGGGCAACTTATCAGGTCTATCAGGTAGGGTTGCCATGTCCCCCCCCCCCCCCGACCACTGGTGGAAGATGGGGCAGTAGGGTTGCCAGATCGAGGTAGGGAAACTCCTGAAGATTTGGGGAAGGAGCCTGGGGAGGACAGGGACCTCAGTGAAGTACAATGCCATATAATCTACCCTTTAAAGCAGTGGTTCTCAAAGTTGGCAGTACTACTAGGGCTGTTGAAAAAAAAATTCGGTAAAATTCGGATTCAGCAAAATTCAGCCCATTTTGATTTGGGAAATGCCGAAGTCCGAACTCCCCCCATTCGGATCCGTGGAATTGGGTGCGAGATTCAGAGTTCGGGAAAAAAATCGGCCGAATAAAGCCATTTAAAGCACATTTGCGCCTTTCCGCGGCTCCGGGGGGGCATGTTTGGAGGTAGAGGTCCCAACCTTTCAGTGTAGCTTGAGGGGACCCTTCTTGCAAGAACCCCCAAGTTTTGCTAAGATTGGGTCAAGGGCCCCCGAGTTATGGGGCCCAGAAGGGGGTCCCCCCATCTGCCCATTGGAATAAAGCCATTAAAAGGGATGTACTAAAACCAATGACAAGTCAGCCCATTGGAAGCAATGGGAGAGGCTGCCCAGCCCATTGAAGATAATGGGAGAGGGGAATGTCAGTTGACTTGCATTGACTCCACTGAAATACATTACAGGGGATGTACTAAAACAAATGACAGGCTAGCCCATTCGAAACAACAGGAGCGGCTGCACAGCCCATTGGAAACAATAGGAACCAGCCAGAGAGAGACTCACTGACCCACAGTTAACTCCACACGAAGTTGGCAACCGGTGAAAACAGTAGAAAGCACAGTCCCACACGGAGGCAGTCAAGCCCACCCCCCAGCAGAACAGGTAAACCCATCCCCCTTTGGCTTCCCCCTCACACACACACACACACAAACACACACACAGAATCTCCCCCCACACACACATACACACAGGGGAAAAATATAGAGAGAATTATAGAGAAAAGCCCCCAAATGGGTCTTACTGTGGATGCCTTCTTCTTTTCTCTCAGGAGCAGGGACTGGGAGGACTCAGAAGTAATCCAATATGATTCTAGCAGACTCACACACACATACTCTCTGGCACGGGAGGTTTTGCCTTGGATTTGCCACTCTCTAGATGCACATTAAGGATTGCCTGCTCCCATTCATTCCAATGGGTGGATGGGGGGGACCCCATAACTCGGGATTGCCTTTTAGCCAGACCCCCGGGCCGGGGTAATGGTATGGCCCAACTGCCGAGGCAACCAGACCCCCGGGCCAGGGTAATGGTACGGCCCAACGCGAATGTGTTTTTGAAGGCTGTATTCCAATGGGCAGATGGGTGGGGAGACCCCTTCCGGGCCCCATAATTTGGGATCCCCTGACCCAATCTTCACAAAACTTGGGGGTTCTTG
The DNA here is from genome assembly GCF_029931775.1 of Euleptes europaea. Taxonomy (NCBI): domain Eukaryota; kingdom Metazoa; phylum Chordata; class Lepidosauria; order Squamata; family Sphaerodactylidae; genus Euleptes; species Euleptes europaea. The sequence continues at coordinate 113,776,635 of NC_079314.1, read as the reverse complement.
CAAGAAGGGTCCCCTCAAGCTACACTGAAAGTGTGGGACCTCTACCCCAAAAAATGCCCCCCCCCCGGAGCCACGGAAAGCCGTGGATGTGTTTGTAATGGCTTTATTGCAATGGGCAGATGGGGGGACCCCTTCCGGGCCACATAACTTGGGACCCCCTGACCCAATCTTTACAAAACTTGGGGGTTATGCAAGAAGGGTCCCCTCAAGCTACACTGAAAGGTTGGGACCTCTACCTCCGAACAAGTCCCCTCCCCAGAGCCTCGGAAAAAGATGAATGTGCACATGCACATGCACCCCCACAGGGATCTCTCTCTCACACAGACACTCTCTCTTTCTCTCCCCGGGTCGCGCAGCAGCTGGGCTCACGCACTCAACCGCGACTGATTGGCCAGAAGAAGACCCGGCTTGGCCACCATTGGCCGCAGGAGAATGCTGCTAGTTGCTTACTAACTGACGGTTATGCTGCTGATTCGGAGCCCCCGAATTTGCTGAATTTATTCGGCAAACTCGCTGAATTTGGCTCCTCGTTTTCACGCCTTTTTTTGAATTTTGCTCTATCCGAACCGGAAACCGCCGAATTGGGGGAAATCCGGCTGTTTTTCGGTCGGGACAAACCTAATCGACAGCCCTAAGTACCACCCCCTGGGGGACGGTGGGATTACCTAGGGGGGCACTAAAAGGCAAGGGGGCAGCAGGGGGTGCTAGAGGTGGGCCCTCCAACTGTGTTGTTGGATTGGGTAGGGGGCGCTGGGGTTGAGTTTGTGGAACCAAGGGGGCGATGGCCCGAAAGTTTTGGGAACCACTGCTTTAAAGCATCCATTTTCTCCAGGAGAACTGATCTCTATAGTTTGGAGGTGACCTGTATTTCCGGGGGATCCCCAGGTCCCACCTAGAGGCTGGCATCCCTACCATCAGGACACAGGAAGCTGCCTGATAGTGAGTCAAAACCTTGTGGTCCATTCCAACTAGGGTTGGGAAATTCCTGGAGATTTTGGGGGTGGAGCCTGAGGAGGGTGGAGTTTGGGGAGGGGAGGGACTTCAACGGGGTATAATGCCATAGTCTCTCCCTTCCAAAGCGGCCATTTTCTCCAGGAGAACTGATTTCTATCACCTGGAGATCGGTTGTAATAGCGGGAGCTCTCCAGCCACCACTTTATTCTTGTATAAACGCTGTATGTTCAGTTATAAACTTGCATACTGTCTTCTGTAATATTGATTATTATTGCATTGCAAATTTTGGAATACGTGGCTGTAACTTTTGTAAATGTTGAATCCTCAAGCCTGTGGATTCTCTTCTGTGTTATCATACAGATTCTGGTTGTTTAGAAATTGCTACATAATTGTTATATAAATACAGTTTTGCTTAGAAATGATATAGAATTGGTCTGTGACACAGGTTTTTTTAGCCACAGTGCTACGGTTTGTTAACCACTTGGGACTTGGCAACCCTAACTGCAACCCTTCCAATATTTCAGCAGAATTATGGACCCCACTTTGGGAAGTAGGAAGCTATATAGCAAAGGGTCTGACTCATAAGAAGGTGAAGGGAATTGGGTGACTGGTGTACTGAGGCAGGCAGTCCACATTTTTGAAGGACACTTTCAGCTCCAGAGCAAAAAATTTGGAAGCTTGAAAGATGAGGACCAGAAACGGGAGAAGAACAGCTGCCGTATATGAAACCCCACCCACTCGGCTAGTTACCTTCTGCTCCTCGTACGCATCTTTCAAGGAGACGTAGTTTGTAAGCGCTCGCATCGCTATCGGCAGCTTCCCAATCGCCTTCAGGTCAATCGGCTTCTTGTGAGCCGATATGATCAGTGGGTTCATCCACCAGTACGTTGCCTTGGAGACCAAGTTGACAAAGGGTTGAAGAAACCTCACTCCTAGGTCCTGGAGGTCTTCGGGTGGCTTTACTTTTTGGGGGGTTGTAAAAAATACATATCTCTAGGAACAAAACAGCAGAGAGAGCATTAAGGAAAATGTTTTACTGGTATGTGGTGAGATCTCTCTCCTGAGGTTCATGAGAACAGACTGACTTCCGTCAAATCACCCTTCCCACATTAATTGCTCCCCCAAATGGCTCTTATATGTGGAGAGACGATGGCCTTTTATGCATGGTTGTTTCGTCACCCCTCCAACTAATTTTCTAACAGAGCAGTTCCTCAGTGGAACAGGCTTCCTCGGGAGGTGGTAAGTGCTCCTTCCCTGGAGGTTTTTGAGCAGCGGCTAGATGGCCATCTGTCAGCAATGCTGATTCTATGACCTTAGGCAGATCATGAGAGGGAGGGCATCTTGGCCATCTTCTGGGCATGGAGTAGGGGTCACTGGGGGTGTGTGGGTGAGGTAGTTGTGAATTTCCTGCAGTGTGCAGGAGACTGGACTAGATGGCTTTGGGTCTTTGTTTGGATTATGCATGCCGTTTCTGACCATCAGAGGTCGCCTCGCTCTCCCCCTGCGTTTCCCTGCATTTTGCCCACGTTTTCAGGGACTTGTTTTATCTCATATTTGAAAACATGGGCAAAACACAGGGGAAAGCAGGGGGAGAGTGAGGCAACCTATGATGGTTGGAAATGGCATGCATAATCCGAAGAAAGACACGAAGTCGTTGGAGGGGTGATGGTAAGGGAAACAGCCATGCATAAAAGGCCAATGTAAGGATTGCCTTATTTGGTCTGACCAAAGGTCTATATGTGTCCTAGAATACTGTGTCCAAAGGTGATCAAACAGATACCCCAAGAGTATAAAATTACACATGGTAGAGGATAGGGAAAAAAATGTTTCTCCCTCTCCCAGAAAAGTAGAACTCACATCCACCCAATGAAGCTGATGGGCAATATATTTGGGAAAAACAAATGGCAGTACTTCTTCATACAATGTTTAATTTTACTTGTGAAATTTACTGGCACAAATTAGAGTAACAGCCATGGTCTTAGATGGCTGTAAAATAGGATTAGACCAGTTTGTGGAAGTAAGGTCCATCAACAGCTACCAATGGAACCTCCATGATCAAAAGCAGTCTACATCTGAATATATAGGGCTGATGAATACCGGAGAAAATCACTGTGGGAAACAGGATGCTATACCAGGAAGATTTTTGGTCCGATAAGGCTGGATTCTTATTTTGTTCTTATGTCTTATTAATGATGCTCACAAGTGGGTCATGATGGAGCCATCCCCCATCCCCATCCCCCCGCAAATCCCAACAATTGAGGGCAAAAAAAATTAATTAACTTCAACGACGACAAAAATCCTCACGCCTAGACAAACCAACTCAAGTAGAAACCTAGAGTCGGAAGGAACCACCAGGGTCATCTAGTCCAACCCTCTGCACAATGCAGGAATTTCACAACTACCTCCCCCACACACACCCAGTGACCCCTACTCCAAGTAGATGGCAGATAATGCCATAAAGGTACAGTGATGTAAGCACATACCCGGACGCGGATGACGTTGATCTCTACTGCCATCAGCAACCCGTAGAGCACAACCATGATTACTGTGATGCAGAAACGCAACTGGGCCAGCGGCACCGCGTCTTGGCAATACCTGACCAGCTTGATGGTTTTGGTGAAAAAGGCCATGACCCAGTACAGGAACAGAGCTGTGGTATAAATGAATGAATGGATGGATGGATGGACGGACGGACGGACGGACGGACGGACAGACAGACAGTCAGACAGACAGACAGACAGACAGACAGATAGATGAATCAACAAATAAAGGCTACCACGTCCTCACATGCATGCATCATTAAGCAACTTGGCAATCAATCGAGAATTTAAAGACAACTCAGTTACCTTAGGACAGTATAGAAGAAGAGTTGTTTTTTATATGCCAACTTTCTCTACCACTCAAGGGAGACTCAAACCGGCTTACAATCACCTTCCCTTCCCCTCCCCACAACAGAAATCCTTTGAGGTAGGTGAGGCTGAGAGAGTTCGGAGAGAACTGTGACTAGCCCAAGGTCAGCTAGCTCCATGTGTAGGAGTGGGGAAACAAATCCAGTTCACCAGATTAGCCTCCGCCGCTCATGTGGAGGAGTGGGGAATCAAACCCGGTTCTCCTGATCAGAGTCCGCCACTCCAAACCGCCACTCTTAACCATGACACCACGCTGGCTCGCCAAACAAACAAACAAACAAACAAAAAGGTCTTCTACAACCTGAGATGATGACTCTTTAAGTGGGGACAACCAGGATTGAACAGGCAAATGTGGGCTCTATCTAGTTCTGCCAACCTCCAGGTGGGGCCTGGAGATCTGGAATTACAACTGAGAAAGAGATCACTTCCCCTGGAGGTAGGGTTGCCAGGTTGCTTGAACCGGTGGGCAATTGCCCACCAATCCAGCAGGCTGCTTGGAGCGGTGGCCATGTGAGCACACAGCCATGCACAACATGCTTACGTCACTGCCAGGTGTACTCCTGGAAGTGCTGCATTGCAGTGGGACGCTTTACCACTCAAAACGGGGGTGCGGCTGTCCACCCCCACCCTCAAAAACCTCCCGCTGGTGGAGAGGGAGGACGTGGCAACCCTACCTGGAGGAAATGGCAGCTTTAGAGGACAGATTCTAAGGCATCCCATCTTCAATGCACTCGCTTCGCCTCCCAAAGCTCTGCCTTCTCCAGGTACCATCCCTAAATTTCCAGTAATTTATCAAGCTAAAGTTGGGAGGCGCTCTGGTTAAACACTGCTGTTTAGGGTTGCCAACCTCCAGGTACCAGCTGGAGATCTCCTGCTATTACAACTGATCTCCAGCCAATAGAGATCAGTTCACCTGGAGAAAATGGCCGCTTTAGCAATTGGACTCTATGGCATTGAAGTCCCTCCCCTCCCCGAACCTTCCCCTCCTTAGGCTTTGCCCCAAAAACCTCCCGCCAGTGGCGAAGAGGGACCTGGCAACCCTAATGCTGTTCCAAACAGTGACAGAAGGGAGAAAAAAACCTCACTGGTGGGGAAAACCATAGAGTTTCTGGCAGTTCCTAGAGCTATCCTATATCATGTCCAGGTTTTCCCTGGAAGCCATGTAGCAACACAGAGGATGTCACAGTCCCCCACCACCATAACCCTGCCCCTAACCCTCTTATCAGTGGCCTGGCAACTCACTCAAGAAGTAAAGTAGCGGACCATTTGCAGAATTTCTGAAGTTACACAAGCTTCGTCCCTAAAGAACCCATGGATTGGGCAACCAGCTTTTTGAACACAGGATGGGAAATGGCAGCTACTTACCCAGAAGTAATTTTGGAAAATTTGATGTCTCGATGTTGTGGTAATAGACTATAGATGTTGTGGCAGCTACAAATCCCATTATAGCTGGAAGGAAGAGGTGCAGATGGCGAGACTTTAAGTATCTGCAAGGAAAAAAATGGAAGATCAGCAATGGCCAGCTCCCTGACTAGGCTTGCCAACCTCCAGGTGATGTGGAATTCAAAATATAGCACTTAAACAAAAATATCCAATTCAGGAAAATCACAATGCAAAACTTGCAGTGAGAATAATGTATTAGAACATTAGAAACAGAACCACTTCTAACACAACAAATATAACATTAGAACAAAGTTCCAAGACAAATACAAATTGGTTCTTGTAGGTTATCCGGGCTGTGTAACCGTGGTCTTGGAACTACAAATACAAATTGTAGCTTATGCTGGCAGAGCTCAGCTAAATTCAGTTCGTAGTCTGTGGTATATTTTACAGTCACATCATACAGCACCAGGAACCATGAGTTGAGTGGCAATGGAAGTCCGGTAAAATTCCATTTCGTATAGACGTTCTCAAGCCTTTAGATTGTTCCGTGCAACATTCTGTGAAAAAATGCATAGTCCTATAACAGGCCATCCGTTGTAAAATACCAATAAATAGAATAAATAAGAATACATAAGAATAAATAATTACATAATTAAAACAGCATACCATTCAAAGTTTGAAGGAGTGTGCCTTTCCTTTTTCTTAGGACAACAGAAGTAAGACGCCTGATACATTCAGTGAGCCACGTCATTAAATAGGGTCTCAGAGCAAGCGAACTCATTACCGTAATACCCTTAAAATTGTAGCCCAGCCACTTTAAAGTGCCTCGTGCAATGAACCAAATTGATTTTATTATAAATAACTAGATAAATCCATATAAGTGTTTAATCCATTAGGAATAAGGGAATTAAACATAAATATAAAGCGGGACTCTTGCTGAGACATCAAACGGTCAATATCCACGGTAGAAAAGGACCTGCCCTTGTACTGCCATACAACAAAGAATTGCATCTCCGAATCTTGGTGCCTTTTTTCCAGATAGTGGGCGGTTAATGGCGCCTCCAAATTGCGGTTCCGGATTCTGGACCTGTGTTCTTGAATTCTGACTTTAATGGGTCTCTTTGTCTTACCCACATAGGGGAGACCACATGGGCATCTGACGATATAAATAACATATTTGCTGTTGCAATTGGTAAAGTTTCGTAAAGTAAACTTAAAGCCCGTTTGCTCGTCCCTAAATTCTTTGACCTGCAGCGCCTGCGCACAAGCGCTGCAGTCGCCACACTTAAAATGGCCGACGGTAACGGCAGGAGGTTGTGATAAGGTGCAGTCTGAGGTGGTTAATTTATCCCTTAAAGAGCCCGTTCCACGGAGCCCAAAGCGAGGGGGAAGAGAACTACCCGGAATGTCCTTGACCAAATGCCAGTGCTTATTTATGATTTTTTGGATCTCCTTCGTTTTATGGCTATATTGTAATGCTGCAGTAATTCCTGTTCCTGAGTTATTATTTTTGAAATTTGATTTATGAGTAAGTAAATCTTTCCTGTCTACTTTGTCCGCACGATTTTTGCATTGTTGTAAAATGGCATTCGGAAAATCTCTTTGTAATAGAATGTTATTCAAACCTTTAGCAGCATCCTGATAATCATTATCATTAGTAGCATTGCGTTTAAGACGCAATAATTGGCCATATGGTAGATTTCTTTTAATATGCCCGGGGTGAAATGAATTAAAGTGCAGTAATGCTCCTCTATCTGTAGGTTTTTTAAAAGGTTTAATAGCCAAGGTAGAATTCTGGGTTTTATAGACTGTGATGTCTAAAAAATTAACCAGTACAGGATCAGAAGTACCTGTGAATTTAATAGCAGGATCTCTATCATTGAGCCAAATTAAAAACTCTGTAAATTTATATCCAACAACGTGGCGTTGCAATGGGTTGTGCCTGTGCCCCTACTATTGCTAATATTTATATGTCCCATTTTGAGAAGATTCATATTTATAATAACAACCCTTTTGCCTCCTGCATTAAACTCTTCAAACGTTTTATAGATGACATTTTTTTAATTTTTCATCCTGCTAGTAAATTTACAGAGTTTTTAATTTGGCTCAATGATAGAGATCCTGCTATTAAATTCACAGGTACTTCTGATCCTGTACTGGTTAATTTTTTAGACATCACAGTCTATAAAACCCAGAATTCTACCTTGGCTATTAAACCTTTTAAAAAACCTACAGATAGAGGAGCATTACTGCACTTTAATTCATTTCACCCCGGGCATATTAAAAGAAATCTACCATATGGCCAATTATTGCGTCTTAAACGCAATGCTACTAATGATAATGATTATCAGGATGCTGCTAAAGGTTTGAATAACATTCTATTACAAAGAGATTTTCCGAATGCCATTTTACAACAATGCAAAAATCGTGCGGACAAAGTAGACAGGAAAGATTTACTTACTCATAAATCAAATTTCAAAAATAATAACTCAGGAACAGGAATTACTGCAGCATTACAATATAGCCATAAAACGAAGGAGATCCAAAAAATCATAAATAAGCACTGGCATTTGGTCAAGGACATTCCGGGTAGTTCTCTTCCCCCTCGCTTTGGGCTCCGTGGAACGGGCTCTTTAAGGGATAAATTAACCACCTCAGACTGCACCTTATCACAACCTCCTGCCGTTACCGTCGGCCATTTTAAGTGTGGCGACTGCAGCGCTTGTGCGCAGGCGCTGCAGGTCAAAGAATTTAGGGACGAGCAAACGGGCTTTAAGTTTACTTTACGAAACTTTACCAATTGCAACAGCAAATATGTTATTTATATCGTCAGATGCCCATGTGGTCTCCCCTATGTGGGTAAGACAAAGAGACCCATTAAAGTCAGAATTCAAGAACACAGGTCCAGAATCCGGAACCGCAATTTGGAGGCGCCATTAACCGCCCACTATCTGGAAAAAAGGCACCAAGATTCGGAGATGCAATTCTTTGTTGTATGGCAGTACAAGGGCAGGTCCTTTTCTACCGTGGATATTGACCGTTTGATGTCTCAGCAAGAGTCCCGCTTTATATTTATGTTTAATTCCCTTATTCCTAATGGATTAAACACTTATATGGATTTATCTAGTTATTTATAATAAAATCAATTTGGTTCATTGCACGAGGCACTTTAAAGTGGCTGGGCTACAATTTTAAGGGTATTACGGTAATGAGTTCGCTTGCTCTGAGACCCTATTTAATGACGTGGCTCACTGAATGTATCAGGCGTCTTACTTCTGTTGTCCTAAGAAAAAGGAAAGGCACACTCCTTCAAACTTTGAATGGTATGCTGTTTTAATTATGTAATTATTTATTCTTATGTATTCTTATTTATTCTATTTATTGGTATTTTACAACGGATGGCCTGTTATAGGACTATGCATTTTTTCACAGAATGTTGCACGGAACAATCTAAAGGCTTGAGAACGTCTATACGAAATGGAATTTTACCGGACTTCCATTGCCACTCAACTCATGGTTCCTGGTGCTGTATGATGTGACTGTAAAATATACCACAGACTACGAACTGAATTTAGCTGAGCTCTGCCAGCATAAGCTACAATTTGTATTTGTCTTGGAACTTTGTTCTAATGTTATATTTGTTGTGTTAGAAGTGGTTCTGTTTCTAATGTTCTAATACATTATTCTCACTGCAAGTTTTGCATTGTGATTTTCCTGAATTGGATATTTTTGTTTAAGTGCTATATTTTGAATTCCACACTCCTGCAAGCACTTATTAGCTGTTAATTTTTGAATACAACCTCCAGGTGGTGGCTGGAGACCTCCCACTATTACAACTGATCTCCAGGCGACAGAGATCAGTTCCCCTGGAGAAAATGACCACTTAAGCCATTGGACTCTATGGCATTGAAGTCCCTCCCCTCCCCTCCCCAAGCCCCATCCTTCTCAGGCTCCACCCCCACCCCCAAATCTCCAGGTATTTCCCAACCTGGAGCTGGCAATCCTATCTCTGACTCTCCTTGATCATAGTGATGGATATTTTGTTAGTGTAGGCCAGGGGTCCCTAGACTTTGTGACTGTCCCCCAAGCCCCAAACACTTACGTGTCGGAAACGATGCCCTCTCCTATTTCACACACGTGCACAAACAGGAGGGTGAACGTCAGGATCCACCGTAAATTGTGCCCTGGGAAGTGTAGCCATGTGTTGTGATGGATCTGGACCTTTGAACTTTGGGTTCCCCATCCTGAAATAAATAAATTGAGTCAATCCATCTCTTGTTGGGTCTTCCTCTTTTCCTGCTGCCCTCAACATTTCCTAGCATGACTGTCTTTTCCAGTGACTCTTGTCGTCTCATGACGTGACCAAAATATGACAGCCTCAGTTTAGTCATTTTAGCTTCTAGGATCAGTTCAGGCTTGATTTGATCTATAACCCACTGATTTGTTTTTGTTTTTTGGCAGTCCACAGAATCCGTTAACACTCTCCTCCAACACCACATTTCAAAGGAATCTATTTTCTTCCTATCAGCTTTCTTCGCTGTCCAGCTTTCACACCCATACATAGTAATGGGGAATACGATGGCATGAATTAATCTAGTCTTGGTGGCCAGTGACACATCCTTACACTTCAAAATCTTTTCTAGCTCCTTCATGGCTGCCCTTCCCAGTCTCCTTCTGATTTCTTGGCTGCAGTCTCCCTTTTGGTTGATGGTGGAGCCAAGGAATAGAAAGTCTTGGACAATTTCAATGTCCTCAATGTCAACCTTAAAGTTGTGCAATTCTCCTGTAGTCATTACTTTTGTTTTCTTGATGTTCAGCTGACTAGATTGGGTTATACCCTACCACCTTCTCTCCTCTCCTAGACTGATTGGATGCACGGTATCCCAGAAAAGGCTTCATGCTCAGCTCCTTAATGGCTAGGGTGGGCAGCCTCCGGGGGGGGGGGGGAGCAGATCTTCTGGAATAACAACTTCTTTACGTATTTATTTCTTTACTTACTTGTTTTATACCCTGCCTCTCCCCCCCCCGTGGAGACCCAAAGTGGCTTGCAACGGTTCTCCTCTATGACATGTTATCCTCACAATAACCCTGTGAGGTAGGTTAGGCCGTGAGTGTTTGACGGGCCCAAGGTCACCCAGCAAGTTCCCAATGCAGACTGGGGATCTGAACCTCAATATCCCAGGTCCTAGCCCAGAACTGTAACCACTACACCAGAGTGGCTCTCCAGACTACAGAGATCAGACCAAGGCCCATCGAGTCCAGCCGGCTGTTCACACAGTGGCCAACCAGGTGCCTCTGGGAAGCCCACAAACAAGACGACTGCAGCAGCATTGTCCTGCCTGTGTCCCACAGCACCTAATATAATGGGCGTGTTCCTTTGATCCTGGTGAGAATAGGTATGCATCATGACCAGTATCCATTTTTAGTGAGAGCCAGCGTGGTGTAGTGGTTAAGAACGGTGGTTTGGAGCGGTGGAGTCTGATCTGAAAAACCGGGTTTGATTCCCCACTCCTCCACATGAACGGCGGAGGCTAATCTGGTGAACTGGATTTGTTTCCCCACTCCTACACACATGAAGCCAGCTGGGTGACCTTGGGCTAGTCATTCTCTCTCAGCCTCACCTACCTCACAAGATGTCTGTTGTGGGGAGGCGAAGGGAAGGTGATTGTAAGCTGGTTTGATTCTTCCTTAAGTGGCAGAGGGAGTCGGCATATAAAAATGACTTCTTCTTCTTCTTCTATTAGTAGCCTTGAATAGCCCTCTCCTCCATGAACATGCCCACTCCCCGCTTAAAGCCTTCCAAGCTGGCAGCCATCACCACATCCTGGGGCAGGGAGTTCCACCATTTATGCATTGTGTGAATACTTCCTTTTATCTGTTTTGAATCTCTCACCCTCCAGCTTCAGCAGATGACCCCGCATTCTGATGTTATGAGAGAGGGAGAAAAGCTTCTCCCCGTCCACTCTCTCCATACCATGCATAGTTTTATAGACCTCTATCATTTCTCCCCTTAACCACCTTCTTTCTAGGCTAAACAAAAAAGAACGCTCTCAGCCGCAGAAACCTGGCAGCTGGATTACTCACCGATGAACAAAATAGGAAAGGTGATAAATAAGAGGAAAACATGAGGCACCAAGTTGAGGGCATCCAGAAAGCAGACATTCCTTAAGAAGCCATCGCTGATGTCATACGCAGAAGAATTGTCGGTGCCACAAAACGCAATTTCCATCACTTCCGGCATTCGGTCGGCTGGGCTGCCAAACACAAAATGAATAAAAAACGTGTGGGGGAAAATGAGTGTTTCCTATTTATTTATTTATTTATTTATTTATTTATTTATTTATTTATTTATATTTAGTACCTTTTTATCCCATCCTTCCTCCCAGGTACTTAGGGCGGCGTACGTTTCTTGGTACCTCCTTGAATTTCTCTTCACAACAAGGTCACCCAGCAGGCTTCATGTGGAGGACGGGGTAACCAACCTGGTACACCAGATTAGAGTCCACCACTCTTAACCACTGCACTACGCTGGTAGAGAAAAGCGGGATATAAAAAACCCTCTTTCTTCTTCTTAAGGCAGGCAGGGGATTATTTGATTGGGGATATGGCACATATTGTTTAGGGTTGCCAACCTCCAGGTAATAGCAGAAGATCTCCTGCTGTTACAACTGATCTCCGGCTGATAGAGCTAAGTACACCTGGTGAAAATGGCCACTTTGGCCATTGGATTCTATGGCATTGAAGTCCCTCCCCTCCCCAAACCCCGCCCTCCTCAAGCTCCACCCCAAAAATCTCGCGCCGATAGCGAAAAGGGACCTGGCAACCCTAACAGTGTTATAAAGCTATGGTGATATGAATTCAATGTTTTTTAAAGACCAAAACATCATCAGTTAGTATGGGGGGGTTGAACGGCCCCCGTGGGGTTCTGCAGGAGGGGAAATGGTGCTGATGTACGTGGGACTGAGAAAGATCCCTGCTTTCCTGTCCACGTGATACTTACCGCGTGGTTCTGCTGTGATAGTTCAAAACACATCATAGTAAAGCAGGCTTATGATACGGGGCTGAAAAGCCAGCGGGGGGCAGGGGGGATCTGGAATGTGCCATGCTGGAAACCCAGCGTCCCGTTAGCACCTGAGTCGAACCAGAACTCTGGTGTGGAAGCAGCCTAAATAATCCATCACTGCAGGTCAGTATGGCTTAGGGTGACCAGGTCCCTCTTTGCCACCAGAGGTTTTGGGGGCAGAGCCTGATGAGGGCGGGGTTTGGGGAGGGGAGGGACTCCGATGCCATAGAGTCCAATGGCCAAAGCAGCCATTCTCTCCAGGGGAACTGAACTCTATCAGCTGGAGAGCAGTTGTAATAGCAGGAGATCTCCAGCTAGTACCTGGAGGCTGGCAACCCTAGTATGTAGGGTTCATCCACCGGCTCAGGTTTTCTTTGTGTTGAATTATGGACTATGACTTTGAGCTTTTGCACCAATTATTTCATTTGTTCTTTATAATAACAGCCCGGTGAGGCTTCAGCCTGGTGAGGCTTTTGTTTCCACCTTTAAATACATTGTATATAAGCCTGGTGAGGCTTGTTTCAACTTTTCTTTACTGTATCCATTTTTTTCAGTTTGTTTGAGGCTTATACATTGTAACATTGTATACATTGTATCCTTATTCGCCTTGTTTGTAGTTTGAAGTTTCCGTGTGCATTCCAACACAGATTATATGACCTCCCTCAAGCTCCTGTGCATTATTTGATGTATGCTAATTATTTGATGTTGGTGTATTAATATTGTTTTGGTATAGAATTAATCACCCTTGCTGTTCTTTTCATACATATATCCCAATTCGGGTTTACTTTAGTTTTACTATTGAGCCACGTGCTGCCTTCTCCAACAGTCTCCACTAGTTCCAGCATAGGCTTCTAGTACCTGGAGGTTGGCAACCCTAGTATGGCTGTAACCCATCGTGCTTGCAAAGGACTCACTGCAAAAGCAGAGTCAACTTTCTCTCATCCCAGGAGGAACAGCCTCTAATAAGGACCTTTCTGCTGTTCTCTGGGCAGACCCAAGGACCTCCTCTCAGGACAGTAAGGGATAAGAGACGGCCTTTCATTACGCCCCCTTATCCCTTGTGTTTCTTCAGCAGCCTGCTAAAACAGACCAAGATCCTCATGAAAGGGTTGGTTCCCGGCTCTGTTTGAAGAGTCGAGAGCTGCATCGGAAGCAATCAAGCGCTCACTGCAGGAGGCAGGCAAACCTTCAAGACCATGGGGGTATTTTTCACGGAGATTTGTTGCTGTTTCGACGCTGATTTGCGTCGGAGTCAAATTTTGGTGATTCACTGCAGATCCGTGTTTTCCCCCACTGAGCAAAATAAGCCGCGTTAAAAGAGAGGCAATCCAAACCACTTTTGAGACGATCTTTCCTGTGGACACGTGTTTTATTGCTCGGATGCCCATGAAAAAATGTTTGCTTCGCTCCCCGGGACGTCTCCTTTCTCCTCCCCCAAGAACGGTGATTGGCTGGGGGAGTTGCGCTCTCAGACAAGAATACCGCCCCTTTGGCTGGCTGCCTGCCTGCCTGCCTAGAATCCTGGCACTTCTCTCCCTCCGTCCCCGCATGCCTTCCCCGCCCCTCGCCCGGGATGGGCATTGGAGCTGGGCCCACGCCTCCAAGCCCAGGGGGAAGTCGGACGGACGGCTCCAGGGGGAGACCGGCGGGGGCCATGTCATGTGCTCCTCGCGCTCTTGGGGTGGTGGTGGCAGCTCAGTCTAGGGCAGCTGGACCCGTGGGGGGGATGTTCAAGGGAAGGGGATGTTGGCCCCTTTGCCCCAGAGGGGAGGGGGGACTTTTGAGAAATTGGATGGGAAAAATGTGCATCCTGAAAGCGGAAAACCCAAGCCAAAACTCCCTCCCATCACTCTTATGAAGATGGGCAGCCAGCATGCTCTTATCTCCCTCCTCTCTCTCGAAGCACTGTGGCCGGATCATGGCTGGCACGCAATCCAGGGGCCTTCTTTCCTCTCCCCCCCCCCCGCCATGCACACTGGTTGGATCGGGGCTGGCGCGCAAGCTAGGAGCCCTCCTGTCTCTCACGATGCAATGTGGCCAGATCATGGCCGGCGCGCAAGCCAGGGGCCTTCTTTCTCTCCCCCCCCCCTGCCATTCCCACTTTCAGCTAAACACTTCTCTGGGCACATGGATTCCCTGCCCCCCCAATCCTGTCTATCATTAAAGGGCAATGGGTTCCACACATAGAGGGAAGCTTTGAGGAAAGCGCTGCCTTGCCCCCCGCCAATTTGGAATCTGCCTGTTCCCAAAGCAGAACTGAGCGAGGGTGGAAGAAAAATGGAGGAGACCAGAGGGACTGGTGCTTGTTTTTTGCGCTGGGGCTGGTGAACCGCACGACATAATCTGCTGGGCGGAGTTGGGGCGGAGCTGGGGGCAGGCATAAACAATGAGCCTGTTGGAAAGGGAGGCCTCCTGCAAAAGGGACAGACCAAACCGTTGTCAAATACAGCGTGCTTTGTTCCCATGAGAAACCAAAACTACATCAAGATTGACAGGGATAAATCGCGGCCATGAAAAAAACATTTAAATCGTGTGTTTTTTTAGTCCGTGGCAAAAAAGAAGCAAAATCTACCGTGAAAAATGCTCCCATGCGAAGCAACGCAGTGAGGGCCAGAGCCCAGAGAGGCTGGCTTTCCTGGCCCGTTGGGGGTGGCTTCCTACTGCAACCTGACGCCTGAGTTTGTTTAAGCTGGGGACATGCAGAATCAAGAAGGCAGTTGGAAAGTGGGTGATACTTAGTAGAAAGGCACTGAGTCCTCTTTCACCTTTGGTAAGCAGGGGATCCCCCCCCCCCATGCTTCTTCAAAAACCTGCAAAATCAGTTTCACCAGAGGTGACAGAGGGGCAAGAGAAATGTTTGCGTACACCACAGGAAGGAAAGCCTATCTGAAAACATTTTCACTTCTATTAAAAACCATCCAGCTTTAGAACCGTTTCTAATCTCATGTCTCTGATTGCTAGATATTAAAAAAAAATTAAAATTAACTACCTCACCATAGTTAGTGGAGTGGCTTGCACTACCGGTGCCATCCTAAAGAGAGTTACTCCAGTCTAAGCCCATTCATTTCAACGGGCATAGACTAGAGTAACTCCGCACTCTTGTTAAACAATAATTTTGCACAGTGTCAGAACTGAGCAGTATAATACAGGTTCCTATCAGGCACTCTGGGAAAACCATTTTCTGTTCCTGCCCCCTGGTTCTTAGTCACTGTCCTTTTGATTTAATTGAAAATGTTCAGCCTTCGGGTTATTTTATAGTTGTAAGGCAATGTATTCCATAGAACAGAAAAGCAGGAAGAGATAATTTTGTAAAATAAATATCCAAGTACAATATTGGCTAAACCTTAAAAAACCAGGGGCAACAGTAGAATTTCTTTTCTACGTTCAAAGGTACCATTTATCTGTTCTAGCATGGCAAATGTCATTTGTGGAAGATGAAAAAGGGATTCTAACCATTGGTGCTTTTCGAAGTATGTAAAAATTATATTTCTTATGTTGAACATGTACCTTTTGGATTTTTAACAGATATGCACTGTAACTATGTTTATATAAATATCCTGCTTTTTGGTGTATTTTCCATTAGTTTTAGAGCATCCACTTCCTCTATGTTCATTCAACCTAGATTTTTAAATATCTGTACTCAGTATATATTTAACAGGATATAAACTTGCAATTGGCATTTCCTAGAGAAACAATCCTATACCTCTCACATACTGGTCACTGTTTTGATTTTATTTGATTAAAAAAACCCCTCTTATATGGATTTTTTAGATTTGACAGTTTATAGGCTATAATATCTCAGGCACAGATACAGTAAATTATTTTTATCTGCATTATTTTAAAGTATACTTAATATGTATCTCCAAATAACACAGAAATGAATTCAAACTTTTAAAAACTCTTGCCTCTGATTTCTCTGGTGCTAGGGTCATCTTCCCGAGGATGCAATCCAGCCAAATCAAAGGACTTTAAAAGCCATTTGGCTTCAAGTAGAGTTCAGCAAATGTTGCCATTATTCCCAAGTTCTAGATTTTATTTATTTATTGTAAAATGTTCTGTTCCGCCCCTCAGCTGAGAGGTGCTAGGGGTAGCTCCCCAAATAGGTCAATAAATGCATATAGGACAACCATTTAAAAATAAAACCAACTCCAAATGTATATGGCTGGATATTACCTTATTGATATTTTTTTGAATCTAGCAAGAACTAGTGCTAGAGAGATACCGGATTCTGTCAACAGCTACATCTTTGCTCAACGTAAAAATGACGCTGCAAAGCAAAACCTTTGCAAACTGCTTTAGAAGGATCCTTTCGTTATTTAAAAGCTCCTGACTATAATTTTTTCTCCCAGCTCCATCCTCTGCCTTCAAACCGTACATCAGATTTCACATCGTAGAAGCAGAAAAGTTCTTGTAATAATTTTGGAGAGAGGAAATATCATCACCCGCTAGGATGGCACAGTGCCATCTAGGATGCAAAAGGTTAAAACAATTTTCAGTGGGGAAGCCTAGAGAAGTACGAAGAGGGATCAGGAAAAGGGTTGCGGAGAGAGGGGTTAGTGGGGGGATGCTTCTTCAAGTCCAGCTTCGTGTTAGATCAAATTCTGTAAAGCTTCTTACCTTTACAAACACACACACACACCCAAGGCCCCCGCCAAGCCAAATTTCTCCTGGGGTGGCAACTATCATTCAGACGACGGCGATGTGCTCCCCAGCAAGAAGCCAATGCAAGCCCCACAGCGGATTATTTTTAGACAGATGAAGTGGAGATCAGCTGCTGCCTCCTATCGAGTTTCCAAAGTGTACAAATTCTTCTTGTCTTTCTCAGACACACACACACACAAGAGGGCAGGAAACTAGGAAGAGATCAACAGGCTAACCGCTTCTTGGGTAAATACCCAGAGACAGAGGAAGGGTTGCCATCTCCGGGCTGGGAAATTCCTGGAGATTTGGGGGTTGGAGCCTGTGGAGGGCAGGGTTTGGGGAAGGGAGGGACCTCCGCTGGGTTTAATGCCATAGTCCACCCTCCAAAGCAGCCCTTTTACTCCAAGGGAACGGATCCGTGTTCTGGAGATCAGTTATAATTCTGGGAGATAGCCAGGCCCCACCTGGAGGTTGGCAACCCTAGAGAGAGTCTCTCAAAATTTGTAAGTATCTCTATTAGCGTTTAAATAAACATTCAACAGCAACAGTTGAGCATTACCATTTAATTAAGACCACCCAGCCAAAATATCACTCGGTGATAAGCGCGATCTTCCGGGTTCGCCAGAACACATCCTTGGTTTGGCTGTTCACAAAAAGGTAGGGCGAGGGGAAATCTTTCAAGCACTAGACCCATGGTTCCCAACGTGGGGCACACGCCCCACGGGGGGGGCGATTTGATTTTTAAGGGGGGCAATTCGAGAATGAGTTACTAACAGTGAATTTTTTGCATTTCTTATGGTTGTAAAGGTAAAGGTAAAGGTCCCCTGTGCAAGCACCGGGTCATTCCTGACCCATGGGGTGACATCACATCCTGACGTCTTATGGTTCTAGGGGCTTCATATACAGCATATAAATATATATTGTGACATAACACATTTTTAAAATTAAAATCAGAATGTACACTGCGGTTAGCTGGTGACAGTGGAGAGGGGGAAAGCCCGCTAATAGAGAGGAGTGGTGTACAGGAGTTCACTTTTTGAATAATAAGAATTATATGTCACAGGGAGGGCATCAGGGTTTTAGAGATGCTTAGGTGAGCCATGGCTAAAAAAAGGTTGGGAACCACTGCACTAGACTAAATGTATGACATTTTAAAACTTGTTTTTAAAAAGCCAATTCCATTACTCCTTGGACCAAATAGCTATATTTTCTGTAAAATGCAAACACTGAGCATTCCTATAGCACTTTACAGCAGTCACGTCTGTTATTGTCTTGCAATCTTTAAAACAGCCCTGCTGAGTAGGTCAGTGTCACACCCATTTGCAGGTATTACGGTGGCGAGGAAATGGATTGCCTGAATCCATCAAAAGAGTCGGTGGCAGAGATTCGAACCAGGAACTTCGCAAACTGTCACTTTTAGCCTCTTCCCAACACCAGTTCTCTTTGGTGACTTTTCAGTGATTTGGCGTATTTTTGTGTTTTAAAAAAATAAACACAAACCATTAATTCCAAAAAGTTAATTTTTGCAAAGGGGAGGGAAGGAATTTCTAACATTCTGTATGAAAAGTTCTACTCATCTGACCTTAAAAAAAAAATCCCTGTGCTTCCTCCAAGGAATTCATGGCAGCATGCTTGATTCTTTTCCTTTGTTTTGCCTTCACAACAACCCTGTGAGGTAGGTTAGGCTGAGAGAAAGCAACTGCCCCCAAAGTGATGTAGTGACCTTTCTGGCTGAGTGGGGATTTGGACCGCAGCGCTGGAAAAGTCTGCAATTCAGAATGAAAATAACAAAGGAACCTGTTTTATGAAGCGCCCCTCTCTGTAGGGCCTAGGGATGCCAACCTCCAGGTAATGGCAGGAGATCTCCTGCTATTACAACTGATCTCCAGCTGATAGAGATCAGTTCACCTGGAGAAAATCGCCGCTTTGGCCATTAACTGGAGATGCCAGGGATTGAACCTGGGACCTTCTGCATGCCAAGCAGAAGCTCTACCATATACCCCCACCCCACCTCCAGTGGCCAGGGGGTACCCGGCAACCCTATCTGATGGGGCTGATAAGTTGCCCCTCAGCCCATCAGTAGGGCTGCCAATTCCCTCTTTGCCACCAGCGGGAGGTTTGGGGGGCAGAGCCTGAAGAGGGCGGGGTTTGGGGAGGGGAGGGACTTCAACGCCATAGAGTCCAATTGCCAAACTACTTCCGCCTAGAGGTTGGCAACCCTGTCAGTGTCACGTGTTTGAGGTAAACCACTGAGGCACTGCATTTAATGAGGAGAGTAAATGGCCCCTTCATTCCCACAAAGACAATGGTTTTGGTTCTAAAGTGTTAGGGACTATGAGGCAGATTTAGGAAAGGCACAAGTCATGATATATCACAGCTGGAAGCCTGAAGAAATGGTTACTTGCTGGCAACCCTAGCAGGACCAGAGCTGGGGAGACGCATGAACAAACCAGGAGATGCTTTTTGCAAAGTGACCCAAGCATGTGGGGGAAAGCCCCGGGTTTAGGGATGTTCTGCTTATTAGGGTTGCCATGACCCTCTTTGCCACCGGCGGAAGGTTTTTGGGGCGGAGACTGAGGAGGGCGGGGTTTGGGGAAGGACTTCATTGCCATAGAGTCCAATGGCCAAAGCGGCCCTTTTCTCCAGGGGAACTGATCTCTATCGACTGGAGATCGGTTGCAACAGCGGGAGATCTCCAGCTAGTACCTGGAGGTTAGTAAACCATGAAATAGCAGAAAATATGCAAAGTTTTATACTGCAATCTTTTTAGTTAGATATATGTTTCACAAATATTCACATTATATTAAAGTTCATATATGAATTTGTACAATCACAATATATCAATTGACAATTGATATATTGTGATTGTACAAATTCATGGTTTACGAACTACTTATATAGCAGGCTAACTTCATATTTGTTCTAGTACCTGGAGGTTGGCGACCCTACTGCTTATCCCCATCAGACCCACGCGCTCCTCCTGATGCCACGCTCCGTTTCCCACCCATGAAATGACAGCCACGCTCCAGGAAAGAGTTCCAATTCCCAGCCTTTCTCAGGGACCCTTGCCAGCTTTCTTTCCCCCCCTCCCTGCGTCCACTGAAAGAAAAGGACTTACCAGGATCTGTTGCAGCAATCCACCAGGGAATGGCTCTTTCCGGGATGCACATTAAAGGACTGTGGTCTGCAGTCATTTATGGAGCGCTCGCTCAAGGCAGGGAGATGGGGGGGAAAGCATCAAAAGCCATTGCATACGTGCCTGGGAAGGAAAAGCCCCGAACGCCCGGTTGCAAGCTTTGTGCCACAGCCATCTGACAGTCTACAGGGGTGAGGCCAGGGCACCCTCCCTCCCTGGTGAAAAGGATTGCTTTCCCCAGGAAATTAAACAGATGAGGACATCTCTGCATGGCCCCAATTCAAGGGCCTGGGGTGGGGGGGGGGGCGCCCCTAATCCTGATCCAGCCGTTCCTCCCCTTTGCAGTCACAGTTTGTTTCCCATTGCTGTTTTTTTCAATAGAAAAAGAAGCAAAGTTGGTTTTCAAATGCCGGCTTTCTCTACCACTTCAGGAAGAATCAGACCGGCTTACAACCGCCTTCCCCTCCCCTCCCCACACCAGACACCCTGTGAGGTAGGTGGGGCTGAGAGAGCGCTAACAGAGCTGTGACCAGCCCAAAGTCACCCAGCTGGCTTCGTGGGTAGGAGCGGGGAAACAAATCCAGTTCAAAAGAGTAGCCCCTGGAGAAAATGGTTCCTTTGAGGATGGACTCTATGACATTACACTCTACTGAGGACCCCCGCATCCCCATCCCCTGCCCTTCTCAGGCTCCATTCCCAAAATCTCCTAATGCTCAGCCAGGACAGCTTTGCTCCTCTCAGCGGGGCCTTCTGCAGGTGCCAACCTGCAAATGGGCAACATAAAAACTACCTATGTACATGCCTTCTCCGTTGTGGCCCCCACCTTATGGAACGGCCTGCCTGAGGAGGTCAGGAGGCTCCCACTCTCCTGGCATTCTTCAAACTGTGCCAAACTGAAGTATTCAAGAAAGGTAATAGGGCATTTTGGTCACATTATGAGAAGGCAAGAGTCACTGGAAAAGACCATCATGCTAGGAAAAGTGGAGGGCAGCAGGAAAAGAGGAAGACCCATCAAGAGATGGATTGACTCAATCGAGGAAGCCACAGCCCTCAATTTGCAAGACCTGAGCAAGGCTGTCAAAGATAGGACACTTTGGAGGACTTTCATTCATAGGGTCACCTTGAGTCGGAAGCAACTTGACGGTACTTAACACACTCGCAATAGGGCGTTACTGTAATTGAATGGTTCAGGGAGAATGCTTTCATAAAAGGAGAGCGACTGCGGAGACCAGTGTGGTGTATTGGTTAGGGGCAGTGGACTCTAATCTGGAGAACCTGGTTTGATTCCCCGCTCCTCCACATGAGTGGGGGTCTCTAATCTAGACAACCGGGTTGGTTTCAGCTCCTCCACAGGAAGCCTGCTGGGTGATCTTGGGCTAGTCACAGTTCTCTCCAAACTCTCTCAGCCCCACCTCCCCCACGAGGTGTCTGTTTTGGGGAGGAGAAGGGAAGGCGATTGTAAGCCGCTTTGAGATTCCTTATGGTAGAGAAAAGTGGGGTATAAAAACCAACTCCTACTCTTCCTCTTCTAACAAACAAAACAAAACCCCAGACTTCATTTCAACTAAGGTTGCCAACCTCCAGGTTGGTCCTAGAGTTCTGGAGGGATTTCCCAGCCCAGAGCTGACAACCCTTACCTGCACCTTTCTAAGTCCCTTGGAGTGAATGGGTTTTAAATGGTTAGGGTTGCCAGGTCCCTCTTCACCACCGGCGGGAGGTTTTGGGGGCGGAGCCTGAGGACAGCGGGGTTTGGGGAGGGGAGTGACTTCAATGTCATAGAGTCCAATTGCCAAAGCAGCCATTTTCTCCAGGCGAACTGACTTCTATCGGCCGGAGATCAGTTGTAATAGCAGGAGTTTTCCTTCTGCCACCTGGAGGTTGGCAACCCTATAAATGGTGCAACTGTGCCTTGGGTTGGACAATATTCTACTCAGCTTCAAAATTAGTAAGTGGAGGGGGAAGTACTGTAGAGGTCACAAATGTACCCTTCCGACACACAGAGAAAATCTTCCAGCAATACACATTTGCCTGGATGTTGATTCTTGTGTGGAACTATGTATGTTCAAGGACTGAAAAACGTTCCCATTTTCAGCAACGAAATGTCGGAGGGTTGGAAATACGGCCAACGGAGTCTTTTGTCTGTTCAACCACACGTTATGAAAGTGTCAAAAAGTAAATAGCACCACGGGCTTTGCATAGCAGTTTATTGGGGTTTATAAGGTAAACGTAAAGGTCCCCTGTGCAAGCAACAGATCATTCCTGACCCATGGGGTGACGTCATGTCCCGACGTTTTCTAGGCAGACGTTGTTTGCGGGGTGGTTTGCCAGTGCCTTCCCCAGTCATCTTCTCTTTACCCCCAGCAAGCTGGGTACTCATTTCACCGCCCTCGGAAGGATGGAAGGCTGAGTCAACCTCGAGCCGGCTACCTGAAACCAACTTCCGTTGGGATCGAACTCAGGTCGTGAGCAGAGTTTGGACTGCAGTACTGCAGCTTACCACTCTGCGCCACAGGGCTATTATTTATTGGGGTTTAGACTGAGATTATTTGCTGGAATGAAGTTTTACTGGTTGGGGTAGTAAAATACTAGCCAATTAGCAACACCGAACAGAGGTGAGTAGTGTAATGCCCAGATATAAGGGCTGGTATAAAATACTATGTACTCATATGCACACACATGGAAGCTTTGGGGAAGTTGGCATCCGGGAGCCATGAACCAACAAATCATGCTCTCTGTGTCTGGTACGGCCTTTCACCAGTAGAGAGCTCTGAATTACGTTCATCTTTAGGAATGTGGTTTCTAGTTACTAAGATCACAAGACCTAGCACTTGCTTAGAGACAGCCTTCGGCCAATATCTATAGGTTATGCTCATTAGAGTGAATTAGAACGAATGCATAAATATTTCCGAGCTTCCTTTGTTTCTCGGGTGAGTAACTCTGCATCTTATTTGTGGGTTATTTCACCCCCAGGTCTGTGTTTAGCTAAATAAAGAACTGTTTGCTTTTTTAACCTCCTCCTAGTTGTCTTCATTGGACTCTATAAGACAACCAGGCACTTCAGTAGAAGGAGGAGATGAACACTTAAGCCATCTCAGAGACTTCCCTGAGCCAAACATGAGGCATTTCCAAGAACTCCTTCTCCTAATATAGAGATCCACCCTGCTGGATTTATGAATTTAGGCCTCGGATAGGCTTGCCAGGGGATCCCTCGCCCCCAGATTCCATTGCCCAATGCTGCTCCAGCTGGTGGTAGGAGAAAAGAAAAACCTGGCAATGTCAGCTGCATCGCTACATCACTTCCTGGGAAAACCAGGAAGTAAAAGAAGGTAGCTCTAGGAATTGCCAGGAACTCTATGGTTGTGTTTATTAAAAAGGAAAAAAAGTACCCTTACAGAGTTGACAAGAATACCCTGCCACTGTTCACCCTGCCCTTGAAATTGTTTTTTCTGTAAGGGTCATAAAACAGGGTTGCCAGTCCTCCGCCGGCTAACCCTCGGAGCATTTCACAAGCAGAACTTGGAAAGGGGAAACGTCACGAATGTTAGGACACGGCTTCTGGTTGAGTGCCTGGAAGTGATGTCACAGAATGCTCTAGGCATTTCGCCAACCTCTATGGCAAGCTATGGCAACCTCTAAGGTGGGTTTGCGCCGTCATTCTGTCATCCCTCCCTTTCTAATTTTTTACTCCCTCTGCTCCGTCAAGCTGGGGTTGGAACTGGAGTGCCAGGGCAGAAAGTTGCCTGTCGCAGTGGGCAACTGGTAAGCCAAGTCATACTTTGGGTTGCCAACTGACCTGGAGAAAAACATCCTTCCCCTTTAGTAGAGGCTTAATGTGCAGACATGGCCAGTAGAAACATTTTCATGACACCCCTGAAACACACCTTCACCTGGGAAATGACACAGCAATTCGCCCACTGTTAATGGGATAGGTCATTTTTTGTCCAGGCCAGCTGGCAACCCTGGACATACAGGATACCCGGGGTTAAAATCGCCCATCTTTTTTCTTTTAACTAATTTGCACGGCTGCTTGGAAGATCAGGCAAGTGACCCTGGGAGGGTGGAAGTTAGGCTTGGCAATTGCCCGGTATTAGTGGGCAAATGCCCGCCAACTGACCGGGCTGCCCGCTGACCCTCAACTGGTCAGCAGGCGGAAGAGGCCAACTGAAGAGGGGGAGCGATTGTCACTTCTGGGTGAACCTTCTAGCACACTTCCCAAAAACTCTAGAGTTTTCGAGGAAGAGTGTTAGAGCGTCTGTGTCACTTCCGGGTCACATCGCCCCAGCGCCAGAAAGCTCCCGCCGGTTGCCAGGCCCTGGCAACCCTAGTGGAAGTAGATTCATCCTTCCAGTGCAATTCCTCTCATTTCCCCTGCTATTAGCTTAATGGGTATGGCTGCCAGGTCCCTCTTTGCCACCAGCGGGAGGTTTTTGGGGCGGAGCCTGAGGAGGGCGGGGTTTGGGGAGGGGAGGGACTTCAATGCCATAGAGTCCAATTGCCAAAGCAGCCATTTTCTCTGCAGGTGAACTGAACTCTATCTGCTGGAGATCTGTTGTAATAGCAGGGGATCTCCAGCTGGTACCTGGAGGTTGGCAACCCTATTAATGGGAGCAATCAAGGACAAGTAAGATGCTACAATGGAAGCAGCGTGGGACACTAAAATCTGGGAAAGGGCTTGAGAAGAAAAAAGTAAAATGCCTCCTTCCTCAATTCTCAAACCAATTGTGCGGGACAGCCCAGTTTCAGCTATAGAGATGCTGAAATGGTTCCTTGGGCTCCACCTGCCCTCTGCTGGGGATCAGGAATATTGCAGGAACAACGCTAAAGAGGCAAGATTCATCCAAAATATTGTCGAAGGCTTTCACGGTCAGAGTTCATTGGTTCTTGTAGGTTATCCGGGCTGTGTGACCGTGGTCTTGGTATTTTCTTTCCTGACGTTTTGCCAGCAGCTGTGGCAGGCATCTTCAGAGGAGTAACACTGAAGGACAGGGTCTCTCAGTGTCAAGTGTGTAGGAAGAGTAATATACAGTCAGAAAGGGGTTGGGTTGAGCTGAATCATTGTCCTGCAAAAAGTATCACAGGTAATGTGCTAATCATTGTCCGGTAAGTATCAAGATAATGTGCTAATGAGGGTGTGGTATGTTAATATGGAACCATTGTATCCTGAAGTGATCTGTTAATGTGTGAAATCCAAGGCTAATCTGCATGGCTATTGTGGACTGTAGTCTTTGTTAGTCTGGAGGTTTTCAGGACAGGAAGCCAAGCCTTATTCATTCTTAAATTCTCTTCTTTTCTGTTAAAGTTGTGCTGATGTTTATGAATTTCAATGGCTTCTCTGTGCAATCTGACAAAATAGTTGGTAGAATTGTCCAGTCTTTCAGTGTCTTGGAATAAGACCCTGTGTCCTGTTTGTGTCAGTCCATGTTCAGCCTCTGCTGATTTCTCAGGTTGGCCCAGTCTGCAGTATCTTTCATGACACTGAAAGACTGGACAATTCTACCAATTCTACTATTCCACAATAGCCATGCGGATTAGCTTTGGATTTCACACATTAACAGAAGCCAGGGAACAAGCCTCCCTCCCTTTCCAAGGTTTAATGAACAAAAACCAACTTTGCAAGGTAGGCTGCCCGCAATGTGGGTTCAACAAAATAAAGTTCTGGAAGGTGAACCACTGCATCCAATAGGGTTGCCAGGTCCCTCTTCACCACCAGTGGGAGGTTTTGGGGGCGGAGCCTGTGGAGGGCAGGGTTTGGAGGGAAGGGACTTCAACGCCATAGAGTCCAATTGCCAAAGCGGCCATTTTCTCCAGGGGAACTGATTTCTATCGGCTGGAGATCAGTTGTAATAGCAGGAGATCTCCAACTGGTATCTGGAGGCTGGCAACCCTACTGAGTGACTATCAGCTGCTAAATGGAACCTCCATGTTCAGAGGCAGTCTGCCAGATATAAACTGAAGTGGGACCTGCTGGCTTCACCTCTTCAGCTTCCCATAAACATCTGGCTGCCCACGGTTGCAAACGGAAGGTACATGGCTTTTACATATTCTTCTCCCTCCAACAAAATACAGGTGAGCCGACCATAGAACTACATTTCCCATCACCCATCGGGAGAGACAGCTCTCTCTCTCTCTCTCTCCCCCCCCCGCTTTCTTCGCTTCAACGGACTACATTTCCCATCATCCATTGCCAAGAACGGACCCGCCGTTTCCGCACAAAGGGCGGCCATCGCAAACCACCGACCGAAAACTACATCTCCCAGCATGCTCTTTGCGTGCGCTCCGTACGTGAGGAGGCAGGGCCTAGACGTGGCAAGGAGGGAAATGTCGGTTCCTCTACGATCAGGATGGCGGCTGCCGACAGACCTCGTCCTCCTTCCGCCGCTGCCCGGTCCCCCCAGCAGCCAGGAGAGGCGGAGCGGCCTGCCGCGCACATGGCGGCGCTCATCTTGGCCCGCGGGGGCAGCAAAGGGATCCCGCTGAAGAACATCAAGCTGCTGGCCGGAGTGCCGCTGATTGGCTGGGTACTGAGGGCAGCCCTCGACTCCGGCGTCTTCCAGAGGTGTGCGCATGCGTCCTTTTTTGACGGGTTCTCAAGGAGTGGAGGGGGCGGGTCTTTTGTTTCCAGACCGGACATCCGGGTTGTGTTGGAACTTTGCGTCTGTGCTGTTCTTAGGGGCAGCTGCGCACTGACGCAGGTGGTTTTTTGTTGTTGTTGTTGCAGCTAAAAGCAGGAAGCTTATTATTTCCTTGTAAATATCTGGGATGTTGAGGTCTTCTATATGCCCCAAGGTAGATTGCAATTATTGACTCAATCAAGGAAGCCACAGCCTTCAATTTGCAAGATCTGAGCAAGGCTGTCAAAGACAGTCATGCTAGGAAACGTTGAGGGCAGCAGGAAAAGAGGAAGACCCAACAAGAGATGGATGGACTCTATAAAGGAAGCCAGGGCCTTCAATTTGCAAGATCTGAGCAAGGCTGTCAAAGATAGGACATTTTGGAGGACTTTCATTCATAGGGTCGCCATGAGTTGGAAGCGACTTGACGGCACTTAACACACACACACAAAGCCATGAAGGAGCTAGAAAATATTTTGAAGTGTAAGGATGTGTCACTGGCCACCAAGACTAGATTAATTCATGCCATTGTATTCCCTATTACTATGTCTGGGTGTGAAAGCTGGACAGTGAAGAAAGCTGATAGGAAGAAAATAGATTCCTTTGAAATGTGGTGTTGGAGGAGAGTGTTATGGATTTTGTGGACTGCCAAAAAAACAAATCAGTGGGTTATAGATCAAATCAAGCCTGAACTGACCCTAGAAGCTAAAATGACTCAACTGAGGCTGTCGTATTTTGGTCACGTCATGAGACGACAAGAGTCACTGGAAAAGACAGTCATGCTAGGAAAAGTTGAGGGCAGCAGGAAAAGAGGAAGACCCAACCAGAGATGGATTGACTCAATAAAGGAAGCCACAGCCCTCAATTTACAAGATCTGAGCAAGGCTGTCAAAGATAGGACATTTTGGAGGACTTTCATTCATAGGGTCGCCATGAGTCGGAAGTGACTGGACGGCACTTAACACACACAACAGATTGCAATTGGGCAATGGCAGGGGGAAATAAACAACTGAATGCCTAATTTTAAAGATACACCAGAGATGAGCAATTAAAAATCCCCCACCTATCTTCAGCTTGCTGTATTGTTGTGTGTTAAGTGCTGAGAAGTTGCTTCCGACTCACGGCGACCCTATGAATCAGTGTCCTCCAAAATGCCCTATCTTTGACAGCCTTGCTCAGGTCTTGCAAATTGAAGGCTGTGGCTTCCTTTATAGAGTCAGTCCATCTCTTGTTGGGTCTTCCTCTTTTCCTGCTGCCCTCCACTTTTCCTATAGGGCTGCCAACCTCCAGGCTCTGATACAACGTATGCAATCCTGAAGGGAATAATACTCAGTACACAGTCACTGTTAATTACAAATATTCACTACTGTAATTTCAACATAAACGTCAATATGTATACAAGTTACCAACTTGTTACCGACTTGTATACACATTGATGTTTATGTTGAAATTACAGTAGTGAATATTTGTAATTAACAGTGGCTGTGTACTGAGTATTATTCCCTTCAGGATTGCAAACCTCCAGGCTCTAGCTGGAGATCTCTTGCTATTACAACTGATCTCCAGCTGATAGAGATCAGTTCACTTGGAGAAAATGGCCGCTTTGGCAATTGGATTGTATAGCATTGAAGTCCCTCCCCAAACCCCGCCCTCCTCCAGCTCCACCCCAGAAACCTCCCACCGGTGGTGAAGAGGGACCTGGCACCTCTATTTTCCTAGCATGACTGTCTTTTCTAGTGACTCTTGCCTTCTCATAATGTGACCAAAGTATGATAGCCTCAGTTAAGTCATTTTGGCTTCCAGGGTCAGTTCAGGCTTGGTTTGATCTATAACCCACTGATTTGGTTTTTTTGGGCAGTCCAGGGTATCTGTAACACTCTCCTCCAACACCACATTTCAAAGGAATCTACTTCCTATCGGCTTTCTTCATTGTCCAGCTTTCACACCCATACATAGTAATAGGAAATACAATGGACTGAATTAACCTGATCTTGGTGGCCAGTGACACATCCTTACACTTCAGAATCTTTTCTAGCTCCTTCATGGCTGCCCTTCCCAGTCTCAGTCCCCTTCTGATTTCTTGGCTCCAATCTCCCTTTTGGTCGATGAAGGTGCCAAGGAATAGAAAGTCTTGAAACAATTTCAGTTTCCAAATTGTCAACCTTAAAGTTGAGTAATTCTCCTTACTTTTGTCTTCTTGATGTTCAGCTGCAGTCCTGCTTGGGCACTTTCCCCTTTAACTTTCAGGAGTAGTCGTTTCAAATCTTTGCTATTTTCTGCCAGTAATGTAGTGTCATTGGCATATCTCAACTTGTTAATGTTCCTCCCCTCAATTTTCACTCCACTTTGATCTAAATCTAAGAGATTTAAGAGATAGGGAGATAAAATAAATCCTTGTCACAAGATCGGTTTTTAAATATTAATTTTTATAAATAGGGATACTGAAAAAAGGGAAAAAGGAAAGGGGGGGGGGACAGGAATATATACATGTCTGTGCCCAAGCTTGAATTTAGTAATATATTCATATCCCCTTCACCAACTTTAGACATTAAATTGTTAATTTCTAATCTTAATCGTTCTTATCATATTTCTAAAATACACATTTAATATGAAGGAATTAAAAGCAATTAATTAGTAATTAATGGTCAAATACTATTATAATGAAATTCTTAACCATACCAATGCATATATATTCTATGCTAATTAAATTAAGACAGCAGGCTTCAGATGTTAAATACTAATTCCACATTTTACCTCTCTTCAAGGTATAAAACAATAAAATTTTAAACACATGTATATTTATCATAAAGTGGTTGCCACTTCAAGTTAAATTCATCTATTGAGTTCCTTTTCACCAGACATGTTTATTTTGACATCAAAGCAAAATCAAAATGTTTACTGATCCATTCAGCCGTTTCTGGAATTGTGTTAGCTTTCCAATGAGTTGCATATAAAATTCTGGCTTCAGTAGTTGCATACTGAAAAAGTTCTCTGTGAATAGAATTTATTTGAGAGGGTATTATACCCAGCAACATAAACTTGGGATTTAGTTCAAAAGTCGTTTGTAACATATCTTGAATTTCTTTATGTATTGCTCTCCAAAGTCAACAATTTTGGAGGGCGTCACAAGATTGATTTTTGTCAAGTAAGCAGTGACACCATTGGAAAGTACCTGCGATTCTCCTCATCTCTCCAAGCAGTCTGTCACGTTGCCTTCTTTTCGGTCTGCCAACAGCGTCTGGGTTTCCACGGACCACGATGAAATTGAGAAAGTGGCCAAGCAGTTTGGGGCGCGAGTCCATCGAAGGAGCTCTGAAGTGTCCAAAGATTCCTCGACCTCTCTGGATGCCATCGTGGAGTTTCTTCAGTACCATGATGGTACGGCCCCTGATGGGTTAAAACAGGATGCTGTTAGGAGGTGGAGGGCTTTCAGGATAAGACCCTCTCGAGGAATTTTAGAACAGGTTCAGATTACTTCAACAACAACAAATGCTTCTGTGAAAGTGGGAGGGTTTCTTTCTTTCTTCTTGACTGTCAGAGTAGTTTCACACTTCATTGCAGGGATCCCCACCATTTTGGTCCATAGTATCATAGAGTTGGAAGGGGCCGTAGAGGCCATCTAGTCCAACCCCCTGCTTAATGCAGGATCAGCCTAGAGCATCCCTGAGAAGTGCTTGTCCAGCCTCTGCTTAAAGACTGCCAGCGAGTGGGAGCTCCCCACCTCCCTAGGTAGCCGATCCCACTGTCGAACGGCTCTTACAATGAAAAGTTTTTCCTAATATCCAGCCGGTACCTTTCAGCCTGCAATTTAAACCCATTATTGCGAGTCCTATCCTCTGCTGCTCCCTCCTCGAAATGACAGCCCTTCAGATACTTAAAGAGAGCAATCCTGTCCCCCCTCAACCTCCTCTTCTCCAGACTAAACATTCCCAACTCCCTGAGAGCACCTTTAGAATTCTGATACAGGGTGGTGAGTATAACCACAAAATGGCTGCCACAAGAGGCGGAGCCAGCGACAAGCCATCAGGGAGCGAGGCTATGCATAATTTTAATAGTTGCTTTTCAGCATTTCAAGCAGAAGCACTGGTTAATAGGATACCTTTTGAAATGAACATATTTTTATGGCATACGTGCAGCTTATCTTCAGTCCTACAGTGCAGATCCTTGTGCTGTGGTAGCAGCTGCTTCCAAAGGAACTTAAAAAGAACAGCTGCACAGCCAATCAGATTTCCCCGTTCATGGTCAGAAGTCCTACTGGGCGAAAAACCCATCTGGTCCCAACTCAGTTTCTTTAAACTCTTGGCGGGCTCCAAGAAAGGTGTTGATGGGTGCCATGGTGCCCGCTGAACTCTGTTTCTCAGGCAAGAAAGGCACATGTACAAAACAAGGGAGAAAATAGGGTTGCTGGTAAATGTGTGTGTAGCAGAAGCCCCATCAGCAATACATGATGGTCTCTTTGTGGGGATCCAAGGTTGATTTAATGCTGCAAACCTAGTTGCGAGCCAGTGTGGTATAGTGGTTAAAAGCGGTGGTTTGGAGCGGTGGACTCTGATCTGAAGAACCGGGTTTGATTCCCCACTCCTCCACATGAGCAGCAGAGGCTAATTTGGAGAACCAGGTTTGATTCCCCACTCCTCCACATGAGAGGTGGAGGCTAATCTGGTGAACTGGGTTTGTTTTCCCACTCCTACACATGAAGCCTGCTGGGTGACCTTGGGCTAGTCACAGCTCTCTTAGAGCTCTCTCAGCCCAACCTACCTCTCAAGATGCCTCTTGTGGAGGGGGGAGAGAAGGTGATTGTAAGCCGGTTTGATTATATTAAGTGGTAGAGAAAGTGGGCATATAAAAAAACTCTTCTTCTTCTTTACCTTGTACCTCATTACCTAAAGTTCTGATACTTTTATGCAATTTGCTGTGCGTGTGTTTTGCCCCCAGAGGTGGACGTCGTAGGAAACATCCAAGCCACCTCTCCATGCCTGCATCCCACTGATCTGATCAAAGTGGCCAGGATGATTCAAGAGGACGGCTTCGACTCTGTCTTTTCTGTAGTAAGGCGGCATCAGTTTAGGTGGAGCGAAATAAAAAAAGGAGGTAAGGGTCCTTGTGCTTCCAACTAGGGTAGGTTCATTAGTCCTGTGTGTCTGTGTACATACCCACATACATGAAGGGGATGTAGAAAACTTGCTCCTCTTTTGCCCAAATATTAGAACTCACAGGTACCCAAGGAAGTTGATGGGTAATGGTTTCTGGATGGGCTGTTTCTAACTGGAAGAGCTTCTGCTTTCCATGCAGAAAGTCCCAGGTTCAATCCCCAGCATCTCCAGGTTTGTTTTTTTTTTTAAAAAGGACCAGGCAGTAGGTAATGCGAAAGGCCTTCATCTGAGATCCTGGAGAGCTGCCGCCGGTCTGAGTAGAAAGCAGTGACATTAGTGGACCGATGGTCTGATTCAGTAGAAGAGAGTTTCATGGGACAAATGGAAGAGCCAGCGTGGTGTAGTGGTTAAGAGTTGTGGTTTGGAGCGGTGGACTCTGATCTGGAGAACCGGGTTCGATTACCCACTCCTCCACATGAGCAGCAGAAGCTAATCTGGTGAACCTGGTTGGTTTCCCCACTCCTCCACATGAAGCCAGCTGGGTGACCTTGGGCTAGTCACAACTCTCTTGGAGCTATCTCAGCCCCACCTACCTCACAGGGTGTCATTGTGGGGAGGGGGAGGTGATTCTAAGCCAGTTTGATACTCCCTTAAGTGGTTGAGAAAGTCAGCATATAAAAACCAACTCTGCTGCTGCTGCTTCTGCTGCTTCTGCTGTTTCTTCTGCTTCCTGCTCTGATGGCTGCTCTCCAAGGTCCTTGGAGAAAATGCTTTTTCCCAATGTCTGTTGCTTGAGATCCTTTAACTGGAGATAAAAAACATAATAATAATTAACTGCTGTCAAGTTGCAACTGACTTATGATGACCCCTCATGGGGTTTTTGAGGCAAGAGATGAACAGAGATCATTTGCCATTGCCAGCCTCTGCGTTGCAACCCTGGGCTTCCTTGATGGTCTCCCATCCAAGTACTAACCAGGGCCGACCCTGCCTAGCTTCTGAGATCTGAAACGCGCGGGCCAGTCTGGGCGATTCAGGCTGCTAGATAAAACAGACTCTTCTCTAAATCCGAAAGTGTTGTGGGAGGAAACTGACAGTGTGTTTTCGTGGGGGGGGGGCATTTCCCCCACAGTGTGCGAGGTGACGAAACCCCAGAACCTGAACCCAGCAAAACGTCCCCGGCGGCAAGACTGGGACGGGGAGCTTTACGAAAACGGATCCTTTTACTTTGCCAAACGGTCGCTGATCGACAAACGGTATTTACAGGTTGGTTCTGGTGGGGTGCTGTTGGCCATAAAGCTCTCTGGGTGATCTTACCAATGCTTGCGCTGCCTTGCAGTCGAACCCACCTCACAGGGCTGTTGTGAGGATTAAATGAAGAAAGGCAAAGTCATATTTGCCACTCTTTACGGGGGAGAGTTTTCTTTCTTGAAAAAATCCCCTTTGAGAACATGAGTAGCCATTTTATTTATTTATACCCCACTTTTCTCCCCAGGGGAAACCCAAAGAGTCATTGTTTCAGCATTGTTCTCCCCTCTCTCTGTTCACTGACGTTTGTTATTTTTGTTTAGGGCGGGAAAATGGCTTATTACGAAATGCGGGCTGAACACAGCGTGGATATCGACGTGGACATTGATTGGCCGATCGCAGAGCAAAGGGTCTTGCGGTAAAAAGAAGAAGCAGTGTTTGCTCAACTATTTAATTTGTTGCTGCGGGTAATTCATGCAGGTAGCTAAGCAGCTGGTGGACGGATTAATAAAGCAGGGGTCCTCAAACTTTTTAAACAGGGGGCCAGTTCACTGTCCCTCAAACACTGTTGGGGGCCGGCCGCCCCCCCCACCCAAATGGGAAGGCAGCCAGGCGCCCAGGCAAAGAAAAGTTAACTTGCAGCAGGAGGACGTGCTGCCCCTCCCCCAGGTGCCTCTCCATGGCCGACACTCCCCCCTTCGCTGGGCTGAGAGACACCCCCCCGCCGCCACCGTGCGCCCTCCTTTCCCGCCTCCTGGAGTGGGAGGCGGGCTGGGCTGGCCCCCTGCTTGGCAAAGAGCGCCTGAGGGGGAGGGGGAAGGGCACGGGAGGAGGCCGGAGGGAGATGGGGGTCTCTCAGCCCTCCCCTCCCCGGAGGCGCTGCCACCCAAGCCCCCCGGTGGGGGCCCTGGCACTCGCTCGCCTCGCTCGGCTTGCAGGCAGACGGGGATGTTCTTCTTCCAGCCCGGCATGGCTCCTTCAGGGATGCAGCAGCTGCTGCGGCAGGAGGAGCAGCGGCGGCGAGGGGCACATTGCAGTCCGAGGCGGCGCCTCCCGTCCCCCGAGCCACGCGCGCGCCTGGGGAAAGGAAGGCGGCGGCGGCTCTTCAGGGCAACTGTGGTGGGGAAGGCGCAGAGGCGGCGGCGGCTCCCGGGTCAGCGCAGGTGTCGCCGCTCCGCTGCTGCCACCAACGCTTTATATGGCGAACGGCCACCTTAGTTTGGGGAAGGGACGGGCGCAGCGGCGGCGGCTCCAGAGAGAGGAGGGGGCCGGGTTCAGGACCCTGACGGGCCGGATCCGGCCCGCGGGCCGTAGTTTGAGGACCCCTGCAATAAAGGAAGCCACAGCCTTCAATTTGCAAGATCTGAGCAAGGCTGTCAAAGACAGGACCTTTTGGAGGACTTTCATTCATAGGGTCGCCATGAGTCGGAAGCGACTTGACGGCACTTAACACACACACAGCTAAGCTGAATGACCAGGCACCTGTACCGTACATCCCCCACATCCGTTGTGCTTGGATCCATTGATAGAAATGTAAGAAAGGGCCACGAGAGCCAAACACTGATGCAACCCTTTATGCCCTTCCTCTCACGATCTGCCTAATTTCACAGACTCAGCATTGCTGCCAGATGGCCATCTAAAGGTAGGTAAAGGTCCCCTGTGCAAGCACCAGGTCATTCCTGACCCATGGGGTGACGTCACATCCTGTCGTTTACTAGGCAGACTTTTTTTGCGGGGTGGTTTGCCAGTGCCTTCCCCAGTTATCTTCCCTTTACCCCCAGCAAGCTGGGCCCTCATTTTACCGACCTCGGAAGGATGGAAGGCTGAGTCAACCTTGAGCCGACTACCTGAAACCGACTTCCGTCGGGATCGAACTCAGGTCGTGAGCAGAGCTTTTGACTGCAGTACTGCAGCTTACTACTCTGCGCCACAGGGCTCTTGCTGTCAAGTAGCAGCTGATTTATGGTAACTCCTCATTGGGCTTTCAAGGCAAGGGACCATCTAGCCTCTGCTTAAAAACTTCCAAAGAAAGAGAGCCCACCACCTCCCAAGGAAGACCATTCCACTGAGGAACCACACAGGGGATTCTTCCGAATGTTTAGCCGAAAACCCTTGATTTAATTCCAACCTGTTTCTAGTCTGACCTTCTGGGGCAACGGAAAACAACCCTGCTTCATCCTCTATATGACAGTTCTTCAAATACTTGAAGAAGATTATTGTATCACCTCTCAGTCGTCTCCTCTCCAAGAAAACACAAGCTCCTTCAACCTTTCCTCAAAAAACTTGGTCTCCAGACCCCTCACCATCTTTGTTGCTCTTCTCTGGACAAGTTCTAGCTTGTCAACATCCTTCTTAAACTGTGGGGCCCAAAGCTAAACGCAGTGTTCCACGTGAGATCTAGCCAGAGCAGATTAAAGTGATACTCAAACTATCACTTCACGTGATCTGGACACTATACTTCTATTGATGCAGCCCGAAATTGCATTTGCCTTTTTAGCTACTCCATCACACTGTTGACAAATGTTCAGTGTTTGGTCTAACTCAGGGATCAAACTCAGGTCGTGCGCAGAGTGGTAAGCTGCAGTACTGCCGTCCAAGCTCTGCTCACGACCTGAGTTTGATCCTGACGGAAGTCGATTTCAGGTAGCCGGCTCAAGGTTGACTCAGCCTTCCATCCTTCCGAGGTCAGTCAAATGAGGACCCAGCTTGCTGGGGGTAAAGGGAAGATGACTGCGGAAGGCACTGGCAAACCACCCCGTAAACAAAGTCTGCCTAGTAAACGTTGGGATATGACGTCACCCCATGGGTCAGGAATGACCCGGTGCTTGCACAGGGGATTTTTACCTTTACCTTATTGCGTCAACAAACAAATCCACAAGGGAGGGAAAGGGTACAAAGCAGAGTGGGCTGAGAGTCAGTGTGGTGCAGTGGTTAGGGTGTTGGGTTAGAATCTGGGAGACCCAGGTGCGAATCCTCACTCTGCCGTGGAAGCAGGGCGGGGGCCTTGGGCCAGTCACGCACTCTCAGTCTAACCTACCTCACCGGGTTGTTGTGAGGACAGAAGGGAGGAGAGGAGAACAACTTAAGCCTCTTTGGGTCCCCATTGGGGAGAAAGGGGGTTAGGAATGAATAAAATAAATAATAAGTAAACAAATAGAGCAGATGGTAAATGTGCAGGCTTGTACAGGAGTAGGCAGGCCATAAAATATAATTAACATGCTGGCCCCTGTTTGCAGCCTAAAAAGGTCCAGTATAAAACCAAATTCATCACCATTGTGTAGTGTAGAGGTAGGGCTAGAATCTGGGAGACTCAGATTCGAATCCCCACTCGGCCACGGAAGAAGAAAAAGAGTTGGTTTTTATATGCCGACTTTCTCTACCACTTAAGGGAGAATCAAACTGGCTTACAATCACCTTCCCTTCCCCTCCCCACAACAGACACCCTGTGAGGTAGGTGGGGCTGAGAGAGTGTGACTAGCCCAAGGTCATCCAGCTGGCTTCGTGTGGAGGAGTGGGGAAAACAAATCCAGTTCACCAGATTAGCCTCCGCTGCTCATGTAGAGGGGGAATCAAACCCGGTTCTCCGGATCAGAGTCCACCGCTCCAAACCACTGCTCTTAACCACTACACCACACTGGCTCTCTGGAAGCTTGCTAGGTGACCTTGGGCCAGTCACATACTCTTAGCCTAACCTACCTCGCAGGGTTGTTGTGAGGACAGAATGAAAGAGAATGATTTAAGCTGCTTTGGGACTCTATTAGGGAGACAGGAAGGGTAGAAGTCAATTCTAAATACTCCGTGTTTTACATCTTCCTGTGGTCCTTTTGTCATGGGAGGGATGAGGTTGAGGGACAAAGAAAAAGCACTTCCTCTCTTCAGTCTTGGTTGTTCCCTCTGTATTTCCAGGTTCGGCTATTTCGGAAAAGAGGCCCTGAAGGAGGTGAAATTGCTTGTTTGCACTATCGACGGATGCCTGACCACCGGTCACATCTACGTTTCCGAAGACGGGAAAGAGGTCCTTTCTTACGACGTCAGGGATGCCGTCGGGATTAATTTGTTACGGAAAAGGGGCGTTGAAGTACGTTTGGCTGCTGACTGTTTTGGGGGTGTTTCTAGGGCAGGACAGTCGTGAAAACCTCAATTTAGAGAAGGACATCTTACAGAGGGGCTTCAAGACCAGTGGCCCACATCTAGCTGAAAGAAAATAGTTATTATTGTCTTCCTCATGTGCAGTGTTCAAAAAGCTTCATGCATTTCAGCTTGTTGTAATCTTTACAACAATCCTGGAAGGTAGGTTAGTGTTACCCACATATTGGAAACAGGGAGCAAGGCTGAAATTTCACAGCGGAGGCAGGATCCAAACTTGTTGGGATTTTCTGCTTTCTCGTTTTCCTCATTCGTGGGTTCCTGCTCTTTGGGGATGGGAGGGTTGTGTTCTGCACATGTTTTCTGCCTCTAGTGGTCAATTCCCCTGTTGTGGGGAGAGGATGGGAAGGAGATTGTAAATCGGGTTGATTCTTCTTTTTTTTAAAAGGTAGAGAAAATCGGCATATAAAAACCAACTCTTCCTCCTCTTTAATAATGCAGTTTAGCCAGCGTGGTGTAGTGGTTAAGAGCGGTGGTTTGGAGCGGTGGAGTCTGATCTGGAGAAGCAGGTTTGATTCCCCACTCCTCCGCATGAGCGGCGGAGGCTAATCTGGTGAACTGGATTTGCTTCCTCACTCCTCCACATGAAGCCAGCTGAGTGACCTTGGGCTAGTCACAGCTCTCTTAGAGCTCTCTCAGCCCCACCCACCTCACAGGGTGTCTTTTGTGGGGAGGGGAAGGGAAAGTGATTGTAAGCCGGTTTGAGTCTCCCTTAAGTAGTAGAGAAAGTCGGCATATAAAAACCAACTCTTCTTCCTCCTCTTCTTCCTCCTCCTCTTCCTCCAAAATAAATGTTTAATAAGGCAGTCTGTCACCTCTTCCCTAAGCAGCATGAGCGAACAATAGAGAACCACACTGTGCCGCCCTGCTGGGTGTTTCCTCAGCAGGTGACTTTTCACCAGAGGGGGGTACCCTTTCCTCCAAAATGCCGCTTCGCAGGCTCGGTTTCTCTGCCGGGCTCCCTGCTATTGCCTTAATACCGTTTGGTCCATCCAGGTGCGGCTGATCTCCGAAAGGGACTGCTCTCCCAAAACGCTCTCCGCCATGAAGCTGGGCTGCTCTGTGGAAGTCGGCGTGGCCCACAAGCTGCCCGTCGTCGAGAAATGGAGGGCAGATCTGAACTTGTGCTGGAAGGAAGTGGCGTACTTAGGTCAGGCCCTTCTCGCAAATGCTTTTTTATAGCTTCTTGATGTTGGTCTCCTCCTTTTTGACCAGAACTGGTAATGGCTTCTGTTTACAACGCCTGAGCAAGGCTGTCAATGAGGAAGAGCTTCCTGACAGAACAGTTCCTCAGTGGAACAGGCTTCCTTGGGAGGTGGGGGGGGGGGCTCTCTTTCCCTGGAGGTTTTCATGCAGAGACTAGATGGCCATGTGTCAGCAATGCTGATTCTATGACCTTAGGCAGATCATGAGAGGGAGGGCAGGAAGGGATGAGTCAGTGCTTGGCTCTCATGGCCCTTTCTTACATGCCCAGGGTAATGCCAATCACCACTTCGGGGTCAGGAAGCACTTTTCCTCCAGGCCAGATTGGCCAGGGATCCTGGAGGTTTTTTGCCATCTTCTGGACACGGAGCAGGTGTCTCCTCTCTCCACACACTCTACTAACCCTCTCATACACAAATCCTCTCCACAAACCCAGTCAACTTCGCCCCCTTGGGTACAGCTATCATCCCATCATAACACACTTCAGTCACCACTTCAGCATGGTGTAGTGGTTAAGAGCGGCGGACTCTAATCTGGTGTACCAGGTTTCCCCCCCCACTCCTCCGCATGCAGCCTGCTGGGTGACCTTGGGCCAGTCACAGTTCTCTCAGAACTCTCTCAGCCCCACCTACCTCATAAGGTGTCTGTTGTAGGGAGAGGCAGGGAAGGACCCTGCCCTTTGCTTCTTGCCCTTCAGCTTGTGCCCAAGGGCTCCCTCCTCGAGCCATGTCCAAGCTTTATAAGGTATCCGAGACAGGAATGGGAAAAGCAGTCCTCAGCACAGCGGTTTCATAGCTGGCAATGACACTCGTTTTCCTACTCCTTCCTTTCACTTGCTATTAAGCATTGGAACGCACTTGCTACTAGTGACGTTCTTCAAATCCAATTTCATATGCCAGCGTGGTGTAGTGGTTAAGAGCGGTGGTTTGGAGCGGTGGAGTTTGATCTGGAGAACCGGGTTTGATTCCCCACTCCCTCCACATGAGTGGCGGAGGCTAATCTGGTGAACCGGGTTGGTTTCCCCACTCTTCCTCATGAAGCCAGCTGGGTGACCTTGGGCTAGTCACAGCTCTGTTAGAGCTCTCTCAGCCTCACCTACCTCACAGGGTGTCTGTTGTGGGCCGGTTTGAGTCTCCCTTAAGTGGTAGAGAAAGTCGGCATATAAAAACCAACTCTTCTTCTACTACTGCAGGAAACGAGGAATCGGACGTGGAGTGTTTGAAGAAAGCCGGCATGAGCGCGGTCCCCGCCGACAGCTGTCCGGCTGCGCAGAAAGCCACAAACTACATTTGCAAATGTAACGGTGGCCGTGGTGCGATCCGGGAGTTTGCTGAGCACATATTCCTCCTGATGGAGAAGGTGAATTCAACTGGAAAGAAACCGTGATAACAACCCCCTGAAGCTGCTGCTGTATGGGAGATGAAAAAGGGTCTCCTCATTCTTTCTCTCTGCTGGTTCCTCTGTCGTTTACTTGCAGCTTGGTTTTTGACATTTCAGAAATCCAAAGGGCATTGCCAAGAAACGTGAAGCTTGATATATTCCCCCCCCCCAGCACTTAAACGTTAATTTCCAGCTGCTGTTCCCCGCTACTGCAAAGCCGCAGCCCTTCAAGCCGATAACAGTCAGCATGGCTTGATGGGGCTTGTTAAAAGGTTAAGAAATTGATGGCATTAATGACTGACTTTCAGCAGCCGGGCTTTTGAAAAGGTGTAAATATGTAAAAATAGAACTGGCCAAAGGGGTGGGGGAGAGGAAACACATATGCACATCCCTTCCCCCCCCCCCCCCCGCATATTTATCCACAGTCAGTGAACCAAAGTTATTGGCTGAGGTTAGACGTTATGGGAAACTGCTGTTGATTTGAACTAATACGGTTAGTTTGTGAAGTCACGATTCAGCAGGCAGGTGACCTCTCAGATCCTGTTTTCCTTTGACAAATGTTGCTTCCATTGCCTTTGTTTTGGCCAGGTGTCTCTGTAACCAGAGAGCAAGGCATTAGCCAAAATGAGCCGTGAAATTGCAAAACAGAATTACACCCTTCTAAGCCCACAGTGGCTTTCCGGGGGGGGGGGGTAATTCTGCTCGGGATTGCACTGCCAGCCACGATGAAGCTAGGACGTGTCCATCAATGCTTTGCATGAAACCCTAGTTTTGTCTGCAGTTAATTTGTCAGCCATGAGTTCATATCCCGGTTTGGTGGATCCTGACTGACCTTTAGTGAGTGGAGTGCCCTGCGTTCAGACAATTGCGCTAACACAGAAAGTTAAATTAATCCTTCCAGTTATGTCAAAACCGAAGGCTACTGAGAGGTAAGGGAGACGGTGTTTTCAGCCACCGAAACCCTTGCAGATTCCCAGCTTGACATGAATGATAACAGTAGGACTTGGGAACCCAGTGAGTAGGGTGGGGCAGAAGGGTACTTACTGGGCGGTGGGGGCCCTCGCTGGCGATGTGCTGACATCACTTCCGTTGAACCATAGAGATTTGCCCAAATGTCCGAGCATCCCCGGTGTCCCTCAGTGACACGCTGACATCCCTTCTGGGTACATGGGGAGTGATGTCGACGCGGGGGAAACCCCACCCCCGGTGGGGGCCTGGGGACCCTAGTAATGAGAGGAGAGACCCAATGCCTTCAAAACCATGTAGAGTTTCTCAAAAAACCCCACTCTCCCTAGCCCCAGTTAATCTAACTGGCTGAGCTTAAAAGGGTGAGATAATTTCACAGCAGAATGTTTGAAAAGCAAGGTGCCTGCCTCTTTAAATTCCTTTCCAGCTGCCCTCTTGTTCTTGGAGATGAGCCACAATCACAGGAGACTTCTTGATGGAATGTACCACTTCTGACTGTAAGCAGGAGGGTGGTTGTAGTTTAATATATGAGTTGAGTATCCCTTATGTGAAATGCTTGGGACCAGAAGTATTTTGGATTTTTTTGGATGC
This sequence comes from Euleptes europaea, assembly GCF_029931775.1. NCBI lineage: Eukaryota > Metazoa > Chordata > Lepidosauria > Squamata > Sphaerodactylidae > Euleptes > Euleptes europaea. Next base: position 113,735,314 of record NC_079314.1, on the reverse strand, counting down.
TTAACCTGTATCACTATATTTTAAAAGAACAGCACATCAGGAGAAAATGTTTTAACTTAGTATCTTTCCCTGATGTGCTAGTTTTCCACAGGTGGGGAATTGTTGTTTTTAACATGGAATATTTAGTTGTGCAGCACTCTCTCTGAAATGGGTTCTGCCCTTTCCATGCCCCCCCCCCCGGATGGATTGTTGCTCCACCACCGTGTTCCTGGCCACAATTCCCATTGATCGGTGACATGCATTTCCCACCTTGGTGATTTCTGCCTCCCTCGCAGGGTCGTTGAGGTGGTGAGATGATAGAACCCCATGTATTATGTGCATTTGTAGTCTTGGAAAGGGCATCTGCCCTGTTGATAATGGGGAAAAATACGAGTTCAGGGTGGATTTTCTGTACTTCCATTTGAAACGACCCTTTGTGAAGTCATTTTGTTGTTTTTACTGCTTGTTACGTTTTTAAAAAGGCAACAATCACTTCATTTCCTGGGGATGATTGTCTTTATGGGAATGGGAAGAACATGCTGCAGAACTGCTTTTGATTTTTGTATGCCCTGTTTATTGACAAGTTACGTAACTTTTATTGGTGGGATACTTTAGGGGGGCAGAGCCGCCTAGCCGGTGACTTGCCGTGCTGAATACAGTTCACTAGCCAGGTGCTTGTTAACCTCCCTGCATTTGCAGCCTTAAGCAGGCAGCAGAAACGGGAGGTTTTATCAAGGGGGGGGGCGCAGTTAGTACATGGGGGTGAAGAAGCTGCATTTGGCTGGGTGGGTCCCAAGCAATGCAAATCTTACGCACTCACCCTCTACCCCTGTTGCTGTTGGCAGTGTGCACACAAGCAAGTGCTTTGGAGTACTGGCAAATGGAAGGCTAAACAGACAGACAGCACAGTGTATGTAGTCATCTTATAGCATTTCTTTGATTCCGGAGGGGGGCAGGGGGGCTAAAAATGAAGAATATTGATGTGGGGTGAAAAGAAAGGAGAATGAAATCCCACCTCTATCTGTCCATCTCATAGCAGATGGCAGCCCCAATTTGACTTGGGCTGTGTGGGGAAGTGGAAGGGGGTTGACCCCCAGCTTTGCTGATCAACATTGGTTCCCAGCTCTGCTATATGTATTTTAAAAGAGAAAAAAAGAAATCTCTGTGAAAACTATGTTTCCCCTCTAAAATACAGACGACAAAGCAGGGAACCCTGTTTGCTTTAGCAGAGCTGAGAACCAGTTTTGATTAGTAAAACTGACTGGAGGTTGAAGGGTTAACCCCCCCCCCTTTATTCCCTTTCCTACATGGCCCCAAGGCAAGTTGAGGCTGCAGGAGCCTGCAATTTGCAATTTATGGACAGACCTAGACATACAGTTTCAGTCTCTTTTTTTGCCCTTAAATGCTCATGTTTGTGGAAAATACTGATGAAGGTTTTACTGATTTATTGTTGATTATTTATGTGCAGATAATGAATCACCAATCTTTGGATGGTTTGGGGTTTTTTTTCCTACTCAATAATAAAAATAAAACGCTATGGTATGTGTTATTTTCTTTCTTCAGTACATTTGAGTGAAATAACGCCTCTTAGAGAGAGTGCTCCCAACAGTTTCTGTCTGGGGAGTCATTTGTCCCCTGCTGAAATGGACCAGCCCTCTCCTGACGTTGTAAGATAGATTCTCTCTATGAGTCAGCTTTGTATGCGCAGGGGCTGCTTGGGCACAAGAGGCTCACAACATTGTCGGAGTGAGCCTTGTGGTGGTTGGCAGGGACTTTAGAAGAAGAAGAGTTGGTTTTTATATGCCGACTTTCTCTACCACTTAAGGGGAAATCAAACCACCTTACAATCACCTTCCCCTCCCCACAACAGACACCCTGTGAGGTAGGTGAGGCTGAGAGAGCTGTGACTAGTCCAAGGTGACTAGCCCATGTGGAGGAGCATGGAAACAAATTCAGTTCACCAGATTAGCCTCTGCTGCTCATGTGGAGGAGTGGGAAATCAAACCCGGTTCTCCCAATCAGAGTCCACCGCTCCAAACCACCGCTTTTAACCACTACACCGCGCTGGCTGCTCTTTAGAGCAGGGGTGTTGAACTCATGCTACGAGGGCTGGATATGACATAAATATCACTTGGTAGGGCTGGGCCATGCGTACCATAAAATTTAATGCCAGGTGCCAGAGATACAGACAAAGCCAATTAATGATATTTGTTTTTTACTTTTTTCCTTAAAATAAAAATATGCTTAAAACAATAACACTCTTAACAGTATTTTATTTTATTTAACAGCCCAGATCAGGAGAGTGGGCGCGGTTGGCTCATGGGCCGGATAAGAGCTCTCGAGTCCGCGGGCCGTATGTTTGACACCCCTTTTCTAGAGCTTCAAATGCAAACTAGTGATCCTTGTTCAAGTCCAGTAGCACCTTAGAGACCAAACAAGATTTTTGGGGTATGAGCTTTCGAAAGTCAAAGCTCCCTTCATTGGATACAAGTAGGAATGGAGATCCCTGAGCTCTTATAACCCAGGCAGAAAGTGGGAGGGGTATGCGCAAAGAAAGGAGTCAGGATGCAAAGATTCAGTGCAGAATGTAATCAGCTTGATTAAAATGGGAGAAATGCTAGGGAGCAGAAAATTAGCATCTGTAATGACACAAGAATCCCATGCCCCTATTTAGTCCTGGGGGGATCCATTGTTCTGAACTTGTGAATGAAGTCAAATTCAGCAAAATCACACTGTAATCTCCTCTTGAAGCTTTTCTGTTTGAGGACTGCCACTCTTAGGTAGCAAGGGAATGTTCTGGAAGAGGTAAACCTGTGGTGATGGTACAAAGTGCCGTCATGTTGCAGCCGACTTATGGCGACCCCATAGGTTTTTCAAGGCAAGAGATGTTCAGAGGCGATTTGCCATTGTTGGCCTGTGCACAGTGACCCTGGACTTCCTTGGTGGTCTCCCATCCAAGTACTAACAATGAGGTTTGTCAAAAAGGAGGGATTTGCCTTTTTGTTCTTTTGTGTGTGTGTTTTTTAAACACAAAAATGGTCCCTAAATTTTGATTTGCAGAACCCCCATCCTAAACAGAAGATACAGCTTCACTCTCTGCTGGACTTGGGGTTGCCAGCTCCAGGTTAAGAAATACCTGGAGATTTTTGGGGCGGAGCCTGAGGAGGGCGGATTTGGGGGAGGGGTGGGACTTCAATGCCATAGAGTCCGATTGCCAGAGCGGCCATTTTCTCCAGGGGAACTGATCTCTGTCGCCTGGAGATCAGTTGTAATAGCGGGAGATCCCCAGCTACCACCTGGAGGTTACTAAATGGAAAGATTTGGCTACCGGCTAAGGAATTATTCAGTACGCAGCCACCAACTCACTTAATTCTTTTACTCTTGAGAAAAACCTTCAAGCATTTAAACATATACTTAATATGCAAGATTAACCATCATAAGCACTTTTTATACAAATGTTAGAAAGCTGTTATATACTTATACAGGAAAATATGTGCACAGATGATGTGGACATCACTCCTTCCAAGCTTGTATTATGCAGCTCCGTGCCTTCAATGTGGTAATGCTGTTACAAAATTGACTCAGGCTAATGCCTTGATGCCCAAAATCTGGGCTAGCACCCCAATAATGGAAAATGACAAGATTCCTGCTTTATCTGCTGCATAATACAAGCTTGGAAGGAGCGATGTTCTGATGGGACTAATCTAACCAGCTGACTCAGAAGCAAGTGCAATTTTGGTGCGGTGCGCAGGATCCACGCACCCACAATGGAATTACCATTTGGAATACTTTGACAAATTTGGTTTATACACAGTTTGAATTCAATACGGGACATTATAAGCACAACGATATATCTGGGTATATATTTTCCTGTATAAAGAACATAAGTACTTTTTATACAAATGTTAGAAAGCTGTTATGATGGTTAATCTTGCATATTAAGTATATGTTTAAATGCTTGAAGGTTTTTCTCAAGAGTAAAAATTAAATGAGTTGGTGGCTGCGTACTGAATAATTCCTTAGCCGGTTGCCAAACCACCTGGAGGTTGGCAGCTCTAGCTGGGCTGCACACTTTGGAGCCCATTGCGATGAATAGATGTTGACCTGCTTAACCTTGTTTTGGGTTGTGGACATTACATGTGGCCTCAAATAATGTATGAGCTAGATACCCCTGGGCAGCCGAGGTAGGGCTACGCTTAGGGTTGCCAGCTCTGGGTTGGGAAATACCGGGAGATTTTCAGGGTGGAGCCTGAGGAGGGTGGGGTTTGGAGGGGGGAGGGACTTCAATGCCATAGAGTCCAATTGCCAAAGCGGCCATTTTCTCCAGTGGAACTGATCTCTCTCGCCTGGAGATCAGCTGTAATAGCGGGAGATCTCCAGTCACCACCTGGAAGTTGGCAACCCTAGCTATGCTAGCCTATTCAAAAGTATCTCTGGAAAGAGGAAGTCCAGGGTTCAGATCTTGCCCTGGCTGTGAAATCACCACTAGGTGCCTTAAATGAGCCATTAGCGCCCCGTTGGCAACTAGGGGTAAAGAACAGCCACTGACCTTTGCTCATAATAAAACTTTTTATTGTACTGAATTTATTTCCCCTACCAAAGAGAAGCTCAAAGTGGCTGTTACTCAGCACGTATACTAGGGTTGCCAGGTCCCTCTTCGCCACCGGCAGGAGGTTTTTGGGGTGGAGCCTGAGGAGGGTGGGGTTTGGGGAGGAACTTCAATGCCATAGAGTCCAATGGCCACAGCGACCATTTTCTACAGGTGAACTGATCGCTATCGGCTGGAGGTCAGTTGTAATAGCAGGAGATCTCCAGCTAGTACCTGGAGGTTGGCTGAGATAAAGATAGTACAGGCTCTCAATTGATTGCAAAATGCATATATTGACAAATAAAGAAGTGCAGGTGCTCTAAATGTGATAAAGGAAACTTATCAATTCTAAAAGTAAATTCTGTACAGAAACCTTTGTACAGAATTTACTTTTAGAATTGATAAGTTTCCTTTATCACATTTAGAGCACCTGCACTTCTTTATTTGTCAATATATGCATTTTGCAATCAATTGAGAGCCTGTACTATCTTTATCTCAGCTAGACTTTTTTTAGTACTTGTGTATATTTATCTCAGCAGTACCTGGAGGTTGGCAACCCTACTCCTCAGGCTCCGCCCCAAAAATCTCCTGCTGGTGGCGAAGAGGGACCTGGCAACCCTACACTGCAGGCACATGACAGGGGAAAGGAGGAGCCAGAGTTATGACCCCACTGATGTGGACCAGAGTTCCATGCTGCGGTTGCAGGTGGAGCATCGGCAGACAGAGGAGAGGGGTCACAAGCTGCCCAGGCCAAGGGAAGTGTGAAGGCAAAGGAAGCTTTTATGAGGTGGGGTTAGGGATGCCAGCCTCCAGGTGGGGCCTGGAGATCCCCCTGGATTATAGCTCATGTCTACACTACAGAGATCAATTCCTCTGGCTAAAACGGATGCTTCAGAGGGTGGACTCTGTGGCATTGTACCCCACATAGGTCCGTGTCCTCCCCAGGCTCCATCCCCAAGTCTCCGGGAGTTTCCCAACGTGGATCTGGCTACCAGAATGGTGTAGTTGTTAAGAACGGTGGTTGGAGTGGTGGACTCTGATCAGGAGAGCTGCGTTTGATTCCCCGCTCCTCCACGTGAGCGGCGGAGGCGAATCTGGTGAACTGGATTTGTTTCCCCCGCTCCTACACATGAAGCCAGCTGGGTGACCTTGGGCTAGTCATAGCTCTCTCAGCCCCACCCACCTCACAGGGTGTCCATTGGGGTGAGAGGAAGGGAAGATGACTGTAAGCCGGTTTGATTCTTCCTTAAGTGGTAGAGAAAGTCGGCATATAAAAACCAACTCTTCTTCTACCCCATCTCCCGTTGGCGGCCAGGGTGGACCTGGGGGTACTGTTGAACCTGCCTGTGCTAAAAAGGAATCCTATCCACTGTCATCACTTGGGTCCTCCTCTCAGCATGCATACAAAAATGGAGGTGGGGTGCCTTGGTCTCTACGCAGACAGATAACCAGCAGCAGTTTCTTCCGAAAGGCAGCAAAGACACTGCAACTCTACAGGGGCTCACAAGCCAGCAGGTGGCGCTGTGTGACACACCTGCAGGCCCCAATGGGTGGGATGAAGATGGATGCATTGAAGGATATATTTTTATTGTTTACATAAGCAAAGTTGGGCGAAGGACTTCAAGTGCCATTAAAAGACAGGAGTAGGGTTGCCAATCTCTAGGTGGGGCCTGGAGATCTCCTGGAATCTCCAGGCTACAGATATCAAGTCCCCTCGAGAAAGTGCAGGGTGGACTCTACAGCATTATACCCACATCTGCCTTATACTGAATCAGACCACTGGTCCATCAAGGTCAGTATTGTCTACTCAGACTGGCAGCAGCTCTCCAGCGTCTCAAGCAGAGATCTTTCATACCACCTCCTTCCTGGTCCTTTCAACTGGAGATGCCAGGGATTGAACCTGGGACCTTCTGCATGTCAAGCAGGTGTTCTACCACTGAGCCATGGCCCTTGACTTGAATGGAACTGTCACAAGACAGTTATACTGAATCACAGCATTGGTATATCAAGGTCAGTACTGTCTACTCTGACTGGCAGCGGCTCTCCAGGGTCTCAAGCACAGGTCTTTCACATAACCTACTGCCTAACAGGAGATGTGGGTGATAGAATCTGGGACCTCCCCTCTCCAAACCCCTCCACCCCCAGGCAACCCTAAGTTCCACCCCCAAATCTTCAGGAATTTTCCAGCTTGAAGTTGGCAACCCTACAGACAGATGGCTCCATCGGAAAGTTCTGAGCAAGGCAATAATGCCCATTCTGTTCCTATTCAATGGATTGCCCCCTCCCCCATGTTAATTCCTGCATGGGAGAAGTACCACTTGAGTTTTCTATCTTGGACCCCAAAATGCATTGGGCTACCCCTGTTACTTATATTACTTATAATTATTAGATTCCATATTATATATAATAATCAATTATTCATGTTTATGCTTATTAACCTGTACAAAATCAGAATGAAATAATGTCCAGACATTTACACAAACACCTCTGTATGCAACATACACATACTTGCACATGATATAATGTGTGAAAAGCATCAAGCTTTTCCAAAGCAGAGGGGGGTCATTAAGAAATTACCATCTGCAGGAAGGAAACGACAGTCTAAATCAGGGGTCCCCAACTTTTTTGAGCCTGCGGGCACCTTTGGAATTCTGTTGCAGCGTGGTGGGCGCAGCCGTGAAATGTCTACCACAAAATGGCTACCGCAGGAGGCGGAGCCAGCCATGAAATGACTGCTGCAGCTTAGCTTCAGCAGCACAGTGAAGATCCTTGTGCTACAGTGGCAGCTGCTGCCAAAACAAAGTTTTTAAATATCTGCACAGCCATTCAAGTTTCCAATGGCCAATCTGTAGGGTTGCCAACCTCCAGGTACTAGCTGGAGATCTCCTGCTATTACAACTGATCTTCAGCCAATAGAGATCAGTTCACCTGGAGAAAAATGGCCGCTTTGGCAATTGGACTTTATGGCATCGAAGTCCTTCCCCTCCCCTCCTCAGGCTCCACCCCCAAAACCTCCTGCCAGTGGTGAAGAGGGACCTGGCAACCCTACCAATGGCCAATCTGTAGCCTTGTTGGCAGAAGCTCCACCTGGCCCCACCCGTTTTCTAAACACTCTTGGCGGGCGCTTGGAAAGGTGTCGGTGGAAACCATGTTGGGGAACCCCTGGTCTAAATCCAGACCACTCCATCGTCATAGCTTCCCGCTCTGCTTGAGACACATCCCACTTTGCTCACTGGAGGAAATTCTCCTAGTACATAAATTTGGAAAACACATGCATTTGCAACAGTACGCCCCGTGCATTCCATCAGCCGGGCAGCAGGTGGCTGACGGACGCTTTCCCCGTCAGAATTCATAAACGATATGTTCTGCCACTTTGCTGGATTTCATTTTCTTTGCAAACGTCTCTTCAAACATCCGGTTCTGTTTGGGAGTGAAGTGGTTTTTCCAGTCACCGACAGCACCTGAAGATTGAAGAATGGAAAATGAAGAGCTGCCGCTACACAGGCTGAAGGGGTCACTTGAGTGGAGATGGTCAACCAAAGAACTGGAAACTCCCATCCAGTATTTTTGATATGTAAAATGAAAGAAGAAAGAATGTCAGTGGCTCGCTTTCTAAGTGCCCATGGCTTCCGCCTAAGAAAACCATGAATATATCTCATGATCTGGGTTGGGAAATACCTGAAGATTTTTGGGGCGGAGCCTGAGGAGGGTGGGGTTTGGGGAGGGGAGGGACTAGGGTTGCCAGCTCCGGGTTGGGAAATACTTGGAGATTTGGGGGGCAGAGCCTGAGGAGGGCGGGGTTTGGGAAGGGATTTCAGTGCCATAGAGTCCAATTGCCAAAGCAGCCATTTTCTCCAGGGGAACTGATTTCTATTGCCTGGAGATCAGTTGTAATAGCGGGAGGTCTCCAGCCACCACCTGGAGGTTGGCAACTCTAGGAGGGACTTCAATGCCATAGAGTCCAATGGGCAAAGCGACCATTTTCTCCAGGGGAACTGATCTCTATCACCTGGAGATCAGTTGTAATAACAGATCTCCAGCTAGTCCCTGGAGGTTGAACTGCAGAAAACAACAAACCTATGCTGAAATCGTTAAACTGGAGAAAACAACAGCACGTGGGCTCAGATAATTTTTACAATGAAATAAGCATTAAATTAAATGGCCATAACCAAATCAAATGGCCATAACCAAAAGTATGTACCATTCCAAAGAAACCAAAATTCAAAAATTCTCAATTATTTGTGTATTAAAGTCATACCACAATGAGTACATTTCACATATGCCACACAGGGCTTAAGACAGCAAAAAGAAAATGCCAATAAAGGCTACAGTAATCTGCTCAGGGAGGCGGATACAATGTCTAGGGAGACGGACCAAGCTCCGATATGAATTTAATCAAACTCCACCCGGAGCATTAAAGAAGTCCAAGAGTAGACATCAATCGCGACCAGCAAAGCAGCAAGGACGCTCGTTTCAGGTAGTCCTTCATCAGCTTGCTACATCAACTTGCCCTTGTGTTTTAGCTGGCTTAAAAGCAACAATTTGCAGCCGTATCGAAACCGACATGTAATGCACCTGTTTTTACCTGTAATTATTTTAATTTACTGATCCCATTTAATGGATTTTATATTGATCTTTTGTTTGTCTTAGCGTATTTGGTTTTTTGGTCTTGTACTGGTGATTATATAGATTACACGCGGTGGGTTTGTGGGTTGTTTATTTTGAATTGCTTCAGAGTTAAATTAGCCGTAAACTGCCTTGAGCAGTTGTCTGGAGAAGCAGCCAAGGAATAATCTAAATAAGTAAAATGCAGACTAAACCACGTGTCAAGGAGTCTGCCTTTTCATTAAGCACAATTCTCTTGGCTTCTCTTCTCCCAGCTTACATTTTAGATTCTTTCATACTTGTTTCAAGTGATCCCAAAATAACTAAGGCCTGGGATGGAAATGCAATGGGATGCTTTAGCCCAAGACGGACCCTTGGTCCGCTTAGGCCAGGGTGGTCTACTCCGATCAACAAGCACTAGGATTGCCAGGTCCCTCTTTGCCACTGGCAGGAGGTTTTTGGGGAGGAGCTTAAGGAGGGCGGGGTTTGGGGAGGGGAGGGCCTTCTATGCCATCGAGTCCAATGGCTGAAGCAGCCATTTTCTCCAGGGGAACCGATCTATACCAGCTGGAGATCAGTTGTAATATTGTAGTGAGGTTATCAACCTTATGTTCGGAACATATGTTCTTTGAAACTGTGACTACACGTTGGGGGATTGCCAGAATTGACAAAGCCGTTTGCGAAATTGGACCTCTACCGGAAACCTATTTTCTCCACCTTCTTTTGGCATTCTTGGACTTTTTCAACCTTAGGGTTGTTGGACACTGACCTTGTATGATTCTTGGAAGTGTACTTGTTCTTGGTTGCGACTTTTGTTCTTGTTTATTTGTTCACTTATAATACATGAAGTTCTCACTGTGATTTAGCAGTATTTGTGCTTTTTGCCATAAGTGTCCCTTTATGGTTACATAAGTACCTGGAAGTTGGCAACCCTAACAAGCACCCTCTGTGGTCTCAGCCACCATTCCATGCCAATCCTGCTTCCTGAGGACTTTGTCACCATTAAATTCTACATACTAAACCTTTTAAATACTAAATGCTAAATTAAATCATGCATTTAAGATATTCATAGTTCATGTACTTGAATATGCTGTTAAACATGGGGGGGGGCTATAGACTCTCTTTTGCCTGAGGGCCTAGTAGGGCTGCCAACCTCCAGGTGGTGGCTGGAGATCTTCCGTTAATACAAATGCTCTGCAGGCGAAAGAGATCAGTTCCCCTGGAGAAAATGGCCGTTTTGGCAATTGGACTCTATGGCACTGAAGTCCCTCCCCTCCCCAAACCCTGCCCTCCTCAGGCTCCACCCCCAAAAATATCCAGGTATTTTCCAACCCGGAGCTGGCAACCTTATGGCCTAGGTTGCCTGCGTTGGCCCTGGGTAGGGTTGCCAGGTCCCTCTTCATAACCGGCAGCCTGAGGAGGGATTTCAGTGCCATAGAGTCCCATTGCCAAAGCAGCCATTTTCTCCAGGGGAACTGATCTCTGTCAGCTGGAGAGCAGTTGTGATAGCAGGAGATCTCCAGCTAGTACCTGGAGGTTGGCAACCCTATCCCTGAGGGAGGTCAAACAGAGGGAAAGGTTAAGCATTTCTTGCCTCTAAATTGCACCTTGCTCTCCCCATATTTTTGCTCTTCAGCAGAGCTCCCAGACCCAGATCTTCTCCCCAGTATTGGATGGGGCCTTCTGAAGGCAGTCACCTGATGACTGTGTCACTTGTCCTTGCTTCTCCAGAATGTGTGAATCAGCTCTCTGTGTGCAACCAAAGAACTTTTGGCAGGGACTCGGGAAACCTTTCACGAGCAGCTCTTTCCGACTGACCTTTGCGGAATATCAACCTCCGGTTGGACGTGAGCGCGCAGACCGTCTGGTTAGGGTTGTAGTTTTCCTTCTCCGTGTTGGTTTTCATCTCGCTGAATGAGGATTTGGCGCAGATTTCATTAATTCCGCTCTCGCTGGCGTTGACCCCTAGAAAGGTGCTTACTTTCTTCACCACTTTCGGAAGATCCTGAGATGTGTGGAAAAGAGATGACATGATCGTCTAGAACTCTTCTCAGTCCCCCGCCCGCTGAAATGACCAGGAGTGCACAAAGCCACAGTAGTTTTCATTCCTTTCAAAGAGGATTGGGCAGGGATATGAATTTGGCAAAGCGTGTTTGATTTTATTGTTGAATCAGTAAAGCAATATGAGTATTTCAAATTAAACCTATAGAACACTAAAACCACTATATAATATAGAGAAGGCTGAATCTGGCCAAATGAAAGCGTTTCTTTAAAAATTCCAGTTCATTTCAAAGGGAAAGTTAAGAAATTACAACCAGTGGGATTTACAAGGGCTTCACACTAGATCAGGGGCATCAAACTCAATTGTTACAAGGTCTGGGTATGACATAAATTCCACTTGGTCGGGCCGCGCCAACCCAGATTGATAGGGTTGCTGGAGATCTCCTGCTTGTACAAATCTATGGTGAGGCCACACTTGGAATACTGTGTACAGTTCTGGTCACCACACCTAAAAAAGGATATTACAGAGCTTGAGAAGGTGCAGAAAAGAGCAACCAAAATGGTTAGGGGACTACAGCAACTATCCTATGGGGAACGGTTAAGACGCTTAGGGCTGTTTAGCTTGGGAAGAAGGCGGCTGAGGGGAGACATGATAGAGGTCTATAAAATTATGCATGGTTTGGAGAGAGTGGACAGGGAGAGGTTTTTCTCCCTCTCCCATAATACTAGAACATGGGGTCATCTGCTAAAGCTGGAGGGCGAGAGATTCAAATAGATAAAAGGAAGTATTTTTTCACACAACGCATAGTTAAATTGTGGAACTCCCTGCCCCAGGATGTGGTGATGGCTGCCAGCTTGGAGGGCTTTAAGAGGGGAGTGGACATATTCATGGAGGAGAGGGGTATTCATGGCTATTAGTTAGAATGGATACTAGTCATGCTGCATACCTATTCTCTCTAGTATCAGAGGAGCATGCCCATTATATTGGGTGCTGTGGAAGACAGCAGGATGGTGCTGCTGCACTCATCTTGTTTGTGGCTTCCTAGAGGCACCTGGTTGGCCACTGTGTGAACAGACTGCTGGACTTGATGGGCCTTGGTCTGATCCAGCAGGGCCTTTCTTATGTTCTTATTTCAGCTGATCTCCATCCGATAAAGATCAGTTCACCTGAAGAAAATGGCCGCCTTGGCCATTGGACTCTATGGCATTGAAGCCTCTCCCCTCCTCAACCCCCCCTCCTCAGGCTCCACCCCAAAAACCTCCCTCCGGTTGCGAAGAGGGACCTGGCAACCCAACCTGGAGAACATGGCTGCTTTGGCCATTGGACTCTATGGCCTTGATGTCCCTCCCCAAACCCCTCCCTCCTCAGGCTCCACCCCAAAAATCTCTCGCTGGTTGTGAAGACGGGCCTGGCAACCCTACAGATTGTGGGGGGGGGGTGTCTGCCTTGGCTGGCTTGCAGGCTGGATAAGAACTGTTAAGGGGCCGGATCTGGCCTGTGGGCCTTATGTTTGAAACCCCTGATAGAGATGGATGTGATCACTCCACATATCATATTCTACACACCTGTTCTAGTCTATGGGCGAAAACGCACGGTCGCTTTAGCCTCCTTTATTCCCTGTTTCAGCCAGGATTCAGCCAGGATCGAAAGCATGCGTTTTTGCCGAACGTGCGTTCAATCCTGGCTGAATCCTGGCTGAAACAGGGAATAGAGGAGGCTAAAGTGACCATGCGTTTTCACCCAAAATCGAATGCTGAAGCAAGCCCCCACCCCCCATGGACTGATAGACCCACTTAATGGATCCAGGTTCCAACACAATGGCTTCAGAGCTGGGTGGGTTGCTTTTGGGGGGGACGGAAGGAATCTTAACATTTACCTTTTTCATGTCTTCGTAGAACAAGAACAGGGTGTTTTTGTCGGTGGTGTTTTCCTCCCAGCTTAAAACATGATCAAACCAGGATCCGCAGACAACTGCAAGTAAAACAAACTGAGATGTGGTTGAACTCTGTAGAGCCTGCGTAGACCCCGCACTGAAGCACTGTTTCCGCATCTGGATGAAATTCTCAGAAAGGGCATCCCAGATCCTAGGGGCCAGCATGGTGTAGTGGTTAAGAGTGGTGGACTCTCATCTGGAGAACCGGCTTTGGTTCCCCACTCCTCCACATGAAGCCAGCTGGGTGACCTTGGGCTAGTCACAGTTCTTTCTGAACTCTCTCAGCCCCACCTACTTCACAAGGCGTCTGTTGTGGGGCGAGGGAGGGAAGGAGATTGTAAGCCGGTTTGATTCTCCTTAAAAGGTAGAGAAAGTCAGCATATAAAAACCAACTCTTCTTCTTCTTCTTCTAGTCTGACGCTCTAACCACTACATTACACTGTCTCTCAATGCCTCATGATTTATCACACAGGAAACTTTTCTAAGATACCGCCAGCCTTCAGGCTAGAGTAGGTGAACAATACATGTTAATCAATAAATGTTTTTATATTGTGTGCAAGCCACCTCAGGCAGAAAGGAAGGTATCTCAGGTCACACCACAAACGAAGACTATTATTAATTCTTGCTGTCACAAAATTGCTGAGTCATTCGAGGATCCTTTGCTTGTGACCATAATCCTGTTTGTTGCTTGGGTTGATCTTTGTATCCTGCTCCACAGGAACAAATTTTTACAGCTGGGCAATAAACAGGACTGGAACGGTATTTAGATAACAGGAATGAGACCCTCGTAGTCTTGACCTCAGCAGAGGAATTAAGGAAGCAGCAATAAAAATGCTCACTTTGGTCCTCGGGGTTTGGAATTGACAGTCCAAGATAACCAACCCGGGCATGAGGTGTTAAGAACCAAGACTGCAAATTCACCTACAAATCCAAATCCTCCATGGGTGAGGATTTACCCTGAAGGAAGAGCTTAAAATAAGGGCAGTGGGAAAGTTTTGCAAACTCTTGAGAGTGTGGTGGTCTACCCAGCACAGAAGTGTCTATGACCGGAAGAAAGTCAGATCGGAAGAAAGGTCTTTCTCTAATGCTTGCTGTTTGAGACCTTTTTAAAAATCTTTTTAACCTGGAGATAGCGGGAATTGAACGTGGGGCCTTCTGCAAGCAATGCAGCAGCTCTACCGCTCAGCCCCAGCCCCTCACAAGCAGAGGAGTGTTAGAAATGTGAATGTGTAACACAGAATCTGACCACCTAACCTCAAATATGGCCACACTTGATGGCCATGTTTGCTGTGCCAAGGGTCCCCAATATAGTGCCATCAGGGCCGGATTTAGGTTTGATGAGGCCCTAAGCTATTGAAGGTAATGGGGCCCTTTATATGTCCAGCTGTCCTTTGTCAACAACAAATTGTCGCTGTTTTTTGGGTTGAATATATGCTATATGGTAATTTATGGACCTAATAGGTATCTAAAGCCATTTGCACATAACAAAATATGTATTTTATCAAAGTAATTGTTGAGCTGAAATACAATTAAGATAACCAGTGATATTTTAGGGAACAAACCAGTGATATTTTAGGGAGCAGGCTAGCAGGCGGGGCCCATTACTTACATCATAGGAGCCTACACAACACAAAACACTGTTGCTGTATGTAGATTTTATTTTATTTGTTTTTTATCTTACATTTTAGAAATGTACATCCAGGTTTTTTTTCCTTTAAATTTTTTGGGGAGGCCCAAGACAGTGGGGCCCTAAGCTATAGCTTCTTTAGCTTATACGTAAATCCGGCACTGAGTGCCATGTAGATAGGGTTGCCAACCACCAGGTACTGGCTGGAGATCTTCTGCTACTACAACTGATCTCCAGCAGATAGATATCAGTTCCCCTGGAGGAAATTGCCTCTTTGGGAATTGGACTCTATAGCATTGAAGTCCCTGCCCTTCCCAAACCCCTCCCTCCTCAGGCTCTCACCCAAAAACCTCCCGTGGGTGGCGAAGAGGGACCTGGCAAGCCTACATGTAGAGTTGCCAAAGTCCAGGTGGTGGCTGAAGATCTCCTGCGATTCCAACTGATCTCCAGGCAACAGATCAGTTCCCCTATGACATTATACCCCACTGAAGTCCCTCCCCTTCCCCAAACCCTGTCCTCCCCAGACTCCACTCCCAAAATATCCAAAATTTTCCCAACCTGGAGCTTGCAACCCTAGTACCATGGTGCCTGCCAACACCTTTCCTGGCACCTAACAAGTCTTTTTAGAAATCGGCAGGGGCTTTTAACCATCAAGGCTTCTGATTAACCATTGGAGATTTGATTTACCCTTCCCAGAATTCAGCGAGTGCTAGAATATGGCAATCGAGAGAGGCAAAAGAGAGTCTTTGTCCTTACCATCTCCTTTTAGGAACATCTCCAGGAATTCAAGCCAGCTGTCTATGGTGGGGAGGTTTGGATTCTCTCTGTAATAATGATACATGGAAACGGCAATGTCTTTCGGATTTCTGAGAATGTAGATAGCCTACAAACGAAGACAGCGTATTACTAAGGGAGGGATAGACCAGGGGTCCCCAACACCACACCTGTGGGTGCCACGGTGCCCTTCGACACCTGTCCTGGCACCCTCCAAGTGTTTTTAGAAAGTGGGAGGGGCCAGGTGGGGCTTTTGCACTACAAGGCTTCCGATTGGACACTGGAGATTTGATTGGCTGTGTGGATTTTAAAAAAACATTGCTTTGGCAGCAGCTGCCGCTATAACATAAGGCCCCTCTTTGCGCAACTGAAGATAAGCTATGGCAGCCCTTTGGTGGTTGTGCCCACCATGGGGTGCCAGAATTCCAAAGGTGTCCCCGGGCTCAAAAATGCTGGGGTAGACCCTCCTGCAGGAGATTCATTGTTACATTTGGGGGGGTTTTTTCTGCAGAGTGTTCTGCTTTACCACAACATCCTTGAGCTGGAGACTATTTCTTTGCAGCATAAAGTAGAGTTCGGTACAGGTTTGGGGTGGACGGCTTTGGCATGAGGAGTGGGAAGTGAAAATGACCCTGGAGCAATCAAGCTGAGAGGCCCCTGTGGCCAACACTGCAGGGGTCGCTCAACTCAGCGGTGCAAACAACTGGTATTAGCTCCCCCATTGCTTCCTCCTGAAAACTGAAAGCAGGAAAACACAATGGGTGATCTGATACCAGTGACCGTTGCTGATGAAGGGTCTAAACCAAGTGGCCCCTGAGGTGCTATCTAGGGCTGGGCTGGGTTTGTTCCTGGCCACCATTGGCCCTGTAGGGGAATGGTCCACCGGGAAACGTCCCTGTAAGTTAAAGGGCCCCTGCTTGACATAAAGTGTTTAGTGCAGGACTCTAGCATCTTTTCCCCCCTAGTACACAGTTATGACATGACCTGACCTGGCTGGCCCAGGCTAGCCCGATCTCGTCAGATTTCAGAAGCTTATCAGGGTCGGCCCTTGTAACTATTTTGTTTAATATTTATTTGTCTCTGTCTGTCTGTCTCTATGTCTGTCTGTCTCTCTCTCTCTCTCTCTCTCCATCTATCCATCCATCCATCTACCTATCCATCTACCTATCCATCCATCTACCTATCCATCCATCTATCCATCTACCTATCCATCCACTCACCCATCCATCCATCCACCCATCCACCCATCCACCCATCCACCTATCCATCTACCTATCTACCTATCTACCTACCTATCTATCATCTATCTATCTATCTATCTATCTATCTATCTATCTATCTATCTATCTATCTATCTATCTAATATCCCACCCTATATCCCGACCAAAGCCGGGCTGAGGGCAAAGCTGGGCTGAGTGCAGCTAACATCAACAACAAAAAACACAATACAAAGATTCAGATTCAATACGACACTAATTTAAAATCCAGCAGCTGAAATTACTTAAGTGATAATTACTTGACTTTTAAAAAAATGGTGTACAAAGTTACCTTGCATTGTTTGAGCTTGAAAGTGGGTGGCAACATGTTGCAATCCAAGTGAGTTGGGATGATCCTCTTGCAGGAAAGGTGGTCCAGTTGCTCCAGTTTGGAAAGATCTCCAAATTCAATCGGAGAAGTTATAGCCACTTTGGAAGCATAAAGATGCAGGATGATTTCAGCAAGCCAGTGGGTGCCTGCAGGGGAAGAGAGAGTCTCCACATTAGCAGAGAGTTCAATGTTATTTCATCCACTGGGGTAAAAAGGCTATATGCAACTTGGATGGGCCAGGCTAGCACAATTCCATCAGATCTCAGAAGCTAAGCAGAGTTGGCCCAGCTAGTATTAAGAGGCAGGCAATGGCAAACCACCTCTGAGTGTCTCTTGCCTTGAAAACCTTATGGGGTCACCACCATGAGCCAACTGCCACTTGATGCCACTTTCCATCACTATAGAGCAATACCCACACCCTCCCTCCATCGCCTATGGCGAGTAAGAATTGTATCCAGGTGATCATGCTGTCCCACATACCCCAGTTTGTCCTCCCAACAACCCTGTGATGTAGATTAGACTGAGAGTGCCTGGCCCAAGGTAAGCCAGTGACCTTCCTGATTGAATTGGGATTTGAACCCAGGCCTCTGCTGAACCAGTACCGAATGCTTGGTCAGCATAATGGGAGGAGTGGGGTGCCTTGCTGCTGATATGTAGAGAAAGATCTGATTTCTCACCATGATCCCTTTTCCAATAAAAAGTTAGAGAAGCAGTGAAATTGACCAGGGCAGATCAGAAACATCTTTTCTTCTAGTCAATTTCAATCCCAACAAAAGTTCATGACTGGTGTAGGGACTGCTTCCAGAAAGAGACATTTAAAATTAAATTATTTTTACAGGACTAAAAGAACCAGTGGGTTCTAGATGGGATCAAGCCTGAACTCTCCCTGGAAGCTAAAATGACTCAACCGAGGTTACCATTCTTTGGTCACATTATGAGAAGGCAAGACAATAATGGTAGGAAAAGATGAAAGAGGCAGGAAAAGAGGAAGACCCAACACGAGATGGATTGACGCAATCATGGAAGCCACGGCCCCCCAGTCTGCAAGACCTGAGCAAGGCTGTTGATGATAGAAAGTTTTGGAGGTCATTAATTCATAGGGTCACCATAAATCGGAAGCAACTTGCCAGCACTACACACATACACACACACAAGTACAAATCTGAGTATACAAAGGACAAGTATGCATCCTTTGGTGTACTGAGATCATTTTAAAACCTTGTGAAAAAACGTTTTTTAAAGGGCTCTGTGCATTGGAGAAGCTCTTATAACGGGCACTCCTTATTCTAATAATCTCTTCTTTAACATTTGTGATCGAAACTGGTCCCAGTAGCTATCTTACAGCCAATAAAATAGCGTCAGAAAACAAATTAAATTCATTACACCTTTAAAAAGCAGCCAAGTGAAAATACAGGTAGCAGAAGGGGCCGTGGCTCAGTGGCAGAGCATCTGCTTGGCATGCAGAAGGTCCCAGGTTCAATCCCTGGCATCTCCAGTTAGGGACTAGGCACGTTGGTGATGTGAAAGACCTCTGCCGGAGACCCTGGAGAGCCGCTGCCAGTATGAGTAGACAATACTGACTCTGATGGACCCAGGGTCTGATTCAGTATAAGGCAGCTTCATGTGTTCTAGTCAAGTTACAACGGAAAGAAGAGCTCTTGGTGGTTGTTCTGATTTGGAGGCTTATCGATCGTAGCCGCAGGCTGCTCTGAGTTGGATTAGTTTGGCCTCCTCCCAGGTATTGCATGATGGCTTCAGCCTGCACCCTTACAGCGTGACGACCAGTGGGCCTACATAAGCTTTACAATCCAGTTTCCAGGAGTGTTGATGGCCACCGTAGAAACACAAAGCTGCATCATACTGAATCAGACCTTGTGGTCCATCAAGGACATAATTGTCTACTCAGATTGGCAGCAGCTCTCCAGGGTCTCTCAGGCTGAGATCTTTCACAATATCTGCTGCCTGGTCCATTCAACTGGAGATGCCGGGGATTGAACCTGGAACCTTCTGCATGCCAAGCAGATGCTCTACCACTGAGGCACAGACCCCTCCCCATCCCAGACCTGCCTTTGTGTTAGATCGGCAAGCCAAAGCCCAAAAGGGTGGGAGGAACACACCCAAGGAACCTCTTCCACAATGCTAGTGATTTCTGCAGAAAACTCATTTGCTTTTAAAATCATTTGCAGTGAAAAATCAGTTGATCTTTTTTAACCCTGATCCATTAATTAAATTTTGCAGGCCTGATATTCAGCTTAAATCAATAAGGAGTAGGAAGAAGAGGAAAATGAGACTTTGCATATGAACGGCCCAATCTTTTCACTGTCAGACAAGCCCACAAGAATTTGAACAAGAAACCATTAATGTTTGCTGAGAGGTAAATCCATGTTTGGACTGTACCATTTCAGACCGTCAGTGGGTGTTCACTTGGCCGAATGCTCCTCCATATAAAAATAATCTCCGCACATAGAAAGCTACTATGTCAAGACAAAAGCTAACCTAGAGCTCTTCTCCCTGACATCCGTTTTTCTGTGTGCAAGGAACTTGTACGGAGGAGCCTCCAATATCATGAGCCCCTCTACTTTAGAGAGAACTGGGCAAAAAAAATCCGAGGAAGAGGAGGAGGAGGAGGAGGAGGAGGAGGAGTTGGTTTTTACATGCCGACTTTCTCTACCACCACCACTACTAGAAGAAGAAGAGTTAGTTTTTATATGCTGACTTTCTCTCCCACGTAAGAAAGAATCAAACCGGCTTGCAATCACCTTCCCTTCCCCTCCCCACAACAGACGCCCTGTGAGGTAGGTGGGGCTGAGAGAGTGTGACTTGCCCTGGGTCACCCAGCTGGCTTCGTTTGTAGGAGTGGGGAAACAAATCCAGTTCACCAGATTAGCGTCCGCCGCTCACGTGGTGGAGTGGGAAATCAAACCCAGTTCTCCAGGTCATACTCCACCACTCCAAACCACCGTTCTTAACCACTACACCATGCTGGCTCTCACCATGCTGGAAACGACTCTTGGGCATCAGACAGGCTTCCTAGAGACTACTTCTGAGCAAATGGTTGACAGATCGCAGCCTTAGAGCATGGGTCTCAATCCTTCACGTCCCCTTCCTCTCTCCTGCATTCAGCATTTGCCTCTCCGCTCGGCTGAGTTCAAAATTTAAAGACCCATTTCCACAAATTCTAAGCAAGGCTTTACCAGACTTTGGATAGGACACCAAGAGGACGTCGTCGTTTCTAGCCTCAAAAGTAGCCAGAGATCTTAAAAGCTCTGGGGACGATCTTGTGGTAAAGGCAATTCCATTGAAGGTGTGGATGAGATCCTCTTCATCTGGGGCTGACATTGGGCAAGCAGTCCTGTAGATCCCAATAGATCGGATTCTGTTGTAGCAGTCGAAGGACTATGAAACAGCTTCTGTGCTAGACGGCTGTCAGTAACATCTGAGAAGGTGGAAGAGAAAAGAAGATGTTTATACACCTTGTAATATCTCCCAGAAGCAGTGCAGGACTTATCTTTATTGGGAGCGACAACTATAAAGCCATATAACGATTACCCAGATAAAGGGCCATTACAAAAAATCTAGTTCAGTGGATCCGGGTTTTGCAGATCAATACACGAGAGAAACCTCAAGTGGAAAATCACCAGGAATGCAGCATGCGGTTTAACCAGCGGTGCTCTTAGAGTGACCGCTGTGCTTTCTCAGTAGGTCAATGAGTTCCTAATGAATCTGTGTGTCAGGTTAGCAGCTCTGCAGAAACACGGCTTTGCTATAGCCGAAGCAAAGTTCCCAAGTCTTATCAGATGAAAACAAGTTGGGAGAAGAACTTTCTGAGGTCCGGTGGCTCGCACATTCTTTTATAGGTATCAACACCTTCACTTCCAAAAAGAGCTGGATTCCAGTTCAATGGCACCTTAGAGACCAACAAGATTTTTAAAGTATAAGCTTTTGAAAGTCAAAGGCCCCCTTGTAAGATTCTTGAAAGCTCATACACTGGAAATCTGGTTGATCCCTAAGGTGCTACTGGACTCGAATCTAGCTTTTCTACTGCAAGCCGACACTGCTGCCCTTTGAAATTCACTTCCAAAAAAAGATCCTTTGTTTCTTGCTAACTAAAAAACAAACACTTTTTCATAAAATTTAGAAGTTATAATTTATTTATTTAAAACATTTATTAGCTGCCAGTTTGGTGCAGAGAGATTGCGTGGTGTAGTGGTTAAGAGCTAGGGTTGCCAACATCCAGGTAGTAGCTGGAGATCTCCTGCTATTACAAATGGCTGCTTTGGCAATTGGACTCCATGACATTGAAGTCCCTCCCCTTGCTAAACCCCGCCCTCCTCAGGCTCTGCCCCAGAGGGACCTGGCAACCCTATTAAGAGTGGCAGAACCTGGTTTGATTACCCACATCTCCACATGACGCCTGCTTTGTGACCTTGGGCTAGTCACAGTTCTCTCCAAACTCTCTCTGTCCCACCTACCTCACAAGGTGACTGTTGTGGGGAGAGGAAGGGAAGGAGATTGTAAGGAGGTTTGAGACTATAAAGATAGAGAAAATTGGGGCATATAAAAACCAACTCTTCTTCCTCCTCCTCCTCCTCCTCCTCCAGAGCTCAAGGGATGCTACTAAACTCAACCAAATGCAGTCCTGAATAAAACCATCTTCAACTGCCTCCTAAAGATTGAAAGCGAGGGGGCCAGGAGTACCTCGCTGGGGAGGTTGTTCCATAGGGGTGGGGCTGCCACTGAAAAGGCCCTCTCACACGTACCCACAAAATGAGCATCTTTGATTGATGGGAAAGTCAGGAGGGCCTCTCCCTGTGATCTTAATCATTAAACAATACTATTTAGCATTTCTGTACCTCTTCTGTGTGTGTGTGTGTGTGTGTGTGTGTGTGTGAAGTGCGGTCAAGTTGCAGCCGACTTATGGCGACCCCTTTTGGGGTTTTCATGGCAAGAGACTAACAGAGGTGGTTTGCCAGTGCCTCCCTCTGCACAGCAACCCTGGTCTTCCTTGGTGGTCTCCCATCCAAATACTAACCAGGGCTGACCCTGTACAAAATGCTTAAATATAATCCTTACAGCAATTCTGTAAGAGACAGCAGTATCCCCAATGGGCAGGTGGAAGACTGGGGGGGGGGGGAGAGAAGCTTCCTAGTGTTTATTGGGAGCTGGTTTTAAATTTTAAGGTTTATTTATTGTATATCATGGTTTTACTATATTGCTGTATTGCTTTAATAATGTCAGCTGCCCTGAGCCCGGCTTCGGCCGGAACAGAGGGTGGGTGGGATATAAATTGAAATAAATAAATAAATAGTGACTCCTTGGCAGAGGCAAGATTTGAATTCGGGTCCACCTGGATCACAGATCATGGTCTTAGTCCACTCCTGATCACAGATTGGATGTCACAAGAAATAGGGAGCCACGGCAATATCGGCAAACAAAAAGCCATGGGATACTAGGGTTGCCAGGTCCCTCTTCACCACCGGCAGGAGGTTTTGGGGGCAGAGCCTGAGGAGGGTGGGGTTTGGGGAGGGGTTTCAATGCCATAGAGTCCAGTTGGCAAAGTGGCCATTTTTTTCCAGGGGAACTGGTCCCGATCAGCTGGAGATCAGTTGTAATAGCTGGAGGTCTCCAGCTAGTTCCTGGAGGTCTCCAGTTAGTTCCTGGAGGTTGGCAACCCTATGGGATACCTTTTCTGAAAAACCTTTGAGTGCTCCAGACTCAGATGTTATAAAATGTGTGTGTATGTATTTGTGTTAAAAAAAAGATGTTTCAGGCCTTCTTCTTTAGACCTCTCATCTGAACCCTGGGTAGAATTCTGGGTAGGTCTGAATTTTAAAGAGAGGTCTTCATTATCTTAGACTTCATACACGTTCCCATTAGCAAAGTGTTCCTACTTTGAGAACAGGGCGGTTCAGTGATAAAAGAAGATTAGCTGAGCACTGGATATTAATCGATCTATTTGAACTGGATGCCCTTGTACCAGGGACTTCATAGAACATCTTGGCTCCACCTACTTAATTTACAACACCTTCCATCTTCCCTGGCTGTGGTCCAGCAGCAATTGCCTGGTGACAGCGCAAAGATCCTTCTGTGCCCTATGAGGAGTGGTTAAAACGCTTAGGGCTTAGAAAGAAGGCGGTTAAGGGGAGACATGATAGAGGTCTATAAAATTATGCATGGTATGGAGAGAGTGGACAGGGAGAAGCTTTTCTCCCTCTCTCATAGTACTTGAACGTGGATTCATCTGCTGAAGCTGGAGGGTGAGAGATTCAAAACTGATAAAAGGAAGTATTTCTTCACACAGCGCAGAGTTAAATTGTGGAACTCCCTGCCTTGGGATGTGGTGATGGCTTCTAACTTGGAGGGCTTTAAGAGGGGAGTGGACATGTTAATGGAGGAGAGGGCTATCCATGGCTACTAGTAAAAATGGATACTAGTCATAATGCATACCTATTCTCTCCAGGATCAGAGGAGCATGCCTATTATATTAGGTGCTGTGGAACACAGGCAGGATAACGCTGCTGCAGTTGTCTTGTTTGTGGGCTTCCTAGAGGCACCTGGTTGGCCACTGTGGTGAGGAGGAGGAGGAGGAGGAGAAGAAGGCAGATGATGAGAGGGAGGGCATCTTGGCCATCTTCTGGTCACTAGGGGTGTGGAGGGGGGAGGTAGTTGTGAATTTCCTGCATTGTGCAGGGGGTTGGACTTGATGGCCCTGGTGGTCCCTTCCAACTCTATGATTCTATGATTAAGAAGAAGAGTTGGTTTTTACATGCCGACTTTCTCTACCACTCAAGGAAGACTCAAACCGGCTTACAATCACCTTCCCTTCCCCTCCCCACAACAGACACCCTATGAGTTAGGTGGGGCTGAGAGAGCTCTTAATAGAACTGTGACTAGCCCAAGGTCACCCAGCTGGCTTCGTGTGTAGGAGCGGGGAAACAAATCCAGTTCACCACATCAGAGTCCACCGCTCCAAGCCACTGCTCTTAACTACTACCCCAAGCTGGCAACAGAGCCATGCATCTGAGCAAAGGCTTTTCGGGAATTGCCTATTCAGCTTCGGGCAGATTCCCATGTTTTGGTATTCAGCTGAAACTAAACCCGAATATTGCCAAAACGGCTAACTTCAGGTTTATTTTCGGTTTGGGTTTATCAATATGCGCAGCCCTGGATGGCCCAGGCTAGCCTGATCTCAGCAGATCTCAGAAGCTAAGCAGGGTCAGCCCTGGTTAGTATTTGGATGGGAGACCACCAAGGAAGTCCAGGGTTGCTATACAGAGGAAGGCACTGGCAAACCACCTCTGTTAGTCTCTTGCCATGAAAACCCCAAAAAGGGGTCGCCATAAGTCTGCTGCAATGTGATGGTACTTTACATACACACACACACAGGTAGAGTTGCAGTGTTAATTACAGAGCCTCCGCAGATGCTTCCCAATTACTTTTATTCCCTTGCTGATACGTTTAAGTTGTTCTTTTCTTCCACTGGCTGAAATTGCGTCGCTGTGATTATGCCCAAAATGACACAGACTGTGTAATTTCCCAAAGGGATTGCCACGGGCTCTAGAGAATATCCCTGTAATAAAAGTGAGCTTAGAACAAATACCTGAACATCTGTCAATAAAGACCACCCAGCAGAACCAAATACCAACCGTGCTCATTAATCACCATCTGCAACATGGTCAAAGAACCTAACTCTACTATCCCATCACATCTGGGGTGCTTGCGTATGCAATTCCAGCAACGTTGTGTATGCTATATCTTGCAGAAAATTATAATCAGCAATCTGTGTTGGGCAGACAGGAGCTCTGATTGAGAAGAGGATGAAATACAGCCTTCAAAACTGACAAGACAAAACTAGAAGCAGAAGCAGAAGAGTTGGTTTTTATATGCCGACTTTCTCTACCACTTAAGGTTGGAGGAGGAGAAGAGATCAGTTCCCCTGGAGAAAATGGCCACTTTGGCAATTAGATTCTATGGTGTTGAAGTCCCTCCCCTCCCCAAGCCCTGCCCTCCTCCGGCTCCACCCCAAAAACCTCCCGCCAGTGGCGAAGAGAGACCTGGCAACCCTACCCATAACTCAGCTTGGGTTTGGGTTTTGTGTGAATGGTGTTACAGGTAGCAACGCACCATCTTATCCACACGACTGCTCTGTCGCGCTCAGTTCAGGTTCAAGACAAAGAGAAGAGGGAGGGAAGGGGTGTCATTCCCTCAGCTGCCGAGCAGATCTCTCTCTCGGACTTCAGTTGCATTTGGCAGGCATAAATGCGCCCAGGAGTGGAGTCGGGCAGGCATTTGCAAATGAGATATCATGAAAAGAGCCAGAAGCGGAGAAGGCAAAAAAGATTTGGTTTACACGTTATTTCTGTGCGGTAATTCATTCGGTTTATTTATTTGTTCGTTTTTATTTTTTAATGTTTTATTGTTATATAAAGGAATGGTACAAAAGGAAAAAGGGAAGAGGGAAAAAGTGAAAATAGCCAACATGCAGTTGCAAAAAAAAAATGAATACCAAAATAAGTCAGGCAGACTTCATTGCCCTGCTTTTCTACACTATTTTTGTGATCCAATATTTACTCTAATTGTAAAGTAAAAAAGATATTTAAACATGTAATATATTCGAAGAACGATCACCTTATGAAACTATTAAACAAATTAAGTATCTCTATTATATCTCTATCATCAAAATTGTTTCTCTGCAATTATATCCCTACCATGTTATGTAGATATAAAATTCCGTTAAATATCGTTACCATGCAATTTAAAAGTAAAGGTCCCCTGTGCAAGCACCAGGTCATTCCTGACCCATGGGGTGACGTCACATCCCAACGTTTTCTAGGCAGACTTTGTTTACGGGGTGGTTTGCCGGTGCCTTCCCCAGTCATCTTCCCTTTGCCCCCAGAAAGCTGGGTACTCATTTGACCGACCTCGGAAGGAAGGACAGCTGAGTCCACCTTGAGCCGACTACCTGAAACCGACTTCTGTCGGCATCAAACTCAGGTCGTGAGCAGAGCTTGGACTGCAGTACTGCAACTTACCACTCTGTGCCACAGGGCTCCATGCAGTTTAAACCTATTCAATTCTTAGATACTCCTGATTCTCCTGCCTTCCCAGTGCTTAGAAGGACCCTGGGAGTTATCTAATGGCCAGGACAAGAAGCTTGCTTACACCAAGAGACTCCTGAAGTCATAGTAATTGCTGCCACCTCAAGCCAGCATCAGGGTATGTATTGAGCCTAAGGTTGCCAACCTCCAGGTAGTAGCTGGAGATCTCCCACCATTACAACTGATCTCCAGCCGATAGAGATCAGTTCCCCTGGAGAAAACGACTGCTTTGGTGATGGTGATTTTGGGGGTGGAGCCTGAGGAGGGCGGGGTTGAGGGAGGGGAGGGAATTCAGTGGGGAGGAAAGCTAACTCCCGTAGACCACATGCCTGCATTCGTCCAGCACAGGTAACGGGTGTTAGTTTCACGTCAGAATTTCTTCTTCATTGGACTGTGGCTTAGTGGGAGAGCATCTGCTTGACATCTCTAGTTAAAGGGACTAGGCAAGTCGGTGATGTGAAAGACCTCATCCTGAGACCCTGGAGAGCCGCTGCCGGTCTGAGTAGACGATACTGACTTAGATGGACCAAGGGTCTGATTCAGTATAAGGCAGTTTCATGTGTTTAAGTGTTCATGTGCTCTCTGCCTGGGAGGAGGGAGGCGGCGCGTTCCAAAGCGTGGCAATAAGAAGGGACATGTGAATCACAACCCCCCCCCGGCTGATTTTTGTCCCCAACAAAGCTATGTTTGTTGGTGACGACTGAATGCAATCAATGCCATTATCAGTTCTTTCTTCCCATTTCTTCCCACCCCCCATTCTTGCTGTTTGCAAGTCAGCCAACTAAAATGTCAACTGAACGTTTGACAGCTCAGCAATGTTAATTGAGTGCCTTGACGTTCTGGCTAATTAATTTACTTTCTCTGAAGACATGCTCTGCAATCAAAGATATTAATGATTTTCGCTAATCCTGACTCAATGGTCTAATTGTTTCCCCTGCTACTTTTTTATTGTTTTGAGACTATTAAGAGTCAGTGTGGTGTAGTGGTTAAGAGTGGTGGTTTGGAGCGGTGGGCTCTGATCTGGATTACCGGGTTCGATTCCCCACTCCTCCACGTGAGTGGCAGACAGTAATCTGGTGAACCGGGTTGGTTTTCCCACTCCTCCACATGAAGCCAGCTGGGTGACCTTGGGCTAGTCACAGTTCTCCTAGAGCTCTCTCACCCCACCTATCTCACAGGGGAAGGTGATTGTTGGCTGGTTAGATTCTGCCTTAAGTGGTAGAGAAAGTCGGCATATAAAAACCAACTCTTCTCCTCCTCCTCCTCCTCCTCCTTCTTCTTCCTCTTCCTCTTCCTCTTCTGCAGTCATTGGAAATCATGGTTCATTATATTTTTTCTGTTTTTCCTGGGAAGCAGTAATCTGATGGGGAAGGGTGGATCCTTACTTTGTTCTTGGTGTGTTTGTGTATCTTTGTATTTGTGACCACTGAAGAAGGCCCTTTGAGACAAAACTTGTTTGGTCTTGTATCCTGTGAATGTGGTCTTATTTGGACGTCATCAACCTGTGGATATTTGTTTGTGCTGCATAATGTACATAGCGTTGCCAGCTCTGGATTAGAAAATACCTGGAGATTTTGGGGGTGGAGCCTGAGGAAGACGGGGTTTGGAGAGGGGAGGAACTTCAATGCCGTAGAGTTCAATTGCCAAAGGGGCCATTTTCTCCAGGGGAAATGATCTCTGTTGCCAGGAGATCGGTTGTAATAGCGGGAGATCTCCAGCCATCACATGGAGGCTGGCAGCCCTAAATGTACATTGAGGACTGCTTAGTCCAGTGGTTTCAGTCGAGAGGCTAAATTCAAGGCCTATGCTTTAATTTGTGTTTTAAGAGCACAGTACACTAAATTGATTTATTTTGTTGAATTCATTTTTAGCATTGATTCTGCTCAACCTTCATGGTACCTAGTGGGTAAGGATGCCAGCTGCCAACTAAGAATCCCTGGGAACATTGGGGGCAGAGTTTTCTTGGAAGTCATTCCTAGTGTCATGGCATCACTTCCTGTTTCAAAATTCTAGAAATTTCAAACATCTCTATGGTTTTGCCATAGGGATTTTTTGAAATTCCTAGAGCGTCATGACATCATTTCCTGTTCTAAAGCAGGAAGAGATTTCTCAGTCCTGTTTCTCCATTGAGCGAGACTGGGAGGTCAGAGGTAATCCCCTGCCAGTTTTAGGTAAGGGGCAACCCTTGTAGTGATTTGTGTTACATATTGGCATTACACTACCACAACATGAGGCCTCAACAAACTTTATTGGAGACCATTACAAAAAGAACTAGAGAACTTACAGAAACGAGGCCTTGAGCACATTGCCAATCACCCAGCTAAAATCTTTTGGCTGGAGAAGAGAAGCAGAGGTGGTGCTTAAAAGTACATTAACACTTTTTACAGAAGTGATCCATAAACCACAGGGGCTCAGAAAACGCTGAAAGGCTCAACAGCAACAACAAAAAATGTTAGGAAGCTTTAAGCCAAGCATCTTTCTATGATGCAGGCGGCTGTTCCTGAACGGATGGTGTTTCCTGGGCTCTTTTGAAGCATTGCCTGCTCCAGCCAGATGGAGGAAAGCCAGCACTGGCTCTTTGCTTTGAGGGAGAAGCTAGCGATTTCCCAGAAACCCATTAGTGGTGAGCGCCAAGATTCCCTACCATGTTGGGGGTCACTGCTCTGTATCGCAGCCAGGTCCAGAGTCACTTCTCCTTCTGCCCAGAAGTGCCAAACACCCACCTCCCCACTCCCCGTGCCACCTATAGCGAAACGTACAGCCCTTTAGCCGCCCATGCCGCATGCCATAGCAACAGAGAAGGCAAACCAGGGACAGTCTTTGTGACCGAGTTCTCTGTCATTTGCCAGCTCATTAGCTTCATGACGAATGAAATGTAATTATCCCTGGCTGGGTAGGATTCTGCTCCCCCTTTCTTTTAACAGCCAAGAGTTCACATAGCAGGGAATGGGCGGCTGAAATTATTATATGCTTAACGGTTGGCACCAGTAGTAGGAGCCCTAGGTCCTTCAAGCATTGCCCGAGGATGCTGTCTGCCACCTAGTGGCTAGCTCCTTATTCCACTCCCAAACAACAATTTGTTAGTATTAGGGAAGAGGCCTTGACCTGGATGGTCCAGGCTAGCCTGATAGAAGAAGAAGAAGAAGAAGAAGAAGAAGAAGAAGAAGAAGAAGAAGAAGGAGGAGGAGGAGGAGGAGGAGGAGGAGGAGGAGGAGGAGGAGGAGGAGGAGAAGAAGAAGAAGAAGAAGAAGAAGAAGAAGAAGAAGGAGGAGGAGGAGGAGGAGGAGGAGGAGGAGGAGCAGGAGCAGGAGGAGGAGGAGTTGGTTTTTATACCCTGATCTTCTCTACCTTTAAGGAGTCTCAAATTGGCTTGCAATCACCTTCCCCTCCCCACAAACAGACTCCTTGTGAGGTAGGTGGGGTTGAGAGAGTTCAAAGAGAACTGTGACTAGCCCAAGGTCACCCAGCAGGCTTCATGTGCAGGTGCGGGGAATCAAACCCCAGTTCTCCAGAGGAGAGTTCACACCAAACTATTCGCACATAACATAACTCCTAAGCTGTCTAACTAGTTATGATTATTTCTTGGAGCCAGCATGCTGTTATTTTGTAAAGCAACCTCCAGGTACTAGCTGGAGATCTCCTGCTATTACAACTGATCTCCAGCTGGTAGAGATCAGTTCCCCTAGAAAAAATGGCTGCTTTGGCAATTGGACTCTATGGCATTGAAGTCCCTCCCCAAACCCTCGCCCTCCTCAGGCTCCACCCCAAAAACATCCCGCCAGTGACAAAGAGGGACCTGGCAACCTTACTAGTCCCCCTTCAGCTAATGTATATTTCTGAGCTTGAAATGTACAACCTGTGATGGACCCCGTTCCAAAGGCTGACCCCAATTCCAATAACCACGCCTTTTTTATTGCTGTGTGAAATGGCAGCCATTCAAGGCAATTCCTTTGTCTCCAATAAACAAGCAAGGCCGATCAATCCAACATCTCCTTCCTCGGCAGGGATCAATTTGCACCTGCCTCACTGATGTTTCTTGCAGGTGCCAAGCACTGGCCCTGGAAAAGATTGCGGAAATGAAACAAACCTAATCACTATTCCACCATTCTCTTGATTGACAAATATGTTGGGATGGACACAATTGCATTAAGACGCTCTGCCTTTTCCCTTCGAACGCCTCTTTCCGTCCTGGCGTCATGGTATGGGAAAACACACACGCCTCTCTTTGATAACCTTGACTGCAAGCTAGGTGCATTCATCGATTAAAACATGATTATCTTACCTTCCTGTCTGAAAGACCTCCCGAGGCAGCTAACAGTAAAGCAAAAGCTGTATAAAAAGAGGTTAATGAAAGCATACAAATCTAACAATAAATGAGCCACGGCAGGGAGTAGAAAATGCATTGTGGCAGCCCAACAGATAATCAACAGTAGGCTTAAACATTATTCAGTAAACTATTTATCAATAAGCTGCCTAAATGTTCATTGGTTTCCAGAAGTGCTGAAGCTATTCAGCCCATCAACAGTTTGGGGCAACACTGTGGAGAGGAAATGCACTTGCTTCAGTGTTGAAAGTTCAGTTGCCATCTAGAGTGGCCAACCTCCAGGTACTAGCTGGAGATCTCCTGCTATTCCAACGGATCACCAGCCGATAGAGATCAGTTCACCTGGAGAAAATGGCCACTGTGGCCATTGGACTCTATGGCATTGAAGTCCCTCCCCTTTCCAAACCCCACCCTCCTCAGGCTCCACCCCAAAAACCTCCCACTGGTGGCGAAGAGGGACCTGGCAACCCTAAAGTGTTTGTTGCTTTGTAGGCTGATAACAACTATTGGCCCTTGCTCAGAGTTTGGTGCAGAGAGATAGCGTGGTGTAGTGGTTAAGAGCTAGGGTTGCCAACCTCCAGGTAGTAGCTGGAGATCTCCTGCTATTACAAATGGCTGCTTTGGCAATTGGACTCCATGACATTGAAGTCCCTCCCCTTGCCAAACCCCGCCCTCCTTAGGCTCTGCCCCAAAAACCTCCTGCCAATGGCGAAGAGGGACCTGGCAACTAGGGTTGCCGTCATATGGAGATCCATTATATATTGATTTTAAATCAAGAAAGTGAGTCCTAGTAGGGTTACCAGCGCTGGGTTGGGAAATTCCTGGGGATTAGGGGGAGGAGTTTGGGAAGGACAGGATTTGGCGAGGAGAGGGACCTCATTAGGATACAATACCATAGAGTCCACTCTCCAAAGCAGCCATTTTCTCCGGGGAAACTTATTTCTGTAGGCTGGAGATCAGTTGCAGTTCCGGGAGACCTGGAAGCTGAAATCCCTGTGGGCCCACCAATGTATTTCCTGGCCCACACTTCCTTCTTTCACAAATGTTCTTTCACCCCAAAGCAAGAGGCAATACAGGCTTTCTTGGCTGAAGTAGGAAGTGCGCCAGAGGAAGAAGAAGAGAGAAGAAGAGTTGTTGTTTTTTATATGCCAACTTTCTCTACCACTTAAGGGCGAATCAAACCGGCTTACAATCACTTTCCCTTCCCCTCCCCACAACAGACACCCTGTGAGGTAGGCGAGGCTGAGGGTGTGTGACTAGCCCAAGGTCACCCAGCAGGCTTCATGCGTAGGAAAACAAATCCAGTTCACCAGATTAGCCTCCTCCGCTCATGTGGAGGAGTGGGGAATCGAACCCAGTTCTCCAGATTAGAATCCACCACTCCAAACCACCGCTATTAACCACTACACCACGCTGGCTCTTAGGGTTTGTGAGCCTAAGGGTTGCCAGCATCCAGATGGGACCTAGAGATCTCCCAGAATTACAACTGATGTCCAGACTACAGAGCTCTCTTTGGGTTTGTGGAGGGAAATCAGCAGAGTATAATGCCATAGAGACCATTGTCTCGTCCAGCGCCTGGAGCTCAGTCCCCAGGCCCCTCTCCAAAGCATCCATGTTCTCCAGGGGAACCGATCTTGGTCATCTGGAGATCAGTTGTAATAGTGGGAGATCTCCAGGTGCTACCTGGAGGTTGGCAACCCTAGCAGCAGCCGTGCTCTGTCTTAACCATGCAGGATGCTTGAAGTCAGTACCCAGGCTCTGCACAGTTAACGGGACCTTCCTCATGCGCTCAGTGCTCCAAGCGTTCCTTTGCTTGCTCTTAAAGAATGGCCCAGAGTTATCTTGTCACCTCGAAAGTGACGTTCGGCAGAAAGATAGATCTGCTGCTCTGCTCCAGGAGTCCCATGGCAGGTTATTTAATGCGGCGAGGAAGGGTTCCCCAATGAAGCGAAGCACAATCCTCCGGGCATCTTTCTCCCTATCGAATGCAACCTGTCTGCAGGCCAGAGTTCTGCCATTAACTACGCGGAACGACTCCAGGGCAGACAAAAGAGAAAACGTTTTCATGGCGGGTGCCGTCGTTTCCTATTATGATCTGTTTTGGCAGCCTGAAGCATTACCGGGGGTGGGGGGTGATTTTCCCGGGTAGAATCGATGAACTAGCTGCTAATTGAAAGGCTGTATCCTTCCGGCGTGGTGTAGTGGTTAAGAGCGGTGGTTTGGAGCGGTGGACTCTGGTCTGGAGAACCGGGTTTGATTCCCCACTCCTCCACATGAAGCCAGCTGGGTGTTCTTGGGCTAGCCACACACTCTCAGCCTCACCTACCTCACAGGGTGTCTGTTGTGGGGAGGGGAAGGGAAGGTGATTGTAAGCCGGTTTGAGTCTCCCTTGAGCGGTAGAGAAAGTCAGCATATAAAAACCAAGTCTTCTTCTTCTTCTTCTTCTTCTTCTTCTTCTTCTTCTTCTTCTTCTTCTTCTTCTTCTTCTTCTTCTTCTTCTTCTTCTTCCCAGTATGAGATTCCCCCCATTATTAACTTACTGTTAAAACAAGCCCATCCGTCCCCCCGTTTGTATAGCACTACCTGACTGCAGAATGAATAGTTTCATAGGCGGTAAGTGTATACAGCAGTTACAGATGAATCACTGCAGAAATGGCTTCTGCTTCAAAGAAATCTAATAGCAGGTCACTAGGGTTGCTAGGTTCCACTTCACCACCGGCAGAAGGGTTTTGGGGTGGAGCCTGAAAAGGGTGGGGTTTGAGGAGAAGAGGGATTTCAATGCCATAGAGTTCAATTACCAAAGCGGCCATTTTCTCCAGGGGAACTGATCTCTATTGGTTGGAGATAAGTTGTAATAGCAGGAGATTTCCAGCTAGTACCTGGAGGTTGGCAACCCTAGGCTCCACCCCCCCCAAATCTCCAGTTATTTCCCAACCCTGAGCTGGTAATCCTATGGGGGAAAGTAGTGCTTTACTTAACCCTTCATTGGTTCCCTCTTCTGGTCGTGGTAAAAATCAATGGATAACTTATGCTGCACAACCTAGACTTTTAAGGGATAATTGGTCCAACCCCCCTTGTTGTTTTTTTCTTTCCTCAAAGTCATTACAAGCCTTTTATTTGCATTAATCCAATCTTTACTGTCTCCCATGCATTCATAAGAAGGACCTTGTCACAACCATGGAAACCGGCCTGCATTATGTACAATTAAGGTTCAGCAAAGGAAAATGGATTAACTTTGGGATGAGGTGTCCTTAATTTTGATGTATCAGGTTTTAAATTTAATTCACCTAATGGAGGGGAGAATACAAAGCAAACAGCCCACTTATAATTTTCATAGCGCTAACTGTCTACCAGCTTGCTCATTTGTTAATGAAAAGAGCCTTGGCTTAGAAATAGCTTTTGAAAAACAACTAGGAAGGCAGGTTTCATTTGGATTCGCATGGCAGTTCAGAATCTAGACAATATCACAAAGAGGCTGTGAATGCGATCACTAGGCAAACACAGTGTGTTCAACAACCACACCTGTGAGTTGAAGTAGGGTTGCCAGGTCCCTCCTGGCCACTGGCAGGGGGTAGGGGGGTAGGGTTGCATGCTCCAGGTTGGGGATGGAACCTAGGAAGGACAGGGACCTCAGGAGGGTACAATGTTATTAAGCCCACCTTCCAAAGCTTCCGTTTTCTCTAGGGAAACAGATCTCTAGCCAGAGTGGTGTAGTGGTTAAGAGCAGTGGACTTTAATGTGGAGAACTAGGTTTGATCCCTCACTCCTACACATGAAGCCTGCTGGGTGATCTTGGGCCAGTGACAGTTCTCTCTGAACTCTCTCAGCCCCGACTACTTCACAAGGTGTCTGTTGTGGGAAGAAGAAGGAGATTGTAAGCCGGTTTGATTCTCCTTAAAAGGTAGTGAAAATCAGCATAAAAACCAACTCTTCTTCTAGTCTGGAGATGAGCTGTAATTTCAGGGGATCTCCTGGTACCACTTGGAGGCTGGCATCCCTAGTTGAATGCCCAGTCTATTTCCCTGCCCACCAGCTGCCTCTAATGGCTGTCAACTAGACTTGTATAAAATTATGCATGGTATGGAAAGAGTGGACAGGGAGAAGCTTTTCTCCCTCTCCCATAATACTAGACCGCGGGGTCATCTGCTGAAGCTGGAGGGTGGGAGATTCAAAACAGATAAAAGGAAGTATCTCTTCACAAAATGCATAGTTAAATTGTGGATCTCTCCGCACCAGGATGTGGTGATGACTGCCAGCTTGGAAGGCTTTAAGAGGGGAGTGGACACATTCATGGAGGAAAGGGTAATCCGTGGCTACTAGTAAAAATGGATACTAGTCATGATGCATGCTTGTTCTCTCCAGGATCAGAGGAGCATGCCTATTATCTTAGGTGCTGTGGAACACAGGGCAGGACAATGCTGCTGCAGTTGTGTTGTTTGTGGGCTTCCTAGAGGCACCTGGTTGGCCACTGTATGAACAGCCTGCTAGACTTGATGGGCCTTGGTCTGATCCAGCAGGGCCTTTCTTATGTTCTTAAGCTTGCATGGGAGGAAGGCACCACCATTAGGGTAACGGATATGTGAAAGCTGTCCCAATGCTTTGTTTAATATTTGCTATTTTTTTTAAAAAAAAAATCCGAATAACGAAGAATCCCTAGCTCATCTGTTCGGCTTTGGAAACCAGACCAGATCATTCGGAATTCCAAAACCCAGGAAAGAAATTTAGAGGAGGAAAATGTCAGAAACATCAGTAAGGGTGAATATGGGTCCAAACAGGCAGGGAGGGGAGATAAAGAGGATGTTGGATGTCATGGAAGAACTTCGGTCTGTATATTATGTGTGTGTGTGTAAAGTCCCTTCAAGTCTCAGCCAACTTATGGCGACCCCTTTTGGGGTTTTCATGGCAAGAGACTAACAGAGGTGGTTTGCCAGTGCCTTCCTCTGCACAGCAACCCTGGTATTCCTTGGTGGTCTCCCATCCAAATACTAACCAGGGCTGACCATGCTTAGCTTCTGAGATCTGATGAGATCAGGCTAGCCTGGACTCTTGAAACAGCTCTTGAAATAGCTTAGAAGAAACGTGATGAAGACATATACAGGTTATTTCGGGTGCAAAATGGGGAAAAAGTAATCTCAGGCTACATCAGAGGCTACCAAGTGAAAGCTCTTCCTTTTACAATAATAATAAAAAAAGTCAGGAGTAATTTGGATTTGTCTCCAATACTAACCAGAATCCATCTCTTGTAAGGCTGAGAGAAGAAGTAATGAGAAACCAGCCTTTAGCTGGAGATAAACTTTAGTTGATTAACTTCTTTGCAAATTAAAAGGCTACCTGGTTTTCCTTTCTTCCTCTCTGCCTAATGAGAGAGCAATTTGTTCTGAGCAGCACTGAAGACAGATCCAAACTACTGGTGGCGTTTATGTTTTCCGCAGGTGAGCTGCCAAAATTAATCTCCAGTTTTGCTTATACAGGCTACCCGCCTTTGGAGAGGAGTAATTGCTTCCTGGCCAATGCGATAAAGAATTCTGCTGATTTCAGAAAATGTGCCTGATACTTTGTATTAAATTAATTTAATAGAAATGACAACGAAAAACTGCTAAGATGTAAAGAACCATACTTTATACATACATTAAACACCATTACGCCTTATGGCTTGAAATTAGAGAATGATCTTTCATGTTTTTTGTAAAATGTGTTGTATCTCTTTAAGGATTCTTGATGGTGAGCTCCGCGGCACAGATGCATCAGCTGAGCTCTGTATTCTACACACATC
This sequence comes from Euleptes europaea, assembly GCF_029931775.1. Classification (NCBI taxonomy): domain Eukaryota; kingdom Metazoa; phylum Chordata; class Lepidosauria; order Squamata; family Sphaerodactylidae; genus Euleptes; species Euleptes europaea. Next base: position 113,699,024 of record NC_079314.1, on the reverse strand, counting down.
TGTTAGGTATTTAGATAATGCATGTTGCAATGGGAATAATGCCACATTTCAGACCTTACCCTTGGTGGAAGGAACTCTGGATCTTACCCTTCATGGGATGAATTGGATATTGCAATATTTGAATATTTACCCTACGGGGATTTTATGATATGGATAATATATATGAATAATGAGACTTTGTGATGTAAGTATAAGATTATAATATATATTTATTGATTTTTAAATATTATGTAGCAGGAAATAGCAATTTTGGATATATTTATTATACTGTGCAGGAAGGACTGATGAAGATTTGGACTTTTTGACTTCGAAACGATCGTATCCTCCTGATGAACTCTCGTCTGCTGACATCCTCTCGTCCATGCGTACCTGCCTCTGTTAAACTAGAGAGATTGATAATTGAAGTGTACTTACCTTACCTTATGTTATAAGATTTTACATTTGATACATGTTGCACCTTGTATGTTGAAGGTCATTGAGACCATTATTGTAAATTATTGTGTTTAGCTTTAATATATTTAGCAATTTCTCACTTATATTTGCTCCTGTACTGGTTTCCTCAACCTCCCAGTGGTGGCTGGAGACCTCCTGCTATTACAACAGCTCTCCAGCCGATAGAGATCAGTTCCCTTGGAGAAAATGGATGCTTTGGCCATTGGACTCTATAGCATTGAAGTCCCTCCCCTCCCCAAACCCCGCCCTCCTCAGGCTCCACCCCCAAAATCTCCAGGTATTTCTCAGTCCAGAGCTGGCAACCCTAATATAGCCACCCAGAAGATCCTTCTGAAATTCAATGCTTTAAAAAAAAAGAACAGGACAACTAATTTTTTTTCTCCTTGTGTGTGTGTGTGTGTGTTAAGTGCCGCCAAGTCGCTTCCGACTCATGGCGACCCTATGAATGAAGTCCTCCAAAATGTCCTATCTTTGACAGCCCTGCTCAGATCCTGCAAATTGAAGGCTGTGGCTTCCTTTATTGAGTCAATCCATCTCTTGTTGGGTCTTCCTCTTTTCCTGCTGCCCTCAACTTTTCCTAGCATGACTGTCTTTCCTCCTTAATTCTAGCTTTTGTGTTAAAAGGTAAAGGTAGTCCCCTGTGCAAGCACCGGGTCATTCCTGACCCATGGGGTGACGTGACATCCCAACGTTTCCTAGGCAGACTATGTTTATGGGCTGGTTTGCCATTGCCTTCCCCAGTCATCTACACTTTACCCCCAGCAAGCTGGGTACTCATTTTACTGACCTCGGAAGGATGGAAGGCTGAGTCAACCTCGAGCTGGCGACCTGAAACCGACTTCTGTCGGGATCAAACTCAGGTCATGAGCAGAGCTGTACCACAGCTTACCACTCTGCGCCACGAGACTCTAGCTTTTGTGTTATATATCAGTTGATCGTCTTGGACAGCCAGCTAATTGGAAGTCACACCGCAGAAAAGGTTAAACGTGACAAGGCTTCCTACTTCTCGGCCTTATTTGTCACAACCGAGCAGCTCGTAGAGAAGGCAACCTGACATATACTTGGTCCTGTGGCTTCCCTCCCATGCCTGCCCTTGAGACGACAGGAGATTTTTCCGCTAATGACCTTGAAGATTCGCTGCTCCTTCTCCTTCAGAAGCCTGACGGTTTCAGCCTTACAGGCCCTGGAGATGCGCTTCATCACTGTCTTCCCAGAATGAGGAATCCATAAATAAAAAGAGGGGACCCTTCAGGTATGTTTCACAAACGCTTCATCTCAGAGACAGCGAGAGCCCGGTGAACTCTTCCAGCCTTTGGTCTTCTTGACTGATCATCGATCAGAGCTTGAGAAACTGATTTTTTTCCTTTTAAAAGAAGAGCCAGGACACGGCTTTTAGCTATGTCACACTTCGCTGGGCACTGAGAATATAAAGACGGCAATAGGGCATACTACAAACCCCAGAGCCCATTATTTTTCGAAGCAAAATCATAGAATCATAGAGTTGGAAGGGACCACCAGGGTCATCTAGTCCAACCCGCTGCACAATGCAGGAAACTCACAACTACCTCCCCCCTACACCCCCAGCGACCCCCACTCCATGTCCAGAAGATGGCCAAGATGCCCTCTCTCTCATGAACTGCCTAAGGTCATAGTTTCAGTATTGCGGACAGATGGCTATCCAACTTCTTCTTAAAAACCTCAGGAGAACTAGTATAGGACACTATACTAGTATGTGAACTAGTATAGGACACTGGCTAAGCAATAGGGTTGCCAGGTCCCTCTTCGCTACCGGCGGGAGGTTTTTGGGGTGGTGACACTTGATAATCACTCCAGATGTTCATATCACTTTGTGACTGTATGGTTTGGATAGGCTGTAAGCTTTGCTTGTAAGAGAGCCTTTAAGGGACCAAGAAGCTCTGCAGCTCTATATTTATCGAGAACCTGCTAATACAAGGCCCAAAAGTAACAAAGATTTATATAATTTAGTCTGGTGTGCTGGTTGGCCTTGTCAGCTGTTTTTTGCTTGACCTTCTAGGTACTTCAAGTCAAGTCAAGTTTATTAATATGGCCTATTTGACCAGCCAGAAGATAGTTTATCATATTGTCCAACTTGATAAAACTGTAAAAACTGTTACAAATTACAAAAATTGATTTAAAAAAATCTGGTATTAATAAGGTATACAAAATTAGTACATGACACAAAAGTGGCTTGCCAACTTAAGATTACTAAAAATATAAATGTCTAAAAGAGTTTAACAGTTTTTTTCCACCCTATTTTTGCAAATTTTAATTGCAATGGTTCAGAATTTAGCAGTGGTTCAGAATTTAGCAGTGGCCTTCTAGGTACTTAATCCCATTTATAGGGTTAAGTTTTGTCCCCCCCCTCTTTTTTTGGACTCAGTTTTTGGGGTGGAGCCTGAGTAGGGCGGGGTATGGGGAGGGGAGGGACCTTAATGTCATAGAGTCCAATTGCCAAAGCAGCCATTTTCTCCAGGTGAATTGATCTCTGCCAGCTGGAAATAAGTTGTAATAGCAGGAGATCTCCAGCTACTACCTGGAGGTTGGCATCCCTAGCACCTGAGCAGCTGCTGGGAGCACCATGAGTTGACTGAGCCTCAGCCCCTCCCCACAGTGGTTTACCGTTGCTCTGCAGAGTCTTCCTTGGTGGTCTTGCTTCCAGGTACTGACCCTGCTTACCTTCCAAGAGCTGATGAGATCAGGCTTATTGCTGCCTTCCCTCCAACTGGAATGATACATTTCACGATTATGCACCAGTCCTGTAATTTATTTCATATGAACATAAGCACATAAGAAAAGCCATGCTGGATCAGACCAAGGCCCATCAAAACCAGCAGTCTGTTCACACAGTGGCCAACTAGGTGCCTCTAGGAAGCCCACAAACAAGACGACTGCAGTAACACCATCCTGCCTGTGTTCCACAGCACCTAAGGTAATAGGCATGCTCCTCTGATCCTGGAGAGGACAGGTATGCATCATGACTAGTAGCCATTTTGACTAGTAGCCATTTCCTATGTTGTAGATTGATTTTTACAACATGTATGGGTGTGAAAGCTGGACAATGAAGAAAGCGGACAGGAAGAAAGTAGATTCCTTTGAAATGTGGTGTTGGAGGAGAGTGTTATGGATACCCTGGGCTGCCAAAAAACCCAAATCAGTGGGTTCTAGATCAAATCAAGCCTGAACTGACCCTAGAAGCGAAAATGACTAAACTGAGGCTGTCGTACTTTGGTCACGTTATGAGAAGACAAGAGTCACTGGAAAAGACCATCATGCTAGGAAAAGTTGAGGGTGGCAGGAAAAGAGGAAGACCCAACAAGAGATGGATTGACTCAATAAAGGAAGCCACAGCCCTCAATTTGCAAGATCTGAGCAAGGCTGTCAAAGATAGGACATTTTGGAGGACTTTCATTCATAGGGTCGCCATGAGTCGGAAGCAACTTGACGGCACTTAACACACACACATTGATTGAATTTTGCCCTGCAGATTTTGGGGTGGGGGGAATCATAGAATCATAGAGTTTGGGTTGCCAACCTCCAGGTACTTATGCCAATAACTCACTCTACTGTAAATAGTAATGATGCAAATAAAACAGTAGTAGGCAAAACTGAATGAGGCAATAGGCAATGGATAGCAGGCAGCAAAACAGCCGAGGCTGTAACTATATTACAAAGAAATTAATATCCAAATAAAGCTAAGCAACAAGGGTTACAAAGCAAGGAAATAACAACGTCAAGAAAAAAATCAGCTGGAGTTGCTGATAATGAGTGCAAAAAGGTTCATATAAGACATAGAGTCATATTATAGTCAATTTCAATGTCAATGTGTCTTCAGGCAACCACTAAGCAATACTGAAACTACTGACGTGGTAGACTGTGATAGACTGTACAATTTACTAAAAAAGAAAGCTCGCATTGAGCTGCATGGCTCATCTCTCACTGAATATGCACGTACCAGTATTATACCGAGGGGTCTTCGCATTCAAAAAGGTCCGGCATTGTTTTTTGATAACAGCTCCTTTAAAGAAAAATGGGCAGCGGTTTTGAATCTCTGCTTCATGGACCTTATGCTGCTTGTTATTGAACCAGCTATGATAGAAACTGAAGGTTGGACTAAGGATATTGACAAAACTAAAAATGATTTGAAAAAAGAGAAAAACTGCACCATACCTTAAATGCTGCATATTTCCCGTTGCTCCAAACCACCAAACGTTCCACAGTTTGCTGGGGTGAATGTTAATTAGTTTGATTCCAAACCGAAAATTGCCCTGATTGAGCTTGCCTTTCTATGCGTGAAGCATTTCAAATTGAAAATACCGAAAAGCTTGAGAACGTGGGAACGGGGGCAGAAGGGTGCGAGAGAGCGTTTGCGTTCCCATGCGGCAGAGTCATCGGTAATTATGACAATTAAGGAAAATTGAATGCAGTCCTGACTCTTTATTGCCAGGAAGTGCTTCCATCAATAATAAAACAGAATTCCAACTGAGCGAGAGCACTCAAAACACGTTGTGTTCAATGCATGCATATTTAACTCATCTGGACATTCCCAAGAGATGGGAAATGAAAGAAATATGATCTGTCCTTGGAGCAAAAAAAAGGCAAGTTTCAAATTTAAATGAATTCTGCCCAAAGGTTTGGAGTCAATCACGCTGTAACCTCTATTTTCAGAACTGAGTGTCAGAATTTAGTGATGTTGGTAATGTTCAGATTTAGAAGGCTTGGTTTGTGAACTTGGGAGGCTTCTAGGGTTGCCAGGTCCCTCTTCGCCACCGGCGAATTGTCTCAGTCCTTATAGTTTTACCGTAACGCAATTTTAACTTTATCTCTGGTGAGATACGGACGTCATTAAGAGAACCGCTGCAGTCAAGTTGTGAGCAGATTTATGGAAACTGTGAATGTTGGATACTGCAGACCGGCGAAACAGAGGATTGGGCACAAAACAGCCTGGTCTGCTGATATAAATATAATTAATCTGGTTAGGTAAATAAAAATTGTGTTAGTGAAACTATATGGACTGACGTTAAGTTTCAAGGGATTCATGTATTCATGGGTGTAATTTTTGTTGAAAATTCTGTTTCAAAGCAACAGGAGCAAAATCAGAAAGTCAAGGTTTTCCTGTACAGCAGCAACAGACTTCTGATGAAGCTAATGCAATCAGTGGAACCAGGATAAGATTCGTGAAACCTTGTAAACTTGCATAGATTATTTTGTTGCATAACGAATCGTTGGTTGGAAATCACGTTTTTGAAGTTATATAAACCACTATATTCAGTGTATCAGTAGTACCACCTGGAGGCTGGCAACATTGCAAATGATCAAAAAAACCGCTTTAACTGTTAGAAAAGTCTAGACATTAGGAAGAATTTTCTAACAGAGCGGTTCCTCGGGAGGTGGTAAGCGATCCTTCCCTGGAGGTTTTTAAGAAGAGGCTGGATGGCCATCTGTCAGCAATGCTGATTCTGCGACCTTGGGTAGATCATGAGGGGGGGGCACCTTGGCCATCTTCTGGTCATGAAGTAGGGGTCACTGGGGGTGAGTGTGGGGAGGGGAGGTAGTTGTGAATTTCCTGCATTGTGCAGGGGGTTGGACTAGATGACCCTGGTGGTCCCTTCCAACTCTGTGATTCTATGATTCTAACAGTTTGGTTTTGGACAAATATTTCACATTCCTCACTGACAATAGCTTATTTTAAAATCCAGTCGTCTTGTGCACAAATGAACGTTTGTATGTCCCCCCCCCCACCTTTCAGGGAACAGAAAGAGACTGCAGCATTGCATCCTTGTCAAGCACGCCTGCAGCCTGTCAGGTTTTGTGGCGGATGGGGCCTTTAAAGAGGAGTAAGCTACAGATCATTCCCTCTCCAGAATTACAGATTGTCCTCAAGGAGTTTGGCCCGTGTCCCTCGCCTTCCAGTTGGCAGCGCACAGAAAGGGGGATGTTCTCCTGAATGCCTTAATGCGCCAACCGCTCTGATTGAAAGGCAGGTCTAACAGACTGCCCAGGCTGCGGGAGCACAATAGATTTAGGAGCTTTATAGCAGAGAGTGTTCTGGGATTGGCGTTAGGGGTGCCAGGTTGCCCTTCAATTCTTAGGGTTGCCAACCTCCAGGTACTAGCTGGAGACCTCCTTCTATTACAACTGATCTCCCACCAATAGAGATCAGTTCACCTGGAGAAAATGGCTGGTTTGGCAATTGGACTCTAGGGCATTGAAGTCACCTTCTTTCTCCAAACCTCGCCCTCCTCAGGCTCCGCCCCAAAAACTTCCCGCCAGTAGCGAAGAGGGTCCTGGCAACCCTATCTATTTTAGACTCTTAGAATATTGCTCTTATATTCTAGGATCCCTCCCCACCCTCCTTAGGTTGCAGCCCCCAAAGCCCCAGGTATTTCTCAACTTGGAGCTCACAACCCTAGCTCTATCGCAGGGAGGGAGGTCCACTCCATTTCGTCTCTTTCGTTCCCCTCCATGACAATGTCCCCAGGGGTGTTCCCACCACGTGTCAAAGGTGGTTTAAGCAGCGTCTTTGACAAAGGGGTGCTCCTTCCATGTGCGGTCCCTAGGTGTCAGTAGAACAAAGGGAGGACAACATTTAGAGCATGGATTCTCAACAAAGGGGAATCCCCCCGGGGGGGATTTTAGCATTTGGGGGGGCCGAATTGGGACCACTATTCAGCAAAGTTGAGGGCAGCAGGAAAAGAGGAAGACCCAACAAGAGATAGATTGACTCAATAAAGGAAGCCACAGACTTCAATTTGCAAGATCTGAGCTAGGCTGTCAAAGGTAGAACATTTTGGAGGACTTTCATTCATAGGGTCGCCATTAGTCAGAAGCGACTTGATGGCACTTAACACACACACATTCAGCAAAGGGTGATTTCCTGTAGATTTTGTCCAATCTGTAAAATTGTAGTTTGTTTTTAATATAATCTGCGACATTCAATAACATTTAAGACTAACTTGGGAGGGGGGATTCTATTCCGAACAATGGTGAAAAGAGGGAATGGAGCAAAAAAGGTTGAGAACCACTGATAGAGAGACCACTGTTTTAAATCCTTTATGGCAAGGGTCAGTTACCTTTTACAATTAAAGAGACCTACAATGTACAAATTCAGAGCAAGAGATCAACAAAGAGCCAGCGGGGTGTAGTGATTAAGAGTGGTGGACTCTCATCTGGAGAACTGGGTTTGATTCCCCACTCCTCCACATGAAGCCTGCTGGGTGATTTTGAGCTAGAACATAAGGACATAAGAAAGGCCCTGCTGGATCAGACCCAGGCCCATCAAGTTTAGCAGTCCATTCACACAGTGGCCAACCAGGTGCCTCTAGGAAGTCCACAAACAAGACGACTGCAGCAGCATTATCCTGCCTATTTTCCACAGCATCTAATATAATGGGCATGCTCCTCTGATCCTGGAGAGAATAGGTATGCATCATGACTACTATTCATTTTGACCAGTAGCCATGGATAGCCCTCTCCTCCATGAACATGACCACTCCCCTCTTAAAGCCTTCCAAGTTGGGGCAGGGTGTGTTGTGTGAAGAAATACTTCCTTTTAACTGTTTTGTATCTCTCACCCTCCAGCTTCAACCCCGCCTACCGGCAATTGTAAGCCTGTTTGAGACTCCTTAAAGGTAGAGAAAATCGGGTTATAAAAACCAACTGTTCTTTTTTCTTCTTCTTCAGTATAAGAAAGCCCGCATACTTAACTGAAGCTATACCGCTTAACATTACTGAGAGCTGGCATGTTGATTAATAATCCATAATGTTTTATTTATTCTATTTATATACCGCCTTTCTCACATGGACTCAGGGCAGATTATGCATAGTAAGTCAGTACAATCAACAAAATGGGAGATCCAATAACTAACGCATTCGGGTTTTAGATGTCTGGAACCACCAGAAAGAACTGAAATGCAGCATAAGTATTAACATGACACATTAAGTGGTCCAACAATTACATAATAAGATCTTACTTACAAGAAGAAGAAGAGAGAAGAAGAGTTGGGTTTTTTTATATGCCGACTTTCTCTACCACTTAAGGGAGACTCAAACTGGCTTACAATCACCTTCCCTTCACCTTCCCACAACAGACACCCTGTAGGTGGGGCTGAGAGAGTTCAGAGAGAGCTGTGACTAGCCCAAGGTCCCCTAGCTGGCTTCATGTGTAGGAGTGGGGAAACAAATCCAGTTCACCAGATCAGAGTCCACCACTCCAAACCACTGCTCTTAACCACTACACCACGCTGGAAGAAGAAGAGTTGGTTATTATACCCCACTTTTCTCTACCTTTAAGGAATCTCAAAGTGGCTTAAAATCCCCTCCCCAGGGGCACCTTGTGAGGCAGGTGGGGCTGAGAGAGTTCGGAGAGAACTGTGACTAGCCCAAGGTCACCCACCAGGCTTCATGTGGACTAGTGGAGAATCGAACCCAGTTCCCCAGATTAGAGTCCACCGTTCATGTGGAGGAGTGGGGAATCAAGCCCGGTTCTCCAGATCAGAGTCCACCACTCCAAACCACCGCTTTTAACCACTACACCATGCTGGCTCTCCATGGAATCAGCATCTTAGCTGTGTGACCCCTTTCACTCCCCAAGGCTGCAATCCTAAAGACTCTCTTCCTTGGAATAAGCCCCTCAGATCCCATGGGGCTTACTTCTGAGTAGACCTGCTTAGGATTGCATCCTGAGAGCCCCTCTACCAATCCACGAAACACTTGCCAAAGGGGTCTCGCCCTTCCCAGCTCGAAGCTTTCTTCGGAGACCAGCTCCTAAGAATGAAAATGTCTTTATTGAGTGAACTTTCCTCCACAAACAGTCTCCTACAATTTGCCACTTAATGGCTTAGGGACGCCAGCTTGTGACTGCTTAAGGAATCAGAGCTCATTCCTCTCGTGGTGTTCACTACTTGGCCATCCTCAAGAGCTGCCTTAATGCCAGCCGAGCCACCGTGAAAGCTATTGATTGGTTAAGACCATCCGCTTTGTTCTTGCTGCCAGGTAATTTATTTATTACCTTTTTTTTCCTGAAAGGCACAGCGATAGGGCTGGGGAGAAATGACAGGAGATTAGTCAAAGCAAAGCTTTCAAGAAGAGCCCAACTCGCGTGTAATTTTCCAGTAGCGCAGTGAGTTCAGTCGCTGTGTGGGAGGGACCGGTTGAAGACTGACAGCATATTTTTCCCCGAGGCTTTTTTATTAGTTTGGGAAACTGCATGCTTTAAAACACACACACACACACACACACACACTTTATATTATACTGAATAATAAAGGGATCTTTCAAAGCTAGGGCAGAAGAACAAGCAAGTCTCCCCCCTTCCAACCCTCCCCTGGTGTGCACCTGTAGAGATTTAATTCTGGTTTCTGTTGAGTAATCTGACCGGGTAGGGCAGTCTGAACAACCCATAAGAACATAAGAAAGGCCACGCTGGATCAGACCAAGGCCCATCAAGTCCAGCAGTCTGTTCACACAATGGCCAACCAGGTGCCTCTAGGAAGCCCACAAGCAACACGGCTGCAGCAGTTGAGAGCCAGTGTGGTGTAGTGGTTGAGCGGTGGTTTGGAAAGGTGGACTCTGATCTGGAGAAATGGGTTTGATTCCCCATTCCTCCACATGAGCTGCAGAGGCTAATCTGGCGAACTGGATTTGTTTCCCCACTCCTACACATGGGCAAGTCACCTCGGGCAAGTCACACTCTCTCAGCACCCCCCTACCTCACAGGGTGTCTGTTGTGGGGAGGGGAAGGGAAGGTGATTGTAAGCTGTTTTGAGTCTCCCTGAAGTGGTAGGAAAAGTCGGCATATAAAAACCAACCCTTCTTCTTCTTCTTCTTCTTCTTCTTCTTCTTCTACATTTTTAAATAAATACCATTTGTAAATACCATTTGTACATCATTCATAGCCATTGGTGGATTGGTGGTATGCAAATAATATATTTTTTTACTCTTTTACAATATGCTGCAGGAAAACTTTGGGTCTGTAATAGCAAGGGAAAGCTATCGACAATAGCTGAGGAACTCAGCAGGAAGTCCCAAAATGCAGAGAGAGAGGCGCGAGAATTCCCAGAGCCTCTTATGCAGAAAGGAGCAGAAACCATGCATTCATACCGACAATAATGGTCATTCAGGCATACAGTGCGTGTGCATTCATACCATAACATGGAGTTCAGGGTTTTTTTAGAAAAAGAAAAAGAATGTTAAACGCCCCCTAATCAGGGAAATAGGAGAAGGCGAAAGCGTTAGAACAAAGGTGCTTCAATAATGGGAAATTCAAGCATTGCCTCCAATTATGCCGAAAGGACTGTTATCGAACAAGGTTGTTCTTTCAGAGCTTAATAATGAGCTCACCCACGTTGGAAAGGTCAAATCAGAAAATTAGACTCCTGGCAATTATCAGAAAAGAGTTTATTTTCTTTTTTTCTTTTCTTTTTTTAAAGTGCTTGATAGAGAAATGCTTCGAGTGCAGGAATTGAAGGGGAGGCATTGAAGGGTGTTATTGCGAAGCGTTTCGGTAAGCACCCAACTTACACCAAAAGATAAGAGGAGATTTCTAAGCGGATCCATTAAAGGATTGCAGGGGGGTAGATGAAATTCAAAGCAGCCCTGTGAGGCCCTGAATTGGATCAGGGCCAGCGTGGGAGAGTTTAATCCTTTCCTCGTGCCATTTTCTCTACTTAAATTGCTCGCCCGATAGTCCTGGGTGGGTTGGGTGTATAGGTACTATATGGATACCTGCCTGTTTCCTCTTGCTAAAAGTGTAGCAGCAGAGTAGGGTTGCTAACCTCCTGGTGGTGGCTGGAGATTACAAGTGATCGCCAGGCGACAGAGATCAGTTCCCCTGGAGAAAATGGCCTCTTTGGAAGGGGTACTCTATGGCATTATAGAAGAAGAAGAAGAAGAAGAAGAAGAAGAAGAAGAAGAAGAAGAAGAAGAAGAAGAAGAAGAAGAAGAAGAAGAGGAGGAGGAGGAGGAGGAGGAGGAGGAAGAGGAAGAAAAGGAGTTGGTTTTTTTATGCCGACTTTCTCTACCGCTTAAGGAAGAATCAAACCAGCTTTCAATATCCTTCCCTTCCTCACAACAGACACCCTGTGAGGTAGGTGGGGCTGAGAGAGTTCTGAGAAAACTGTGACTAGCCCAAGGTCACCCAGCTGGCTTCATGTGGAGGAGTGGGGAAACCAACCCAGTCCACCAGATTAGCATCTGATTTAAGCCGGTTAAATCAGTTGTAGTTTGGGGAGATCTCCAGGCCCCACCTGGAGGCTGGCAACCTGAGGATCTGATCTCAGCTTTTCCCTCCAGCATCACCTGTGGTTTGGTTCTTGGAGCAGTTCATGCTGGCTAGTGGAGTACTTCTGTTGTGCATGATGCTGCTCTAGTGTTAACAGCCCCAAAGCGCTTGTGTGGTGTTGCGACGGACAGTTCCTCACAGTCTCTGTCTCCGACACCGTCGTGAGTGGTGGTCTTTTTTAGAAGCTGCATCTCTAGGTCCTGCAGGCCGTGTATTGTCAGATGTTGTTTGGGAGTTGCCAGCAACAAATAGAAGGCGAGAGTTGATCATGACAGCCAGCATGGTGTGGTGGTTTGGAGCGGGGGACTCTGATCTGGAGAACCGGGTTTGATTCCCCACTCCTCCACACGAGTGGCGGACACTAATCTGGTGAACTGGATTTGTTTCCCAACTCCTCCACATGAAGCCAGCTAGGTGGCCTTAGGCTAGTCACAGCTCTTAGAGCTTTCTCAGCCCCACCTACCTCACAAGGTGTCTGTTGTGGGAAGGTGAAGGGAAGGTGATGGTAAGCCGGTTTGATTCTTAAGTGGTAGAGAAAGTTGGCATATATATAAAAAATCAACTCTTCTTCTTTTTCAAGGGAATGCTGTGATGCAACACTAAGAAGACAAATGGAATGTTGTGGGGTCGTTCGGGGCAGAACTAGGAATAAAACCAGGCAAACAATTAGCCGCTCTCCTTGGTCCTGAAGAGTCCAGCAGGTTGGGTGCAGCATTGAACACATGAAGCTGCCTCCTACTGAATCAGACCCTCGGTCCATCAAAGTCAATATTGTCTGCTCAGACCAACAGTGGTTTTCCAGGGTCTCAGGCAGAGATGTTTCATGTCACCTACTTGCCTAGTCCCTTTAACTGGAGATGCCGGGGATTGAACCTGGGGCCTGCCTGCCTGCCAAGCAGATGCTCTACCACTGAGCCACGGCCCCTCCCCATTCAATCACAGTGCTTAATTCTTTTGATAGGAAGAGTGTGGGACTATAATAATTTAATAGGGTGGTAATGCAAGAAGACAATGAGGGGGAAATAATCTAATCATCTCGTGGTGATCATAATGAGCACTTTCCCACTCCTCCAGGGAGAAAAAAGTGACCCTGCGTAAGAAGAAGAAGGAGGAGGAGGAAGAGGAGGAGGAGGAGGAGGGTTGGTTTTTATATCCCAATTTTCTTTACTAAAAGGAGTCTGTTCCACATGAGCGGCGGACTCTAATCTGGAGAACTGGGTTCGATTCCTCATTCCTGCCGCTCATGTGGAGGAGTGAGGAATCAAACCTGATTCTCCAGATTAGAGTCTGCCGCTCATGTGGAGGAATGAGGAACCAAACCCAAATTTCTCCCAAATTAAAAAAAAAATGGATTACAACAAGCAGAGTACCATGAAATAAAAACTGTATAATACATCTAATGAACTGGATTCCACAACTGGCAAATGATGAAATAAAGACAATGCTACATATTCAACAAACAATGCAGTATTTGTGGGGAGGAAAAGAGAACTCACTCCAATGTTCACAGGCCATTAAAATTAGAAACCTATTTATTACCTTTATAGAAAGTACCCCCTTAAAGAATTCCATTTTACCACATTTGTTTGTTTGTTTATTAGACTTATATCTAGAGTTGCCAACCTCCAGCTGGAGATGTCCCACTATTACAAGTGATCTCCAGCCAATAGAAATCAGTTCACCTGGAGAAAAAGGCCGTTTGGCAATTGGACTCTATGGCATTAAAGTCTCTCCCCTCCTCAAACCCTACCCTCCTCAGGCTCCGCACCCAAAATCTCCAGGTATTTCCCAACCTGGAGCAGGCAACCCTGATTTTCTTACATTTCCCTTATTTCCCTTCTTTAAAAAAAATATTGTGCTGCTGATCTGCCAGTGGTGAGAATTATCTCGAAAAGGTGACATTCTCTGTAATACCTTGCTAATTCACCGTGTCTATTTTGCGCACTTTCGCAGCAGCACATTAGCCATTCATGTGCACGGATGCTATTTATCAGCGGACGGCAGGCAAGCATTCTCCCCTGGCAGTTATCAGATGGAAAGCTCATGCCTGAAGTCAGGGCCAATTTTTGCTTTCGTATTTTTTCATTGTGATTCATGGAGGGGGCAGAGAAGCACGAGAAGCAGCCAGGACAATCACAGAATGCTACCGAGAAGTGAAGCATAAAGATGGTGTCTTCCTGAGGTTTTTTTTGTTTGTTTTGTTAATAACTGGGGGTGATGTCTGAATGGGGCAATCTATCTGCAAGCTTTGGCTCGGGCCTGAGGTCAGCATTCTGGGATTGTGGGTGTGCGTAGATGGAGAGGCAGTTGGAATCCGAAGGCAGGCAGGTGGTGAAGTTGATGAATAATGCCCTTTCCCTCCGCTTTCAATGCACTTTAGCAATCGTTTGCAAGTGGGGGTTTACAATTTCACACAGTAAAACCCAGTAGCAAAGTGGATTGCAAGTGGATTGAGAGCCAGCGTGGTGTAGTGGTAAAGAGCGGTGGACTCTAATCTGGAGAATCGGGTTTGATTCCTCATTACTCCACATGAGTGGCAGACTCTAATCTGGAGAATCAGGTTTGATTCCTCACTCCTCCACATGAGCAGCAGACTCTAATCTGGAGAATCGGGTTTGATTCCTCACTCCTCCACATGAGCAGCAGACTCTAATCTGGAGAATCGGGTTTGATTCCTCATTACTCCACATGAGCAGCAGACTCTAATCTGGAGAATCAGGTTTGATTCCTCACTCCTCCACATGAGCAGCAGACTCTAATCTGGAGAATCGGGTTTGATTCCTCACTCCTCCACATGAGCAGCAGACTCTAATCTGGAGAATCGGGTTTGATTCCTCACTCCTCCACTTGAGCAGCAGACTCTAATCTGGAGAACTGGGTTCGATTCCTCACTCCTCCACATGAGCAGCAGACTCTAATCTGGAGAACTGGGTTCGATTCCTCATTCCTCCACATGAGCAGCAGACTCTAATCTGGAGAACTGGGTTCGATTCCTCATTCCTCCACATGAGCGGCAGACTCTAACCTTGAGAACCGGGTTTGATTCCTCACTCCTCCACATGAGCGGCGGACTCTAATCTGGAGAATCAGGTTTGATTCCCCACCCCTACACCTGAAGCCAGCTGGGTGACCTTGAGCTAGTCGCAGCTCTCATAGTGCTCTCTCAGCCCCACCTACCTCATATAGTGTCTGTTGTGGGGAGGGGGAGGAGATTGTAAAATGGTTTGATTCTCCCTTAAGTGATAGAGAAAGTCGGCATATAAAAACCAAGTCTTCTGCTGCTGCTGCTCTCAGAGTGAAGATAACTCTGTGTATGCACTTCTCCACTCCCAAGAATGATACAGAAGCATGCTTTCTTGGAGTCATTAAAGGTCACCAACATCATTCAACAACAGAAACACTTTTTGACAGGGTTGACATCCATCCCAGTGTTTCTGACACTGATAACCAAGTTACAGGGAAATGTCAGCGATGGACCCCTGACATTTTCACAATGTCATCAACAGGATTGTCGTACAAAATCTGCCAAGTTTTCATACATTTCTAAACTTTCAAAGCAACGTCAGAAGAGGGGACCTTGGGGCCTAGTGATTGGCCAGTAGTATGAAGTCTCTGCATCAACCAGCCTCGAATGTAGGTTCAAGAAAACTCATCTTCTGCCCTGGCTTGGTCAATCTGGTAGAAAATTCCACATGCTGCAATTTATGCTCCTCCTTCCCTGGAGATTTTTAAGCAGAGGCTAGATGGCCATCTGTCAGCAATGCTGATTCTATGACCTTAGGCAGTTCATGAGAGGGAGGGAATCTTGGCCATCTTCTGGGCATGTAGTAGGGGTGACTGGGTGTGTGTGGGGGGTAGGTAGTTGTGAATTTCCTGCATTGTGCAGGGGGCTGGACTAGATGACCCTGGTGGTCCCTTCCAACTCTATGATTCTATGAAGTTCCAACTCCAGTTTTAGTAGCAGCCCCCAGGGCTACTGAGACACAGTTGATACCTTCCAGATCTAGAGTCAGCTGTTGCTGATTTTTGTGTAGCCTATTTCAGACATTGACATGCTTGGTTCATTTACCACCTGCCTTCCTCACTGAGTATCCAGGCAGGTTACAGCATGGTGTAGGGGTTAAGAGCGGTGGACTCTAATCTGGAGAACCAGGTTTGATTCCCCACTCCTCTACATGAACGGCGGATCCCTTCAATCAGGTTGGTTTCCTGCTAGGATGGTCAACCAGGTTGGTTTCATGAAGCCTGCTGGGTAACTTTAGGCTAGTCCCAGTTCTCTCTCTGAACTCGCTCAGCCCCACCTACCTCACAAGGTATGGGGAGAGGAAGGGAAGGAGATTGTAAGCCCGTTCGATTCTTCCTTAAGTGGTAGAGAAAATCAGGGTATAAAAACCAACTCTTCTTCTTCTTCTTCGATGCAATTACAACAGCCAGTGAGGCAGTGGTAGCCAGTTTTGTAGTGTGGTAGCCAGCGTGGTGTAGTGGTTTAGAGCAGTGGTTTGGAGCGGTGGAGTCTGATCTGGAGAACCAGGTTTGATTCCCCACTCCTCCACATGAGCGGCAGAGGCTAATCTGGTGAACTGGATTTGTTTCCCCACTCCTAAACATGAAGCCAGCTGGGTGACCTTGGGCTAGTCACAGCTCTTAGAGTTCTCTCAGCCCCACCTACCTCACAGGGTGTCTGTTGTGGGGAGGGGAAGGGAAGGTGATTGAAAGCTGGTTTGAGTCTCCCTTAAGTGGTAGAGAAAGTCGGCATATAAAAACCAACTCTTCTTCTTCTTTTCCATCTCTCCTCCCCTGTCTGCTATGTGCATGTGTGAAGCTTCCGACTCTAAATGGCATGCAGGGTCACCGTGCAAACATTCTAATCACTTGGTGTCTGGTGGTGCAGGATATTGTGCACGGTGATGCCTTTTCGCAGCTGAAAAAGTAGACAGTTTCATGAGGGTTGTCTGACTCAGGCATGGCATGCGCTCTTTAACACCCTCGCATAATAATTTCCTCGCCATCTGCAAACTGGCATCATGCCAGACGAGCTTCCTCCCAGCTCCTGTCCCTGCTTCACAGGGTGTTCTTTCGGCTTGCCAGATGGGTGCTTTCTGTTGCCAGCGAGTTTGCCTGTTCCCCAGTAGGTGCCCGTGCGGGATATTCACTGAGCCGATGCCCAAACGGGACTTACGCGTTAGCCTGCCGAGCATAAGCTGGATTTTGAGTCTGCAAAGTCGATTCATGCACCCCGTTCCCAGTCTGATGGGATGTCACCATTACAGGCTCACTTGCCCTTAAGGGAGAGACAGCCGCAGGGATTTAATGTTGTATGCAGCCATCTGTACAGGTTGAGCAGGTGTTATGGGGGGCGACGGAGAAGCAAGCAATCGCCTGGTTGTGCTCAGTTCCAATTCCTACAGCAGATGGCTAGAAAAGCCTAATTCCCTCCAACAGCTAAATCCAAAAACTGCTTCTGTCATTTTCTCTTACACGCGTCTACTGTCACAATGCTCTGCTCTGCTTCCATTTCCCACCCCAGGCATTTCCCAGGCAGGGCAACAAAAATGGTGAGGGGTCTGGAGACCACGTCCTATGAGGAAAGTCTGAAGGAGCTGGGTATGTTTAGCCTGGAAAGGAGAAGACCGAGAAGGGATATGATAACCATCTTCAAGTCCTTGAAGGGCTGTCACATAGAGGATGGTGCTGAGTTGTTTTCTGTTGCCCCAGAAGGTTGGACCAGAACCAGTGGGTTGAAATTAAATTGAAAAAGTTTCCGTCTAGACATTAGGAAGAATTTTCTAACAGTTAGAGCGGTTTCTCAGTGGAACAGGTTTCTCGGGAGGTGCTGAGCTCTCCTTCCCTGGAGGTTTTAAAGCAGAGGATAGATGGCCATCTGTCAGCAATGCTGATTCTATGACCTTAGGCAGATGATGAGAGGGAGGGTCTCTTGGCCATCTTCTGGCCATGGAGTACCGGTCACTGGGGGTGTGGGAGAGAAGTAGTTGTGAATTTCCTGCATTGTGCAGGGGGTTGGACTAGATGACCCTGGTGGACCCTTCCAACTCTATGAGTCTATGATTCTATCATTACCCACCTTCATATTGGGTATCTTTGGTTAACAATCATAGAATTTTGCCCAGTCATAGAAGCGTGATATCGACTGCAGTAAATCAATCCTCCCAAGAAGTAAATTGCAAAAAGTAAAACTTACATTTATTCAAGTAGATTCTGTTCACATTCTCATTGCAGCCAAAAGAAAGATAGAAACCTAATCTAAAGAGTGTGTTTCCCTCATCCCATCCAAATACTAACCAGGGCCAACCCTGCTTAGCTTCCAAGATCTAACGAGATCTTCAGCTTTAAGATGTACAAAGCTCAAAGGAGAAGGGCATTTTATTTATCTTTGCGCAACAGACGAGCACACCATAACCAACCGGATGATGCTGCGAGGCCTAAAAACAGAGCACGTATTTACACATGTTGTCAATAATCTTTCTGCCAAGTTGCACTGTGAGGCACACACACTCAGGCTGAGAAAGAATAATGCGGGTCTCATCTCTAGGGGTGTGCACCGATCCTTCTCCCCGGTGTTTTTCAGGTCTGGGTTTATTAAACCTAAACATATTCAAAAAATCTGGAAAACCCGGATTTCCCGAACATTTTTAGGTTTCATTAACCTGAATCCGAAAAATACTGAAGAAAGAAAATACCGAAAAGAAATTCAGCAAGGTGATCCATTCCTAACTCCCCTGCCTGCGGCCTCCAACTCCAAGGAGCACGCAGGCAGCAGGGTTAGTAGGAAGGCTCCCACCTCACCGAGGAGGCCCGATCTGGCTTGCCGCTTGGAGAGGTAGGCGGGAGCGTTCCTAGGCCTGCTGTCTGTCCGCCATTAGCACCCCTTGGTAAGCATTATATTTTTGGTCATTACACCTCTGTTAGAATCTTTATTAATTGC
Organism: Euleptes europaea; assembly: GCF_029931775.1. Classification (NCBI taxonomy): domain Eukaryota; kingdom Metazoa; phylum Chordata; class Lepidosauria; order Squamata; family Sphaerodactylidae; genus Euleptes; species Euleptes europaea. Next base: position 113,680,329 of record NC_079314.1, on the reverse strand, counting down.
ATAATTTCACATGCAGCATCTTATTAGCTGAGACTATGCACCTTCATAAAATGTAATTTTGCAATTATTGGATTTATTAATAATATAGTATACAGATGCCTACTATGGAGTGCAAGGGAAAGCAGATGCAGTGCCTTGTATAAGATGATCCTGGCAATGCCTAGTTAAAGAGAAGGCGACTGAAGAAGGACGCGTAAACAGGAGCTTACTGGGATCCTGTATCTCCTTTGAACTTTGCCGTTGCTTAAGGTGTTTCTGCCTGAATCGCTTACCTTTGAGATATGACGCTGCCATAACCCCTCATCCGTTAGAACTCGCTCAATTTCTTTGTTCTATATGATTCGGAGCTACCGACACACTTTTTTGCTTGTAAACAATTATGTTATATTGGATAACTATTACTGTATGCATCGCCAGCTGCACTGGCTCTATGTAATGCTCATTTACTGTTTCACTTTTATTGCAGCGTTTTGCATAGGTTGCTGTTTGATTAGTTAGGTACACTTAGCTAGCTAATAATTGAATGTATACACATACATTGGTCATATAAATATTAGTGACATTTGAAATCATTTGGTCTGGCCCTTTGTGGGTCCTGGCAGATCTCTAGCTCAGAAGGATCTAAGACTGGTGATCCGCCCCCTCCCGCGGACAGGAATAGCCTCTATTCAAGGCATTATTGTCTTCATTGTATGAACATTGGTTGGTCATAATGGCTGTGATTTCTGTTAACTACCTGGAGGTAGTTAACCAATGTTATGTGGATACATTCAATTATTAGCTAGCTAAGTGCACCTAACTAATCAACCTATGCAAAACGCTGCAATAAGAGCCCGTGGCGCAGAGAGTGGTGAAGCTGCAGTACTGCAGTCAAAAGCTCTGCTCACGACCTGAGTTCGATCCCAACGGGAGTCAGTTTCAGGTAGCCGGCTCAAGGTTAACTCAGCCTTCCATCCTTCCGAGGTTGGTAAAATGAGTACCCAGCTTGCTGGGGGTAAAGGGAAAATGACTGGGGAAGGCACTGGCAAACCACCCCGCAAACAAAGTCTGCCTCGGAAACATCGGGATGTGACATCACTCCTTTGGTCAGGAATGACCCGGTGCTTGCACAGGGGACCTTTACCTTACCTTTACCTGGAGGTTGGCAACCCTACCACAGGGCCAACTGTAAGGCACCTATAAAGGAGAGCAGGCATAAGCACCCCTATTTCTCTTTGATGACTTCATCAAAGTGCCTCTGAATCAAAGGGCCTCTTTGACCAAAGGGCAGGTGTGTTTTATCGTTGCTGCTCAGCTTTGTAGCCATTGGGAAGAAGGATGGGGACAGTCTGCCGAAGGAGTCAAGGACAGTGCAGCAGCATCAGGCACACTCTGCTTCGTCTGCACCAGTCTCCACTTTTATATGGGGCAAACAAGATAACCCTGCAAGATAGGAAAAATACAGCATGGAGGTGAACCTCATCTCCTTCTGTTGATGCTGCTTCTCCAGCTCAGTTATTCAGTGGGTTCCTGCTAGGGTTGCCAACCTCCAGGTACTAGCTGGCGATCTCCCGCTATTACAACTGATCTCCAGCCGATAGAGATCAGTTCACCTGGAGAAAATGGCCGCTTTGGCCATTGGACTCTATGGCATTGAAGTCCTTACCCTCCCCAAACCCCACCCATCCTCCTCAGGCTCCACCCCAAAAACCTCCTGCCGGTGGCGAAGAGGGACCTGGCAACCCTACTGCAGGAGGCGGAGCAACACACAGAGAAAGCCCAAGTACAGGGGATAAGAGTAGTCATTTTTAAAAAATATACCAGGAAAGAGGAACATGACAGAGAATAAAACCAACACTGCTTTGGGAGCTGCCACGAAACAATTTTGTTTTAATCTGCAGAGCCAATCTCAACTCCGTTGGCCAATCAGAAGCCCTTCCGGGCAAGAGCCCCACTTGGCCCCACCCACTTTCTAAAAATGCTTGGCGGGCACCAGGAAAGAAGATGGTGGGCGCCAGTACCCACGGGCACCATGTTGGTGGCTCCTGATTTAGTCTTTTTGCTAACGGACATGGATGGAGATCTCCTCCAGGAATCTGTCTAAGCCCCTTTAAAGCCATCGATGCTGCCGTCTGTCCTGAATCCGCCACCTATCGACCTAACTGGGTGTCTGCAAATTCTAGCATGCTGTGAGAAGGAGAAAATGTTTTCTCGGTCCATTTTCTCAGCCTTATGCATAACTTTATAAACCTCTGTCCCCTTAATCACCATTGCCCTGAACTTTAAAAAAGAAACATCCTAAGCCTTTCCTTGTACAAACGGTTGCTCTGCCTCCTTGATCATTTTGGCTTTCCTTTTCCAACACCTTTTCCAGCGCTACAATGTGGTTTTCAAGCGTAGAGCAACAGGAGTTGAAATATGGCAGCATCACAGATTTATACTAGGACCTCACAATTAGGGTTGCCAGCCTCCAAGAGGGCCCAGAATTACTGCTGATTGCCAAACTACAGAAATCAGGTGCCCTGGAGGAAATGTCTGTTCTAGAGAGTAGGCTCTATGGCATTATGCCGTGCTGAGGTCCCTCCCTTCGCCAACCCTTTCCGTCCCTGGGCTAGGGTTGCCAGGTCCCTGTTCGCCACCAGTGGGAGGTTTTTGGGGCAGAGCCTGAGGAGGGCAGGGTTTGGGGAGGGGAGGGACTTCAACGCCATAGAGTCCAATTGCCAAAGCGGCCGTTTCCTCCAGGTGAATTGATCTCTATCGGCTGGAGATCAGTTGTAATAGCAGGAGATCTCCAGCTACCACCTGGAAGTTGGCAACCTTACCCTGGGCTCCACCTCCAAATTTGATGCAGGAGGAGGAGCCAGCCACAAAGGGCAAAAACGCATAGTCACTTTAGCCTCCTTTATTCCCTGTTCCAGCCAGGATTCAGGCAGGATCGAACGCACGTTTGGTGAAACACATGCTTTAGATCCTGGCTGAATTCTGGCTGAAACAGGGAATAAAAGAGGCTAAAGCGACCATGTGTTTTCGCCCAATATGACTGTCACAGTTTAAATTTAGTAACACATTGTATTCCCATTGCCATCGTATTGCCTATTACTATGTGTGGGTGTGAAAGCTGGACATTGAAGAAAGCTGATAGGAAGAAAGTAGTTTCATTTGAAATGTGGGGTTGGAGGAGAGTGTTATGGATACCGTGGACTGCCTCCCCCCCAAAGCAGTGGGTTATAGACCATATCAGGCCTGAACTGATCATAGAAGCTAAAATGATTAAACTGAGGGTATCGTATTTTGGTCACATTATGAGAAGACCAGAGTCACTAGAAAAAGACAGTCATGCTAGGAAAAGTTGAGGTTAGCAGGAAAAGTGGAAGACCCAACAAGAGATGGATTGACTCTATCAAGGAAGCCACCCCCCTCAGTTTGCAAGATCTGAGCAAGGCTGTCAAAGATAGGACATTTCGAAGGACTTTCATTCATAGGGTCGCCATGAGTCGGAAGCGACTTGACGACACTTGACACACACACACAACACATTGTAGATCCTTGTATTGTGGTGGCAGCTGCTGCCAAAGCAACAACAACAAAAATCTGCACAGCCAATCGAATCTCCAATAGTCAATCAGTGGCCTTGCTGAGCAGAATCCCTACCTGGCCCTACCCACTTCCTAAAAACACCTTGCAGATGCCAGAAAAGGTGTCGGCGGGCACCACAGCGCCCACAAGCACCACATTGGGGACTCCTGTCCTTCAATGTGAAGATATTTAGTCAATGCAAACTGTCCTTGAGTTCCCCACTAGATGTCACTATGGTGCCCCAAGGCTGCTGGACCGGCTAATACAAAATGAATAGTACTATGCATCCCGCCAGGCACGAAGGCACCGATCTCAAAATGTTTTCTCAGAACGTATTTCCACACTATGGTTGCCAACCATAGGCGTATATAAAGAAAAATCCAATGTACACTGTACATAGGGTTGTCAACCGCCAGGTACTAGCTGGAGGTCTCCTGCTATTACAACTGATGTCCTGCTGATAGAGATCAGTTCCCCTGGAGAAAATGGCCGCTTTGGCAATTGGACTCTATGGCATTGAAGTCCCTCCCCTCCACAAACCCTGCCCTCCTCAGGCTCCGCCCCAAAAACCTCCCACCTGTGGCAAAGAGGGACCTGGCAACCCTATTCCAGACATTTCTAGCTCTTTTTGTTGCCCAATTCCCCATCTGCTGCTGTGGTTAAAGTCTCATCTTAGGGAGTGGCCATAGGCAAATCCAGTCTCTCAGCTAGGGCCAGACCCTCCAGGTGGGGCCTAGAGATTTCCTGGAATTGCAACTGATCTCTAGACTACAGAGATCAGTTCCCATGGAGAAAATGGCTGCTTTGGAGGGTGGACTGTATGGCATTATAGCCCACTGAAGTTCTTCCTTTCCTAAGGTTGCCAGCTCCATGTTGGGAAATACCTGGAGATTTTGGGGGCTGAGCCTGAGGAGAGCAGGATTTGGAGACTTCAATACCATAGAGTCCACCTTCCACAGCAGCCATTTTCTCTAGGGGAACTGATCTCTATCAGTTGGAGATCAGTTGCAACAGTGGGAGATCTCCAGCCACCACCTGGAGGTTGGCAACCCTATTTGCATCAGATTTTCCCACGTGCATGTGCAAAGTTGCTGCTTCTTCAAACTGATTGGCAGCCATTAGAATAATTAAGGACTACTTAGACAAACACTAAAGGGTAGAATTGAATTGAAACGCATCATTTATTGATGACTGAGAGTGAGCGAATGGTATCTCTAAACAATTTAAAGGAGGAGGGGAGGAGGAGGAGGAGAAATCAGTTGGACTGCATAGTTAGTAAGGAATGCAACAAGACAACGGGCCAAAGACAGGCCTGTCAAACTGACTGGCAAAAAATCAGGTCTCTGTTTGCAACTGGCAAACAGGACACGAACCAAACTGGAGTGCGTTTGAGCATCTTTGTTCCTCGGGGATTGTAATACCATGTTGTTTCGTAGCGTCTTTGCAGGAGTGTCGGCATTTGACTAATGCTGAGCTTCTCTGTGCTGGGATTGGAAATGAATTTCACAAAGTGTTTGAACTTCAAAGTCCCCACTGCGTTCTTCCTTCTCCATCGTGAGAATATTTATTTTGGTACCGTCTTCTGTTTTCTCATACCAACCGTCTCCTGTTAAACGGATGCACCATTGTTGTTGTGTTAATTACACATACATAAGGGACAACACATTAATGGCTGAAAGTGCATTAAAATGCAGAAGATAAACCATCAGGGTCCCAGCCACAAAAACAGATAAGATGAAGCGGCTCACAGTGGCAACGTATGGAAACGAAAGGGAAGAGGAAAATGACATACTAGCCCTTCCCTACTTCTGGACTGTGTTATCTATTCTCTGTCTTTTGTTTGCTTGGTTTGAGAGGGTGATTGATGGGTTTTATATTATGTGGCTTTGACTGTATGCCACCCGAACAATTGACAGACTGTATATACATTTTTATTGGCTTGCATCCATAAGATTTCTATGAATGGGGGGGGGGCAATTTTTTGCTGATTCTCCTCTCCCATTGCAGACTTAGAATCATATAATCATAGAGTTGGAAGAGACCACCAGGGTCATCTAATCCAAACCCCTGCACAGTGCAGGAAATTCACAACTACTTCCCACACACACCCCGGTGACCCCTACTCCATGCCCAGAAGATGGCCAAGGTGCCCTCCCTCTCATCATCTGCCTAAGGTCATAGAATCAGCATTGCTAACAGATGGCCACCTAGCCTCTGTTAAAAACCTCCAGGGTCGGAGAGCTCACCACCTCTCAAGGAAGCCTGTTCCACTGAGGAACCGCTCTAACTGTTAGAAAATTCTTCCTAATGTCTAGACAGAAACTCTTTCAATTTAATTTCAACCCATTGGTTCTGGTCCAACCCTCTGGGGCAACAGAAAACAGCTCGGCACCATCCTCTCTATGACAGCCCTTCAAGTACTTGAAGATGGTTATTATATCACCCCTCCATCTTCTCCAGCTACCACCTGGAGGTTGGCAATCATCATCATCATTCCTTTATTGGCATAAAAGCATGAAAGAGGTTGGCAATCCTATTCTATGACCATGAAAGAGTAAGAACACTTATGGCTTTTAGTATCTATACCTGACCTAGCCACTCGTTATCACCAGCCAATAGGGTTGTCAGGTCCCTCTTTGCCACCGGTGGGAGGTTTTTGGGGTGGAGCCTGAGGAGGGCGGGGTTTGGGGAGGGGAGGGACTTCGATGTCATAGAGTCCATTTGCCAAAGTGGCCATTTTCTCCAAGTGAACTGATCTCTATCGGCTGGAGATCAGTTGTAATAGCAGGAGATCTCCTGCCACCACAATCCAAAAACACACAGAGATTCATTAAAAAGAAAGAACCCAAGAATATATTGGGAATCAAATCACAAATTAACTCCAATAAATATCTCTGCTACAAAATGGTGTAATACAACTTTGTACAGTCAAATATTTTACACAGGTAAGTATACAACAGTTCTTATACTAATACAATTCTGTTTTTTTCAGGAATAATCTCCCTTGTATTCAACACATGTCAGGTTGACGAGGAAGACGGCCGTTTCTGTTCTTATGTCTTCATCAGTTCCTCTTCAAAATTATATATTCATCCTTAGAATATCAATTGTGGTCTGTGGCCTACAGGTTGGTACAATCTCCTATGAGGTAGATATTAGTCCTACTGCCTAAAGAGGCTAGTTTCATGTGGTATACAGCATGTTGGTTCCTGGCTAGGATACCTGTTTCAGACCTGGAGGTTGGCAATCCTACCAGCCAATCACAATAGTTAATAAAATATTGTTGAAGGCTTTCACGGTCAGAGTTCATTGGTTCTCGTAGGTTATCCGGGCTGTGTAACCGTGGTCTTGGTATTTTCTTTCCTGACGTTTCGCCAGCAGCTGTGGCCGGCATCTTCAGAGGAGTAACACTGAAGGACGGTGTCTCTCAGTGTTACTCCTCTGAAGATGCCGGCCACAGCTGCTGGCGAAACGTCAGGAAAGAAAATACCAAGACCACGGTTACACAGCCCGGATAACCTACGAGAACCAACAATAGTTAATGTTGCACCACCTCCTTCTGTGCCTGCCAAAGAGATTTCTGGGGGATGAGTAGGTAGCTCAATAGGTTATTATATCACCTCTCCATCTTCTCCAGCTACCACCTGGAGGTTGGCAATCATCATCATCATTCCTTTATTGGCATAAAAGCATTCCTTTATTGGCATAAAATCCTGGCTGTAGGTCAGGAGGAACCTGATTCGGTTCCAGGTGTCCTTGCCATTACCCTTCGAGCCATGCTCTAGTTTGAGTGAAATTTGAAATAAGTCTCCGAGATGCTATCATGACTCCAGCCAATTGAGAGAGAAAACATCCAAGCCAATGGAGATTCTTAATGAACCTGACACCTAAAAATAAATATTAATCGACAAAGGGACAGTGTTACACCTGGAGCTAGCCAGCTTGCTGACAATTTCCTATTTCCCTCCTCCCCGAGAGGTCGCAGATCTGTTGCCTCTCGGAAAAACAACAACAACAATCCAAGCCACGAGGTTTGACTTTCCTCCTCGAGTGTCATGACATATTACCTGCCTCATGGGTCCATTAATGTTGCATGACAATCTTTTGGTGCGCTATGGAACAGAGGCGTTGCCACAGTTTGATGACATGGTTTTGGGCAACAAATGCAACCTACTTGCTTTTTGGGGGTCATAGATCGGAAGTCAAAGTTAGGGTTTTCTGGAAGGAAGGAGAACTTCATAAGGGAATGGTGGTACACTGGAGTAGGGAACTTGAGGGCCTCAAGTCCAAGACCTTCTAAAAATTGGAGCTGGGACCAGGAAAGGACATAAGGCAACCCAACAATTAGTTATTCTGGAAGCTTTGACGGGTATAGCATCATGAACAGCCACAGAACTTGGGAGCACATGAACACATGAAGCTGCCTTATACTGAAACAGACCCTTGGTCCATCGAAGTCAATATTGTCTTCTCAGACTGGCAGCAGCTCTCCAGGATCTCAGGCAGAGGTCCTTCCCATCACCTACTTGCCTAGTCCCTTTAACTGGAGATGTCGGGGATTGAACCTGGGACCTTCTGCATGCCAAGCAGATGCTCAACCACTGAGCCACAGCCCCTCCCCAAGCAGGGTTGGACACAAGTCAGTACTTGGATGGGAGACCACCAAGGAAGACATGGGTTGCTCCACCGAGGAGGACAACAGCAAACCGCCTCTGTTCATCTCTTGCCTGGAATGATCCATGATCGGGTTGCCATGAGTCAGTTGCAACTGGATGGCATGTTCTTCTTGTTCTTCTTATCGACGACCCCAGGAGCCAACAACTTTCAAGAAGCAGGGAAGAAACCAAGAAGCAGGGAAGAAACTCTTTTGTGTAAGACCAATGTTTCATCACAGTCTTGGCACCTTAATGAGAACATAAGAAAAACCATGCTGGATCAGACCAAGTCCCAACAAGTCCAGCAGTCTGTATACACAGTGGCCAACCAGGTGCCTCCAGGAAGCCCACAAACAAGACGACTGCAGCAGCATTATCCTGCCTGTGTTCCAAAGCACCCAATATACTAGGCGTGCTCCTCTGGTCCTGGAGAGAATAGGTTTGCTTCATGACTAGTATCTATTTTGACTAGTAGCCATGAATACCCCTCTCCTCCATAAACATGTCCACTCCCCTTTTAAAGCCCTCCAAGTTGGCAGCCATCACCACATACTGGGGCAGGGAGTTCCACAATTTAACTATGCGTTATGTGAAGAAATACTTCTTTTTATCAGTTTTGAATTTCACACTCCAGCTTCAGCAGATGACCCCCATTCTAGTATTACGAGATGGAAGACCACCAATGAAATCTAGGGTTGCTACCAGAGGCAGGCAATGGCAAACCGCCTCTGACCACCTCTTGTCTTGAAAACCCTATGGGGTTTTCAACAAACCAACATTTTACATGCCAGCGTGGTGTAGTGGTTGAGAGCAGTGGACTCTAATCTGGAGAGCCAGGTTGGATTCCCCACTCCTCCACATGAAGCCTGCTGGATGACCTTGGGCCAGTGGTGGCAAACCTATGGCACGAGTGCCAGAGGTGGCACTCACAGCCCTCTCTGTGGGCACACGAGCCGTCGCCCCAGCACAGAGTTTGCCTGAATTCATTCTCCCGGCTGAGGAGGCTGGGGACCACTGGTGCCTTCCCGGCTCCTCCGGGAAGCGCCGGGCTTCTTCCCAGTGCCTTCTCCACAGTCGCAGGCTGCGCACTCCGGAAGTGAAGACAATGATGAGCCTTCTGCTGAGGACTGGAAGAGGCGGAGCCGGGACGGGGTGGACCGGGAGTGGGACACCTGGGCGGCCGTCTGGTTGGTGTCTGCAGGGCAGAGGGTTGGCGGTGAGGGCCGACCGGGGGCCTGCCTGGCATTTGGAAAAAGAACCAAACTGAAGGGGTGGGGGCTATGCTCCAGCTGCTTTCCTTCCCCTGCTTGGCCGCCCATGCAGGGTTGCCAACCTCCAGGTAGTAGCAGGAGATCTGCTATTTCAGTTCATCTGGAGAAAATGGCCGCTTTGGCAATTGGACTCTATGGCACTGAAGTCCCTCCCCAAACCCCACCATCCTCAATCTCCACCCCAAAAACCTCCCACAGGTGGCAAAGAGGGACCTGGCAACCCCTAGCCCCATGTGGACTTCTAGCTGTGTTGGCACTTCGCGATAAATAAGTAGGTTTTGGGTTGCAGTTTGGGCACTCGGTCTCTAAAAGGTTCGCCATCACTGTCTTGGGCTATTCACAGCTCTCTCCGAACTTTCTCAGTCCCACCTACCTCACAGGGTGTCTGGTGTGGGGAGGGGAAGGGGAGGTGATTGTAAGATGGTTTGAGACTTCTTAAGGTAGAGAAAATCGGGGTATAAAAACCAACTCTTTTTATTCTCATTCCTCTACATGGGCTGTATGGGCATTCACTGGCTTGTGAGCAGGGCTTGGATAACTCAAAGCACACCGTTTTAAAGCCAGTGTGGTGTAGTGATTAAGAGCGGTGGTTTGGAGCGGTGGACTCTGATCTGGAGAGCCAAGTTCGATTCCCCACTCCTCCACATGAGCTGCAGAGGCTAATCTGGTGGACCAGGTTGGTTTCCCCACTCCTACACATGAAACCAGCTGGGTGACAATGGGCTAGTCACAGCTCTCTTAGAGCTCTCTCAGCCCCACTTTCCTCACAGGGTGTCTGTTGTGGGGAGGGGAAAGGAAGGTGATGTAGGCTGGTTTGATTCTCCCTTAAATGGTAGAGAAAGTCGGCATATAAAAACGAACTCTTCTTCTTAAATAAAACTCCAAGGCCAAAGGAGGTGATCCCACTCCATACACCAGGAAAAAAGAATACTTGCACTTCTGAAAATGGAGATTTTTTTTATTTGTCTGAATAATGAACACCAGATTATAAATAACATAACCTTTCCCTTTCAAACAGTTCTGGAAAAAAAATTAAACGATGCAATGAATACGTCCCATCAGGCTGCTCTGGTATTTGGAAGGGGGGAAAATGACACCGGGACCTAGAAAATATACATCCAGTACGGTCTGCTCCCATGAACATTGTAAATAACTGAGGGCTCCTTGAGTCCAGAGCCGCAAGGCAATTGTCTAAAGGAGAGCTACACTCTATGAAGGAAAGAGTAAAAAAAGAACACAAACTTTCTTTTATTGCAGAGCTAAGATAAACAGCATCATCCTAAGCAAGTCTACTCAGAATCCCGACACAGTGGGGTGGCTCCCAGGGAAGTTGTCCTTAGGATTGTGCTGTAAAGTTCTTGTAACAGTTGACACCATCAACCAGTGGGCATGATCCAGCCAAAGTTCAGAGTTTCCACCGAAGGGGAGAATGTTGGTGCCATCCTAAACAGGTTGACTCCTGCTCAGGTCTGTTAATTGTGCTTGCCGTCAGAAAACCTCTCTTAGGCTTGCACTATTAACTTATGCATCCTTAAATCTGACCAGGGCTCTCTATATACACACTAAATTCTGTGACTTAAATAATACAAATTGGCCCAGTGTGTTCCATTATCTAGTCTGCGATTCCTCCCCCGCCCCGCCTTGCCCCCAGTTTATTCCTGTTTTTGCTAACAGGGTTGAGCACAATACTGAAGGCTACCCTCTGCCCCCACCACTGGAAGTCTTATTCAGCCACCCATCTGGTTTCAATGAGGTCTCACACACATACTTTTGGGTACCTATTTGCAATAGGCTAGTCATTGGTCCGCTGACAGTGGGCAATAGCGTTGATGGAGTTGCTCTAGGAATTTCCCCAGTCTCTGTGGTAAAGACCATAGAAATTGGGGAAATTCCCAGAATGTCATGAAGGATGTGATAGTACATCCCCTGAAACTCCACTCTCCCCAGGCAGTGTCCCCCAAGTCTTCTGCCATTTCCCACTGCAGGGCTGGACTCCCTACTGTGCAGACACAACAGCTAGCAACTTGTGACTCTTCTAAAAAAGAAAAGAAAAGAAAGCTAACAGCGCATTCCTGAGCCTGAAGGGCAAAAGCTCTTAAAAGGCCAGGAAGGCACTGCGCCGGCTTTTGGGCCCCCTACGCCAGCATCCGGGCAACTTACACTGGTGTTAGTGGCCCCAACGCCGGAGAGAAGGCCTGGACGCTGGACGCCGGGCACCACTGCAACAGAGCCCCCCCCCCCGGACGCCGATGGGCCCTTCCGCTGGCATCCCACCAATTTAAAGACCTTCGCCAGCGTCCTGGAAGGTGTTCCCAGGGCAGGCTGTAGGGAGGAGCTGCCGTTAGGCAGCCTCCTGTCCCCTCTTGCCCCCGAAATGGCGGTGCAGAGAAGAGCGAGGCTTTTCTCTATGGGGCAAAAAGGCTCCATTTCACACAAAAAAAGGCTCTAGAAGGATTTTTTGTTTGTTTTTCAGAGTGCGGGGAACAGCTTTAGGAGGTGACACGGCAGCACCTCCTCCCTGCAGTCCACGCATACCAAATCTCCCGAATCTCAGGAATGTGCTGTAAGTTCCTCAGGAAGTGGGACTGTGCGCCCAACCTCCCAAAAATCTGTGTTTTGTGTGCCCCCCCCCCCCCGTGGAAGCGTGACATCCAACGTGCCCTTCATCGTGCCCAGTATATTCACGAACGAGTTGCTTTCGGCCTTCATTGTAAAACTCCGACATTTTGTAGCATTCCCAAAATAAGCCGGGCGGATATTGCTGCATGTCAAAGGAGAGCTGAATCACAGGCTTATCCACTCAAGAATTCACATCCGTTTGACACCACGAGGAGTTTATACAGTTCCCCTATATTATGAACGACACAATAAGTACTACGCTGGAGAGAAACCGGACGCTGGGAACATTGCGGTGTCTCAAAAGCACCTCTAGTTTGCCTATTTGTGTGATATACAATCTGCAGAGTACAAAATCCAGTTCTTGCCTGATGTATCAAGTTGACGCAAGCAACGTCTCCAGTGTTCAGATAAGGAGGCATTCGTATACATAGCAGTTTACCTAAGATGGGGCTTCACAGGGGATACATATCAACTGGACAATACCAATGGTTGGTTTTTCCCTCTGTTGATAGACGAGGTTAGAACATGGGCCTTTTTTCTGCAAGACTGCACGGACGTTTCATCTTTAGAAGTCGAAATATGAAGGAGTTCAGATCCCTACAAATGCATACACTTTTAAGGCATAGGGTCGAAAGAGATGCTAGACCAAAGGGGTAGAAAGGCAAAGGAAAACCATCCCTTTGATCCAACGTGGTGTGGCTTTTCGTGCATGCAAAATGCAGAGAATGACGTCAGAATGTAAGAGCAGGACTGCTGGATCAGACCATCAAGTCCACATGAATGCATGAAGCTGCCTTATACCGAACCAGACCAGTGGTCCATCAACATCGATGTTGTCTACTCAGACTGGCAGCAGCTCTCCAGGGTCTCAGGTCAAGGTCTTTCACATCACCTCCTACTAGGGTTGCGATCCTCCAGGTATTGGCTGGAGATCTCCTGATATTACAACTGATCTCCAGGCGACAGAGATCAGTTACCCTGGAGAAAATGGCTGCTTTGGCAATTGGACTTTATGGCATTGAAGTCCCTCTCCTCTCCAAACCCCACCCTCCTGAGGCTCCACCCCCAAAATCTCCAGGTACTGACCCTAGAAGCTAAAATGACTAACTGAGGCTGTTATATTTTGGTCACATGATGAGAAGATAAGAGTCACTGGAAAAGGTAATCATGATAGGAAAAGTTGAGGGCAGTAGGAAAAGAGGAAGACCCAACAAGAGATGGATTGAGTCAATAAAGGACACTACTTCAGTTAGGGTGGGATCAAGCTAAGTCAACTATAAACCAAAGGGTTGAAGATATCGAGCGACAAGTAGATCTAGCAAGAGTGCCCCTATTTATGGCTCCCCACCCCAACTCCAAATTTATCCTTGCACAGGCAGACTATCTCCGTTACTTAAACAAATATAGGAGAGCTTTTACCTTGGCTAGGTGCGCAGCCTTACCCTCTGCTATGTTAGAGGGGAAATTCAAGAAGACACCCAGGGCAGAGAGACTGTGTGTGTTAAGTGCCGTCAAGTCGCTTCCGACTCATGGCAACCCTATGAATGAAAGTCCTCCAAAATGTCCTATCTTTGACAGTCTTTCTCAGATCTTGCAAATTGAAGGCTGTGGCTTCCTTTATCGAGTCAATCCATCTCTTGTTGGGTCTGCCTCTTTTCCTGCTGCCCTCATCTTTTCCTAGCATGACTGTCTTTTCCAGTGACTCTTGTCATATCATGTTGTGACCAAAATACGATAGCTTCAGTTTAGTCATTTTAGCTTCTAGGGTCAGTTCAGGCTTGATTTGATCTATAACCCACTGATTTTTTTTTTTTGGCAGTCCACGGAATCCGTAACACTCTCCTCCAACACCACATTTCAAAGGAATCTATTTTCTTCCTATCAGCTTTCTTCACTGTCCAGCTTTCACACCCATACATAGTAATATGGAATACGATGACATGAATTAATCTAGTCTTGGTGGCCAGTGACACATCCTTACACTTCAAAATCTTTTCTAGCTCCTTCATGGCTGCCCTTCCCAGTCTCAATCTCCTTCTAGTTTCTTGGCTGCAGTCTCCCTTTTGGTTGATGGTGGAGCCAAGGAATAGAAAGTCTTGGACAATTTCAATTTCCGCAGAGAGAGTATGCCCCTGCAAATCCGGGGATTTAGAAACCACTGAACATGTTCTCCTGAACTGTAACTTTTACCCTATACCCTGTTCTAAGTTTATTGAGCCCCTCATACTGAGAATGGGACCTGACAGGGAAAGAGAAAAGATAGAAAAGCTCCTACAAGGAGATAATCCCTCAATCACCTCTCAGGTAGCAAAATTTTGTACGGCTGCAATGAAAATTCGTTGCCACAGAGTAGTCTCTTAGTCCAAATGGCAGTTGTAACTTGGATGTTATTTATTTTATTTTTTTTATTTTTTTTAAGTGACTTAAGACTCGGACTGTAAACCTTTGTCAGTAAGACCATTTTAGTCCATGTATCTTGTTTTACCTGGCCAAGGGCCGCAAATAAACTATCTATCTATCTAAGTCAATAAAGGAAGCCACAACCCTCAATTTGCAAGATCTGAACAAGGCTGTCAAAGATAGCACATTTTGGAGGACATTGATTCATAGGGTCGCCAGGAGTTGGAAGCGACTTGACGGCACGTAACACACACACAATTCCCAACCTGGAGCAGGCAACCCTAGCATTCTACTTGATCCTTTCAATTGGAGATGCCAAGGATTGAACCTGGAACCTTCTGCATGTCCAGCAGAGGCTCTTCCACTGAGCCACAGCCCCACTCCCAGCACCTTGGTTGAAATCCATCATCACACTGTGGCCAACTAGACACCTCTGGGAGGCCTATAAGAAGGACACAGAGCCCAAGGCTTTCCCCTGGGTTGTCCTCAGCACCTGGTATTCAGAGAATGGGGAGGTTCCATTTAACCATCATGGCTAATAACCCATGAATGAATCTACCCCAGGGATCCCCAGTCTTTTTGAGCCTGTGGGACACATTTGGAATTCTGACATGGTTTGGTGGGTGCAGCAACAAAATGGCTGCCACAAGAGGCGGAGCCAGCCATGAAATGATTGCCACAGATTAACTTCAGTAACACAGTGCAGATCCTTCTGCTGTGGGGGCAGCTGCTGCCAAAGCCACACTAAAAAAAGTCTGCATGGCCAATCAAGCCCTACCTGGCCCCAACCAGTTCATAAAAACACTTGGTCGGAGCCAGGAGAAGAGTTGGTTTTTATATGCCAACTTTCTCTACTACTTAAGGGAGACTCAAACTGGCTTACAATCACCTTCCCTTCCCCTCCCCACAACAGACACCCTGTGAGGTAGGTGGGGCTGAGAGTGTGACTAGCCCAAGGTCACCCAGCTGGCTTCATGTGGAGGAGTGGGGAAACAAATCCAGTTCACCAGATTAGCAGGGACTTGATTTGAGCTTGGAGACTGCTGGGGTATAGATCCCCAACAAGAAAGTGTGGGTCCAGCGAGCAACGAACCTCAGGTAGAACTCCCATGCATAAAAGATATTTGTTTATTTAGCGTTTGGTTTGGGTGGGGGCAGTGTTTCCTTTCTTTTTTAGTTCAATATGTTCAAATTCTGTTCTTTCAATCTGTTCTCCTTCTCTCTCCCGCTTGCGTCTCTGCTCAGATGCATTAATGGTTTTCCTTTCTTTCTTTTTTTAACAGGCGGGTGTTTACATTGAATGTTGCATTTTCGTGAATGCTGTGAGCTGCTTTGGAGAGTCTGTTCAAAAAAACAAGACACAAATCTAAAAAGAAGATGACCCCTATACCATGCCCAGAAGATGGCTCAAAAATTTACCAAGATCCCTGGCCAATTTGGCCTGTAGGAAAATTGCTTCCTGACCCCAACTGGCATTACCCTGAGCATGTAAGAAAGGGCCACGAGAGCCAAACACTGACACAACCCTTCCTGCCCTCCGTTTCATGAACTGCCTACGTTCACAGAATCAGCATTGCTGTCAGATGGCCATCTAGCCTCTGCTCCAAAACCACCAAAGAAGGAGAGCCCACCACCTCCCGAGGAAGCCTGTTCCACCGAGGAACTGCTCTCACTGTCAGAACGTTCTTCCTAATGTTCAGCCGAAAACTCCTTTGATTTAATTTCAACCCGTTGGTTCTGGTCCGACCTTCTGGGGCAACAGAAAACAACTCTGCACCATCCTCTATATGACAGTCCTTCAAGTACTTGAAGGTGGTTATCGTATCACCTCTCAGTTGTCTCCTCTCCAGGCTAAACATGCAGAGCTCCTTCAACCTTTCCTCACAGGACTTGGTCTCCAGAGAGCAAGGATTTGACTGAGCAGTCATTTCTTTTGGTCTGGATTGTTCCGGAGTACACTGTGACCCTTTTCCCATTCACCATTTCTCTACAGATCAAGGAATCAACCACTGCGAGCTCCGCATTGGACTGATTCTATGCCAAGCTTGCCACATGAGACAACAGACAGACCTATTTCTTACAGGAGACGAACCTATTTCTTAAAAACTAGAGGGAGACAAACCTATTTCTTAAAAACGAGTGGAAACAAGAACCAGAATCCAAAGAAGCCCATGTGTGCATGCAACGTTCACATGCACACATGGTGTATCTTTCCTTCTGGCAGCAGGCTCCTACGCTGTACTCAGTCAGCGCCACTGTTGAGGGGCTCCCAACCTCCAAGGCTGACTGACAAGCGCCATTGTTAACATCGGAGGTTCCTAAACTGATGTCATTGTTGACATCAGAGGTTCCTAAACTGTGCTCCAAGGAGCACTTGGTGCTCCGCGAAACATCTCTTAGTGCTCCGTGAAGAGATTGGAATGAAAAATACTACTGTCATTTGGTCAAGTATGTAGGTGCTAGGTGAAAATTAGTGCTCCGTGACTAATTTCTCTCCTGAAAAGTGCTCCATGACTTAAAAAGTTTGGGAACCTCTGCATTATATCATACTGGGGCCCTCTGGATCCAAGCCAAGAACCGAAACAAAGGAGCATGGCCCATTCGCATCTACCCCTCCTTCCCATAATTTAGACATTCCTTAAAAGAAAAAGTGAATCATTTCTTTTATGAAGATTCTAGGATCCTCTACTTCCTGAGTAACAGCCAAAAATAAAACAGGGCTTGAGGCACTGAGAAACCCAGGGCAGCCATAAAACAAAGATCCTTATATAATTGGTTGACTGTGATAAGAATAACAACATTATCTAAGACTCCAACATTTCATCTTTATGTTTCATTTGCCCTGTAATTTTTAAAAGCATCCCTCAGGGACTGGTTTATTTTTCTAACAACTGCTTGGCCCAGGGATGATCAAAAAGATATGATGCCAAGGATGACAATCCAGAGAAAGCGTATTAACTACTCTAATCAAAAATATCCCTTCTCAAGAGGAAGGAGATGGGAAGAATCTCCACAGTCGTTTTTAGACGTTTGGCCATTGTCCTACACATCTACCATCAACACCTTAACTTTTCTGATACATGCTGGGCTCAAAACATTGACTCTTTCCTCCCTTGAACACTACAAAGGGTGAAAACAAATTCACTCTTTTTTTGACATGGTGACCTCAACTTGGATTGAGGTCACCATGGGGATGAACTGTCCATCTGATTCCTCCCCCCACCCAGCTCCTACTACCCTGGGTTCTGCTAAAACAAGACCTTTGAAGACACAGCAATCCACGATCCATAAACATGCTAAAAAACCAGATGATGTGTTCACCATTTTGTTTTGGTCCATGTGGTTTCATTTTAGCATATCAACATTGAGCCGTCAAGTATGTAAGAGTAGCCAGGTTGGATGAGACCAAGGGTCCATCGAGGCCAGCATCTATTTCCAACTATTAAGGAGGAGGAGGAGGAGGAGGAGGAGGAGGTTTTTATATTCCAACTTTCTCTACCACTTAAGGAAGAATCAAACCAGCTTACAATCACCTTCCCTTCCCCTCCCCGCGACACCCTGTGAGGCAGGTCGGGCTGAGAGAGCTCTAAGAAAACTGTGACTAGCCCACGGTCACCCAGCTGGCTTCATGTGGAGGAGTGGGGAAACCAACCCGGTTCACCAGATTAGCATCTACCGCTCACGTGGAGGAGAGGGGAATCAAACCTGCTCTTAACCACTGCTCTTAACCACTGCATCTTGTTGACCGTCAGATACCTACAAGGAAGGCTCACTGGCAACAGCCCTCACCTACTAAGCGCTCTTGAGTTTGGAACAAACCGGTCTGAAGTGTCCACTTATAGAAACTGTATGTCAGTGCAAAATAACGATTATGTGCAATTTTATCTCAGGTTCTTCCACATTGTATTTTGCCATCTTGTGGGTCTCATTCATTGTTAACTGAGGACCAATTTTTAATTTTTGTTTTTTGTACTCAAATATGAAACACACATGCACCACACCACATCAAAAGGGAACAGGCATGTGGGGTTAGATGAGTGTGTGTGTGTGTGTGTGTAAAGTACTGTCAAGCCACAGCCAATTTATGGCAACCCAGTAGGGTTTTCAAAACAAGAGACTAACAGAGGTGGTTGCTTTCCTCTGCACAACAACCCTGACATCCCTAGGTGGTCTCCCATCTAAGTACTAACTGGGCCCAACCCTGCTTAGCTTCTGAGATCTGATGAGATCAGGCTAGCCTGGGCCATCCAGGTCAGGGTTAGATGAGTATATCTTAAAAAAAGAAGAAGCAAAAAACCTTGGAAGAGAAAGCAATGAGCCAGACTTAATTCCATACACAAGCTTCACCATTAACATGGTGTTCGTGCATTTGATATGCAGAGCCAAGTACATAAAAGTGAAAATTGGTTCTCTGGCATTGCGCAAAACGAAGGGCGGGACCGTGACTGACAGCTCACCTACACTTTCAGCTAAAGGAGGTGGTACTGCCTTTCTTGGGGACGTACCACTTTAGAACACAGACAACAGATTGCACAAATTGCTCCTCTGTATTAAAACAAACTTGTCCTGCCCCTAGAAAGGAGCATGCCAAGCGGAAAGGTTCTATCTTAGCAAACCCCCTACTGCATTCTGCCATGGTAGAAGTCAAAGAGAAGGATACGACTATCCATGGCTACTGGTCAAAATGAATACTAGTTATGATGCATACCTATTCTCTCTAGTATCAGAGGAGCATGCCTCTTGTACTAGGTGCTGTGGAAACAGGCAGGATGGTGCTGCAGTCGTCTTGTTTGAGGGCTTCCTAGAGGCACCTAGTTGGCCACTGTGTGAACAGACTGCTGGACTTGATGGGCCTTGGTCTGATGGGCTTTTCTTATGTTCTTATATAAGTAAGGAAGCTAGATATTTCCATTTGCTACCATTGACAGCTGTCTGTGGTACAGACCTCAACTGCAAAACATTTTTTAAAAAATGTGTGAATTTTTAGAGACACTTCAGCTCTGTTGGCTGCTGATTGTAAACTCTGCAGTTTTGTAGCCCACCTTGGCATTTTCAAACACCTGTTTGTTACATTCCCCACATTACATTTTTGTTAGTTTAAAAACTTAGGTGTTTATAAAAAAAACTATTAATGCGTCAGTTACTTAGATTTATATCTTTCGCAGTAGTGATAACCTCAAAGTGGTTTCTGAGAAGAAGCCCTAAAAGGCTTATGTGTTTTCCATCCTGCGCCCAAATGTCACTATTTCCAATATTTCAGTACATCAGCAAGAAAAGTAATACATTGAACCCATAAAGCTGCCTTATTCTGAATCAGACCCTTTCTTAGTCCATCACGTCTGTCATGTCACCTACTTGCCTAGTCCCTTTAACTGGAGATGCCAGGGATTGAACGTGGGACTTCTGCATGCCAAGCAGATGCTCTACCACTGAGCCATGGCCACTTTCATGGCTCTCCAAGGTCTCAGGCAGGGGTCTTTCACATCACCTACCTGCCTGAATCAGACCCTTGGTCCATCAAGGTCTGCATTGTCTACTCAGACCAGCAGCGGCTCTCCAGGGTCTCAGGCAGAGGTCTTTCACATCACCTATTTGCCTAGTCCCTATAACTGGAGATGCCGGGGATTGAACCTGGGAACTTCTGCATGCCAAGCAGATGCTCTACCACTGAGCCACAGCCCGTCCCCTAGATTCTGGTATACAGCAGAATATTATTCAAGTGACCTTTTTCAGTATGAAATTGGAAGTTTGGGTGTGTGTGTGTGGATTGCTTCCCCTTATCTGTACCTGTTTTATGCTGGCACCCACAACCTTCAGTAACAGCTAGCCAAGTAGCAGTTTCCCCCATAACTGCTTCTTGATTCTGGAATATTGCCATGGTGCCAGTCAGATCTGGCTACGTGGCAATGTCAGGAAGCCAATTCAGAGCGAGGAGAGACAGAGCCGCCCTCCCTCTGAATCGGTACCCCCTTGCAACCACTTCCACCCTGCTCCCAGCCTTTCTGAAATTTGCTAAAAATATCAGTGGGGCAAAAATGTTTGCAATTTATACAATGTACAAAACACAGATGTACCATTTTGGCTTAACACTGTTCTGGAGTTGTTCCCTTGAGTTTCAGCCTACAGAGTTTAGCTTAGTAGAAAGTTTCTTGTCATTTCATTCTAAGGATAACTTGTATGTATAATACTGTCAACATCAGTTATTGCATTTCAAATATCCTATATGATTGTTTGCCAGAAAATAACCCTACAGTGGGATCCCAACTTAGGAGGGATTAGTACAGGGATCATACCTTCAGACCAGAGCAAGAATGAATATTTGCAAAGCTTTGAGATTCAAAATTTTCATTTTTCTCATTTGGAATGCAGAATTTCCTAACCGAATTCACATTAGGAATGTGAAAGTTGTCCCTTGACAGTGGAAACATGAATGTTTTCAGACACATTAGAATCAAGTATCATCAGAGGCCAAAGAGAGAGGTAAAATTTAACAACCCTTCAATAAATACTGTGAATAATCAGAGAATATATATATAAATGCTAAAATTAATGGCAGCTGTGCTAGAGCTTTTGCCATTCATTTTGACGAGAATTGTGTAGGGGACATTAGTGGTAGTTTGTGTCCACTGATACTCCGCTCAACCTCTTGGTATCATGAAGCGGCCGATCTTGGGCTCAGCACAATCACACCATTCACAGCAACTGGTTAAAACAAATACAATCTGATACCTTGTGCCGGTTGCTTAAGAACCTGATACCTTGTGCTGGTTGCTTAAGAACCGAGATCAGTAATGGTAGGACTCACTACAAAATAGGCTCAAGATCAGGCAATATCAACCTGGGCTGGAAAAAAAGTTCATTCAAAGGAGATGTGCACCTCAAATGAAGCTGTCTTTAAGTGACCATTTAACCCAGCAGTTAGGGTTGCCAACCTATGGTGAGGTTTGGAGTTCTCTTAGAATTGCAATGGATCTCCAGACGAGAGAGATCAGTTCTCCTGGAGAAAATGGCTGCTTTGGGTGTGTGTGGACTCTATGGCATTATATCCCATTGAGGTCCCTCCCCAAACCCTGCCTTCCCCAGGCTTCATCCCAAAATCTCCAGGCATTTACCAACCTGGAGCTGGCAACCCGAACCTAGTTAAGCCAATACTGCTCTCCAGGGTCTGAGGCAGAGGTTCCTTTTCTAGCCCTACTAATTTACTAATGGCTCATTGAGCTGCCTGAAGTCATATGTGGGCAGGATGGGAAGATCGTTCGCTGCCATATTAAATGTATGAAGCTGTCCCACTAAGTCAGATTATTGGTCCATCTATTGTCTATTCTGGCTGGAAGTGGCCCTTTCTCAATCCTTCTACCCAAATTTCTTTACCTACAGGAGCCAGAGAGTGAACTTGGGGTCTCTTAATACAAATCAGAGGGCTACTTCCCAAAGGCTAAACATCAGCTCTGACTTCAAGTGGACAGGGGGCCTCCTTGGCAGAGCCCTGGAATGAGAAGGAATGTAGAACGTGGTCCGTATCACAAACACAGGTATTTTCGGACATCACAAAATTCGCTCGTCTTAGCTATGACAAAAACCAGGGGGCGACTGCCCCAGACCTACCGTATAGGCAGATTCCAGTTTCACAACATATCGATATCACAAAACCAACTCAGAATTGCCCACAAA
Organism: Euleptes europaea; assembly: GCF_029931775.1. NCBI lineage: Eukaryota > Metazoa > Chordata > Lepidosauria > Squamata > Sphaerodactylidae > Euleptes > Euleptes europaea. The sequence goes on along the minus strand of NC_079314.1, from coordinate 113,658,158 downwards.
TTTGCATCGCGGGAGCAAACTGGGTCAATTTTCTGATCAAGAACATTCTTAACAACCCAGCAGCGAATGCGTTCTACAGCACATGGAAAAACCAGGCAACATTTTTTAAAAATAAAATATTTTCCCCCGCTAAAAAACATTCACATTTTTCTTTTTTAAAAAAAAACATTTTTCCTGTTTTGAGTGCTACCAGCGTACCGCTATGGAATACCACTATCGAAAGCAGTTGTCTATTACTTCTAAAAAAGAGAGAATGTTGGCACCATTTGACCACTTGTAACACTCTTGGAGGGAAAACGAAATGGGTGGCACTCGACACCTCTCGAAATGCAGCTTTAGAAACCAACGGAACAAAAGAAACGAGTACCCAACCAGACAGGTATCAGTCTTAAAATTGGAGCAAAATGAAGTATTCCGCACTGTCACTGTTAAAAGCCCTTTTTATAATCCTACCCTTCTTCAACCCCTTCAACGCCCTTCGAAGTCCAACCTTGACAATCCCAAAATTCACCGAGAAGCTCCCAGAACACTGCTTTATAGCGATGCTGCTTCCTCGATTCCCCTTCAAGTTGTCAATGGAGCAATTATTATCAGAATGGTCCATGCGATCCATTCAAGGTTGTTTTTTTCCCCCTTGTTCAGGCAATTATTAATTTTTTAGAACATGAAGCAAGCATTTCCCCCAGAACTTCCCTGAGGTTCTCAGGCGGCAGAGTGAGGTACAGGGTCCTCACAGGGTTCCAGCTGCATTCGCAACACCCCATTTTTGTGAAGAAACCAAAGCTGTAAGAATTCCTCCGGCATCGCGTGGAATCCCGAATCCGGCAAGACGTTATCATAGTAGTGATGACTGATAAATTTCCCATGCAGGTCCATCGAAAAAGGCCAGAAACCATAAATCGTTACTTCTTCACACAAGCCCAGGGCTGCACTGACCAAGAACAGGCCCGTTGACAGCCTCTTGGCATGGATTCCTTTGCTCTTCCAGAACTTTCCAGTGTCACGTAGGAAGTTGGGGTTAGCAAAGAGCACTTTCTGCTTTGCACCAATGTCTGCTAGGGTGTAATAAACCCGGAGCGACGGCTCAGTTCCCCCTTTCATGGAGAAGGCGGGCATGTAGATGTAGCTCTGGTTGTAGACTTTAACACTGTCCACAAAGGCCTTTCGAGACCACAGAAGGTTCTGAAACCTGTGCAAAAACAGAAACAAAATTAGGAAATGTTACTTATCCTGATGGCTATGTTAGACATTTCCCCATGTGACCATATGTACTTGAGTTTTTGTAAAACATCTAAAGAAAAAAGGGGGGAAGAAACTCAATCTAAAAGTGAGCGGAAACCAAAGGGGTTGAGCTAAAAGCTAACGTAACAACAAATAAACATACTTTTATTGTAGAGTGTGCACAATTGTATTTAAAAACACAGGGTCTAAAATGCAGGCTTCCTAAAAAGCACAAAGAATAAATAGTTACAAATATTACAAACACATACACAGTTTATTCAAGATAAGAAAAAAATAAAAGCCTTTTATTCTGTGTGGCTTTGTATAAAATGTGGGAGACTATGCCATTCTTATCTTCACCTTAGTTGATGTAATACACATCCTGATATGCTGGATATCATATAGATAGGGAGATCTCCTGCTAATACAACTGATCTCCAGCTGATAGAGATCAGATCACCTGGATGGCTGCTTTGGCAATTGAACTCTATGGCATTGAAGTCCCTCCCCTCCCCAAAGCCGGCCCTCCTCAGGCTCCGTCCCAAAAATCTCCCACGGGTGGCAAAGAGGGACCTGACAACCGTACATATAAAAGACCCAGGTGTGAGCTGAAAGCCATGTTATTGGACACATGAACTAACTATATTTTACATAAAGCCACACAGAATAAAAGGCTTTTATTTTTTCTTATCTTGAACAATGTTTGTGTATGTCAGGATGAGTATTGTGAAACTGTGTATGTTTGACCACTGAGGAAGGCCTCTAAAAGGCCGAAATGTAGTGTTGTCAACCTCCAGGTACTACCTCGATATCTCCTGCTATTACAACTGATCTCCAGCCGATAGAGATCAGATCACCTGGAGAAAAATGGCCGCCTTGGCAATTGGACTCTATGGCATTGAAGTCTTTCCTCTCCCCAAACCCCACCCTCCTCAGGCTCCACCCCTCCACTGCCAGTAGTGAAGAGGGACCTGGCAAACCTACTGAAACGCATCTGATCAGATTATATGTCTTAGCATCAACTGTGTATGTGTTTGTAATATTTGTAATCATTTATTCCTTGTGCTTTTTAGGAAGCCTGTATTTTAGGCCCTGTGTTTTTAAATACAATGGTGCACACTATACAATAAACGCATATTTATTTGTTGTTACATTAGATAGTATTTAGCTCAACCCCTTTGGTTACCCCTCGAGTTTCTGAGCCAGTGGTATGTGCACACGTAAGTGCAGTCATGTCGCAAGGAACTTGCGGTGACCCCCAGTAGGGGCTATCAAGGCAAGTGAGAAGCAGAGGTGGCTTGCCATTGCCTTCCTCTGCAGAGTCCTCCTCAGTAGTCTCCCAAATAACAACTCTGCATATCTTCCAAGACCTGTTGAGATGGGGCTATACCATACCATTCCACATCACCCGCACCTGCTCAGGGAGGCAAAATACCTCAACCTGCCATGTCCCTGATGTGCTATGGGAATAATATTGCAGGCTAGCTTACAACAGAGATAACAGTTTTTTAAAGCGTTACAGTTTTATGCAGTTTTAATGGTTTTCTCTCGTAGATGCCAGAGCCCATTCCATGTATTTATTGTCCACACTGCTTATCTCATTTGCTCTCAATAAAGAAAGAACTCAATGCAGTCCGTCCTCTCTATCTCCATCAAGTAAGTTAATCTTACATGTAATTACTCGGCAAGGGGATTGAATACCGAACATTGAACTTTATGTTCAGCCTGGATGTCTCAATATCTCATTCGTTCATTTATTTAAAAGCTTTATATCCTGCCTTTCTGCCAACTCTCAGCCTCCGGAGTGCCTTTGCCTCATTGCCCAGTGATCGTTCAGTATCCAAACCATGACCTTATGTTTGTAATGACAACACCTTCAAGGAAAGGCCAGTTCAAATACAGAATACAGAATGTCCTATATCAGGTATGACCATCATCATGACTTTTAGGAGACCGTTTCTCCCACTCACAGTAATAGGGGTATACACCTTTTTTTCTGGTATTTTTTTATTTCGGGTTTATTAAACCTGGAAATTTTCGAAAAACCTGAAAAGCCGGACACAATGGATTCCGGAATATCGAAATATTTTCGGGTTAAAAAGCCTGAACCCCAAAAATAGCGGCGCTGGGCCATCCTGCTGCCTGCCGGTCTGACCTCCATGTGGCGGTCAGAGCTGACAGGCAGTGGGGCTTCAGCCTGGGGCTTAGCTCCCCCTCCCCTGAGGTCTCTGGTCATGGGGCTTGGGGAGGGAACTCAGCAGGGTATAATGCCACCAAATCCACCCTGCAGGGCAACCATGTTCCCCTGGGGAACAGAACTCTGTCATCATGTGATCCGTTGTAATTCTGGGAGATCTCCAGGCCCCACCTGTCTCCGTTCAAGCTTCACAAGGTACACAGTAATTGGTTTTCATTTCTAATCTTTCACGTCGGAGTGAAAGAAGGCTGCTTAGAAGCTACTAAACTCTTTCCCTTGCATTCATTTTCCAGTTCAGACTTTCCTTCCCCAAGCTCCTTTTTTTGCTGAAATGAAATAAAGTGAGGGAAAATGGTAGGGGACCCTCAGTCTCTCCCCCGCAAGTGATAAAGCCGCTTGGGGAGGGTGGTTTCCAGCTGAAAGGTAGCTGGGAGAGAAAGGGATAAGGGGTTTCTCTTTGTGCATCTGTGAAGAACGGCTAAGTTCCAGGGAGCTGTTCTGGCCTTGGAGCCTTATGATTGACAGCTGTGGAATTCAAGGAGTGGCCATGGGACCCATCACAGTTTAAAACGGAGAGAGTGAGCTGAGAGTCTGCTAAGCACAGACAGGGCTTGAAGCAGCTAGGTAGAGCTGGGAGTTGTCAGGAGTTTAAATCAAAGGAACACTGAGTTGTCTGATCAAGATATGGTCAGCAACTGGTTATTAAAGAGGACAATACCTCAAAGTCTGGAGAGCAAGTCCTAATCATTCAAGTGGGAAACAGCTCTGAAGGAAACAGTTATCTCTAAACTGTGTGTGTCAAGTGCCGTCAAGTCGCTTCCGACTCCTGGCGACCCTATGAATCAATGTCCTCCAAAATGTCCTAAACTAGAGAGGGAAATTACTCTGGTGAAACGAGCGATCCCTAAAGGGTTCAGGAGAAATATCTCTGGAGTCGAGAGTGATCCCAGTCCAGTTTAACAAATAAACTGGTGAAGTGGGTTTTTCCAGTTGCTAACTGCTAAAAACCGAGGAAACATTGTGTTTAAGTGAATTTGAGCGAAAACCAAACAGAAACGTCAACCAAAAGAAAGCCCTCTCAGTGTGAATAAATGCCTACCTACTCTTTTTTTGCTTGTGACCAGCCAAATGCCTTTCCTGAAACCTAGTTTGCCTGTTCTCAACCTCATCCTACATTGCTGTTGAAAATAAAACCTGCTGTTTTAAATTTTTAACTCACAAAGCCTCTTGTGTGCCATCAATTTTCATACAATCTTATTATTTTTTGAAAAATCAATCTCTCCCTCAATCCATGACAGAGTCCTTCCTTGGCTCTGTCTCACAGTCTGGCCAGGGGGCTTTAACAGAGACAGAGACCGGAGCAATGACAAATGAAAACTCCACAGTATGTCCACTCTGAGCCCAAGGAATGGTACCCTCTTCCTGTAATCCACACAGGAACATTCTTAATCTGATTCAGAAGGAAGGCAGGAAAGGTAGTTACAATCAGAAATGGAGGTAGTCATTAGGTCAGGGGTCTCCACCTTTTTTGAGCCTGTGGGCACTGTTGGAAGTCTGATGGATGCAACTACAAAATGGCTGCTGCAAGAGGCGGAGCCACACATACAGGCGAAGCATAACTGCAGGGGAGAGGTTCACTTTGGATATATTAGGTGCTGGGGAACACAGGAAGGATGCTGCTATAGTCGTCTTGTTAGTGGGCTTCCTAGAGGCACCTGGTTGGCCACTGTGTGAAGAGACTGCTGGACTCAATGGGTCTGATCCAGCAGGGCTTTTCTTATGTTCTTATGATATCCTGATACCTGTAACTGTCATGAGTCAGCCTGATGAGACCTCCTCAGGCGAGCTATCTGCCTGCTTCAGGACAGTAAAGTCAGGAATGGTATTCTACATTCTAATTGAATAAAGGGAACATTGAAAATAAATTGATTTTTGTGGAATAATTAATGGAAACAATTAAGAAGCTCGTTTTGGAACTCACAAGGAAGCTACTTCAGGAACTGATGGATTTAAATTAAATCAATGAGTACCTACATTAATGAATTAATACTTATGGAATTTAATTATCAGCTGAACAACGGAATAAATCAACAAGTTGACGGACCTGAAACTGATATAATGCTTAACAAACGAGAGAGTTAATAAACTGATCAATGAATGGGCCTAATTGATTACGTTATTTGCTTCAAGCTGAAGGCTGTCCGGCTAATCTTTTAACAATAGAGGTCATGCATTATCTGATTAATTGGTTGAATAAGCCAATAAACTGAATGCTGAATTGGCATATTGATGAATTGAGAGAATGAACCGATAATTTGATTACTGAATGAATGGATAACCTGCCTGTTGTATTAAGGAAATTTCTGTAAGAAGCTTTAATTTTGATAAAATGGTTGTAAGGTATTATTTGTTGTTTACTGTCAAAGAGAAGAATTATTAGTCGGGTGTGAATTAACCTCACAAACGGAGCCTTGTAATTATCTTAAATAAGCGTTTATCAGACGATTATATAGATGGACAGAAGTCAATATTTAGTTACTGTCACAGATATCCTAAGCAGGTCTACTTGAAAGTAAATCCCATTTTAGTCAATAGGACTTACTCCCAGGAAAGGACTACAGACTATGCGGCCTAAAAAGATTAAAATAAGGCCAATCGGAAGCAATTAGAAACAACACAGCCCTAGAGAAGAAGAAATTAGACCAATTATTAGTGAGGAATCAAGAACACTAGAAGAAATGAGAAATCAGAAAGCCAAAGAAGGACAGGAAAAGATGCAGGAAAAGACTTCAAATTAGATTTCCAGGAAGTGATAAATCAGAAAGCCAAAGGAGGACAGGAAAAGATGGAGGAAAAGACTTCAAATTAGATTTCCATTTGCATCCTGGGCTTTAGAGGATAAGAAGTCTACTACGATAAAAAAAAAAATCACTACAGCAAAAGATAAAACAGATGAGAAATAAAATAAACAGTTCTAAGGTTTCACCTTGAAATCTTTTTATAATGAATGGCAAGGAATCTTTCATGTCATAATTCATTGGGAAACAGATTGGTTTCACTAGAATAATGGATATTCTCAATAGGGGTCAAATGATAGGCCAGGGAAGGAAATGTAGCTCAGTTTAAGAACACTGTTTTGGCCTGCAGAAGCTCCCAGCTTCAATCCCTGGCATCTTCGGTTAAAGGAGAAAGGTGAGATACATACATTTTAATACATGAATAACAGGAGTAAACCTCTATAAGAGACCTTGGAGAGCAGCAGTTGGTGACTACGGTTGCCAACTGCCCAGTTGTGGCGGGCAATTGCCTGCCAATCAACTGGGCTGCCCGCCGACCAGCTGATGGCCAGCAGGAGGAAGCAGAAAGGGGGAAACGATCCCCCGTGCATTCCAGAGAAGGCTCCAGCCTCCCCCCCCCCACGCGGGCTTGTAATGTGGAAAGGAAGGCTGTAGCACGCTCAAAGCGTGCATACAGCGGGGCTAGAACACCAAAAGTGGAGTCGGGAGCACCCAGCACCACCCCCCCAAGGTAAGTGGTCCCCTGGCAACCCTATTGGTGACCCCCTGCCCCAAACAGGGTCCTGACAGCCCTGCTCCACCCCAATCAACTTTGCCCCCCCCCATCCTCTCATGGGAGTGGCTGGCCTCATGATAGGCCAGGAGCTCCCTCTTGGCTTGCTTCACTCTGGTGCTCCCCATATAGAGCAGTGTGTCAAACATAAGGCCCGCAGGCTGGATCTGGAGCCTTGAGAGCTCTTGTCCAGCCTGCAAGCCAACCAAGGCAGCCACCCCCGCCGACTCTTGATCTGGGCTGGCGAGGCATAGCCTAGCCCAACCAAGTGACATTTATGTCAGATCCACCTCTTGTAACAATTGAGTTCAATACCATACGGACAAATCTGATTTTTTTTTGCGGCGCATACTTGGTATTCCCAACACAGTTGGTTACCTAACACTCTGTGCAGAGTTAGGTCTTCATCTTATTGAATCTAGAGCCTGGATTTCTATCATTAAGTTCTGGCTGCGGTTACACTTTCAGGCTCCCTCAAATAGCCTTATAGCTGGTTTGGTTGCAGATCCTTATGTTTCCAAATGGTCCCGATTCATAGAAAGGAAAATCAACTCTTTTGGCATTGAAACAGAGGCGTTGGCAAATTTTGGGGAAGCTCATATTCTTCGGATGATCACAGGGAGAATTTGGGACATGGAATTGCAGACAATAAATGCATTATATGTGAGACCCTTCTGAGCGAGATGGAGGACATGTATGCACTCTTGTTATTATTATTATGCCAATAAAGGTGACTGAAACTGAGTTCAACACCCCTGTTATAGAGGGCTTGGTGCAGGCTACAAAGGACAGGCTTTGCTCTTCTCCCAGGGCCATGAGAGAGGTGGGAAGAGAAGAGGATATCAACCCCTCTCCTGTTCTGAAGCCTCCGAGCTCTGCAGCGGGAGGTACTGGAGGGCTCAAAGGCCCCAGAGGGGTCCCCAAGGCAGTGCAAACCCCACTGTTAGCTAAAATCCATCAAATCAGGGTCTGAAACCATGGTCTGAAGTTGGTTTACTAACCAAAGTGAGTCTTACTTCGATTCTTTATTTATCCTCGCATAAGTCATAAGGAGATATGGGAATAAGCAAGGCACGTAACTATAAATGATATAGTTACATGATGAGACATTACTGACTGCCATAGAGAGGAATTTTGCCCCCACAAGAGTCACACAAGGGTGAACATCAGCTAACAATTTAACTACTATCTCCACCACAGGAACTAGGGTCCAGTTAGACTTATAGTTTTACATGATGTACAAATATGGACCTACTGGCTCGTGTCCCAGTGCCAAAACAGAGGCCCAGGTTTCAGCAAAGGAGAAAAAGCAAAGGGATTGAAACCAGCATTTGTTGAGAAAAGGAAAATGTGAATAGTTGTCCGCAAACCCAATCTTGGATCCCCAAACTATAGGGTTGCCAACTGCCAGGTAGTAGCAGGAGATCTCCTGCTAATTCAACTGATCTCCAGCCGATAGAGATCAGATCACCTGGAGAAAAATGGCCACTTTGGCAATTGAACTTTATGGCATTGAAGTCCCTCCCCTCCCCAAATCCCGCCCTCCTCAGGCTCCGCCCCCAAAATCTCCCGCCGGTGGTGAAGAGGGACCTGGAAACCCTAGCAAACTAACAGTGCCATCCTAAGGAGTGTAGGTGGTGTAGTGGTTAAGAATGGTAGTTTGGAGCGGTGGACTCTGATCTGGGGAACCGGGTTTGATTCCCCACTCCTCTACATGAGTGGCAGAGGCTAATCTGGTGAACTGGATTTGTTTCCCCACTCCCACACACAAAGCCAGCTGGGTGACCTTGGGCGAGTCACACTCTCTCAGCCTCACCTACCTCACAGGGTGTCTGCTGTGGGGAGGGGAAGGGAAGTGTAGCAATGTAGCTACACTTTGTATCTTACCCTTCGTGGGAAGAAACTTGTATCCAGCATTTTGAGAACGTGTGATTATGTGAAATTATAAGAGGAATTCCATTGAAGGACTGATGAAAAACAGAATTTGAAACGGCCGTACCCTCCTTGTGAATTTTCCTCTTTGGAAACTTGATTTCTCCTGCATAAAACTACAAAAGAAAGAAGCAAAACTGAAGATGTATGAACTCTTCTAGAGACATTTTAAATATTTCTGCTATATTCCTTCAAACCAGTCACCTTTATGGTGTATTGTTGTTATACTGTATGTCTCATATGTTGTTGGGTTTGTTATGTGTTGTACATGTTATATGAATATGTGAGTACATTGTTGTATTAGTTTAAGCTTAGTAGCACATAAAAGTCTATTTTTGCACTTTAAGTGAATTTCGCTCCTGTACTGATTTCCTAACCTCCAGGTAATAGAAGATCTCCTGCTGTTACAACTGATCTCCAGCCGACCGAGTTCAGTTCACCTGGAGAAAATGGCTGCTTTGGCAACTGGACTCTATGGCATTGAAGTCCCTCCCCTCTCCAAACCCCGCCCTCATCAGGCTCCGCCCCCAAAATCTCCCGCCGATGGCAAAGAGGGACCTGGCAACCATATTAGATACATATAGCTCTGCCGAGGACTGCTAGTATGGTTAAAATAAGCCACGTTTTTCTCAGTATGTCTGAAGCAAATCTTGGGATATTGAAACAATATAGGCTATTGTCAGTATGTCGAAATCAGTCATTTTCTCGTACATGCTTCTTTGGGGCAAATAGGTGTTGCTCTAATTATTAGAGAAGCTTGTGTTCTCATGAAACTATAGCCAGGAAAAGAGTGATTTTACTTATCGAGAATGAAGCAATTAAGGGGAAGAGATCTGAGAATCATACTAACAGAAGGAATGTGGGAAGATATATTTACCAAAGAAATCTCTCTCTTTACCCATCCATTATAGCCATTTTCTAGTTTTATATCATTCAGGTTCAATGCCTAGGAAATTACGCAAAATGAACATTATTGAAAAGAGTTCCAGCTGGAAATATGCACGGCTGAATACATTTCATTATCCCATGTGGTAGGGGTGTGAAGGAGTGAAATATTACTGGGGAGAAAGCTGTATTCTCTCTGGAATAATTTTGCCTCTCAATTCATTTGTGCTCTTGTTCTGTTATAGAAAAGATCACAAGGACAAAGATGATCAAGGACCCAATTAGTACCTGAATTGTTACAGTGAGAATAGAGCTTGAACATAGATAGGCAATCTCCAGAGGACCCAGGAATCCAAGATCGGTTGAAAGAGATATAGCTCACATTGTACATGTTTAATTTGACTAATTTGATCAGGGAAAGTAGAGAAAGGAGAATTGTAAAGGGGTTTTGCAGACAGCTGTTACTGGCTTTCGTTACACAGAAATATAAGGTCAGCGGGGTCCTCAGGAATTACTGCTATTATTCAGCTGAGATTATCTTGTTTTACATGACCTTTACTATTCTGGCAAATGTGATACTATTGTCTTAATTTTAATGTGAAGTATAATAGAAAAGACAAGAGTCACTGGAAAAGGCAGTCATGTTTGGAAAAGTTGAGGGCAGCAGGAAAAGAGGAAGACCCAACAAGAGATGGATGGACTCTGTCAAGGAAGCCACAGCCCTCAATTTGCAAGATCTGAGCAAGGCTGTCAAACTTAGGACATTTTGGAGGACACTGATTCATAGGGTCACCATGAGTCAGAAGTGACTTGACAACACTTAACACACAAACATAATAGAAAAATTACCCCCCAAAAAGTACTAGCAGCTGCGGTGAATAATCGTGATAAACATATATGGGAGTTGACATGTGTTAGCTAAAATTATGGAAGCTATTTTGTACATTGTAGGTGTATGTATGTTTAGCAGGATTAGTAAGTATGATGGCCAATGGTTTGGCGCAGACTACAGGAACCATAGCATGTTCAGAGGCCAGTGGCAACCATGGGTGTATATGGATGACTATTTTTACCAAGATAGTTTTACCAAGACAGCCATGTTGGTATGCAGTAGAAGAGCTAAATTTGAGTCCAGTAGCACCTTAAAGGTTCTGACCTGGATGGCCCAGGCTAGCCTGATCTCGTCAGATCTCAGAAGCTAAGCAGGGTCAGCCCTGGTTAGTATTTGGATGGGAGACCACCAAGGAATACCAGGGTTGCTGTGCTGAGGAAGGCACTGGCAAACCACCTCTGTTAGTCTCTTGCCATGAAACCCCCCCAAAAGGGGTCGCCATAAGTCGGTTGCGACTTGAAGGCACTTTACACACACACACAGCACCTTAAAGACCAACAACATTTTTGGGGTATAAGGTTTCAAGAGTTAAAGCTCCCTTCATCAGATCCCTGATGAATACCGTTGGCAACATCCAAGTGGAGCCTGGAGATCTCCTGGCATTACAACTGATCTCCAGACGACTGCAGCAGCATTGTCCTGCCTGTGTTCCACAGCACCTAATTTAATAGGCCTGCTCCTCTGATCCTGGAGAGAACATGTATGCATCATGACTAGTGTCCATTTTGACTAGTAGCCATGGATAGCCCTCTCCTCCATGAACATGCCCACTCCCCTCTTAAAGCCTTCCAAGCTGACAGCCATCACCACATCCTGGGACAGGGAGTTCCACAATTCAACTGCGTGTTGTATGAAGAAATACTTCCTTTTATGTTTTGAATCTCTCACCCTCCAGCTTCAGCAGATGAACCTGCTTTCTAGTATTACGAGAGAGGGAGAAAAGCTCCCTGTCCACTCTCTCCATCCCATGCATAATTTTATAGACCGCTATCATGTCTCGCCTTAGCCGCCTTCTTTCCAAGCTAAACAGCCCTAAGCGTTTTAACCACTCCTCATAGGGCAGTTGCTGTAATCCCCTGATCATTTTCACCTTAGACCAGTCATTCTCTCTCAGCCTTTTTTTACTTCACAAGGTCGTTGCACATGCTACTCCAAGGTCCTTGGATGAAGGGCTAGATAAATAAATGTGACAGATAAGAAAGGATGAATGGACCACGGGCTAAACCGAGTCTGACCTAATCTGAAACGAAATTATCTCACTTCCTTTTTCTTCCACTCTGGGGAGAAGTCTACAGGCCCGGCCATCTCTGCATTCCCCAAAAGTCTGGATGGCTTTCTGCGTTTCATTTTAATTCAGAGAAAGGAACTATAGTTTGGGCCGAATCAGTTTCTGGCTATTCTTGTTCTCCTGCATGACTTTCAGCTGCCATGAACAATCTGAAATGTTGAACTGGTGACACTGTGAGTGGTATGAATGAATGCTGTTATTTTCCCACGATTAAGATTTTCTCAGGAAGAAGCTGAGATGAGTAAGAAAATATTGCCATTGTTGCCTCCCCACATGAATCAGATTTAGAAATGCTGCTGTCTTAGAGGCCATGACTAAGAATAAATCTCTATAAGACAGGAAGTAAAGCACTAAAAGGCTAACAGGAGGGGAAATAACAGACACACAATTCTGCTCCAGCACATCCTATATATCAAACCCGGTTCTCCACATTAGAGTTCACTGCATTTAACTACTACACCATGCTGGCAGCTCTCTAGCTCTCTAACTATCTAAGCCTTTGATCTGATCTTCCATATGCTCTTATGTGTATCAAGACCTCAACTTCCAATTTTTTCCCCCAACAATTCTGCCGTTCAAGCTACAATGGTTAAGTTTTAAGAGAGCCAGAGTGGTGTAGGGATTAAGAGCGTAGATTCTAATCTGGAGAACTGGGTTTGATTCCCCACTCCTCCACATGAGCAGCAGACTCTAATCTGGAGAACTGGGTTTGATTCCCCACTCCTCCACATGAGCAGCAGACTCTAATCTGGAGAACCGGGATTGATTCCCCTCTCCTCCACATGAGCAGTGGACTCTAATCTCGAGGACTGGGTTGGTTTCTCCGCTCCTCCACATGAAGCCTGCTGGGTGACCTTGGGCCAGTCACAGTTCTCTCTGAACTCCCTCAGCCCCAACTACCTCACAAGGTGTCTGATATGGGGAGAGGAAGGGAAGGTGATTGTAAGCCAGTTTGAAAATCCTTAAAGGTAGTGAAAAAACGGGGTATAAAAACCAACTCTTCTTCTTCTTCTTCTTTTTGACTGATGTTAAATTATGGACATGTACGCATTTCTCAAGAGTCTTGACTTGAGGGAGAGTGGCCTCACTCGGTATTACAGCTTGGCAAGCATTGTACAATTCATGCCCCCTCTGCCCGCCCTGGTGTCCATCTGAGGAGACATAATGCCACAGTCTGATCTTGACCATTCATACCGGGTCAGAACCCACAACTGGCTGCACGTCACAATTACAGCAGCTAGGAGTCGATTGCATTTTGCAGCCTGGTTTGCAGAAAAAGAAAACAACCCTGTTTCTTTTTATATTTCCATTACATCCTGTCTATTCCCATTTCTGCATCTCTGTAAGAGAGGCCTGGGTGCCTGCAAGCAAGTTGCTGAGTCAGTTAATCAGACATTTATTGATTCGGCACATAGCCAGACATATACAAAAAAAACATTAAACATTAAAACCAGGAATTCTAAGTATAAAATACACTGGAGACTACATAAAATCCTAAGAGGACACTACTAGATATACAGATAATAAGGCAGGTCATCTCAACAATTTGCGCCTAATTTTGGACTCAGCGGCACAAAATTTAGCAGAGTTCCACAATTTAACTTCGCTTTGGGATCAAGGCAACATTTAAATTTGTGATAAAACAGGTTTCTGAAAACACGAGACAAGAGTGTGGCAGCTGCAAAGTGACTTCTGAAGGTCGGAAAAATTATGAATAATCCAAATGAAGCCCTGAAGCAGTCCCACGGGGATCACGAGGCTAAGTAACCAAACATAAATAACCACTGTGTTCAGTGGGACTTAGTTTCAGATAAGTTAGCATCTGCTGGACTGCAGCTTCTCTGTGAGAATCCCTCTGGTTAGGCAAACCAGGTTGCTGTCAGCAAGTGCTGACTTCTAACCCAAACACAACAGTTCAGCGAGTGAGGAAGAGCTCAGTTTTGAACCATGGATCAGTGAAATCCATCAGCATCTCTGTTCATCGCTATGGAGAGGAGAGGTACATCCAGAAAGCCGAGAAGGAGGGGAAGGTAATGCACTGCAGTTGGGAAGGGGATGTGGCTCAGTGGTAGAGCATCTGCTTGGCATGCAGAAGGACCCAGGTTCAATCCCTGGCATCTCCAGTTAAAGGGACTAGGCAAGTAGGTGATGTTAAAGACCTCTGCCTGAGACCCTGGAGAGCTGCTGCCGGTCTGAGTAGACAATACTGACTTTGATGGACCAAAGGTCTGATTCAGTATAAAGCAGCTTCATGTACTCATGTGTTCAGTACTGTTGTAACTGAGCTTCTTTTTCCCTTCCTGTTTCTGGTATGTAAGGCTGGGTGTGCCCAGAGGCGCTTCTAGCAGGGGAGGAGAATCTTGGGAAGATTTAGGGAATAGCATTCACCCTCACACTCAACCATTCTGGCTTTTCTTCTCTCCCAAACCCTTCTGTTTTATGGCTGTCTCTTTCAGATGTGCAATGCTGACTCTGGATGCGCTAGCGCAAGCTGGCAAAGAGCATCGTACTGTCCCGGCCAATTCCAATCCCAAGTCAGTCATGCAAGTATTAAAGCGCTGAATTGCTGCCAGATTTTCTACTGCCTCATTCTTCTCCGTTCTTTCCCCAGCATGTTTGGCCTTAAGAGACCCTTCTCTGCAGTCTTATCTCTGCATACATTAAGGATATGCAATGCAGGTGTCCAGCGCGCTGGAGCTAGAATGGAATTTTGTTCTTGAGCTCTCAGCAGTTCTGTTCTTTAAAAAGTTGACCTGCAAAAAACAACCTCTCTATTTAGCTGCGGTAGTAAGTGCTCAGGGGCCAAAGTTTAGAATGAAAACCAAGGCTTTATTTGCATTACTGGCTTCAGTCTGTTTTCTCTCTAAACCCCCAAGCAGCCAGGCAATCAGGCAGACTGACTCTGGAAAGAAGCCTTGGGTGTGAAGGTGGGAAGAGGAGTCCCTCCTCCTCCTCCTTCTCCTCCTCCTCTTCTTAGAATCATAGAATCACAGAGTTGGAAGGGTCCACCAGGGTCATCTAGTCCAACCCCCCTGCACAATTCAGGAAATTCACAACTACCTCCCCCCACACACCCCCAGTGACCCCTTCCCATGCCCAGATGGCCAAGGTGCTCTCCCTCTCATCATCTGCCTAAGGTCATAGAATCAGCATTGCTGACAGATGGCCATCTAACCTCTGCTTAAAAACCTCCAGTGAAGGAGAGCTTACCACCTCCCAAGGAAATCTGTTCCACTGAGGAACCGCTCTAACCGTTAGAAACTTCTTCCTAATGTCTTGATGGAAATTCTTCTTCTCCTCCTCCTCCTCCTCCTCCTCCCCCCAACCCAACTCTATGTGTATATAATTTCAAATTGAGATGGACTGGCACCTAAAATCTAAATTTGATGACAACCTTATGGGGTTGCCATAAGTTGGCTGTGACTTGACGGCACTTCCCACCACCATGTGAGGTTGGAAGGTTCCCGGTATGCATAACTGTAACCTGAAAAGGGCTTATATATCCAAGTTTCTGATCCTGGTAGCCCTCTCAATCAAAGAGTTGTGATTTGTACCTTCTCTCTCGTGAGAGAGACCCACCTGCGCATAATGTGCAGAATCCACCCGTCTTTTTTATGAAGCGTTTCATGAAGGGTAATTAAAATGAGAAAGCGGACGTGCTGGATTGGCAGCTCCCCAAAGCGCCAGAAAGCGAGGAAGATGCAGCTGTCAGCCACGTGATGAGCAAGAGGAAATGGCAGGCAGAACAATAGATCCTCATTAAGAATGAAAGTGCTGAAAAGACTCGGATTGGGGAAGGAGATCAAAACGCAACCCTCCCAAAAAACAATGGAGCCATGATGGCAGAAAATCCCTTAAAGCTTTGGATGCGTCCTCAAACTTAAAAGAAAACAAAATGGGACAAAAAGTTTCTACATAATAGGCTTTCGCAGGGCTGCCGTTCTGCCCTGTCGGTGTGCTTTGACGGAGGAAAATCGCTGTGTTCCCCACCAAACAGGAATGGTTGCCCTGAGAAACGGCAAAGCTGATCTGGATTTCTCTACTGCAAAGGGCAGGGAGTCGGTCGTGACAATGCCTTAGAGCAGTGGTTCCCAGACTTTTCGAGCCACCGCCCCCTTGGTTCCACAAACTCAACCCCAGCGCCCCCTATCCTATCCTATAAAAAGCATTATTCAAAATAGGGGTTTCCATGACTCACTGAAGAAGATAATAACAATAAAATTTCAAAACACTAACAATTCATTGCACATCTATACAAAATCCAATTAAAACCTTTTAGTTGAAATGTATTCAACAAAACTGATGAACTTGATCCAGTGGTACCAGCTTTTCAAAGTCTGGGGAAAAATTCTGATAGTTTCCACCAAATTTGCCAGCATCGTGCCGTAGCTTGAGCTATTGTAAATTAGTGAACAACACAGTTGAAGGGGCCCACCTCTAGCGCCCCCCTGCTGCCTAGGGCTGTTGACATTTTTTTGGGTAAAGTTCGGCTTCGGCAAATTTGGCCCTTTTAAATTCGGGCCGTGCCGAAGTCCGAACTCCCCCGCTTCGGATCCCCAAAATTAGGCGGGAGATCCGGAGTTTGGGGAAAAATTCGGCCGGGTCTTTGAAGTGCTCTTCTTCTTAACTGGGACATACAATTATTAGGATAGACAGTTACGGAGATAAACAGCCGCAAGGGGCAATCACTGTCACTTTTTCAAATCCCCTCTGGGAGCTTTTCCTCAAGCTGGGCCTTGCCCAAAGTTCCTGCCACCCAACCTCAGACATTAACTTGATTTATCCTGGTCAACCTCATGTCAGGTCTCATTTCACAAGGCCAATACATGCTAAACATAGCAGAAACACTATCAACAAACTTATTGCCCGTGGAATCTCCTCTCATACTGAGTCCAAAAGTCACAACTGCTTTGTTGGAAGGCAGATTTTTTAAATTATTTTTTAATATGTTATTTATTTTATATTAGGGGTACAGAAGGGTGGGAAAGGGATGGGTAATCATGAAAGGATGTCCGTCTAAGGATAAAAAGAAAAACCGCATAAACACTTCGTCTTAAAAGATTAATCTAGCAGACTACATTGTAACTTTTATAACTTTTGTGTTAGTTATTATCCGGGCAAGAATATAAATGCATTCAAAGAATAGCCATCTTATATGTTTTGTAAATGTCCAAACAATATTCTGCTCTACGCTGGGAGGCTGCCTTATGATTTTATAGCGTTTAATTTTTAACATTATTTCGATTAACCTTCAACCTCAACATATCTGTAAAGCAGTTTCCATTTATCAGTATATTGTTGGAAGGCATATTTTATTATTTTTATTTTGTAAGCTGCCTCAGGCGATTCATGGAGAGGCCTGGAAGAGTCTCCTGGAATGACATCTGATCTTCAGGCTATGCAGCTCAGTTTCCTTAGAGAAAATGGTTGCTTTGGAAGGTGGACTCTCTGGAATTATACCGGCGGTTCCTTCCCCTTCCGCACGCTCACCAGGCTCCATCCCTAAATCTCAAGAAATCTCCCCACCTTGGATTATAACCCCTGGGAGAGGTTGTATAAAAATGTTCTAAATAAATAAATATTCTCAGCTAGTGTACCTTGTGGCAGTGAATTCCACAAGTTAATGGTGCATTGTAGGATAAAGTACTTTGAATCCACTGTCTACCAATTTAGAATCATAGAGTGGTAAGGGGCCATACAGGCCATCTAGTCCAATTCTGATCTGGAGAATCGGGTTCAATTCCCCACTCCTCCACATGAGTGGCGTAGGCTAATCTGGTGAACTGGGTTCGATTCCCCATTTCTCCACATGAAACCAGGTGGGTGACCTTGGACTAGTCACCGTTCTCTCCGATCTCTCTCAGCCCTACCTACCTCACAGGGTGTCTGTTGTGGGAAGGTGGCTGTAAGTCAGTTTGATTCTTCCTTAAGTAGTAAAGAAAGTCAGCATATAAAAACCAACTCTTCTTCTTCCTCATCCTAGTTTGGTACATCACCCCAGGTTTCATGGTGATGGTGGTATAAAATTCCGGCCTATTGGTTAATTCAGTATTATCATGTCATGTCAATGTCAGGAGTCAGGAGTCGTGCGGTCCAGGCAGGCTCTTGACATGAGTTAGGCCCGTTCCTGTTCAAGAGCATCTTTCGGTTTTGTTTCCCTGAGCTGTTCAAACTATCCCCGCTCCCTGCCTTTCCTCCCTGCTCTGACCTTGAGTCACAAGCAGGCAACTTCAGTATTATGGCTTGCTCGCTCCCTGCTTCCCACCAGGCACTGTTATCTCCCAATTCCCAGGCCTGCTTGATCTTGCACCTGGGATTGCTTTGGGCTTAAAGTTATTCTTTGTAGACTGGATGGTCATTAGCAGCTTTGAACCTGTGGATTGCTTATGCTGTACCTGCGGCTCCTGAATAAACGTTTACCTGCTTTAGATCTGCCGGTCTGAGCGAGTGACTTTTTGGGATTGCCGAGGTTGGCTGGAGAACCTCACAGCCAAGTGATTTTTCATCTTTTGAAAGGCTCTTTGTTTGTTTGTTTTTAACACTCCAGTAAGCCTTCCTTTTTGAATGGAATGCCTCCCCTGCCTACTGTACGTTTGGACCAGTCAGCTGAGGACACCGTCACTACAGAAAACAGACATTGCTGCCAAGAGATGGTTGGGTTTTTCGCAATGAGCTAAGCTCAGTTCGATTACTGTCATTATATGAGGGGGTGGAGAAAAAGCAGGTCTTGCAATGTTATAGGTCAATGGGTCTTTGTTGCTTTCCCAGCCACGCAAGACAAGGAAAGGAGACCCACTGTCAGATTTCTTAATGTTTCCAGGTGGCAACAGTGGTCCCTGAACTACTGTGTCAGGGGTGGAGAAAGTTAACTCATTCAAAGAATCATAGACTCATAGAGTTGGAAGGGACCACCAGGGTCATCTAGTCCAGCCCCCTGCACAATGCAGGAAATTCACAACTACCTCCCCACACACACACACAGTGACCTCTACTCTACGCCCAGAAGATGGCCAAGATGCCCTCCCTCTCATCATCTGCCTAAGGTCATAGGATCAGCATTGCTGACAGATGGCCATCCAGCCTCTGCTTTAAAACCTCTAGGGAAGGAGAGCTCACCACCTCCCGAGGAAGCCTGTTCCACTGAGGAACCGCTCTGTCAGAAAGTTCTTCCTAATGTTTAGAAGGAAAC
The DNA here is from genome assembly GCF_029931775.1 of Euleptes europaea. NCBI lineage: Eukaryota > Metazoa > Chordata > Lepidosauria > Squamata > Sphaerodactylidae > Euleptes > Euleptes europaea. The sequence goes on along the minus strand of NC_079314.1, from coordinate 113,638,984 downwards.
TCTTTTGATCTAATTTCAACCCATTGATTCTGGTCTGACTTTCTGGGGCAAGGGAAAACAGCTCCACACCATCCTCTATATGACAGCCCTTCAAGTACTTGAAGGTGGTTATCATATCACCTCTCAGTCATCTCCTCTCCAGGCTAAACATACCCAGCTCTTTCAACCTTTCCTCATAGGAATTGGTCTCCAGACCCCTCACCATCTCCGTTGCCCTCCTCTGGACACGTTCCGGCTTGTCTACATCCTTCTTAAATTGAAATGCCCAAAACTGAACACAATACTCGAGGTGAGGTCTAACCAGAGCAAAGCGATACCATTTCACCAGTGCTATGTTCCTGATCTAACGTGCCCCCTCAAAACTGCCCCACTCAAGAAAGTCAGAAGCAGCTGTGTGTCCCCACAACAGACACCCTGTGAGGTAGGTGGGGCTGAGAGAGTGTGACTAGCCCAAGGTCACCTAGCTTGCTTCATGTGTAGGAGTGGGGAAACAAATCCAGTTCACCAGATTAGCCTCTGCCATTCATGTGGAGGAGTGGGGAATCAAACCCGCTTCTCCAGATCAGAGTCCACCTCTCCAAACCACTGCTCTTAACCACTAGACCACGCTGGTTGAAACAGTTGGCCATGTTTTATTTTATTGTAATTTCTATTCAGAAATTCGTAATCAACAATGAAGCCCTTTGCAGACATGTAGACTGAATGCCTCCGATTCCTGTAATGCTTCCTTTGTATTGAATAATTGTTCGCCCTATGCTCTGGAGAAGGCAGCACAATTTTTAAAGATTGCTATAGAACGCCGCGAATTATTTAAATAGACGGATGTGTTAGCTCACAACACTATCTTATGCAAGGGTCTTTTAACCAATTTGTAAAGTTATATCTCAAATATTTATATTTTTGCATGCTACCGTATGTACAGTGATTTTATGCCCATAAAGGACAATGACTGACTGGGCTTCATTATTAGTTGTAATTCAGCAGTGAGGTAGCTTAGGTTGAAGATGTGTGCGTGCTCCAAGGTCACCAGGCGAGCTTCCATAGCAGAGCAGGGATTTGAACCCAAGACTTCCAGATCCTAGTCCGAGACTCTAACCGCTAGAGCCCCTTTTGATTTTATTGAAACAGTTTGATTTATATGCATGTTCCTCGTGTTAAAACAAATGCGAACCAGGAACGGAGAATCCCCGGGCTCTCCAGTTAAAGGGACTGGGCAAGTAGGTGATGTGAAAGACCTCTGCCTGAGGCCCTGGAGAGCCGCTGCCCCTCTGAGTAGACAATACTGACTTTGATGGACCAAGGGTCTGATTCAGTATAGGGTAGCTTCATAGGGAGGGCCTGTGGCTCAGTGGTAGAGCATCTGCTCGGCATGCAGAAGGTCCCCAGGTTCAGTCCCCGGCATCTCTAGTTAAAGGGACTAGGCAAGTAGGTGATGTGAAAGACCCCTGCCTGAGACCCTGGAGAGCTGCTGTCGGTCTGAGTAGACAATACTGACTTTGATGGACCAAGGGTTTGATTCAGTATAAGACAGCATCATGTGTTCATGTGTTCATGAGAACTGGCACCAGAGAAGGGAGGTTTGGGGTGGAAGAAAAACCTGTCCCCCGGTGCCTTGTCGATTTGCAAATCACAGCTCATCGGGAGTGAGCCACATCATCAAATCCCTGCGGCTGAACATCAGCGAAGGCAGGATGCAAGGAAAGAAACCTTTTCTTCATTCATAGTGGGCTGTTGTGTCTAAGAGGGGCTGTATTCAAGTCCCCATATTGCAGCTCTCTGAACACAGAGGTCTGTTCACAGGCCAACCGCTGAACACAAGGCGTCTTTCAGGCTTTTATAAAATAAAGCCAAGACAGCCCGGCCCTTGATCTCTTTGCTTCTTACGTGGTTTTCGGGGGGGGGGGGTGTCACTGTGAATGAAATCTTTTATGGGAGTTTGGAGATGCCCGGCTAAATAAATATAAGATGGGAAGCACAAGGCTGTCATTATGAATCCAGCGTACTCGCTGTTAGACTTGTATATAAAAGGGTTCAAACTGGGTATTTCCTAGGGAAGGAAAAACATGAATGCTAGCATTATATCAGCACTGCACTGTTCGCGTGGGGCTTATGAAAAGTCCACAGGGTTCTCCAATGTTTGAGATGCTTGCGCTACTCTGACCGCGTTACATTTATTTTGTATTTGGTGTTGTGACTGTCAAGTGATCTGACCCCCAGGTAGCGTCTGTGGGTGCCAGGGTCTTTCCTGACACCCACTTGCTTCTTCCGCAAAAGTGATGAGCCAATCCTGCCTTCCCTGATCCTCAGTGAAGCAAGTATAGAGTTGCCAACCTCCAGGTGGGGACTGGAGATCCCCCGGAATTACAACTGATCTCCAGACTACAGAGATGCTTTATTTATTTAAAACATTTATTCCACTTTTCTTGGAGAAAATGGCTGCTTTGGAAGGTGGACTGGATGGCGTTATACCTTGGGGTGGTAGACTTTCATCTGGAGAACCGGGTCTGATTCCCCAATCCTCCACATGAGCGGCGGACACTAATCTGCTGAACCGGTTTGGTTTCCCCCACTCCTACACATGAAGCCAGCTGGGTGACCTTGGGCTAGTCACACTTTCTCAGCCTCACCTACCTCACAGGGTGCCTGTTGTGGGGAGGGGGAGGGAAGGTGATTGTAAGCCGGTTTGTTTCTTTCTTAAGTGGTAGAGAAAGTTGGCATATAAAAACCAAATCTTCTCCTTCTCCTCCTCCTCCTGAGGTCCTTCCCTTCCCTAAAGCCCACCCTCCCAGGCTCCACCCTCAAATATCCAGGTATTTCCAAACCCAGAGTTGGCAACCCCAAGCAGGACGTGCTTGTGAACAGCCCAGCAGGAATGGTTTTTTGTGTCTCCGGGAAACAGCTGCCTCTATCATAGGAGGATACTTGGCATGGAATCTACTAGCACTGTATGGAAAGTCCCAACATTTTGTGATTGGCCCCACCTCCAGGGCAACCGTTTTGCGATGGTCTGCCAACTGGTGGGAGACTGGGGGAGAGGATGATGGCGATGGAGTGATGTCACTTCCTGGGAAACCCCAAGTGACGTCAGTCCTCTCTGGGAATCATTGGAAACTCTGTGGTAACCCTAGTTTCCAATGATTCCTAGAGGGGACTGACATCACTTCTGAGTTTGCCACGGAACTGACATCATGCTTCTGGCCAAATCTACAAGTTGCCCTGCCTTACTACCAATAGCAACAACACCAACGTTTGTAATACCCAGACTTGGAATGCAAACATCCGTGGCTTATAATGCTCCCCTCGCATCCAAGACGAAGTATTCGGGCCAGTTCTGTTCAAACGCCCACCGGTTCAATTTCTGTCCCATTCACAAGTCGTGAGCAGGGAGTCGGTTGTTCAGACGCTGTTTGGGCGCATGCCGTTTGCACAGTTGCAACGTTTCGTTGTTCAGACGCTGTTTGGGCGCATGCCGTTTGCACAGTTGCAACGTTTCCTCGCACGGTTGAATGGTTTCCTCGCAGCGGCTCCTGCTGATACCCATCTGCCTCTTCCAATTTTTGAAAGGTGCTCATAGCCACAGGGGCTGCAGCGGCAAGAACCTGCCAGATCTGGGGGTTCTCCTTTCACAAGAATCTCTCAGCTCTGCTTCCATAAAACAGAGGCAACCGGCAGCATGTAGTTCTGCTCTGTTTTCATATGCTGTCATGATGAGCCTTTTTAGCGGCTGATATTCCCGACTGGTTTCTTTCTTGGCGCACCATTGTTACACCTTATGCCAAAGCTGGTTAGACTACAGCCAGGGAGACCCAGGTTCGAATCCCCACTCTGCTATGAAACTTGTTGGGTGATCTTGGGCCAGTCTCTCTCTCTCTCTCTCTCTCTCAGCCTAACCTACCTTACAGGGTTGTTGTGAGGATGAAACAGATAAGGGAGAATCAAGCATGACAAGGGTTGCCAGCTCCTGGGTGGGAAATACCTGGAGATTTTGGGGGCGGAGCCTGAGGAGGGCGGGGTTTGGGGAGGGGAGGGACTTTAATGCCATAGAGTCTAATTATCCAGTTGTTCTCCAGGGGAACTGATCTCTGTCGTCTGGAGATCGGTTGTAATAGCGGGAGATCCCCAGCCACCACCTGGAGGATCCACAGCTGACTCCTATCTATATCTCCTAATACGTTTCCCTCTAGCTAGTATCAGTTGCATAACCTCTCAGTAGGAATAAGGAACCTTGGGTCTTGAACCATATCAGGTCAACAATTCTATGGGGTAAGAAAATATTTTTTTGAAGGATTGTTATATATAAATGTGTACATTCATTAAAAATGCAATCAACTGAAGAAGCCAATTAGGCGAAACGACCACTTATCTAGAAGTGTCGTCTTTTGATTTATGATTGGAACCTTCTTTGCATTTTCCCCGGAGAGACGGTCGGTCTGGAGCACGGCCATCGTGGGAAAGTTGGGTTTCATAGGAGCTTTTCTTCATGGTAGTCGGGTTTGACTCTTTTTGGTTTATGAACTTTATATTGGACTCTCCTATGAACTGGGAATGAACTTGAATTCCTTTTGAAATATTGCTTTGGTGTATTTGGTTGGATGTTTACTATTTCTTTGGTCATTATATGAACATGAACAAAGGTTTTTGTACCATACATTTTTCTAGTTGTATTTATTGTGATTGAGCCACGTGCTGTTGTTCTTATTTACCACCTGGAGGTTGGCAACCCTAAGTGTGACACTCAGCTCCTTGGGGAAAAAAGGTGGGATCCATAGATAAGAAGATTTGATACACCGTATGCAAAAACGGATTGATTCTGATGGTAATACTTCCACCAAATTTTGCTACCACGGTTGGGGTGGGGGAGAGACAACAGCGGCTTCATCCTGAGCGAGGAGAACCCATGTCAGTAACTGGAATTTTCAAATCAAAACAGGGTGCTCACAAGATTGGGTAATATCCCTGTGTGAAAGTTGTGCTGCTGGGAGCCAGACTCCCAGCAGGCCATCCTCATATATAAGTAAAACTAGAACATAAGTGAGGTAACACATGTTCTTCTGGGGAACAGAGATCTTTATGGTGTAACCAGGCATTTTAATTATTCATCGAAGCCAGATGCAATGTTTTAAAACATGCAAATGAGACATGAGACAAAATGCATTCCTCAGAAGCCTGAACATCGCATTTCTGGGAAAGCGAACAGCATTGTAGTAACCCACTCGCTAAAAGCACTTTGTCACTGAACAATCTCCAAAGAAAATCTGCCATAATATACCCTCCCCGGAATTTAACTGAACAAAACGGAGATCAGAGATCACGAAAAATGGTCTGGAAAGGAAACTGAGACACAAACGTAGCCCGAACAAGCACAGGCAGTTAACTAAAAGCTTTTCTCAAATTACTAAATTATAGCCCTCTGAAACAATCTGGTATTGAAAATATAGGGAATGTGGTAAGAAAAAGAATGTTAAATACAGACAAAATGAAGAAGAGATGCCATTGCTTGCTTAGATTGCCAGTATTAACTCCTCCAAGGGGAAAGGCCCCCCCAAAAAAGATATCCTAAATTTATGTGATTATGATTAATCATAGTTCTGGAAATTTACTGGAAGAGTTATGTCACAGGGTTTAAAGGAAACAGCCCCAAACCATCCGAGAATTCACATTGACATAAATTCACCTAATTTATTTACTGGACTGTGGCCAACGAAGTTGGAAGAAGTTTAAAAATAAACTTTGGTCAATGTATGTGATTCTAAGAGTCGGTTCCAGGCATAATTTACAAATCGAGGGACTGGGAACGCTCCCCCTAAAGCCAGGCTCTCAAATGCAGAATAATGAGGCAGGGGTTAGGTGGCAGACCAGAAGGACAATTACCCCCTTCTGGAGATATCCCCTTTCCCTTCCAATACTTCACAGGCTGGAGGGGGGGGATGGGTAGAAATATGGGGGCCCGGCACTTCTGGAGGTCATCGCTTTGGGGCGATGATGTAGGATTCACCCAGTTTGGGGCAAATCCCAGAGAGTCACCTGCTCTGATGACCTCACTTCCCATTTCGTACGATACCGCAATGCCGAGGACCCTCAGTTGGCCTTGGATAGCAGGGCCACCTGGCCCGATACAGAGAGCTGTCCACCCTGGGAGCGAAGAGCGCTGGAAGGGGGCTGCCTCTCGCCTGTAGCGAACTGCACATTCATTGTTGTGTGCCAGTGCGATACCGGTGCACCTGTCATCGTTCCCCCCCCCCAATTCCTCCCAGTGAGAGAGTCGATTTTAAAAGGTGCATGACAGGCCCACGATGCTCCTAGGATATACATAATCCATCTTGGGGCAGGGAGTTCCACAATTTAGCCATGTATTGTGTGAAGCAATAATTCCTTTTGTCTGTTTTGAATCTCTCACCCTCCAGCTTCAGCAGATGACCCCGTGTTCTGGTATTATGAGAGGGAGAAAAGCTTCTCCCTGTCCGCTCTCTCCATATCATGCATAATTTTATAGACCTCTATCGTATCTCACCTTAACCAAGCTAAACAGCCCTAGGCGTTTCAACCACTCCTCACAGGGCAGTTGCTCTAGCCCCCTGATCATTTTGGTTGCTCTTTTCTGCACCTTCTTTGTATGAACCTTTACTCTAAGGCAAGGACCTTTCGAACATACGAACATAAGGAAAGCCATGCTGGATCAGACCAAGGGCCCATTGAGTCTAGCAGTCTGTTCACATAGTGGCCAACCAGGTGCCTCTAGGAAGCCCCCAAACAAGACAACTGCAGCATTGTCCTGCCTGTGTTTCACAGCACCTAATATATTCGTCATGCTCCTTTGATCCTGGAGAGAATAGGTATGTATCATGACTAGTATCCATTTTCACTAGTAGCCATGAATACCCCTCTCCTCCATGAACATGTCCACTCCCCTCTTAAAGCCTTCCAAGTTGGCAGCCATCACCACATCCCGGGGCAGGGAGTTCCACAATTTAACTATGCGTTAAATTCTGCTCAGAGGTCTGACCCTCAGGCTGGCCAGAGAGTAACAAACCCTTTTTTTTGGGGGGGGGGGAGGTTTTTTTTTGGAAGAACCTGCTGCGTATGTGTGGGCTGCAAGAGCTTCACTCCACTACCTCTTTGCAAGGCTAGTTCCCTCTCTGCATTACCCCTGGTGCTCCGCTTGGGTTTCTTCTCCCCAACTCCCAACTTTGACACTAGTGAGGCTCTTTCTGTCACAAGATTTCCTGTCCCATGCTTGAAGTTCAGAGGGTCCCTTGCTTCCATCGAGTATGAAAATGTGGGCGCCAACTAGGGTTGCCAAACTCCAGGTGGTTAAGCCAAAATTCACACAGAAACCATATATTCAATATTTGCAATTATATTCCAATACTTCGTCCCCCAACAAACCATAAATACAAAAAACCTCCACAATTGTTGTATAATACAATTTCATCAAATATGATTAACAGGGAAGTATATAAATATTTCTATCTAATATTATTTCTTTCTCTTACAGCAATATATTCATTCATCAGATGTCAAACAGGCGGGGAAGACGGCCGTTTCGTTCTTCATCAGTTCCTCTACCTATCATCAATAAAAATTCATATAATAACATATCATCCTCATCAGAGTGATGTAGTGGTTAAGAGCGGTGGTTTGAAGCGGTGGATTCTGATCTGGAGAACCGAGTTTGATTCCCCACTCCTCCACATGGGCGGCGGAGGCTAATCTGGTGAACTGGGTTTGTTTCCCCACTCCTACACATGAAGTCAGCTGGGTGACCTTGGGCTAGTCACACTCTCTCAGCCCCACCCACCTCACAGGGTGTCTGTTGTGGGGAGGGAAGGGAAGGGGATTGTAAGCCTGTCTGAATCTCCTTTAAGTGGTAGAGAAAGTCGGCATATAAAAATCAACTCTTCTTCTTCTTTTTCTTGTTCTTCTTCTTCTTGACTTTCCTATATTATTTTGTGTGACAATAAAAATTTACTACACAGAAATGTTTATCTTCTACCAAAACTCCAGGTGGTGGCTGACGATCTCCTGCTATTACAACTGATCTCCAGGTGATAGAAATCAGTTCCCCTGGAGAAAATGGGCAATCGGACTCTATGGCATTGAAGTCCTTCCCCTTTCCAAACCCTGCCCTCCTCAGGCTCCGCCCCAAAAGCCTCCAGGTATTTCTCAAGCCAGAGCTGGCAACCCTAGCGCTGACTCTGGCAAGGCTGAAGACCACTGGTTGAAGGTTAGGGTTGCCAACTCCAGGTTGGGAAATTCCTGGAGATCTGGGGATGGAGGCTAGGGAAGGTGGCGTTTGGGGAGGGGAGGGACCTATGAGAGCATGAGTCCATCTTCCAAAGCAGCCATTTTCTCTAGAATTGATCTCTGTAGTCTGGAGATCAGTTTAATTCTTGGAGATCTCCAAGCCCAACCTGGAGGTTGGCAACCGTATCTAAGATATGGATTGCGGTGTCCTTACAACACCCCTCTACTTGGAAGACTGCAAAATGCTAAATTTATGAGGGAGGGCTGGCATGTTTTCAGATGGAAGAAACTGTAACACATTTCATCCTTTATTGATTCGAAATGCGGCTCCTACCGCGGAGCATAATTTCATTCATAGGAAAAGCTTGTCATCGCCAGCAGAAACAATAATTATTGTGCGCGGAAAATAACAATCTGTCACAGTAGCACAATGGAGATGCTGAATTGGAAATTCTGAAATGGGTAAGTCTTCCTGAATAACTTGGCTGTGAGAGGAAACGTTTTAAAAATGGGGTCATACCTCTGTGCTGGATCTCATGAAGATACCCCCAGGTTCAATCTCTGGCACCTCCAGTTTGTTAAAAAATGAATTTCAGAGAGGAGGAGTTGGTTTTTATATGCCGACTTTCTTCACCACTTAAGGAAGAATCAAACCGGCTTACAATCACCTTCTCTTCCCCTCCCCACAACAGACACCCTGTGAGGTAGGTGAGGCTGAGAGAGTGTGACTAGCCCAAGGTCACCCAGTTGGCTTCATGTGGAAGAATGGGGAAACAAATCGTTGCTGGTTAATGACCGTAATAAATTGAAATTGAATTGAGGAAACAAATCAAGTTCACCAGATTAGCCTCCGCCGCTCAGGTGGAGGAGTGGGGAATCAAACCCGGTTCTCCAGATCAGAGTCCACCGCTCCAAACCAGCGCTCTTAACCACTACACCACGCTGGCAGGTGCCGGGTTGAGACTTTGAATGATGCTGCCCATTGGAGCAGACCAACATCTATCTATCGGTAGCTCAATGCAGCATGGCATAATTCTCCATTCCCCGTTGCCTTTCATAACAACTCTGTGAGGTAGGTTAGGCTAAGAGTCAAGGCTAGTCCAAGGTCACAAAGAATCATGGCAGAGGGAGTTTTGAACCCGGATCCCACCTCCCAGATCCCAGCCTTACCATTACACCACACCAGCTCTCTATTGTCATATTCTCTCATTGCAAAGATAATTTGTGAACTGGCCCTATGACAGTCAGTGGTGGTAGACAGTGCCGTCAAGTGGCAGCTGACTTACGGTAAGCCTATAGGGTTTTCAAAACAACAGAGGGACAGAGGTGGTTTGCCATCGCCTGCCTCTGCATGGCAACCCTGGACTTCCCTGGTTGTCTCCCATCCAAGTACTGACCAGGGCCGATCCTGCTTAGCTTCCAAGCTCTGACAAGATCGGGCCAGGCTGGGCCTAGGGATGCCAGCCTCCAGGTGGGACCTGGGGATCCCCCGGAATTACAGCTCATCTCCAGACTACAGAGATCAGTTCCTCTAGAGAAAATGGATGCTTTGGAGGGTGGATTCTGTGGCATTGCCCCCCACTGAGGTCCCTGTCCTCCCCATGCTCTATCCCCAAATCTCCAGGAGTTTCCTAAGCTGGAGCTAGCAACCCTACCTCCCCGTACACCGCCAGTGGCCAGGGGGGGACCTGGCAACCCTACCTGGGTCATCCAGGCCAGAGCCTATGACAATTACATGAAATCACATCCTGAGATTCTTCTCTCATCAGCATCCTCCTCAGCTCTCATTTTAGTCTATGAACCTGAGCACATGCTTAGCCCCTATTATTATTCCAGCAGTCACATACAACAATATGGTTAAGCTAATTAAGGCTGATGATACAGCAAGAGCATATATTTCTTCGTTATTTGCTGGCAAATACTAGTTAAGTAATTATCCATATCCCCCAGACTTTGTTGCCCTAATAAAGAAAAAATATCTCAACAAAGTGAACTTTCAGAACAGAGTGCGGGAAATGGAGGACACAGCTTCACTTTATTACGAAAGGGATACTATAAATGCAAGCCTGTCTTGAAATTAAACCTCAGCGTTGTTGATCCACTGTGGTGTAGTGGTTACGAGTGTTAGACCAGTATCTGGAAGACTCGGGTGCGAATCCCCACTGGTGCCACGGACACACACTGGGTGACCTTGGGCCTGTCACACACTCTCAGCCGACCCTACCTCACAGTGTTGTTAAGGATAAAATGGAGGAGAGGAGAATGGTGTAAGCAATTTTGGGTCCCCATTGGGGAGAAAGACGGGGTACAAACGAATTAAACTTTTAAAAATAAAAATATCTCACGTCGCGACGTGCCAGTGAAAATGATGTGGGTTGTTATGCAGGCTGTATATTGAATGGCTGATAGGGTTGCCAGGTCCCGCTTCACCACCAGCGAGAGGTTTTTGGGGCAGAGCCTGAGGAGGGTGGGGTTTGGGGAGGGAGGGACTTCAATGCCATAGAGTCCTATTGCCAAAGCGGCCATTTTCTCCAGGTGAACTGGTCTCTATCGGCTGGAGATCGGTTGTAACAGCAAAAGATCTCCAGTCACCACCTGGAGGTTCAACAAAAATAGTTACTCAGCTGTTACAATGCAGGTAATCAAAAAACAAACAGTCTATGGCGATATAGGGTATGCAATGTATCACACAAAGCAAGGTTCAAATTCCGGTTTCCAAAAGTATATTTTCAAAAAGTATATTTTAGCTTAGGTAGTTAAGCTTTAAGCAAGTAAATTCATGTTGCTCTTCACATAAATTTCTAAAAAGCGTAATGCTTTTTTACAGCTCATATTAAAACAGCATTAGAATGGATGTCTTTTGAAAGTGATCATCCAGTGAACGTATTGGGACAGGCTCCCGGTATTAAGTTCCTGTTTCACAGATTTCTTCAGCCGCTATCTTAGACGCGGTGATTACAAATAATATTAATGAGCTAAATGGTGGTAAAGCCGTTTGGCTGTGACGTTTGTAATATACCCCGCCGTTTTTTCTTAATATTAATAGGATCCTTTTTTCTTATAATGGTATCCTCAATGAAACCCGGTTATTTCCTTTTCTTTATTCAGTTGTTTTCACCTTGCTTTGTGTGATATTGTATACCCTATATCGCCATAGGTTGTTTGTTTTTTGATTACCACCTGGAGGTTGGCAACCCTACTCCCGAGCCACTGAGTTGAGTATCAGTCGCATGGATCTTCAGGTTTCTGTGTATAACCGAGCCATTTCAAAGGAGTGAAGCAATTTCTGCCTTGTCATTATAATAAGTCATTTCCATCAAAGTCTATTAGCGATTAGGCCAAAGATATCACTCTTCCTTCTAACAGCTTTCTTCAGCTTTTGAAATTACCACCGGGGAGGGGGGGCAATCGAGTCTAAGCTATCACAAATGGAGACGGCAGAAATCAGACCAGATTTGCTAAGAAGGGATTTCCACAGTTATGTGCCCATTTTCTTACAGAAGGGTAGAAATGATTTGTGAGGCGAGGTGCCCTCCGGAAACATAGGGTAAGACATTTATTTTTGAGAGAAAGGGGAACCAAGCAGAAACCTTGGCGTTGATTCTTCTAAGCGGGTGGGAATGTTCCCCTCAAACCAGAGTGCCAATGTCAACCAAAAAATAGTATCTGATGGGTTCATGAAGAGGAAACTTGGCTGCCTGCTTTAGGACATCTGACAGCAAAGCTGATTCTATTACCTTGGGCAGTTCATGGGAGGGAGGGCATCTTGGCCATCTTCTGGTCACTGGGGGTGTGTGGGGGAAGTTAGTTGTGAATTTCCTGCATTGTGCAGGGGGTTGGACTAGATGACCCTGTGGTCCCTTCCAACTCTATGATTCTATGATTCTAACCCTCAGAGTCTTGTTCTTTCAAGAATAATAAGTTTTGCCGGCCATCTTTACTGGGAAAGGGTCTAAAGATGGTACAACTCCTTGGGTACGATATGCTAGAATTGCAAGCTGCCATACGTTGGCACGCTTGAGCATCCACCAGTTCGGCTCACTTCCTGCTCCCCTGGTATGAGCAGGGAGCCAAGTGTTTTGTAAGCTGTTCAGATGTGTCTAATTGAATTTGGATGCCCCTGATTGCTTTCCCCTGCTATTACAGTGTTTTTCCGCAGCAGCTGTTGACAGTGGCACCCCTCCACCCTCCCGCCATTCATCTGTCATCACCTCCAATTTTAAAAGGCACAGAGTTAAATGGGGGGGGAAATAGTTTGAGATTTTGGAACTGAGACTTACTAATAGTGCTTGAAGCATAAAAAAAGGAGTGGTAAGCTGCAGTGCTGCAGTCAAAAGCTCTGCTCATGACCTGAGTTCGATCCCGACAGAAGTCATAGAATCATAGAGTTAGAAGGGACTACCAAAGTCATATAGTCCAACCCCCTGCACAATGCAGGAAATTCACAACTACCTTCCCCCCCACACCCCCAGTGACCCCTACTCCACACTCAGAAGATGGCCAAGTTCCCCTCCCTCTCATGAACTGCCTACGGTCATAGAATCAGCATTGCTGACAGATGGCCATCTAGCCTCTTCTTAAAAACCTCCAGGGAAGGAGAGCTTACCACCTCCCAAGGAAGCCTGTTCCACTGAGGAACTGCTCTAACTGTTAGGGGGAAAAAACTGTTAGGAAAAAAAATTAGGTTTCAGGTAGCTCAAGGTTGACTCAGCCTTCCATCCTTCAGAGGTCGGTATAAGGAGTACCCAGCTAGCTAGGGGTAAAGTGTAGACAACTGGGGAAGGCAAGGGCAAACCACCCCATAAACATAGTCTGCCTAGTAAACGTTGGGCTGATGTCACCCCATGGGTCAGTAATGACCCGGTGCTTCATGCATAAAAAGACTCTTGTTATACTGCACTAAAGCTCAGTATTGGTGGCTGCCACTGCTCTGAGAAGCAGCAGGAGACTTAAAAAAAAACAAAAAACCCATGGCATCATGTTCTTACCAGATGTAGCAAAGGGTAGCTCTAGGAATTGCCAGGAACTCTATGATTTTACCATAGAATTTCTGGTGATTCCTAGAGCTACCCTTTGACACTTCCAGTAATTTTTGCTGGAAGTGACATAGTGCCACATTTTGTGCTGCTGACTAGGGGTGTGCATTTAGCTTTGCTGAACCGAAAAAAATCCCTTTTGGGCTTTTTTCGGCAACAAAAATGGCGCCCTTAATAGTGGCCAACAAATCCGAATTTTAAAAAGCTGAAAAAAAATCAGCTTTTTTCATGTTTTTGGGATTCCCCATAAGCTTTAATGGGAGACTTTAAATCTCCCTGCTCCATTATAGTCTATGGAGAATATTTCCAGGGCTCGAGGGGCTTTTTTAAAAGATAGAGACACTGGATTTGCAGCATAACTGCTGGTGACTCTCCTTACAAGATCCCCCAAGTTTTGTAAAGATTGGGTCAAGGGGTCAAATTTTATTGGCTCCAAAAATTAGGGCTGACCCTGCTTAGCTTCTGAGATCTGATGAGATCAGGCTAGCCTGGGCCATCCAGATCAGGCCCAACCAACATCTACTAGTCATAAGCACTGAGTGGAACCTCCATGTTCCATAGCAATGTACCTCTAATTAACAGATGCTTTGGGGACACAACTGGGAGTGGTCACATCCTGCCTGAGAGTCTCCCAGAAACTGGAAACGGGATGCCAGATTAACAACAATAAATATAAATAATTTACAAAATCGGTCCCCCACCTTTCTACCCTATCAGGGCCCCCAAAGGCAGCAGATTAGCGGGACCCCTGATCCAATCGAGCAGCGGCTGTTCTAATTATTATCTTTCCGGAGAAGTGAAGCTGAGGAATGAACCACTAGACACCTCTTTATTTTTGAAAAGGTTGTCTTTCCACGTTTGGTACGGCACCACAGTTTAGAACTATCATAGGGACCACGTGAAGACACCCCTTTGTTATACCGCCCCGCTGTGAAATGAACATAATACAACTCATTTTAAAAAACCTGTTCAAAGCCCTGTTACTATCCTAATTCCATTACTAGCGTCCTCCGTAAGATTATGTTTACCCCTGAAATGAATGTGACTTACTATAAATAGGAGTTTGATGCCTACACTTCAAGAAACAAAAGGATAAGGAAGGCAGATTTTACATGAAGACGTGTATTGTGATATGATGGAGGAAACCATTCTTGGGGTTGGAGAAGTGGTGACCTTGGGTTAGTCACATTCTCTCAGCCTCACCTATCTCACAGGGTGTCTGTTGTGGGGAGGGGAAGGGAAGGTGACTGTAAGTCAGTTTGATTCTTCCTTAAGTGGTAGAGAAAGTTGCCATATAAAAACCAACTCATCCCCTTTAATGTCCAAGACGGTGAACAAGACAAGAACACCAGCATGGTGCAGTGGTTAAGAGCAGTGGTTTGGAGCAGTGGACTCTAATCTGGAGAACCGGGTTTGATTCCCCATTCCTCCACATGAGCGGCAGAGGCTAATCTGAACTGGATTTGTTTCCCCGCTCCTACACATGAAGCCAGCTGGGTAACCTTGGGCTAGTCACAGTTCTCTTAGAGCTTTCTCAGCCTCACCTACCTCACAGGGTGCCTGTTGTGGGGAGGGGGAGGTGATTGTAAACTGGTTTGAGTCTCCCTTAAGTGGTAGAGAAAGTCAGCATATAAAAACCAACTCTTCTTCTATAAAGCACCATGCAAACTGATATCCTTATGAATAACAGTTGTAATAACTTATATTTTAAAAGCTAATACAGCACTCGAGATTTAATGAAACCGAGTCATCTTTGGCTAATCTAAGTAATTAATTTTGCTGGACTGGGGGCGGGATTCATTACACATATACCAACCAAACTTGTCCTTGGGATCAGATTGGGCAAGAAATAATTAACTGGTGCGAAAAGACAAGCCTACCCAAAGATATCTGAAAGCTCCAAGCAACACAATTTCCATAGCTTTTTGAAGAAGAGAAGAATATGAGGACGCTGGAAGCTGCTTTGGGTCCCCATTGGGCGTTGTATCAATGTAGTAAATAAAAGGAAATGAAAAAGGAAATGAAAGAACATTAAAGAACACATGTGTGCGGTCAAGGAGAGCAAAACAGAGCAATCATCTTGGTTCTAAGCCTCACTTCGCTGCCTCCTCTTTGTGAAATTCCACACACTTTCAAGTATGGCTTTGGTACAATTACGCGCCATTATGCAGAAGAAGAAGAGGAGTAGTAGTTGGTTTTTATAAGCCGACTTTCTCTACCACTTAAGGAAGAAACAAACCGGCCTAGAATCACCTTCCCTTCCCCTCCCCACAACAGACTCCTCCACATGCGCGTCGGACTCTAACCTGGTGGACTGGGTTGGTTTCCCCACTCCTACACATGAAGCCTGCTGGGTGACCTTGGGCTAGTCACAGTTCACTCTGAATTCTCTCAGTCTCACCTATCTCACAAGTTGTGTGTTGTGGGGAGAGGAAGGCGATTGTACTTAAAGGTAGAGAAAAGTGAGGTATAAAAACCAGCTCCTCCTCCTCTTCATCTATTAGCCCATCAGTAGGGCCATCAGGAGATGAGAACAGCAGACATATAAACTCCCCTCCATCAAGCCTCAATACAGCTCGGCTGAAAATCCCTTCCCCCCAACCAACATTGGGCGTAAATTTTAATTGCTGTTTGTACTGTGTGTTCTTTTTAATTCCCCAGAGCTGCCATGAAACGTAGGATTAAAATATAATAAACAGGCGCAAATGGGACGCCGAACTAGAGCTTCATTACAGAGGAACCAGCCCTGCTATCTTTGGAGAAGAAAGAGCTAAAAATAAAATTGCTGTCTTTTTTTTTTTTTTAAGGGAGAAGCCGAGACTCACAGGAAGGAGGATTCAGAGCTTCCTCTTGGCTCCTGCAGAATTGCAGAGTATTACCCTGCCTCCCCCCCCCCAATATTCCTCTTCCATAAACATGTCACTTTTTTGCCCGACACTACTGCAGACTGACACACGCCTGCTGAAATGTGGGTCCAGCATCACTAAGATTTATACGCTGTTGTCGACTTCAGCCTGCTATGCAGTTCCAGGGCTGCATGCGCAGGATATAAATCCTGCTGTTCCAACACCGTGTCCGTAAACAAAGGGGATATTTTCCAGTGCCTGGCAAGCCAGTACACTTCCAAAGAAACCATTTCTGCTCATATAAACATAAGAAAAGCCCTGCTGGATCAGACCAAGGCCCATCAAGTCCAGCAGTCTGTTCACTCAGTGGCCAACCAAGTGCCTCTAGGAAGCCCACAAACAAGACAACTGCAGCAGCACCATCCTGCCTGTGTTTCACAGCACCTAATATACTCGGCATGCTCCTCCGATCCTAGAGAGAACAGGTATGCATCATGACTGGTATCGGTTTTGACTAGGAGCCATGAATAACCCTCTCCTCCATGAACATGTCCACGCCCCTCTTAAAGTCTTCCAAGTTGGCAGCCATCACTACAACCTGGGGCAGGGAGTTAAACAAGTTAACTATGCGTTGTGTGAATAAATATTTCCTTTTGTGTGTTTTAAATCTCTCACCCTCCAGCTTCAGCAGATGACCCCACGTTCTGATATTATGAGAGAAGGAGAAAAGCTTCTCCCTGTCCACTCTCTCCCTACCATGCATAATTTTATGTCTCCCCTTAAACACCTTCTT
Source organism: Euleptes europaea (assembly GCF_029931775.1). NCBI lineage: Eukaryota > Metazoa > Chordata > Lepidosauria > Squamata > Sphaerodactylidae > Euleptes > Euleptes europaea. Next base: position 113,622,065 of record NC_079314.1, on the reverse strand, counting down.
TCCAAGCTAAACAGACCAAACCTTACCTTTTCTGAATGATGCTGGGGTTTGCTGTGACCAGCTGAGTCTTGGACCCGACGTCCCTGCTGTATTGACTGGAGAGAGGCGATAGGTTGCATCTGAAAGAAACAGAACCGCACAAGCTGTTTTAAAATCTATTCTTCTTGTTCTGGCACAGAATTTTAAAAAAACACACAGAAGATTTCCTATCAACATATGAGCGCTCACAAATGTTCAACAGCTCCTTTTCCTACCCACAGTGAGATTCTCTAGTGCAAGACCGACATATGGATATATGGGACAAGGACTTCTTGGTGGTGACTCCAAGAGCGCAGAATTCCCTCCCCCATGTGGGGACTCTGGCACCATCCTTCTTGGGGTTTTCTTTGTAAACCAAATAGGTATGTCAAATAGGGCTGTGGCTCAGTGGCAGAGCATCTGCTTGGCATGCAGAAGGTCCCAGATTCAATCACCAGCATCTCCAGTTCAAGGGACCAGGCAAATAGGTGATGTGAATGACCTCTGCCTGAGACCCTGGAGAGCTGCTGCCAGTCTGAGTAGACAATACTGACTTTGATGGACCAAGGGTCTGATTCAGCATAAGGCAGCTTCATGTGTTCATGACCTGGGATTTGCAGGTTCAGTTCAGCCAAGAAGTTCATTTGGTTAACTTGGCTCAGTAGTTTTCTTCCAGCTAACGTCCCTCACAGGAGTCAAGTGTCACCTTAATGACTAATGGAATTTTATTTACGTCATTTATACCCAGTTTTTCTCCTCTCCTCCAGTGGGTCCTCACAACAACCCTGTGAGATACATTAGGCTGAGAGGGTGTGGATGGACCAAGGTCATCTAGCAAGCTTCCATGGCAAGGATTCAGACCTAGGCCCCTCAAATCCTAGTTCGAACCCAGCCGTTTTGAGCTTGTGGGCACTGTTCAAATTCTGACAAAGGACAGCGGGCACAATCTCAAACTGGCTGCCACAGGAACACACAAACACATGAAGCTGCCTTATACTGAATCAGACCCTTGGTCCATCAAAGTCAGTATTGTCTACTCAGACCGGCAGCAGCTCTCCAGGGTCTCAGGCAGGGGCCTTTCACATCAACTAATCACCTAGTCCCTTTAACTGGAGATGCCGGGGATTGAACCTGGGACCTTCTGCATGCCGAGAAAGATGCTCTACCACTGAGCCGCTGCCCCTCACCCATGCAGCTAAACACAAAATGTCAGGGAGCGAGGTTAGATATATCTGTAATAGTACCTCTTCAACATTTCAGGTAGAAGCTCTGTTTGACAGTATGCCTTTTTAATCTGCACAGCCGCTCAGATGTCCTGCTGGGCAAAAGCCCCATCTAGCCCTGCCTACTTTCTAAAGTACTTGGCAGGCGCCAGAAAAAATTCCAGCGTTGAGGACCCCTGCTTTAACTACTCTTGGCTCTCTTTCAACTTAGCACACCTCACAGGAGTCTTGAAGACTAACAGAATTTCATTCCGGGATAGGCTTTCATGGTCTAGAGCCCACTTCTTCAGACACAATGAAGAACAAGAGTTGGTTTTTATATGCTGACTTTCTCTACCACTTGAGGCAGAATCAAACAGGCTTTCAGTCGCCTTCCCTTCCCCACAACAGACACCCTGTGAGGTAGGTGGGGCTGAGAGAGCTCTTAAGAGAGCTGTGACTAGCCCAAGGCCACCAAGCTGGCTTCGTGTGTAGGAGTGGGGAATCAGACCCGGTTCTCCAGATTAAAGTCCACTGCTCAACACCATCCCTCTTAACCACTACACCACGCTGGTCTTAGGGTAGTTATGGAAGAAGGTTGGATGGAAACTTGTTGGATTTCTGGGGGTTTGTAGTTTTCTCAGCCTTCTGATCAGATCGGGGAGCAGTATGGTGTTACTGCAGTCGTCTTGTTTGGGGGCTTCCTAGAGGCACCTGGTTGGCCACTGTGTGAACAGACTGCTTGTCTTGATGGACCTTGGTCTGATCCAGCAGGGCCTTCCTTATGTTCTTATGAGCTTTTGTAAAACCACAGTTCTGAGCAAGGGCCAATAGCTGTTATCAGCCTACAAAGCAACAAACACTTTAGGGTTGCCAGGTCCCTCTTCACCACCAGTGGGAGGTTTTTGGGGCGGAGCCTGAGGAGGGTGGGGTTTGGGGAGGGGAGGGACTTCAATGCCATAGAGTCCAATTGCCAAAGCAGCCATTTTCTCCAGGTGAACTAGGGTTGCTAGGTCCCTCTTTGCCATCGGAGGGAGGTTTTGGGGCGGAGCCATAGAACCCAATTGCGGCCCTTTTCTCCAGGGAACTGATCTCTACCGGCTGGAGATCAGTTGTAATAGCAGGAGGTCTCCAGCTAGTACCTGGAGGTTTGGCAAACAACAAGTAACCAATGCTGAAACTATGAATTAGCAAACAACAAAGCAGCAATGCGGCTCACACTAGAATAGTAATTTACTGACTGTAAGACAATTCAAACATGCATATTACAACCATATACATAACCACACCGAAATAGAGTACAGTGTATTATAATACAAAGAAAAACAAACAAATGAAGGTTACTTTACGTGATGTAACCTTCATTCGTTTGTTTTTCTTTGTAATAGCAGGAGGTCTCCAGCTAGTACCTGGAGGTTGGCAACCCTAGAAAACTGCCACCTGCACAGCTGTCGATACTGTCGAAAAATGGCTTGTTTTAAATTGCAAACAAACCATCAATGCACGCTTTTTGTTTCTCTTTTCCTTTTCTTTTTTGCACTGGAATCAAAGCTCATTTCGCACCAGAGCTCATTGCTTATTTAGGTCGTTTTTGTTCTTCGCCTGAGCGACTCAGAGTTCCTGATATCTGGCTCCCAAGCGATCTCCCATCCAAGGTAGCTTGCTTGCACCACCATGCCTGCAGTTTGGGAAGCAGAAATGTTTTCTCTTCCCTCTGATCATTTCCCGGGCCAGCCGATGAGCAAATCACCCTTCTCCCCTTCATAGCTTTATTGTTCTATTGAACCATCAAACCAGCATCATTTAAAGCTGGCCTTCAAATGTTGTTATTTAAAGAATGCGCAACGGCAACAAAAAAATTCTCCCCCATTAGGGAATTTCTACATGCGGCACTGTGGCCTGTGAAGACACCAGCTGAGCATGCAGGTGGTAACTCGGCAAGAAACCAGATGCTCTGCTGAAAACCTTTTTTGCTCTCAGTCTACCCTACTGCTGGCTGAGCTGCTTGCATTGAATGGCACCAAACCCATGTTGCCCTTTCGCTATTCTTAGAATCACAGAGTTGGAAGGGATCCCCAGGGTCATCTAGTCCAGCCCCTTGCACAATGCAGGGAATTCACAACTACCTCCCCGCCACACCCCCAGTGACTCCTGCTCCATGCCCAGAAGATGCCCCCCCCCAAAAAAATCTCCCAGGATCCCTGGCCAATTTGGCCTAGAGGAAAATTGCTTCCTGACCCCAAAGTGGCAATTGGCACTACCCTGGGCATGTAAGAAAGGGCCACAAGAGCCAAGCACTGATACGCCCCTTCCTGCCCTCCCTATCATGATCTGCCTACATTCACAGACTCAGCATTGCTGACAGATGGCCATCTAGCTTCTGCTTAAAAACCTCCAAAGGACAGCCCACCACCTCCCGAGGAAGCCTCTTCCACGGAGGAACTGCTCTAACTGTCTTCCTAATGTTTAGCCAAAAGGCGCCGGATTGGGGATTGGCTCGCTCATGACCTACACAGACTCTATTTATAGACTGGCGAGACGCCCACAAAATGACAGAGGGGGTGAGATGCCAGTTGAAACATAGCCATAAAGCGAGGCTGCAGATGTACAGTTGGGGGGGTGCCAATCACACCTTCCGCCGTTCTTTGCCTACAGAGCATCTGCCTTCTTTAGGTATCTTTCTTTTAGTTCCTGGCAGGGCTCTTATGCCTTCAAAAACTGTTTGACCATCAAAATAAATTGTACAGAGATCTTTTTAAAAAAGTAATAGGTGAAGCTTCTGCCATCTGTGCATCTCTACGCTTGGATCGCTGCCTTCGCAACAGAGTGGTCTAAGGGTTAGTGTTGCACCACAAAGGCGATGGTTTATCTCCAGTCAGTCACAACACTCATGAGGTGACCATGGGCAAGTCCCTCTCTCGCAAGAACACGAGAACGTGACGGTAGATCACGATGGGTAGCCATGCCAGTCTGTCTTTAACGGTAGAAAAGAGCAAGAGTCCAGTCGCACCTTAAAGACTAAAAATTTCTGGCAGGGTATGAGCTTTTGTGAGTCACGTGAGAAGACTAAATTGAAAAGACTAAGAGGTGATGTGATAACCATCTTCAAGTACTTGAAAGGCTGTCATTTAGAGGATGGTGCCGAGTTGTTTTCTGTTGCTCCAGAAGGTCAGAACGGAACCAACGGGTTGAAATTAAATCAAAAGAGTTTCCGTCTAGACATTAGGAAGAATTTTCTAACAGTTAGGACGGTTCCTCTGTGGAACAGGCTTCCTCAGGAGGTGGTAATCTCTCCATCCCTGCAGGTTTTTAAGCAGAAGCCAAATGGCCATCTGTCAGTAATGCTGATTCTATGACCTTGGGCAGTTCGTGAGAGGGAGGGCACCTTGGCCATCTTCTGGGCATGGAGTAGGGGTCACTGGGGGTGTGGGGGGGATAGTTTGGAATTTCCTGCATTGTGCAGGGGGTTGGACTAGATGACCCTGGTGGTCCCTTCCAACTCTATGATACTATGAATAAATAATAATAGAATAATAAACCCAACAAGAGATGGATTGACTCAATAAAGGAAGCCACAGCCTTCAATTTGCAAGATCTGAGCAAGGCTGTCAAAGATAGGACATTTTGGAGGACTTTCATTCATAAAGTTGCCATGAGTCGGAAGTGACTTGACAGCACTACACACACACACAATAACCCCCACTCCCAGGAAGGAAGGAAGAATTTGCCGAATACCACTGACAAACCCATGACCTAGCAGGGATTTGAGCTAGGGTCCATCCCCTCCTCCATCACTCCAATCTCAGTCTCTGTGGGCCCCCATAACTGAAGCAGAAAAGGGGGGGAACTCCGGTGTTTGGAGGCCCAGCAATCTCCTTACCTGTGCTTCATTTTGAAAAGAAAATAAATCACTGAGGCTGGCAGAAAACTGCAGCCGGCAAGGGCACTTTTAGCAATTAGACGGCATCTAATCTAACATCCTTTCCCACTAATTAAATACAATGGGGCACATGTTAACTGAAAATTGTTCAGAGGATGACTCATACTTTACTCTCTCAACCCAGGTGGACATTTCTGGCCTCCGCGTCAGGCGTCCAGATTACATACGGGAGGGGGGGGGAGACGGCAAATGTGGATGCATCCAGCATGATTTACAACACGGAGAACCAAGTAATCCAATTCATATTATTTGATTCAATTTACATGATTAGATCTGCTTCACATCTGGGCCTAGCTGAACTGGGGTACTGGGAAGGTGTTAAATTGATTAGTGAAGGCAGGGGAGGGGGGAGATTGTGGTCATTAAAAAATATGGAAGGTCTAAAAGCCTAAATATACAGGATTTTCAGGATGAGGGCCTTCCTAAGTTGCTTCATGGAGCAGGTATTAAAATGTTTCTCCATGCCACACCATAAATTGTGGGCCTAGTAGAGTCTGAGTCTTTTGCTAGTGGCCCTATAACTTTGGTATTGAACCCATGAAGCTGCCTTATACTGAACGAGACCATTGGTCCATCAAAGTCAGTATTGTCTACTGAGACTGGCAGTGGCTCTCCAGGTTCTCAGGCAGAGGACTTTCACATCACCTACTGCCTGGTCCTTTTAACTGGAGATGCTGGGGATCAAACCTGGGACCTTCTGCATGCAAAGCAGATGCTCTACCACTGAGCCACAGCCCCTCCCCAACTCCGAGGGCTGAGGTGGGATCTCTGTGCCATCCCAAAGAGATCCCGAATGAAGTCTAATATATTTAGCTAAATCTGCAAATTACCACCCAAAAAATGGTCTAAACATCCCTCTCGTAGGTCAGTCTCTGAAGCAATGTCTGCTAGCGTGGTGTAGTGGTTAAGAGCGGTGGTTTGGAGTGGTGGACTCTGACCTGGAATCACTGGAGAACCGGGTTTGATTCCACCCTCCTCCACATGAGCTAATCTGGTGAACTGGATTTATTTCCCCACTCCTAATCTGGTGAACTGGATTTATTTCCCCACTCCTACACATGAAGCTAACTGGGTGACCTTGGGCAAGTCACAGCTCTCTCAGCCTCACCTACCCCACAGGGTGTCTGTTGTGGGGAGCAGAAGGGAAGGAGATTGTAAGCTGGTTTGATTCTTCCTTAAGTGGTAGAGAAAGTTGGCATATAAAAATCAACTCCTCTTCTTCTTCTTCATCATCCTCACAACAACCCTGTGAGGCAGGCTGGTTGAGAGAGAATGATGCCCCCAAGCCACGGAGGCTAATCTGAACTGGATTTGTTTCCCCACCCCTACACATGAAGCCAGCTGAGTGATCTTGGGCTAGTCACACTCTCTGAACCCCACCTACCTCACAGGGTGTCTGTTGTGGGGAGGGGAAGGGAAGGTGATTGTAAGCCGGTTTGAGTCTTCCTTAAGTGGTAGAGAAAGTCGGCATATAAAAACCAACTCGTCTTCTGCTCTAGCCACCCCCACACCATGCTTCATTAAAAATAAATCTCTATCATACATCCCTCCCCCCCACCATTATTCTAGATCTAGACTGAAAAGTCCCACGAATTCTTTAATCTCTCCACGTAGGGAAGGAATTCCATCTTCATGATCATTTTGGTTGCCAGGATGCGGAACTGCGGTCTCCAGTACCAGACTGAGAGTTGATTGAAATCGTCTCCCGCTCAGCTTTTCAAGAATTACCATGGAGAGAGGCGGCAGATTTCCATCCGTCAACCCCAGCTCCCTTCTGAAAACTTTCCATTGCGTTCGGGGGAACTGTCCATGGTATTTCATGCAGCCCGCTGGCCTTTTCATGCTGCCGTTTGTTACCAATCAAGGGCTAATTCAAGGTTGCACACTTCATCTGAGCCACCCAAAGGCATTCTCGTTGGTTTTTCTTTGATCGAGGAAGCAAGTGAGTGCAGTAATTTTTGGCTCATTCACAAAACTGACAAGATAGTTCTGGACACTTTACTGCATCACAACATAACCTAATTCGCAGGGCTGCCGGAGGTGGGTGGGGGAAATGAGTTAATCTTTGTGAATCATTTTGCCTTTTGAGCAACCAAACAAGTTCCTTTAGCTGTGTTTGGCGGTGTTAAATGCCACTGTGGCATAGTGGTTAAGAGCAACGGACCCTAATCTGGAGAACCGGGTTCAATTCCACACTCCTCCACGTGAACGGCAGACTCTAATCTGGAGAACCGGGTTTGATTCCCCACTCCTCCACACGAAGCCTGCTAGATGACCTTGGGCTAGTCACACTTCACTCCAAACCCTCTCAGCCCCAACTCACAAGGTTTCTGTTGTGGGGAGAGGAAGAGAAGGCAATCGTAAGCTGCTTCAAGACTCCTTAAAAGGTAAAGAAAAGTGGGGTATGAAAACCAACTCTTCTTCATCTTCTCTCCACTGACATGTGACCCAGGGTCTGTTCTGGCAAACCACATCTAGAAGGCATTTGATCCTTAAACTGGGGGGCGGGGCTCTGGCAGGGGCTTTTTCAGGTTGTGGGGGCCCCTAGGCAGACAGTGTCCAGGGACACCCATCTGCCTCCCACCAGGCTTTCCTCATGCCTCCCTTTCCATCTCCACACCTGCAAGCTTTTCCCTGGCTGTGCGTCCTTCTCCCACTTGCAAGCCCTCCCTCTACCCAAGCCCAGTCGATTGCACCACCTGCATACCCTTGAGAGCCAGTGTAGCATAGTGGTTAGAAGAGGTGAACTCTAATCTGGAGAACCCGGTTTGATTCCTCACTCCTCCACTTGAGCGGCAGAGTCTAATCTGGAGGACTGGGTTTGATTCCCCACTCCTCCACATGAGAGGCGGACAATAATCTGGTGAACTGGGTTGGTTTCTCCACTCCTCCACCTGAAGCCTGCTGGGTGACCTTGGGCCAGTCCTTGGGAGGAGAGGGAAAACAAATCCAGTTCATGAGATGAGCCCCCGCCACTCATTTGGAGGAGGGGGGAATCAAACTGGTTCTCTAGATTAAAGTCCACCGCTCCAAACCACCGCTCTTAACCACTACACCACACTGGCATGAACATGTCCCTGCTCCAAAGAGCTTACAATCTTTTTTTAAAACTCACATTATTTACTCAAAGGGGGTGTTTACTAAGCTGTTACTGAGAGAAGAAGAGACAACTGCACAGAAGAAATCCTGATATTTTCATGGAGACAGATCACAATGGGTAGCCGTGTTAGTCTGTCTGCAGCAGTAGAAAAGAGAAAGTGTCCAGTAGCACCTTAAATGCTAACAAAATTTCTGGCAGAAGTGAGCTGTGACTCACGAAAGCTCATACCCTGCCAGAAATTCTTGTTAAGTCTTTCAGGTGCTGCTGGACTCTTGCTCTTTTCTACTGATATTTGCTGACGATCCCTTTATGTATTTCATTTCAGTACAACATTTCATTTCCAATCTCCGTGCATCCGCTCTGTTACTCATCCTTGCCAGGGCAAAGGTCGATTCTGAATTCCCATCCTACGATGAAACGGGATGATTGGCATTGATTGACATTTACAGCTTGCAAAAGTCACAGCATTGCAAAATCCCTCAAGGGCAGAGCACGTTCCCTGGCTTTCGACGCAGCCCAACTCAGACCACAAGAATGGTTAAGGCGTAACCACATCTAGATGGAACTCAACTCTTCCCTAAAGCTCCATGAACCTCCAAGGGGCCAATAACATTTTTTAATCTTTCACCCAGCTGGATTCGTGTGTTGGAGCAGGGAAACAAATCTAGTTCACCAGATTAGCCTCCACCACTCATGTGGAGGAGTGGGGAATCAAACCTGGTTCTCCAGATCAGAGTCCACCGCTCCAAACCACTGCTCTTAACCACTACACCACGCTGGTTCATGACATAGGATGATCTTGCACATGGGCTCATTACTTTATACATTGAATTCAAATGTTTTCGGTGTCATTTTTCTGTCTTTTTTCCAAATCTGGTTTGTGGCGATGTTTTTAAGCATATAATGCATTTGCAATACAAGCCATCCATGTGTAGATTGATAAAGGGCTACTGAGGATTTCCAGAGTTTTTGTCCCATTTACCTTTCCCCCTCTTCAAACACTTTTTTTAGATTAATTAATTAGTTCTTGTTCAGTTGCCTACTGACCAACCCATTATACTCAAGTTTAATGATCAATCATCAAACAAAGAATTGCCAGTGAGCCAGAAGCATGACATCACTTCCGGGGAAAGAGCTCTGCTCTCTAGGAATCCCTTGGAAACTCTGTTAAAAACTCTAGGAAACTCTATGATTCCAGCAGTTTCTAGAGAGGCGTGATGTCTCTTCTGGGGTTTTACAGAATAAACCCACCACCACCACCATAACTGAAATCCAGTATTGCAGCTGCGTTCTCAGCACAAGTTCATGTTGAACACAAATTCATATTGTTGGATAGGAAGATACACTTCAAGGCAGAATTCTTCCTAAGATAGGGTTGCCAGGTCCCTCTTCGCCACCAATGGGAGGTTTTTGGGGCAGAGCCTCAGGAGGGCGGGGTTTGGGGAGGGGAGGGACTTCAATGCCATAGAGTCCAATTGCCAAAGCGACCATTTTCTCCAAGTGAACTGATCTCTTATCGGCTGAAGATCAGTTGTAACAGCAGGAGATCTCCAGCTAGTACCTGGAGGTTGGCAACGCTATCCTAAGAGTTAAGATCCATACCTACTGTAGATTTAACAGAGTTTCACAAATTATACATAAAGTATCTTTGAGCCAACTCGTGAAACTTGCAAGCACATGCAAAGCTACAAAGCACACTGCCTCGGGAGAGGGACAAACGCTGGATTAGACGGTCCGTCTTGGTCCATTTATTATCCTCTCCTGAGAAAGCAGTCTGCTAAATTTCCACCACGTAATACAATTGGAGGAGGCAAAGTGGTCTCTTTCTCTCGCTGTTCGGTCTGATTAATTTCTGAAAGCAACCCCCACCCCCAGCAGTCTCTGGCTCCCTTGGAATACCTGAATGTTGGCATTGTAAAGATGTGGACCCTTACGGTTCCCGAAAAATGTCACTGCTTGGCCTGGCGGCCAAGAAAGTCAGGGCAAAGCAAAACACGAAAGGCGGTAAAGCTGGATAGAGCCAAATGGGCGTGTTTTAATTTCTTAATTTCCGTATTCATTTAATGATTCTGCTTTTGTACACTTTAACTTGTTGTTATATTGTTCTAGATTGTAACGGCCTATGGCATTATACAATAAACTTGATCAGATCTGATCTTTACAATGTAAAAGATTTAAGTACAAAACGAAATCCTGTTTGTTGGCAAACAAATTCTTTCACTGGTAGTGATAGATGACATTGAACACATCTTCCACATGAAAAATGGCCTCTAATAATAGGCTGGACCTGCTTTTTTGCACTAAAATCCGATCGTATAAGGTGGTCCCTAATCGCTTGAGTTTTTTTAAACCTATTTTAGGTAAAGAATTGCACCCAGGGATATCCCCAATTATGTGCCAATTATTGTAAATTATTGCTTTTATTGCTGGAGCTAAGTGTATATAAGTTAAAGAAAAGGATAATGATTTACTCTCATTGATTTTTTTATCTTTTAATAGCTGTACTTAAATCTTTTACTAATTGTGATTCAAAGGGAATAATTTATATCATCAAATGTGTTTGTAATTTAATTTACATTGGTAAAACCCTTAGATCATTAAAGTATAGGATAGGGGAACATCGGTCTAGAATTCGCAACAAGGTATTAGAGGCTCCCATGGTCCCCCACTTCATAGAAAAAGGACATAGAGATATTGATTTACAATTTTTTGCCATTTGGCAAATACAAAAAGGCCCCTATGTCAATGCTGAAAGAATCCTATGCCAGCAAGAGGCAAGGTTCATTCATTTGTTTCACTCTATCCATCCCTATGGGTTAAATTCAGCTTTGGATCTGTCTAGTTATTTATAAAATTAATTACAATTAAATTATTAATCATATTTATTGCATTTTAATTCATCACATTTACCCATTAAACTTGGTCTTGACGTCCTTTTATGTATTTATAGGAATCATGTTCTGTAATTTTTCTTAAAAGTCTGTTTAAAATATTTATATCTTAAAAATCAAAAAAATATATTTATACAATTAATTACATTGTCATAGAAGTTTACACAGGATACTTATCCCAGCAGACTTGAGTATCAACACCTGGTAGATGTTATTTAAAGAAAGGCCACAGTGCATGTTACTAAGAAATAGAGACTATGGGTCATGCCTGTGAACTGCAAGGCTGCAGTCAGGTAGGATAAGTTCACTATTATTCACAATTGTAATTACACAAGGGTGGGGGTGTTAGGCAATATTATATACTCATATGTTGTTAATGTTTTAGAAATGAATAAGGGCACAGTCTGATGAAGCGAAGTTTACTCTGCGAAACAAGGATAAGACAACCGGGAACTTGTAACCATATTTTGTGCCATAATTACCATAACAACAACAACGCGAAGTTACAGAAGCTAGCGTTTGAAACCGGCTTACCAGCAGGAACGGGATTGGAGCCACCGGACTGGTTTACGCGGGATCAGCAGACCGAGATTGGAAACAATCTTGATTTATACTGCCTGAGTTGTGGCGAATTGAAATATATCCAATAAGACTTTGCGACCCGACTGCTGGTTGTAAGAATGATTCCCCCGGGGGTTTGTATGTTCTGAGATGAATGTATTATTTGAAGAAAATTGTTTATGTACATAGAGTTTTAAGCCTATAATTTTCAACACGTTTAGGCTATTTGCAGCTCAGAACTTTAGTGAGAAGAGTGCTACGCATATACATGTGCATATTGCGAAAAAATATAAGTAAATTTGCATAAGTTAAAACGATCAGTGGCTGTGTACTGAAATTATTTCCTTAGGGATTTACTAACCTCCAGGTAGTAGCTGGAGATCTCCCACTATTACAACTGATCTCCAGCAGATAGAGATCAGTTCCCCTGGAGAAAATGGCTGCTTTGGCCATTGGACTTTATGGCACTGAGGCCCCTCGCCTCTCCAAACCCTGCCATCCTCAGGCTCTGCTGGTGGCGAAGAGGGACCCAGCAACCCTAACGCTGGGGATTCTTGCTGTAGAGAGACAGAGATGTCGTAGGAAGGTTGCAGAATCCCCCTCTTCGGAAATGTTCAAAATAAAAGCATTTGTTGACTAGCCGAGCTACAAAGCACACTGCCTCGGGAGAGGGACAAACGCTGGATTAGACGGTCCGTCTTGGTCCATTTATTATCCTCTCCTGAGAAAGCAGTCTGCTAAATTTCCACCACGTAATACAATTGGAGGAGGCGAAGCGGTCTCTTTCTCTCGCTGTTCGGTCTGATTAATTTCTGAAAGCAACGCCCCCCCCCCAGCAGTCTCTGGCTCCCTTGGAATACCTGAATGTTGGCATTGTAAAGATCAGATCTGATCAAGTTTATTGTATAACGCCATAGGCCGTTACAATCTAGAACAATATAACAACCAGTTAAAGTGTACAAAAGCAGAATCATTAAATGAATACGGAAATTAAGAAATTAAAACACGCCCATTTGGCTCTATCCAGCTTTACCGCCTTTCGTGTTTTGCTTTGCCCTGACTTTCTAGGCCGCCAGGCCAAGCAGTGACATTTTTCGGGAACCGTAAGGGTCCACATCTGATCACGAGTAGATTAATCTGTCAACATCAGATGATAATTGTGTGACGCTGAAGGAACGTTTGCCAAAAACTTGTTCCGGGGCTCGACACTGGAAAGAAAGGACTCTTGCCCACCCCCCCTCGGCTCTCCCCAACGCCTACAAATCACTGGGGGAAAGAAAAGAGGCCAGCTGCAAACAAAAAGGATGGGGGAGATGGAGGGGGAGGGTGACGCCACTGCCGGGCGGCCGTCTTACCGCATGACAAAGTCCGCTTGATCTATCTGTTTGCCACAGCCGCTCCTCTTCAGAATCCCACCGTTTCCCACCACGGAGCACGTCTTCAATGGCAGCTGGAATGGGGTTGCCTGGCAACAGAAAACAAGGCCCATATTTTTTTCCCCGTGGTCCAGCAACATACACAGGAGCTTTTGTCTGGAGACCTGGAGGCACCTCGGGAACCAGGGATGTGGGGCGAGCACTTGCAGATAGTGGAGGGGAATGAGAAAGCTGGAGTCTTTCATTGTCCTCTTCCCCAGCTCAATCCATAGTTCAATGCACAGTTCCTTCATTTCCTTTTACATGGGCTGTTTAGCCCACTTTAGGTTCTGGAGGGGAACAGGTTTTTTGTGAGGCTTCATACACCTTAAGGATAAAACTCTGTCCTGCCGCAGTTAATGCAGCTTTAATGTCTTTTTTTTTTTTTTGCTCCAGTATCTTTTGTTGTTGTTGTTGCTGTTGTGTTTTATCCTTTAGGTGTGTGAAACCTTTAAAATAATCCGTTTGCCTTCAGAAGCCAACACAGGTTAAAGATCATGTATGAAGAAGAAGTGTTAGTTTTTATAGGCCGACTTTCTCCACCACTTAAGGAAGAATCAAACCGGCTTACAGTCATCTTCCCGTCCCCTCCCCACAACAGACACCCTGTGAGGTAGGTGGGGCTGAGAGAGCTGTGACTAGCCCAAGGTCACCCAGCTGGCTTCATGGGGAGGAGTGGGGAAACAAATCCTGTTCGCCGGATTAGCCTCCGCAGCTCATGTGGAGGAGCAGGGAATCAAACGCAGTTCTCCAGATCAGAGTCCACCGCTCCAAACCACCGCTCTTAACCACTACACCACGCTGGCTCCCAGCTGTCTTCCAGCTGTCTGGATTTAGGGATGCCTGCCTCCAGGTGGGACCTGGGAATCCCCCGGAATTGCAGCTCATCTCCAGGCTACAGAGATCAGCTCCCTTGGAGAAAATGTATGCTTTGGAGGGTGGACTCTGTGGCATGGTACCCCACTGAGGTCCCTGTCCTACTTAGGCTCTATCCCCAAATCTCCAAGAGTTTCCCAACCTGGATCTGGCAACCCTATCCCCCCCCCATCCCCTGCCAGCGGCCAGGGGGGACCTTGCAACCCAACCTGGGCCATCCAGGTCAGGACCTATGACAGTTAGATGAAATCACATCCTCAGATTCCTCTGTAATCAGCATCCTCCACAGCTCTCATTTTAGTCTATGACTCTAAGAACATGCTTAGCCCCTATTATTATTCCAGCAGTCACATACAACAATATGGTTAAGCTAATTAAGGCTGATGATACAGCAAGAGCATATATTTCTTCATTATTTGCTGGCACTAGTTAAGTAATTATCCATATCCCCCAGACCTTGTTTCCATAATAAAGAAAAGGTATCTTTGAAAAGTGGCAATCCTATCTGGACTATATTCTTTCCTTAAGGAGAACTGGGAATGGCTTCTTCGTTTTTCCACTGCAGAATCATAGAGTTGGATGGGACCACCAGGGTCACCTAGCCCAACCCCCTGGACAATGCAGGAAATTTGCAACTACCTCTCCCCCCACACCCCCAGTGACCCCTACTCCATGCCCAGAAGATGGCCAAGATGCCCTCCCTCTCATGAACTGCCTAAGTTAATAGAATCAGCATTGCTGACAGTCTTAGGCCTGATGATTTTACACTCATGAGCATTCTGACAAGTGAGCTCCAACTCATGAAAGTTCACGCTGGAATAGATTTTGTTGGTTTTTAAAGTGCTAGTGGACACCACCTTAATGTTCCTGTAATAAACTAGCATAGTAACTCCTGTGGAATTTATTTCAGTATATTAATATAAAAGAGTGACAAAAGGATGCTTGTCTCGGTCACTCTTTTCCTGTGCCTGTGACAATGGTCAGCATTAGGCGTGTGCAAAAAAATTTCGGTAATTTTTGGGTTTATTGGGCCCGATCTTTATTGGTTCGGATTTATTGGGCCCAATTTCTTCAGGAAAAGTGAAATAAGCTGAATACCCATACTGGTAGATATGGGCATTTGGCTTATTTTTGGGTTTCCCAAATATATTCGGCCCTGGGGATGGTCATTTTTCAAGGTAGAGCCCCGAAATTCGCAGTGTAGCTTGAAGGGACTCTCCTTGCATGACCCCCAAAGTTTGGTTAAGATTGGGTCATAGGGCCCAATTTTATGGGGTTCGGAAGGGGTTGTCCCCCTCCTCCATTGAGAAATATTGTGAAATTTGCAATGATTTTCTATGGAGGGGGCGACCCATTCCAGACACCATAAAACCGGACCCCCTGACCCAATTTTCACCAAACTTCAGGGGTTGTGCAAGGAGAATCCCTTCAAGCTATGCTGTGAATCTGGGGGCTCTACCTCAAAAAATGCCCCCCAGGACCTGAACAAGCTGAATAATTATTCAGCTTTTTCCAGAATTGCCTATTCGGCTTTAGCTTTCTCCCCAGGTTTGTGCATTCGGTAAACTTGAACTGGAAATTTACCGAAATGGCTGATTTCGGGTTTATTTTTGGTTCTGGTTTATCAATATGCACAGGCCTAGTCAGCATTCATGGTCACTGGAGTGAATCACCACAAGCAGATCCTGCAGTTGTGGGCAGCGTGAATTGACAGGACAGCTCGCAAAATAACAGGTTCCGACTGTGATGAATAAGTCAGCAACGCAGAAAGCAATGCCAAGTCCTACACTATAGTATCTTCTCCAACCCCTCAGACACTCACTTGAAGGAGCTACAGCGAGCATTTTTGCAACTACAATATCCTGCTGATATGGCAAGGAAGATGATTGGAAAGGCCAGAACGATACCCAGGCACAGCTTGCTACAAGACAAGCCCAAAGAAAATGACAATGAAACACCTCTGGTGATGACATACAGTTCATAACTCAAGCCTGGCCATATTATTAATGACCTACAACCAATGCTGGATTGTGGCACTTCATATGAAGCTGCCTCATACTGAATCAGACCCTTGGTCCATCAAAGTGAGCATTGTCCATGCAGATGGGCAGCGGCTCTCCAGGGTCTCAGGCAGGGGTCTTTCACATCACCTACTTGCCGAGTCCCTTTAACTGGAGATGCCAGGGATTGAACCTGGGACCATCTGCATGCCAAGCAGAGCCACAGCCCCTCCCCTCGCTAGGGCACTGGGGGGCCGACCTTTTGTTGCTTACAGACAACCTGCTAACCTAAAACAACTCCTCACCCGCAATGATAAACTACTTAACAGGAGCATGGACTCTGGTACCAAGACGTGCAACAAACCAAGGTGCCAACTTTGCTCTCATATAGATCCTAGCAACACCACCACTGGGCCCAGCAACGTCAGCCAGACTGTCTCAGGTTCATACTCCGGCTCATCTTCTGATGTGATTTATGCCATCACATGCCAGCAATGCCCTTCCACCCTATACAATGGACAAACGTGCCAGTCCCTGCAACAAAGATTAAGTGGACAGAAGTCTGACATCAGAGACCACAACATTCAAAAACAGGTGGGGGATTTTAACCTTCAGTTGCTGACTTAAGAGTAGCAGTTCTCTTACAAAGGGATTTCAAATGGAGCTTAGAAAGAGAGACTGCTGAATTACAATTAATAATGAAGCTCAAAACAATGCATTCTCCTGGATTAAATGGAGACCTGGGATTCCTGTCTCATTGCCAATGCTGATTTCTCCATGCCTACTACCCCTCTGCATATCACACCAGGTCCAATCACGCCTGCTAATGCCATTTACCTGTATTGACATTTGCATGTATTGACCTTTGCATGTTATTGCCATTCGGTGTCTGAATTCACTATTCTCTCCTTAAGAATAGATGGACTCACATTCTAGCTGTATCTGAAGCAGAAAGCTGTGACTCACGAAAGCTCATACCCTGCCAGAAATTATATTAGTTTTTAAAATGCTATTGGACTCTTGCTCTTTTCTACTGCCTCACAGGGTTGTTCTGAGAATCAAATGGGGGAAACGACTCGGCATGCTGCTCTGTGGTTCTCCGAGAATGGACAGGGCAAACATCTAACACATTCTTTAAAAATCAAATAGCAACTATGTTGCACCGATTTAAAACACACAGCAAAGCTACATGGTATGCGTTTTTGATTATGTTCATTTCCTCCAGTCACTGGGAACATGTTATTAAAATATAATTGACATTTGAACTGTTATAGTCAAGGCTGAAGAGGACAGTGGCACCGAGTTCCTCAGAGTGCTTCCTGATTGATTCCCACACCCAAGAGGTGTGGGGAGGGGCTGTGGCTCAATGGTAGAGCATCTGCTTGGAATGCAGAAGGTCCCAGGTTCAATCCCCGACGTCTCCAGTAAGGACGAGGTAGTAGGTGATGTGAAAGACCTTCTGCCTGACGCCCTGGAGAGCTGCTGCCAGTCTGAATAGACAATACTGACTCTGATGGACCAAGGGTCTGATTCAGTAGAAGGCAGCTTCATGTGTTCACACGAATGTCATAAAGAGCTTCTGACTATTTTTTCAGGACAGCTTCCAAAAAATTCCTGCTGGTGAAGTTTTCTCTTGCTGCCTCATGGGAGGAGGAGTTAACCCTTCTGCCCCCATACCATTTTCATGTTGTCTACCAGCAACCAGGGATTGCTATTTGCATTCTGGCAGCTCAGAGATGCCCACTAGGGAGGGTATTCAGTTTCTCGTCCCTGCTGACAGAATCTGAAAATCCTTGCTTCAATTCTGCTTCTCCCTGGTGCGATTTGAACCCACAGTTCTGGATTTTTACATCACTTTCTGCTTCCTCGTACTGAACTTTTTTTCTTACAAACGTATTCATATATGTGTTATTTGTGTACTGATAAATTAGTACGCTATTTCACTATATACAGGTATCTGGACATCGCATATCCAGACTGATCCGAAAACTGGACCCTTTGAGCCAGCATGCAGGCAGATCCATGCTGCCTGCTTTCCACATTTCCTCTCATAAGAAGAAGAGGAGGAGGAGGAAGAGGAACAGGAAGAAGAGGAAGAGGAAGATGGGGAAGAAGAGTTGGTTTTTATATGCTGACTTTCTCTCCCATTTAAGGAAAAATCAAACCGGCTTACAATCACCTTCCCTTCCCCTCCACACAACAGACACCCTGTGAGGTAGGTGGGGCTGAGCGAGCTGTGACTAGTCCAAAGTCACCCAGCTGGCTTCATGGGGAGGAGTGGGGAAACCTACCCGTTTCATCAGATTAGCATTCGCCACTCATCTGGAGGAGTGGGGAATCAAACCCGGTTCTCCAGATCACCGCTGCAAACCACCGCTCTTAACCACTATGCTACGATGCAGTACACACATCATAGGTGGAGACTGAAAGCTTGCAGTTGTTCGTTTGCTGTTGCTGTTGTTTAACAGCTGATACAGGTATTCTGGTGAGATAGGGGAGGGGCTGTGGCTCAGTGGTAGAGCATCTGCTTGGCATGCAGAAGGTCCCAGGTTCAATCCCTGGCATCTCCAGTTAAAGGGCAGCAACAAATGGAATTTAGGAGAGTAAACATTTGGAGCATCAGACTAGGATGCAGGAGCGCCGAGTTGGAATCCCCACTTTGTCATGGAAGTTCATGGGGTGACCTTGGGGCCAGTCATTCTCTCAGCCTACCTCACAGGGTTGTTGTAAAAATAAAATGGAGTAGGGAACAATGTTGTAAGCAGCGCTGGGTTTCCATCAGGGAGAAAAGCTGGGTCTAAATAAATAAGGATGTGTCACTGGCAATCAAGATCAAGTTAATTCCACCACTCTTAATCTCTACACCTAGTGAGGAGGCCCTCCTCGCCCTTTAGATCTTATTTAGGCTGCTAATTATGAGCTTCCTGACTAAACATCTAAAAGAAAAATGCTTTTTTAAAAATGTACAGCCAAATTTCACATAAAATAGGAAGGGCTGTGGCTCAGTAGTGGAACATCTGCTTTGGACGAAGGTGTCCCAGATTTAATCCCCTTCCTCTCCATAGCTGGCGATATGAACAACTTCTTCCTGATTTCCCGAAGAGCTGCTGCCAGCCAGAGCAGTCAATACTGACCCTGATAGACCAATGGCCTGACTCGCTAGACAGCAGCTTCAATGTGTTGCTGTGAGTTCAGGATTGCATTTCACCTACATATTTTGGACTTGAAAGCAGAAGAGGGTTATAGGTCAGACTGCTGGACTTGATGGGCCTTGGTCTGATCCAGCATGGACTTTCTTATGTTCTTATGTTCACCTCCTATTGTGAGCCAGGACAATTGGTAGCATAAGCCCATTGGATCTCCAGACGACCAAGATCAGTTCTCCCGGACAAAATGGCTGCCTTGAAGGGTAGACTCCATCGCGTTTTATCCTAGGATGGTCCCTCCCCACCCCAAACCCTGTCTTATCCAAGCTCTACCCCCAAAATCTCCAGGCGCTTCCCAATCCAAAACAGGCAACCCTGTCGCAGGAGCAGCGGACAGGGGAATCGACTCGTGTCCGAACTGCACACCTGCAGGCTTTTTTACATGATTTCTTTCCCTCTGATCAGTGACAGCTACAAAAAGAATACAGCTCTTCTTTTAAAAATTGACTTTCTAGGTACTGAGACAGCGACAGACACCGCAGTTGCCAGCTACCTTCCTTCCTTATCAGATGGAGCAAAGCTTTGTCTATTCTTGGGAAGAAAGGTACACGGAAAGCTGATGCCGGTTCAAAGAGTATTTGAAGATGCGACGATCAGAAATCGGCTTCAAAGAACCCTCCGTTCTGAAATCCCAGCCTTCTGACAAAGACCACTGTAATACAGTGCCAGTGCGTGGGTGTTAGCAAAACGTAAAGGGTGTTGAACGCACAAATGCTGGAATGAGTTCTTTCCACCCGACATTGCCTTCAATTTTTTTTTATAATCACTGGACTGCAACCTGTATCCAAAGCCACTGTGGTTAAGAGCGGTGGTTTGAAGCGGTGGACTCTGACCTGGAGAACCGGGTTCGATTCCCCACTCCTCCACATGGGCGGCGGAGGCTAATCTGGTGAACCGGGTTGGTTTCCCCACTCCTACACATGAAGCCTGCTGAGTGACCTTGTGCAAGTCACAGTTCTCTTAAGAGCTCTCTCAGCCCCATCTACCTCACAGGGTGTCTGTTGTGGGGAGGGGAAGGGAAGGTGATTGTAAGCCGGTTTGATTCTTCCTTAAGTGGTAGAGAAAGTCGGCATATAAAAACCAACGCTTCTTCTTCAGTTTCTGATTAACAGTTATTCACATGCTTCCTTCCAACAGTTTCCCCCCCCCAAAAAAATGTCACAACTGACCACAGCCTCACACTCCTTGATATCTCCTTCAGCCTTTCCAGAATTTTACTTCTCCTTGGATTTCTCTCCACTATTTATACCCTGCTTTTCTCTCCACTGGGAACCCAAAGCAGCTTACAATGTTATTTTCCTCTCTTCTCTTTTACTCTTACAACAACTATTCTGTGAGGTAAGCTGAGAGAATAACTGGCCTAAGGTCAACCAGCAAGCTTCCATGGCAGAGCGGAGATTCGAAACCAGGCCTCCTAGATACTAGTCTGACACTGTAACCTCTAGACCAGGGCTTCTTAAACATTTTCCACTCGTGACCCCTTTTCACCTGAGAAATTTTTACGTGACCCCAGGTATATGGGCATATAAAATAGATATACAAATCAAGCATTTACTGATAATAAATCATAAAGAAATTTATTTTAAAACAATTATTTGGTATACATATTTTACTATTTATTAAAGAAGAGAGCAAATTTGCATACTAATGAGATGGACGTGCTTGTTTTGCGACCCCCACATTCAGTTATGTGACCCCATATGGGGTCGCGACCCACAGTTTAAGAAGCTTTGCGCTAGACCACGCTGGACCTTTGTTAAGGCTGTTCATACAATCATAGAGTTGGAAGGGACCACCAGGGTCATCTAGTCCAACCCCCTGCAAAATGCAGGAAATTCACAACTACCTCCCTCACTCACAACCCAGTGACCCCTACTCCATGCCCAGAATATGGGGGGAAACCCTCCAGGATCCTTGGGCCAATCTGGCCTGGACGAAAATGTCTTCCTGACCCCAAAGTAGCAATCAGCATTACTCTGGATATGTAAGAAAGGGCCACGAGAGCCAAACACTCCCAATTCCCGAGTTTACCATGGGCATATACCATTTTTAAAAGACATGTTTGGTTTTTACTTTTGTCCGCAATTAATATGCTATAATGTATATGATGGAAATACACTATTGAAGAATTCAGTGTTTACAACATTATAAAGTCTGACTCGATATCCTAATACGCTGGCTATTCCTATTGTGAGACAGTTTTCTTCCAAACAGTACACTTGCTTTCATTTACTAATGGTTGTTTTCTATTTCCAACTTTTATTTACCCTACTCCCCAGATGGCAAAAACGAATATTCAGGTGCTAAAGCAGAATAGGGTCTCTCTCTCTCTCTCTCTCTCTCTCATTATGGGGCGTTTTCACAATTTTGGTTGTAGAAAACTAAAGCGTTTTTCCTTTGAGGAGCACCATTACATTGTGCAATAGACACCTGCCAAAAACAATGCACTCAGCTGTAGGCATAGAGGGGAGCTAATTACCAGCAGGATGTCACTTCCTAGTCCAAGGTCCATTCCACAAACGCCTCCCCTTCCTGTCAGATCATTTCCTCCCTCCCAAATTCAAACTTTGCCTTTACATTTCCTGCCTGACACCACTTTCTCCTGCCCTACACCCCTCCTTTCCCTCCTCCGTCATTGCAGGGGGATCAGCGGGGGAGGGGGATCTGTAGGGTTATCAACCTCCAGGGACTAGCTGGAGATCTCCTGCTATTACAACTGATCTCCAACCGATAGAGATCAGTTCACCTGGAGAAAAATGGCCGCTTTGGCAACTGGACTCTATGGCATTGAAGTCCCTCCCCTCCCCAAACCCCGCCCTCCTCAAGCTCCACCCCAAAAACCTCCCGCTGGTGGCGAAGAGGGGCCTGGCAACCCTAGGGATCTGCCACCACCACTGCTTAACAAGGATCCACTGGATCACCTTCTGTGCATCGGTGAAAATAAGTGTTCAGTCTCCATCTCATTAGATAGATAGATAGATAGATAGATAGATAGATAGATAGACAGACAGACAGACAGACAGACAGACAGACAGACAGACAGACAGACAGACATTTCCCTCTTCACTCTGAATACGGGTACAGGATTTACATGTCTTGTAATTTCATTTCAGGTGGATAATTGTAAAGGTAATTTTAAAGGGAGATACTGGATTACGTTGCAGGTTTTTCCCCCCGCGGAGCCTGGGGAGGGTGGGGTTTGGGGAGGGGAGGGGCTTCAATGCCATAGAGTCCAATGGTCAAAGCGGCCATTTTCTCCAGGGGAACTGATCTCTATCGCCTGGAGGTTAGTTGTAATCCCAGAGGATCTCCAGCCACCACCTGGAGGATGGCAACCCTAGATTGAGCTGAGGTTTGTCTTTGAATGCTGAATGTGCAAACCAATTTTTATTCCAGACTATGAGTCTTAAAGGGATTATTTTTAAAAAAATATGTTTTATTAAGAAAAAATAAGACATACATACAACTCATACATTCAAGATGTTGAATCTTCCAAAGGATGCCAATATTTGAAGCAATTTAGCATCATATTATTCTCATAAAATAACATAATTACTATCAATATTCTGTGTTATTCTTATTTGATCAGTGTATTAGTCATTTTATTGATTCTATTTTATAGAAGTCGCCTTCAAAGCTACCCTACATATTGCTACCATTTAATTATATCCCTGCTAAATAATTCTTATTATTCCTGTTTAGCTTTGCTACTTAATTGTCTTAAAGGGATTCTTAAAGGGAACAATTACCGCTTGCCTTGTCCTCGTGAAAACTGGGTTGAGCTGGGCTAGGTGAGCTCAATGCAAAATATTTTCCTGAACATGGACATTAATTTTAATTAGCCATCAATGTGCAACAACATGCTTTGCCTCGAGCCTAGAGACATTTGGAACAAATGTTAATGTATATATTCAGGGCAATATTCTGGCATTGCCCCTTATTTCCCTCAGGAGGCAGAAATGTCTACAAGCGTTCAAGTAGAAAAAGACGGGCTAGGCTAAGAACAGAGTTCATAAAAATTGAAGGAAGAAGGCCCAGCATTCAAAGAGATCAGAGTATCATCAACTTTGCAGAAAGCATATGGAAACTAGGCCAACCCCACACAGATTGGCTTCTTTATTCTTCTTTGGGTCTGGTTTTCATTTGTTCTCTGCCCAATGCGTTCCAGCATCTTGGACTGCTGGGACCTCTGGCTATATTCTGTAATAACATCCACATCTTACTATGGCGCTCATGCATATTTCCCCCCCCAACCGACAGTAACATTTCATGCCCGTGAAAATGTGGGGCCTTGCTTTCAAAAACTCATGCAACCATTAAATTGGTCGATCATTAAAAGGCTGCGGCTAAAACAACAAAATGCTCCTTTTGAGTTTCCTCAGTTCACAATAGGGTTGCCAGGTCCCTCTTCGCCACCGGCGAGAGGTTTTTGGGGCAGAGCAGGAAGAGGGCGGGGTTTGGGGAGGGGAGGGACTTCAATGCCATAGAGTCCAGTTGCCGAAGCAGCCAATTTCTCCAGGTGAACTGATCTCTCTCGGCTGGATAGAGTTGTAATAGTGGGAGATCTCCAGCTAGTACCTGGAGGTTGGCAACCCTAGTACACAATGAAACTGTTTGGTTTGTTTTTTTAATTTACTTCATTTTATATCCTGCCTTTCTTCCCACTGGGGACCCAACTGGTGTACATGGTTCTCAGTTTTACTCTCACAGCCACCCTGTGAGGTAGGCTAGGCTGAGAGCATGTGACCGGCCTGAGGTAGCCCAGCAAGCCCCCATGGCAGAGCAGGGATTTGAACCTGGGTCTCCCAGATCCTAATTTGTCATGCTAATAACTACACCATTTTACCACTACACTGTATATTTATTTTAAAAAATCTCCCTTCTCTCTCCCTTCTAACACTATTCAGAGTTAAAATGTTGAAGTCTACCTGGAATGTCGCAGCCAATTTCAAGTTGATATTTCTGTATTTAACAAAGTTGTTGCTTTAGAAACTACTCTGACCATCTACCCCAGAGGGTTTTACTACAGAGATTTGAAAATTCCTAGCAGGGATGCCAACCTTCACATGGGACCTGGGAATCTCCTGCAATTATGGCTCATTTCCACACTACAGAGATCAGTTCCCCTGGAGAAAACGGATGCTTTGGAGGGTGGGTTCTATGGAACTGTACCCCACTGAGGTCCCTGTCCTCATCAGGCTCCATCCCCAAATCCCCAGGGGTTTCCCAGCCCAGATCTGGCAACCCTACCCCCCCATCCCCTGCCGGTGGCCTGGGGGGGACTGTCAGGCATGGCCTGAGAAAGGAATGTTGTGGTTTCTCCAGCTGCTGGCCAAGTCCAGCTCTAGCCCTGCAAACAACGTGTTTAGACTGAACTCTGTGGGAATGCCGGTAGAATCCTACCTCCCTGACAGCTCCTGGGAGGGGGGTTGCCACAGCATCCAGATCTACCCCGATTTGCCCTATGCTCTTCCATATATGCCCTGTACTGTGCTTGTAGTTTTCATTAGTGTCCATCTGACTCTTAGCTTCTGTTAACCTGTGGATTTCCCAATAAATCAACTCTCTTTTGGACTACTTGTCTACGGATGTCTGTTTATGGGATTATCATGGGACAAGAGCTGACATTTGGACACTAATCCTCCAAACTATATTTTTATCCCTGGCTGGAGCCCTGGAGGGATCACCGGGATTTCGGGTTGGAGCTAAGGATGTGCTCCCCGAGGGTGTTTCCCCTGGCTGGAGTCCTGGGGGTTCGCAGGGAGGTCGGGTTAGAGCTTTGGGTCGGCTCCCCGAGGATTCGGATTTACTGCGTGCTATCCTTGAGGAGGCGCAGCGGACTCAAGCTGAGTCCAACTGACTGACTGGGTTAGTCGTGGAGCAGTGGCATCGACTGGTGGCAGCGGCCCCCTGGGAGACGCAGGACGCTGACCTCCGCGCCCACAACAAACTGTGGTGGCTGGACACCTTGCTGGAAGAGATCCGGTTGGTGCAAGAGGACTTAACGCTTCTAACCCAGCTGTTTACCAAGGCAGCATCCCGCGGGGAGCAGCGGGAGCCGGCAGCCCCGATCCGGGTGCCCGTTTCCCCGTTCCCAATGGTGGGAGCGGAAGGGAGAGATGTCCCGGACCCCAGCCAGCACAGCCGGGACGTGCAAAACGCAGCCGCCAGGACTGTATTGTCCCTTATGGATTTACCGCCAAGCACGGCGTCGGAGGACGATGTGGGTTAAGGTACTGCATCCAGAGTTTGGCTCTTCCTCCATGGAGCTTGCCCGCCAGGTTTTACCGTTACTGGGCAATCATAAGGAACTTCAAGTGTTTAGCTGATTCTTTGGTGGTGGCCGCCATGGCAGCCCGGGCCGCCGCTTTGGAAGTGGCTCAAGCGCAAGCTGCTCGGCAACGGGCCGCAGAGCAACTTTTGGCGGAGGCGACCGCCGCTCAGAAGAAGGCAGTCCTGGAGTAGGCAGCCATAGCCACTAGAGCACGACCGAAAGGCGGGGGGGGGACTGGAATGGCCCTCGTTTTTGTTTTCTCCGGAGCCCTATCTGCCCCGGGATGTGGCCCGCCGGCGGCTTGCCTTCGTGCCTGACGTACAGGATTACTTTGGTGAGGTTGAGCCTGACGAAGAGGACTCAGACGACTGGAATACAAACCTCTGTGTTAGCCAAGCCTGACAGACTGGGGGGGCTGAGGAGGAGATACATGTTCTGAAGTATCAGAACCAGGAACTATTAGAGCGTATGGCCCAAATGCAGGACCAAATGGACGTGCTAGTGCGCAAGTACGGTCGCTTGCAGCAGGCCCAAACCGTACCCCAGCCCGTACCAGTGCAGGTACCGCCACCCCCCCCCAGGGCAGGACTGTTGCCCTTTGCTGAATATGCTTACAATAATTCTGTGCACCAGTCCACTGGATTTAGCCCTTTTCGAGCCGTGTATGGACAAGACTTTGGCCCCATCGGCCATATTGGTATTTCAGGGGAGGAGGGAGGTGGCAATGTGGCTGACTGGGTGCACACAATTCAAACAACTTGGCCGTGGCTGATAAAAAATCTAGAGCGAGCCAAACGTAAATATAAGGCTCAAGCTGACAAACACCGTTCGCCAGGTAAAGAGTACGGGGTGGCAGATGTGGTTTATCTATCCACCAAGAATCTACGGTCAACCCGCCCACGTGGCAAACTCAGTGCCAAATATGTGGGTCTGTTCCCCATTTCCCAGATCATCAACCCGGTGACTGTAGAACTCTCACTCCCCAAATCACTGAGGCGAATTCAATGACAATGTTTCATGTCAGTCTATTGAAACCGCATGTTCCCTCCCCGGAGTGGCATCCTGAACCACCGATTGAGGCGCCTGTGATGGGGGGGGGGGGAGAGGAGCATTTTGAAGTTGCAAAAATCCAGGACTCGCGTATCCATCATGGTTCTCTCCAACATCTGGTTCGCTGGAAGCACTTCAGTTCTGCTCAGGAATGTTGTGGTTTCTCCAGCTGCTGGCCACGCCAGCTCTAGCCCTGCAAACAACGTGTTTAGACTGAACTCTGTGGGAATGCCGGTAGAGACCTACCTCCCTGACAGCTCCTGGGAGGGGGGTTGCCACGGCATCCAGATCTACCCCGATTTGCCCTATGCTCTTCCATATATGCCCTGTATTGTGCTTGTAGTTTTCATTAGCGTCCATCTGACTCCATCTGACAGCCTGTGGATTTTCCAATAAATCAACTCTCTTTTGGACTACTTGTCTACGGATGTCTGTTTATGGGATTATCATGGGACAAGAGCTGACAAGGACCTGGTAACCCTAATTCCTAGAGATCTGAAAACACTAGAGATTTGAACATTCACTTTCTGTTCCAAAACGCCACTGTTTCCCCACACCTCTCCCCACCCGCCGCTTCAGTGAGTGGAGGGGCAGAGAGAATCACTGGGGGGGTCCTCTGCTGGAACCAGGTAAGTGGTAACTGTTCAAATCCCCCCCCCCTCGAAAAATTCTTACCAACAGAACCATTCAGAAAGCTGAATGGCTGAAAGATAAAGCAAAGCTTTGACTTCTCTCTGCCTATTAACACATTTGTTCAATAAATCAACACACAGTATTTAACCTCTATTAAACTACTGGGGGGGGCAGTATGTTTTTTTTTCTTGGTTTTTTTCCTCGGTTAATTTTTAAGCATATTTTTTCTTTAGTTAGTTTAAATCCATGAGTGGATCCCATCAAAATATTAATCCTATGCACGGTCACTTGAGACAGGTAGGGTTGCCAGGTCCCTCTTCGCCACCGGCGGGAGGGTTTTGAGGCGGAGCCTGAGGAGGGTGGGGTTTGGGGAGGGGAGGGACTTCGATGCCATAGAGACCAATGGACAAAGCGGCCATTTTCTCCAGGGGAACTGATCTCTGTCGGCTGGAGATCAGTTGTAATAGCAAGACATCTCCAGCTACTACCTGGAGGTTGGCAACCCTAGACGTAGGCTTTCTAGGCCTTCCACAATAGCAGGCAAATTCCATTGCTCAGAGAGGCAGCTAGACAATAGACTAGGGTTCCCAGTTCTGGGTTGAGAAATAGCTGGATAATTTGGGGGTGGGGCCTGGGAAGGGCGGGGATTGGGAAGGGGAGGGACCTCAGTGAGGGGGGGTAATGCCATAACGTCCACCCTCTGAAGCAGCCGTTTTCTCCAGGGGGACTGATCTCTGTAACCTGGGGACCAGCTGTAATTCTGGGAGATCTCCAGCCACCACCTGGAGATTGGCAACCCTAGTGGTGACACTGCTGAAGCCACATCCACACTACTCCACATCCCCAGCCTTCCCACCTCATTGGGAGTCAGAAGTGCCTACGGTTTTCAACATGTTCAGAGACACTCTCCTTCCTGGTATAATTTCATGCTCCAAGGCTGAACTCTGGAACCTCACATGTTTCGCCCCCTCAACAAAACTCCTAACAGCCATCTAGCTCTGGGTTCACATGAACACACATGAACACATGAAGCTGCCTGATACTGAATCAGACCCCGGGTCCATCAAAGTCAGTATTGTCTACTCAGACCAGCAGCGGCTCTCCAGGGTCTCAGGTGGAGGTCTTTCACATCACCTACTTGCCTGCTCCCTTTAACTCAGGGATGGGGAACCTCAGGCCCGGGGGCCGTATGCGGCCCCCGTGGACATTTTCTGCGGCCCTCGGGAGCTCCGGGGCCGGGGGTGTGGGGGGGGAGGCGTGGAGGTTGGGGCCTGGTCGCGTGGGGCCAGCGTGCACAGGTGTGTGTGTGGGGGGGAAGGCTTTTCTTTATTTTCTTCTTTTTCTGTCATTCTCCTTTCTCTCCCTCTCTTTGTCTGTCTCCCTCCGTCCTTTTCTTTCTTTCTCCCCCTCCCTCCATTTCTTTCTCCCTTTCTCTCTCTTTTCCCCTCCCTCCCTTTTCCTCTTTCTCTGTTTTCTTTCCTTCCTCCCTTCCTTCCCTGTGGACTGGCTGCCTCCTGGCGCCTCGTTTGCTCAGGCCTACTGCTGGCTGCCCTCCCGCCTGGGAGGGGGGGGAGGACAAGGGAGCGAAGGCGCCCTCCAGGCCTTCGCTGCGTGGTCTCCCCTGGGGTTGCCAACCTCCAGGTGGTGGCTGGAGACCTGGAAACCGTAATCTCCCCCCCCCCGGGAGATCTACACCTGGCTATGGCCCCCGAATAATGTTATAAATGCGCAAATGGCCCTTGGCAGGAAAAAGGTTCCCCACCCCTGCTTTAACTGGAGATGCTGGGGATTGAACCTGGGACCTTCTGCATGCCAAGCAGAGGCTCTACCACTGAGCCACAGCCCCTCCCCCTTGCCTTTGGAACTTAGGGTTGCCAACCTCCAGGTACTAGCTGGAGATCTCCTGTTGTTCAACTGATCTCCAGCCGATAAGAGATCAGTTCCCCTGCAGAAAATGGTGACTTTGGCAATTGGACTCTATGACATTGGAGTCCCTCCCCTCCCCCAAACCCCGCCCTCCTCAGGCTCCACCCTGAAAACCTCCTGCTGGTGGTGAAGAGGGACCTGGCAACCCTACTGAAACTCTATCCCGCCCGCCTTACCTTCTTTTAGGTGCCAGGCTAAAACATTCTGTTTTATTTAGGCTTTTTTTTTATGGTCAGCTTCTGGTCCAAAGATCATTATACTGACAACATTCTAAGCTGCTCAATGTGTATTTTATGCCACTGCTAATTCCCTGGCTTGTTGTAATGTTGTTGGCCTGTTTTTTAACGGGTTTTTAATGGTTGTTTTTTAATGGCTTTGCATTATCCCAGCTACAGGCCACTTCGAACAGGTCTCTGGAGAGGTGGCATACACATTTTCTAAGTAAATCGCTGCTAAATAACTTTAGGGAGGGAAGGCAGCATGGCAAAGCCCGATCCCGTCAGATCGCAGAAGCTAAGCAGGGTCAGCCCTGGTTGGTCGAGACCAACAAGGAAAACCAGGGCTGCTATGCAAAGGAAGGCACTGGCAAACCACCTCTGTTCGTCTCATGCCTTGAAAACGACATAAGAAGTCGCCATAAGTCATCTGCGACTTGATGGCACTTAGGACACACACAAATAACTTTACCTGAGAGAGTAAAAAACAATGGAAGGAAGACCTCCCATCTGCTTTTATGGGACATCCTTCCCTCTGGATGGTGGTAAGGGGTTCAATCGTATTTGGGCCTTCTCTGGGCATGGTTCTGAGCTGTGGTTAGGGTTGCCAGGTCCCTCTTCACAACCGGCAGGACGTTTTGGGGGCAGAGCTTGAGGAGGGTGCAGTTTAGGGAGGGTCCAGGATCAGAGGAGCATGCCTACTATATTAGGTGCTGTGGAACACAGGCAGGATAATGCTGCTGCAGTCACACATGAAGCTGCCTTATACTGAAT
Source organism: Euleptes europaea (assembly GCF_029931775.1). Taxonomy (NCBI): domain Eukaryota; kingdom Metazoa; phylum Chordata; class Lepidosauria; order Squamata; family Sphaerodactylidae; genus Euleptes; species Euleptes europaea. The sequence continues at coordinate 113,591,984 of NC_079314.1, read as the reverse complement.
CAGACCCTTGGCCCATCAAAGTCAGATTGTCTACTCAGATTGTCTACTACAAAGTCAGTATTGTCTACGCGTCTTATTTGTGGGCTTCCTAGAGGTACCTGGTTGGCCATTGTGTGAACAGACTGCTGGACTTGATGGACCTTAGTCTGATCCAGCAGGGCCTTTCATATGTTCTTACGTGCTTAAGTCCAATTGCCAAAGCAGTCATTTTCTCCAGGAGAACTAATCTCTATCGGCCGGAGATCAGTTGTAATAGCAGGAGATCTCCAGCTACTACCTGGAGGTTACTGTAAACGTGAAAACCTGTGCTGGATTAGTTCTTCACAGACTACCTGGAGGTTGGCAATCCTATCTGTGGTGCCCTGGATGTCAACAAGATGACACTCTGCCTTGCTTTACCCTACCTTCCCACCCCAAAATTACATGCTGCCCTCATAGATGCAACAAATGCCTGTGGAGTGTGTTGAACATCCTGAATCACAATGAGGCTTTCCAGGTGCCTGCTAATAGCAGGCAAACTCCTAGTAATTGTTGTCGATCCCCACCAGTGCTCTACTGGTCGGCAGTGGAAGCAGGCAGACAACACGGGGGCAGTGATCTTCGTTGCCACTCGATTATGTCATTTCCGGAGTGACCTGGAAGTGCTGGCACTGCACTGGGATGATGCTCTAACAGTTGCCCCCAAATTCCATAGAGTTTGGCGGCAAGTGCTAGAGCGTCACCCCGGTGCAATGCTGGCACTTCCTGGTCATGGCAGAAGTGACATCATCACGGGGCAATGAAGATTGCTGCCCCCTCTGCAGTTAAGTACCCACTTTCCCCATCTCTTGCTGGTTGCCAGGCCATGTCAGTGCCTGGCAACCCTAATAGGGTTGCCAAACGCCAGATGGTAGCTGAAGATCTCCTGGAATTACAACTGATCTCCAGGTGATGGAGATCAGTTTCCCTTGGGAGAATGGCTGTTTTGGAGAGCAGATTCTATGGTGTTATTCTCCGCTGAGGTCCCTCCCTTCCACAAACCCTCCCCTCCCCAAGCTCCATCCCCAAAATCTCCAGGTATTTCCCAACCCAGAGCTGGCAACCCTAAATCACAGAGTAAATGCAACAAATTATTACTACTACTGCTAAAGACCTAAACAAATACTGAATCTCTATTCCTGTAGGTCTCTTGTATAAGAATTCTGCCTCAAAGCACAGGGGCGGCGGGGATTGTGACAGGACCCGGAGATAAGAAAACACAGAAAAATACTATTGTAGTGATAAGCAACCAGAATCAATTGAGCACAAAGCACAAATAATCTTATTTTAGGAAGAGAGACAGTCAAAGCAGAGGAAAACCTATTAGTGGTTACTAGGCAACCTCAGAAGCAAGGAAGCACTTGGACAGTTGCTCAGCGCTTTGGGTTCCTAGGAGAAGAACATCAGAGTAGCCAAGCTGGATCATACCAAGGGTCCGTCAGTTGCCAAGAGGTTGCCAGCAACACACGGATTCACTCCCCGTGTGTCCAGAAGTGACGTCGGCATGTTGCCGTGGGACATTGGGGAAGCTTTGGCATTTGGACAAAATTCTATAGACATTGCTGATGTCACTTCCAGATCCACAGGAAGTGACATCAGTAGCCAACTTAACCCCGGTTTTCCACCATTCTTCCCCAATGGCCAGCTGACTGATGGTGGGGAAGCCCCATTGGCAGTGGGGGACCCCCCCTCCCCAACCTCCAGCAGGGGTTTGGGAAGAAGAAGAAGAAGAAGAAGAAGAAGAAGAAGAAGAAGAAGAAGAAGAAGAAGAAGAAGAAGAAGAAGAAGAAGAAGAAGAAGAAGAAGAAGAAGAAGAAGAAGAAGAAGAAGAAGAGTTGGTTTTTATACCCTGGTTTCCTCTACCTTCTATGGAGACTCAAACCAGCTTACAATTGCCTTTCCTTCCCCCCCACCAACAGACACCTTGAGAGGTAGGTGAGGATGAGAGAGTTTGGAGAGAACTGTGACTAGCCCAAGGTCACCCAGCAGGCTTCAGGTGGAGGAGTGGGGAAACCAACCCGGTTCATCGGATTAGAGTCCGCCGCTCATGTGGAGGAGCTGGGAATCAAACCCAGTTCTCCAGATTAGAGTCCACTGCTTCTAACCACTACACCATGCCGGCTCCTATGCCTAATCCCTTCCACCATCCTGTTTCCAGTAATGGCCCATTGGGAGCCACAGGACACCCACAAGCAGGGCCCGCTAACAGCAGCCCTAAGTTACTGACTACTCCTCAGCATCTGACAAACACAGGTCGCCATGCTCCTTAAAATGGAGGCCCCATTCAGCTGTTCAGAGCCAGCGCGGTGTAGTGGTTAAGGTGTCAGGCTAGGATCTGGGAAACCCAGGTTCAAATCCCTACTCAGCCATGGAAACGTACTGGGTGACTTGCCAGTACTTGCCAGTCACACACTCTTAGCCTCGACCCTGGCAAGTTTTTGGATGGGACACCTCCAAGGAGTACCAGGGTTGCTACACAGAGGCAGGCAATGGCAAACCACCTCTGAACGTCTCTTGCTTTGAAAACCCTATGGGGCCGCCATAAGTCAGCTGTGACTTGACGGCAGAAAAGAAATCCAGCTGTCATGGCTCATGCACAGTGGTAGACCTATCCTCCATATACGTGTCCAATCGTCTTTTAAATCCATCTAAGCCAGGGCCACCACCACACCTTGCAGCAGCAAGTTTCCCAAGTCAACCATTCATTGCGAGAAACAATACTGCTGAGTTGGTTTTTATATGCTGGTTTTCTCTACCACTTAAGGAAGAATCAAACCAGCTTACAATCACCCCCACTTCCCCTTCCCACAACAGACACTCTGTGAGGTAGGTGGGGCTGAGAGAGTGTGACCCAGCCCAAGGTCACCCAGCTGGCTTCATGGGGAGGAGTGGGGAAACCAACCAGGTTCTCCAGATCAGAGTCCACCGCTCCAAACCACCACTCTTAACCACTACACCACGCTGGCTCTCCACAACAAATGACCCACATCAGGAAAAACAGAAATGTGTTCTGAAATTTGGGGGCATTTTGAGTTCTGGGAGGCAGCAGGAGAGGCAAGGGGAAAGAGAAAGAGCGGGTGAGCACGCCCCAAAGGCACTGTGACCCTTTAAACTCCTTTAAAACTTTACGGGGTTTTCACTGGGCGGTAGATCTGGCCTCTGAGCCTGGACGCCTGGTCTACCACCCATTGAAAACAGTGGTTGTTTAAAGGAAGTGGAGGAGGTAGGCCAGAGGGAGGAGAGAAAGACAGCAAGCATCCCCCAGCCGGGATTTATTTTTATTTCATTTCTATCTCGCCCCCGCCATAGTTTGGTGCCGCAAAGGGGTGGTACCAGTGGATGTGGTGCCAACGCTGCCCTTTAAATATCCCTTTAAACTTTAAATTCCCACAGTCGTCAACGGGCAATAGACCTAGCCTCCATCTCACCAAGTCGGCTGTGGTTCACGCAAGCTTAGAACACAATAAATTCATTTCCCTTGAAAGCATCATGAGATGCTCATTTTGTACACGTTGTACTGCTCAAATGGACAGGGCTGCATTTCCATACTGATTATTCTTTTAATACGAAACGTTGCGGTGGAATTTGAGAGATATGCATGTACTGACTGCTTTCTTTCTTTTCTTTAAAAAAATATGCAGTGTTATTGTGGATTTTAATTGCCTGGAAACCCATTTGCGATACTTTGACAGAATGGCAAAAATAAAGATTTATGAATAGATAAGTCGTGGCAATAATGCCAGTTTCTAAAAATGTGTTTTATACGAGAAGCAAGGTGTTAGCAGCTATATAATTCCACTTATCTAGTCCCAATATTTGTAGGGCTGCCAGGTCCCTCTTCCCCACCGGCAGGAGGTTTTTGGGGCGGAGCCTGAGGAGGACGGGGTTTGGGGAGGGGAGGGACTTTTTCTCCAGGTGAACTGATCTCTATTAGCTGGAGATCAGTTGTAACAGCAGGAGATCTCCAGCTAGTACCTGGAGGTTGGCAACCCTATATATTTGGCTGGTTCTGAGGGTGCTCTAAGCTTTGGGCCTTGACCCGAATGGCCCAGGCTAGTCCAATCTCATCAGATCTTGGAAGCTAAGCAGGGTCAGCCCCGGTTAGTACTTGGATGGGAGACGACTAAGGAAGTCCAAAGTTGCTACGCAGAGGCAGTTTATGGCAAACCACCTCTGTTTGTCTTCCCTTGAAAACCCTATGGGGCTCCCCATAACCTGGCTGTGACTTAATGGTGCTTTCTACCACCTAAGCTTTGGATTTCTTGCACTGATGGGGGGGGCGGTTGGAACGAGGCTGCTTCCAGGGTTGTCTGGTACCAATCCTAATGCAGAGTTTGAACCGAGGAACCAGGGGACGCTATGTCTACACACTTCCACTGTGTTGTGCCTTCTTCTCCGGTCCTCCCTGCCCTGATCTATACGGATGATGTCAACGTGGTGTAGTGGTTAAAAGCAGTGGCTTGGAGCGGTGTCTGATCTGGAGAACCAGGTTTGATTCCCCACTCCTCCACATGAAGTGGCGGACGCTAACCTGGTGAACTGGATTTGTTTCCCCACTCCTCCACACGAAGCCAGCTGGGTGACCTTGGGCTAGTCACAGCTCTTCTAGAGCTCTCTCAGCCCCACCTACCTCACAGGGTGCCTTTTGTGGGGAGGGGAAGGTGATTGTAAGCCGGTTTGATTCTTCCTTAAGTAGTAGAGAAAGTCGGCATATAAAAACCAACTCTTCTTCTTCTTCAATGTCAGGACAGCCAGAGGACCACTAATGCTCCATGCTATGCCTGGTTCCTGCAGGTGTATTGACAGAGCAATGCTCCGAAATGCATTAGATGTGAGGTTCTAAAATGCATGAGATGTGGGGTTCCAATTCATAGAATCATAGAGTTGAAAGGGACCACCAGGGTCATCAAGTCCAACCCCCTGCACAATGCAGGAAATTCACAACTACCTCCCCCCTCCACACCCCTAGTGACCAGAAGATGGCCAAGATGCCCTCCCTCTCATCATCTGCCTAAGATGATGATTCAGCCTCTTCCTTCTCTTTGCTCCCTGTCACTGGCCAAAAAGGAGGCTTTGCTTTTGTCACCTTAGCGGGATCTGCATCCTTGGATCCTATTTGCCCCATAGGTGGCCTTTCAACCAGCGTGATATTGGGAGGATTGACAGATCTGCTTTTTGTGGGGAGGGGCCATGGCTCAGGGGAAGAGCTTCCGCTTGGCATGCGGAATGTCCCAGGTTCAGTCCCCGGCATCTCCAGTTAAAAAAGGATCATGTAGGAGGTTATGTGGAAGAACTTCATCTGAGATCATGAAGAGCGGCTGCCAGTCTGAGTAGACAATACTGATGGTGAGGGACCAATGGTCTGATTTATCATAAGGCAGCGTCGTGTGTGTTCAATGTGTGGCTGTGTGTTTTCTTGTGGCTGAACTAGCATCGGCATCCTCCTTGCCTGGCAAAAGGCTGGTGTTGCTCAATCCTCGCCCATCCACCCCAAGATCTGAATGTCTGTGCAGGAGAGATCTTGTCATTCTATTGAAACAGCCCCTATCAAGTGGGCTACGGAGTCACTGAGGAGGTGTGGCTTCAGTTGGTTGTTCATATTGGTCAGCAGTAGAAGAGGAAAATTCGAGTCCAGTAGTACCTTAAAGACCAACAACATTTCCAAAGTGTAAGCGTTTGTGCCTATGTTTCCTTCCCTGAGTGTATGTCTGGCAAAAGAGAACATGGTTACAGGATCATACAGAAGAGGAAGAGGAGGAGGAGGAGGAGGAGGAATTGGTTTTTATATGCCGACTTTCTCTACCACTTAAAGAAGAATCCAACCAGCTTACAATCACCTTCCCTTTCCCTCCCCACAACAGACACCCTGTGAGGTAGGTGGGGCTGAGAGAGCTTTTAACCACTACACCATGCTTGCTTCTCTAGAATATATTCATCCCAGGTATCCTCTTGATTATAACACATCCCTCCTTACAGTGGGTGGGGCTGTGTTCCCTTTCGTCCCCTCCCTTGTTAAGTTTGATATGTGGGAGGCGAAAAGTAAAAGTTGGGCGGGGGTGGTGGTGAAGGACCACACCAGTAGGCACTGGTTGGCTGATTCCCTGCCTGCCAATCGTGTGGATGAGGTTAGCCTGCTGCGTCATGATTGGTGTGTTGCAGTGGTGTTGAGGTGGATGCTCGTGCATTTGCTATCGCATGCGCGCTTTGGTGCAAGGTCTTTTATTTGCTTCTATCTAGAGATATGGCTAGAAAAAGTTGAAGGCAGCAGGAAAAGAGGAAGACCCAGCATGAGATGGATTGACTGAATGAAGGGAGCCGCAGCCCTCAGTCTGCAAGACCTGAGGAAGGCTGTTAAGGATAGGATGTTTTGGAGGACATTAATTCACAGGGTCACCAAAGGCCAGAAGTGACTTGATGGCACTTAAACACACACAGATGTAAGATTTCCAGAAAGAAATATATGCAATACTTCTTTGCTTACGAAAGCTAAACCCATTTTTCTGCTTTAACAACTTAAAATGCGTCATTTATAACTTAGCATATAAATTGTATTCGTTGCACATTTATGGAATTTAAATGCTTTCATTTTCTAGGAGCAAAATTGCAGATATGCCCAGTACTAAAGCAAGAGAGCTGTAAAACTGCTTCACCTTATGCTATTTTAGCACATTTCACTCATTACAAAAGAAAAATAAATATTTAATTTGAGCGTTTTTTTTCCAGTCCTCCCCCAAACGTCTCAGCTTTCCCTACAGAAATATAAAAAATGAAGTCTTCAGCCTTTTCATGCTATCCATTTTGAGCGAATAAAACCTTGTCTTTAAAAGTATTTCATTCATTCCAAAAGAAAAAAAAAGAATGTTTCATAGGATTCCCCCTCCCCCGGCATTGCTTCTACATCACAGGCTGGGAAACCAAGACAATTGTTGCCAAGCACTGGGGTTTAGTTAGATGAACTTGGGTTCAATTTATTTGTAGGGATGAATGAACAGAAATTATCCAGATTTAAGGATAATTTCGCATGTGCCACAGCCTAACATACCCTGTTCCCTGGAGTAATTTGCACAACAGCCTTGAAAGACGACACAAGAGAATAAGATATTGAGGAGGAGGAGGAGGAGGAGAAGAAGAAGAATTGGCTTTTATATGCTTACTTTCCCTATCGCTTAAGGAAGAATCAAACCAGCTTACAATCTCCTTCCCTTCCCCTCCCCACAACAGACACCCTGTGAGGTAGGTGGGGCTGAGAGAGCTCTAAGAGAGCTGTGACTAGCCCACGGGGAAACAAATCCAGTTCACCAGATTAGCATCCGCCGCTCATGTGGAGGAGTGGGGAATCAAACCCGGTTCTCCAGATTAGAGTCCGCCGCTTATGTGGAGGCGTGGGGAATCAAACCTGATTCTCCAGATTAGAGTCCACCGCTCCAAACCACTGCTCTTAACCACTACACCATGCTGGTCTTGGCTTGGCCTCGGTTATCTTGATCCAGTATAAGGCATCTTCATGTGTTCACATGTGAGATACCTCAAAAAGGGCTCTGGAGAGGCAGTTTACAAAGGTTCTGAATAAATACATAAATCAACTACATGTCATTATGCATTGAGTGTCAGGTTCCTTTAAAGACATTCTAGAGAACACCAAGAAGTCAAGAACACTCAGAAATGTTTATTAGAAACTAGGCATTGTCCCTATAGTGTGCCAACACAGCGTTGGAAGACAACCTATAATGACAGCTCTTCAATTCATTCAAACTTCTTTAGCTCTACAACTAACCTCTGCACTACCTGTTAACCCATCAACTAAGCAGACAAGAGGATCCATCAAGTAGGCGGCACCCTTGTGGATCTCGTCAGAGGGAAATTTACACAGCACCATAACACAAGATCGTGACTCACCTTGGGGAAAAGGGAGAAGGTTTTGTTGTCGATGGTGAAGGAGTATAGAAATTCCCCATCAAACCAGAGATTCTTTCCCACAGGAGAATTCTCTTTTGTCATAGCAAAGAACCGACCGGGGTCACAACAGTCTTCAAGTAGTTTCCTAATGCGGAAGAAGAAAGAAAATTGAGATGGATATGTGGATGAGAAGCATTCGTGAGTCTTGCATGAAGAATATATAGTGCCCGTGTCTTATCCCTTTGTCATATACTCTGAGTGACAAACTGGACGCGATTTTGGGAGATCCGTGAAGAAGATCATAGAATCATAGAGTTGGAAGGGACCACCAGGGTCATCTAGTCCAACCCCCTGCACAATGCAGGAAACTCACAACCACCTCCCCCCCACACCCCCAGTGCCCAGAAGATGGCCAAGATGCCCTCCTCCCATGAACTGCCCAAGTTCATAGAATCAGCATTGCTGACAGATGGCCATCTAGCCTCTACTTAAAAACCTCCAGGGAAGGAGAGCTTACCCCCTCCACAGGAAGCCTGTTCCACTGAGGAACCGCTCTAACTGTTAGAAAATTCTTCCTAATGTCTAGATGGAAATTCTTCTGATTTAATTTTAACCCGTTTGTTCTGGTCCGGCCTTCTGGGGCAACAGAGAACAACTCGGCACTATCCTCTATATGATCTCCTGCACATTTCTAAAAAGTGTAAACAGCAACGGGGGACAGGTTCAGGGTATGGGTACGGCATTTGTTTATTTTTTTGGCCGCCAAGTCACAGCTGACTGATGGCGACACGGTAGGGTTTTCAATTCCAATTCAATTTGAATTTATTACGGTCATTGACCAGCAAAGCAAACATTCAAGAAATGAACATTGATTTAAAAAAGTAAAATCTAACAATATATCTGTTCGTAGGAATTAAGATTTGATTAAAAGGTATAAAAGTATAACAATACCTGTACGTAAAAGCATCAGTTAAAATAAAATATTTACAATAAATTGAAATATTTACATTAATATTACCCATTCAGTTATACATTCAATTTCCCTTATCAGAGTTAGACCAAGTACTTCTGAGCTTAATACCTAGCCTTGCATACTTGGCAACTTTATGGGTTGTCTCACTATTCCTGTCTGAAAGTATTATCTTTATTTGGGTGGAACTTGGCTAGTTGGAAGGCCAGCCAAAATGGGTAGTATCTGTTCTTGCCGAGTTTGATTGTAAACCTTGCAATCAAATATCACATGTTCTATTATTTCTACACTACCATCTTGGCAAATGCACGCACGTTCCTGCAAAGGGACCTTTTTATATTTGCCTTCTGGTAGGGTTTTCAAGGGAAGAGACTTTCAGAGGTGGGTTGCCATTGCCTACCCCCATGCCACAACTCTGGTATTCACATGAACACATGAAGCTGCCTTCTACTGAATCAGACCCTTGGTCCATCAAAGTCAGTATTGTCTACTCAGACCGGCAGCGGTTCTCCAGGGTCTCAGGCAGGGGTCTTTCACATCACCTACCTGCCTCGTCCCTTTAACTGGAGATGCCGGGGATTAGAACCTGGGACCTTCTGCAGGCCAATTGGATGCTCTACCACTGAGCCACGGCCCCTCCCCAATATATGATATTCCTTGAAGGTCTCCCATCCAAATACTAGCCAGGGTCAACCCTACTTAGCTTCTAAAATCTGACGAGATCAGGCTAGCCTGGGCTATGAAGGTCAGGGAGGGTTACGGCACAGAGAAATGTTAATGATTCTCCCCCATGCCATTTTTCTGACCTCGATCTACCCCCTCTTCCACCACCAGAGCTGCCTTGCAGAATATACAGGTACACAGGTGTATGTGTGTGTGCACACCATCAAGTCACAGCTGACTAATGGCAACACCATAGAGTTTGCAAGAGAAGAGACGTTCAGTGGCGGTTTGCCATTGCCGGCCTCCGCGTGGGCTGAGAGAGTTCTGAGAGAACGGTGACTAGGCCAAGGTCACCCAGCAGGCTGCATGGGGAGAAGTGGGGCATCGAGTCCACCACTCTTAACCACTGCACTACACTGGCTCCTACACATATGATATCTATTTATTTAAGTAAATTTATCCTGACTGTCCTTCAAAGAGGACATGGCGGCATGCAGAAGGTCCCAGGTTCTGTTACCGGAATTTCCAGTCAAAAGGATCATGTAGGAGATGATGGGAAAGACCTTAGCCTGAGACCCTGGAGAGCGGCTGCCAGCCTGAGTAGACAATACCCACCCGGTTCTCCAGATTAGACCCGGTTCTCCAGATCAGAGCTGGTGAACCGGGTTGGTTTCACAATGCCAACCTCCAAGTACTAGCTGGAGATCTCCTGCTATTAATTACAACTGATCTCCAGCCAATAGAGATCAGTTCCCCTGGAGAGTCCCCTGGCCATTGGACTCTATGGCACTGAAGTCCCTCCCCTCCCCAAACCCCGCCCTCCTCAGGCTCTGCCCCCAAAACCTCCTGCTGGTGGTGAAGAGGGACCTGGCAACCCATTTTCGAGAATGATTTTTTATAAATCCCTTTCGCAACATTCTTTGCTTTGTGCGCACTGCGTTCCCATGCTGAAACTTTTACATCGTGTATCAAGAACTGGAGCCAATTTCATCCCAAGGAGTACATTTCATTTAATACACTGGTTTCAAAATGCTTCCCCCTGGGCTTTTCTGTTGAACCGGTGCCCAAGGCAGCTTGTGACATTGCCTTCCGCTTTATCAGGGTACACTCTGGTCTGCCTCACCGCAGTCCCACGTCCTCCAACAGCCAAGGCCTCGGATTCCTTTAAGCAGGAATGCCAGGAATTGAACCTGGGACCTTGTGTACGCAACGTCTGGGCACTGCCCCTGACCTATGGGCCTTTAGAAGGCCCTAAGAGAGCCAGATATTAACATTCTTCATTCTCCAAAAATGAAGTTCCTAAACAAGAAAGCTTTGGTTGTTTACTTCATTTATACCCTGAACTGAGACCCAAAGCGGATTTCGCCGTTCTCCTCTCCTCCGTTGCTCTCTTGCACCAATATAGGTTTCAGAAAACACCCTATGAACAGAGACTATGTGCCTGCCCACAAAAAGAGATCGAATCAACTGAGCATATACTGTTGGAGTGCGCTTTATACAACAAAATCCGCAGTGAAGCCATTGGGCCATTGTTGGAAGGATTTCCAGAGAGAACTAATAAAACCAAAACTGAATAGCTTCTCTTGGATAAAAACCATCAAGCGACACGAAGGGTTGCCAGGTTTTGTGCCCAGGCCTATAACATTGGAAGTGGGTTTCAGGCAGCCGGCTCAAGGTTGACTCAGCCTTCCATCCTTCCGAGGTCGGTAAAATGAGGACCCAGCTTGCTGGGGGTAAAGTGTAGACAACTGGGGAAGGCAATGGCAAACTACCCCATAAATGAAGTCTGCCTAGAAAACGTCAGGATGTGATGTCACCCCATGGGTCAGTAATGACCCGGTGCTTGCACAGGGGACCTTTACCTTTTACCTATAAAATTTTTATAAAAAACTGAGAGGTGATCTTAAATTAAAGAGTGGTATAGGTTTTAAGTCCTTGAGTTTAGTTTTCGCTAAGGAGTGTTAATATGGCATCCTTGAGAGGTGGTAAGCTCCTTCCCTGAAGGTTTTTAAACAGAGGCTAGATGGCCATCGGTCAGCAATGCTGATTTTATGAACTGAGGCAGTTCATGAGAGGACCATCTTCTGGGCATGGAGTAGGGGTCACTGGGGGTGTTGGGGGGAGGTAGTTGTGAATTTCCTGCATTGTGTAGGGGGTTGGACTAGATGACACCCTGGGATACCTGGGTTCGAATCCCCACTCTGTCATGGAAGCTTGCTAGATGATCTTGGGCCAGTCACGTACACTCAGCCCAACCTACCTCAGAGGGTTGTTGCGAGGATAAAATGGAAAAAGAGAGAATGCTGCAAGCTGACCATAAGAACATAAGAAAGGCCCTGCTGGATCAGACCCAGGCCCATCAAGTCCAGCAGTCTGTTCACACAGTGGCCAACCAGGTGCCTCCAGGAAGCCACAAACAAGACCACCGCAGCAGCACCATCCTGCCTCTATTCCTCAGCACCTAATATAATAGGCATGCTTCCCTAGAACTGGAAAGAATAGGTAATCATCATGACTAGTAGCCATGGATAGCCCTCACCTCCATGAACATGTCCACTTAAAGCCTTCCAAGTTGGCAGCCATCACCACAGCCTGGGGCAGTAGGGTTGCCAACTGCCAGGTAGTAGCAGGAGATAATTCAACTGATCTCCAGCCGATAGAGATCAGATCACCTGGAGAAAAATGGCCTCTTTGGCCAATGAACTCTATGGCATTGAAGCCCCTCCCCTCCCTAAACCCCACCCTCCTCAAGCTCCGCCCCCAAAATCTCCCACCGGTGGCGAAGAAGGACCTGGCAATCCTATGGGGCAGGGAGTTCCACAATTTAACTATGTGTTGTGTGAAGAAATACTTCCTTTTATCTGTTTCGAACCTCTCACCCTAAGCGGCTTTGGATGGCCATTGGCGACAAAAGAGGGGTACACATAAAATGAAATATATACATTATTTTCTCCACACCATTTGCAATTCTGTAAACCTTTATGAAAATTCTGTAAGCCTTTATGAAGCCCTTCCTCCATGATATATTATTTTAAACTAAAAGTTTGAAAACTAAAAGTTCCAAACGTAAAGACTGCCTTTGGCTACTATTCCCTGCTTTTATGATACTCATTTTTAAGATGAGGCACCCAGAACTGTTCGTAGTACTCTAAAAACCATGTGCTTAATAGATTTATATTATAGGGTTTTTTGAAAAAAACTTTTGGGTTAATGAGAAGGCTTTCAAGTTAACCCTGACGTGACACGGTAATTATTGATCTGTTCTTGTAGGCTATCCGGGCTCAGTGTTACGCCTCTGAAGATGCCTGCCACAGCTGCTGGCGAAACGTCAGGAAAGAAAATACCAAGACCACGGTCACACAGCCCGGATAGCCTACAAGAACCGATGAACTCTGACCGTGAAAGCCTTCGACAATTATTGATCTGTTTCCTATTTCTTCGCTCTCTCTTCTACAATATTCATATTCCTGGGAACAGTGGATAATCTGAGTTTAAACTGATCCCCATGTCTGATCAATAATCAGATTACTCAAGCGATCGGCTACCAATGAATGTATCTGACCCCTTAATGACCTGATCAATCACCCATTAATGACTTCATTCATAGACTTCATTTCTACTTTCTGTCCTCTCAGCCAAAACAAGCTGGTTCCCTAATTGCTCATATTATTGATTATTGCGCATTTTATCAGCCCTTGACGGTTTGTCCTACAATAGATCAGAGTGTTTTATCACCTGGGTTCATATGAACACTGAGGACGCATTAAGAGGGTCTTTAAACTATTCAGGACGGCCGTTGTTTGCACTGGTCCAGAATTACAATTAAATCTTCTAAGCTCCTCCAGAATTATGATGTTTGGTTTATCTTTCAATTACATGCCTAGCAAACAGTGTGGAGTTCGCAAGGGTCTGTGTGCATTTTGGTGAGAGTGTGGAAAAGAACATCACCTGCCATGTCAAAGATAATCAGATTTACTGCGAACAATCTGTTTTGTGTTGACTTAGATACCCGATGGAAGCCAACCACATAGGGTTGCCAGGTCCCTCTTCGCCACCGCCGGGAGGTTTTTGGGGCGGAGCCTGAGGAGAGTGGGGTTTGGGGAGGGACGTCAATGCCATAGAGTTCAATTGCCAAAGCGGCCATTTTTCTCCAGGTGACCTGATCTCCATCGGCTGGAGATCAGTTGAATGAGCAGTTGGTCTCCTGCTACTACCTGGCAGTTGGCAACCCTATAGTTTGCGGATCCAAGATTGGGTTTGCGGACAACCATTCACCTTTTCCTTTTCTCAACAAATGCTGGTTTCGTTACCTTTGCTTTTTCTCCTTCCTGTCCTGCAGAGACCCAGCTGAAACCTGGGCCTGCTCCAGGAATGTTGCAAAACAATTTGCAAAGAGCATGTGCCAGCCCCCTGAACAGCCTTGGGAAACAAGTCAGCAGCGCTCAGTGGTAAAATTGGCTCTTTGTTTCAACGTCCCAATGTCCCTATGTCCCAATGTTAGGCTCAGTAGATTGGGTGGGGGAGAGACGGAAGCAAGCCAAATGGCTGCCTGGAGACGAAGGAACTAAAGAGGATGGGGAGGAGGGGAGGAGTCCGGATGATCCATGGGGCAAATGGGGAAAAGTGGGCGAGGACCATGGGGAGTCCCCAAAGCGTTGTTTACATATACGCACTCACGGAGAAGACATCATGGAAACGGAGAAAACAAATGCATCGTTGTAAAAGTGTTTTCGGATACAATGGTAATTAGACGATTCCAAAACGGTCTCACCCTTAAACGGGGGAAATGAGGTGCGAACGGGATGGAATGAAACGTTTAGAAAGGATATGGAAGACGTTTTGCATTCTGGGGGCAGTAGGCCTCTAGGACACGGAGTAATGGATTTAAACTAAGAGAAAAGTGATTCTACCTAAGCATTAGGAAGAACTTCCTGACGGTGAGGGCTGTTCGATGGTGGAATGCCCTGCCTCGGAGGGTGGTAGAGTCCCCGTCTTTGGAGGTCTTTAAGCAGAGGCTGGATGGCCATCTGTCGGGAGAGCTTTGTCGGGGGTCCTGCATGGCAGGGGGTTGGACTGGATGGCCCTTGTGGTCTCTTCCAACCTTGTGTCGTTTTGATTTTGTGATTTTATGTTGATTTAAATCCAGCATTAAAAACCCAGCTCAGCATAAAAACATCTCAACAGAGCAGTGACAGCTTAAAACATAGGGTTGCCAGGTCCCTCTTCGCTACCGGTAGGAGTTTTTGGGGGTGGAGCCTGAGGAGGGCGAGGTTTGGGGAGGGGAGGGACTTCATTGCCATAGAGGCCGATAGCCAAGGCGGCTAGAGATCAGTTGTAATAGCAGCAGATCTCCAGCCAGTACCTGGTGGTTGTCCACCCTATTAATACAACAGTTTCTAACTGAAATAGTGTTAAAAGATCAGCCCCTTCGTTGAAAGCCCGAGTAAACAGAACTTGCAATGTGGCAAGGCACAAAATAAATATTGTAAAGCAAACAAAGCAGGGTCTCCCAAATCTTAGTCTGACACTCACTATAGCACACTGCCATTTGCTCTGTAGCCCTGGACTAATCCAAATACAAACATACTCACAGGCTTTATTTGAAAGCAAACACATCCTTCCATATAATTGCATTAAAAGTGTGCATGCTGTATTTAATTTCATTTTAAGCAAATGTTACAACCATTTGTAGAATTCCTGGGAGGACAGTTCACACTCTAGTTTGTTTGCTTTGCCTGCTGTTTCCGTAATTTCCATAAAGTTTTTTAGTAATTAATCTAAAAAGCCATTATACTCATTTAGAATTTAGTTTCATAAGAACAACTGGGTTATTTGTAGAACTAGGCTATCCTCCCCCTCCCCATCTTACACTTCTAATAGAGGAGCGCTTGAGCATCACTGGACAATTCGGGAGCCGTCAAATCACTGAGCATTTCTTCACTGTTCCAAAGGCTGGCCCTATTTTGGGGCTATGTTAAAAATCACTGGGGGACGGGATGGACAGGGATGGTAGGTTCTCATTGGGGAGAAAGGCAGGGTGTAAATGAAGCAAATAAATAATATTTTATAAGCAAACTTTATGTCCAGGGCGCATAATTTATGCATATAATACATGCATACTGATTTATTAATGCACAATTAACACATCAGATGCGAGGATACAGAGAACCATGTAAACTTAATATTTATTTAAAACTTTAGAAGAAGAATAAGAGTTGGTTTTTATATGCCGACTTTCTCCACCACTTAAGGGAGAATCAAGCCGGCTTACAATTGCCTTCCCTTCCCCTCCCCACAACAGACACCCTCTGAGGTAGGTGGAGCTGAGAAAGCTCTAAGACAGCTGTGACTAGCCCAAGGTCACCCAGCTGGCTTCGTGTGTAGGAGTGGGGAAACCAACCGAGTTCACCAGATTAGCCTCCGCTGCTCACGTGGAGGAGTGGGGAATCAAACCCGGTTCTCCAGATTAAAGTCCAACACTCCAAACCACCACTCTTAACCACTACACCATGCTGGCTCCCTCTTCCCACAAAAGGACTCCAAACAGCCTGGGAGATTTACTAATAAATAAATAAATAAATAAATAAATTTGGCATGCATACAGCAACCAAGAAACAACAGATCAACAAAGAGGCAGATAAAAAACCCAAAGTATTAATTTTCAGTGCTGCCAAGCATCTTCCGATGAAATAAAAGACCAGGGTTCAGTCTGCGGGGGCAAAAAGCGGAATCAAAGCAGGGGTTTTCTAATTGGAAAGGGCAGGGAAGAGAAATCTGAAACCCTCCTGTGTCTGACAGCTGCAAACAAAAATGTGCCCAGGGAAGAGCTTTTTTGTAACAGCTCCGGCCTTCTGGAATTCTTCACCAGAGAAAACTTAGAGGCGCTGGTCCTCTTGTGGATTTCGGGCAGGGGTGGATGTGGAAAACCGTTTCCTTTAGAGGCTTTTAGCCGAGCCGCTTTTTACGCCTCCTGATGAGAAGCAGCTTTTAACCCTCGAGAGAAAAACCCTGACGTTGCATTTCTTCCAGCATGCCGGGGATACTGTATATGAAGACTTTACAACGAGGGTTTTTAAAAATAGGCTTCCTTTCATGTTTGTAAAAGGCAGAAGAGAAGTCATGTTTTGAAAAACGCTCGCTCTTACGGGCAGGGGAAGGAGCGGCCAGAAAGATTGCCCTTGAAAACCAGTCTGCTGCTGGAAGCGCCGCAACCCAGACTCCGTTACGTAACCGTCAGTGACGGCACCTTTGCCACAACGTCCATGTGGCATGGGCTAAAAAAGGGGAGGGCTTCTTCTGGAAGCACGGTGTTTAGTAAAGGCTTAAGTGAAAATAAAAACTGCTTGCGTAACAGAGTGCTTACATGAATGCATGAAGCTGCCTTATACTGAACTAGACCCTCGGTCCATCAAAGTCAGTATTGTCTACTCAGACCCGCAACGGCTCTCCAGGGTCTCAGGCGGAGGTCATTCACATCACCTACCTGCCTAGTCCCTTTAACTGGAGATGCCGGGGATTGAACGTGGGACCTTCTGCATGCCAAGCAGATGTTCTACCACTAGGGTTGCCAGGTCCCTCTTCACTATCGGCTGGGACAGGGGTCGGCAAACTTATTAGTCAAAAGAGCCAAATATCAACAGTACAACGATTGAGATTTCTTTTGAGAGCCAAATTTCTTAAACTTAAACTATATAGGTAGGTACACTGTTTATTAACTTAATAAATTTTAATTAAAGTTTTAAGTCATAATTAAACTATAGGTACACTGAATAAAACTTTATATCATACTTAATAGTGATCTTATTTATTGATAAAAATTAAATTGTAAGTTCCTGCCATTTCCCCCTCCCCGTCCGGAGTCCTCGTCTGGAGGCCTGGTCTACCGCCATAAAAGCCTATTGGTGGACCTGGCCTCCGGCTGAGTCCCGTTGGGAGACCATGTCTAGCCATTGGCTTTCTTGGCAGTAGACCTGGCCTCCGGAGGCCCATAGAAGCCAATTGGTAGACCTGGCCTCTGAAGGGGGACTTTTTTCCCCTCCTTGGAGTCCAGGTCTACCACCAAGAAAGCCAGTGGGTAGACTTGGCCTCCCAATGGGACTCAGCCAGAGGCCAGGTCTACCAAAGGAAGCCCACCCTGCCCAACAGCTGATAGGTGGGGGGGCCAGGAACCGCCGAGCCGCCAGCCCAGCAATCGCGCGGCTAGAGAGGAGGGGAGGCTTTAGCCTCCCAACCATTGAGGGCAAGGGAAAGGGGGACCCGGCCATTCTCCATGGCGGGAGGGGGGAGAGACAGCGCGCCCACTCTCTCTCTCTCTCAGGCGCGCCAGCTCCGCAGCCTGGCTGCTGGCGCGAGTGGGCGCAAGAGCAGGGGCTCTGAACCAAGTTCGGAGAGCCGCACTCAACGGGCCAAAGAGCCGCATGCGGCTCTGGAGCCGCAGTTTTGAGACCCCTGGGCTGGGAGATTTTGGGGGCGGAGCCTGAGGAAGATGGGGTTTGGGAAAGGGAGGGACTTCAATGCCATAGAGTCGAATGGCCAAAGCAGCCATTTTTCCCAGGTGAACTGATCTCTATCGGCAGGAGATCAGCTGCCATAGCAGGAGATCGTCTGCTATTACCTGGAGGCTGTGAGAAATCAAAACACGAGCTAGTGCCAAATTTAGGGATTAGCTATGAAGAAGAACCAGCACTTATGGCAAAAACTGAAACGTATTCTGAACAACATTAGTGTATTCCACATCAAGTGTATAAACAACTTGTTATCTAATACAATGAAATAACTCTAATAGAACAGAGTAAAGTCCACGGATGACAAAAGTAAAGTAAATAGAAACCTATTTACTTTACTTTTGGTATCCGTGGACTTTACTCTGTTCTAGAAACCTATTTACTTTACTTTTGGCATCTGTGGCATCCGTGGACTTTACTCTGTTCTATCAGAGTTATTTCATTGTATTAGATAACAAGTTGTTTAGACACTTGATGTAGTAATAAGTTGTTTACACACTTGATGTGGAATACACTAATGTTGTTCACTTTCTGAAGACGTTTCAGTTTTTGCCATAAGTGCTGGTTCTTCTTTATAGCTAATTACCTGGAGGTTGGCAACCCCATCTACCACTGAGCCACAGCCCCTCCCCAAGGGAAGGCAACTGTAAGCCACTTTGAGATTCCTTAAAGGTAGAGAAAATCAGGGTATAAAAACCAACTCTTCTTCTTCTTTTAAATCCTTGTGGGTTTACTTGAGTGCTTTCAAAATATAGTCAGGAATTGCATGTGAGCGCGTCTGATTCTGCAGTAAGATAAAGGTCGGTCGACTGAACCACGGAAGGGCCTTTCTGGGACGGCTTCATTTTCTGTCTCTCAATGAGCCACATGCAGGTATCTCAACGCTCCAGCCCTCAACAGCTGTGTTGCGGTCAAGACGCTGGCTCAGGCGGCCTTTGAGTATACAAGCACTTCCCCCTCTTCGACGACCCATTTAAAACTGAAAGCAGCCGCTTAAGATTTCATGTCTGTTTCTACTATCGGGGTTAAAAGCGCAAGGCAGGAAGCGGGCGCGATCTTTTGGTAATGGACTACATGAGAACTCAACTCTTTGCTGACAGAAAAAGCACTAGGGTTGCCAACTGCCAGGTAGTAGCAGGAGATCTCCTGCTAATACAACTGATCTCCAGCCGACAGAGATCAGATCACCTGGAGAAAAATGGCCGCTTTGGCAATTGGACTCTATGGCATTGAAGTCCCTCCCCTCCCCAAACCCCACCCTCCTCAGGCTCCGCCCCAAAAATCTCCCGCCAGTGGCGAAGAGGGACCTGGCAACCCTAAAAAGGACGGCCGCAGCACTGCACAAAAACACACTCGCTCAGAAGAAAGCAAGGTCCTGAACGGTGCTTCAGTGTATCCCCTTGCCGCCAACATAACTTGGGTTGCCAGCCTCCAGGTACTAGCTGGAGATCTCCTGATCTCCAGGCGATAGAGATCACTTCACGTGGAGAAAATGGCCACTTGGGCAATTGGACTCTATGGCATTGAAGTCCCTCCCCTCCCCAAACCCCGCCCTCCCCAGCCAGTGGCTAGGGGGCCCCTGGCAACCCTAGGGGAATTGGTAGAGATAACGGAAGGGATGGAGAGCAGAACAGGGATGGCAGCCTCCAGGTGGGCCCTGGGGGACCCCCGGAATTACAGCTCATCTCCAGACTACAGAGATCAGTTCCCCTGGAGAAAATGGCTGCTTTGGAGGGTGGGCTCTGTGGCATTGTATCCCGGATGAGGCCCTTCCTCCCCAGGCTCCACCCCCAAATCTCCAGGACTTTCTCAACCTAGATCAGTCAACCCTGCCACCCCCCTTCCACTGGTGGCCAGTGGGGCAGCGGTAGGGTTGCCAGGTCCCTCTTCGCCACCAGCAGGAGGTTTTGGGGGCGGAGCCTGAGGAGGGCGGGGTTTGGGGAGGGGAGGGACTTCAATGCCATAGAGTCCAATTGTCAAAGCGGCCATTTTCTCCAGGGGAATTGATCAGCCGGAGATCAGTTGTAATAGCAGGAGATAGAATCAAAGAATTAGAGTTTTAAGGGACCACCAGGGTCATCTAGTCGAACCCCCTGCACAATGCAGGAAACTCACAACTACCTCCCCCGCACACCCCCAGTGACCAGAAGATGGCCAAGATGCCTTCCCTTTCATCATCTGCCTAAGGTCACAAAATCAGCACTGCTGCAGATGGCCATCTAACCATGCTACTACCTGGAGGTTGGCAACCCTAGGCAGCGGGGGGCTGGCAACCATACCAACAGGGGGTTGGACTAGATGACCCTGGTGGTCCCTTCCAACAACACTAGTTCTAGGGAAGAGGACAATTGGGTAGGGACTTTCACATAATTCTCCTTCCTCACAACACTACCCTTCAATAGGGTTGCCACCGTTGAGACCGGGCAAGGAGTTCCTCTGGAATTACAACTGATCTTCAGACCACAACGGTCAGCTGCCCTGGAAGAAACAGCTGCTTCAAATGGCAGGGTTTTTTTTTGTTTGTTTGGCATCACATCGCTCCTGAGCTCGCTCCGCCTTCCCCAGGTACCACCACCCCCTCAAATCTCAAGCTAGAGTTGGCAACTGAACTGTGCTCCTAAGACGCATGGCGGTTTTGTTTTTGGGTCCTCATGGGTCCCAAGATACACATCTTTCTGGGGCCAAAAATGAGTGCTAGGGGGAAAAGAAATATTGGGGGAGAGGGAATCAACATCTGTCACGCTGTTTAAACCCTGTTTGCAGTAGCTGCTTTCTGCACAGTCAGCATAAATATATGTCCTCGCCAGCTCTTTTTATGCTGTTCACATCAATCATGTTATCCAACTCTCGAGTGCCTCTCTCTTCTTTTCTATCCTGCGGGGCTTTCACGTAGCCGTGCAGTGACTTTGGATATTGCTCCAAAGCAAAAATATAAATAACCACATGACTGATCGCCTGGGGTGAACAAGAAGAGCGCCCAGGCGAGCACGCAACATCGCTTGGCTCTCTTGGGCTACAAATGACTAACAAAGTGGTGCACCCGTTAGCGTATCAGACTGTGGAGATATGGGTTTAAATTTCTACACAGCCTTGAAGTTCGCTGTGTGACCTTGGGCCAGTCATTGCCTCTCAGGCTAATCTACCTCACAGGGTTGTTGTGTGGTCAAGTTGGAGAGTGGGAGATCTGAACTTCTTGGAAGAACTGTGGGATAGAAAGTGAGACAGAGAAAGAGGGAGAGAGGACTACTTTTTTCATCTATGAGTAGCTTCTGTGGAATTATTTGCAACGCAACATGAGAGACAGAGGGTAAAAGATGTGACGTTAGTAGGTGGACATAACTAGCGGTTGCAATTATTCTCTATAACCAGCCTTTACCCCACTGCCCAAATACACTGAAACCAGATGAATGGACCTAACACAGGAAAGCCAGTGTGGTGTAGTGGTTAACAGCGGTGGACTCTAATCGGGTTGGTTTCCCCACTCCTACACATGAAGCCAGCTGAGTGACCTTGGGCTAGTCACAGCTCTCTTAGAGCTCTCTCAGCCTCACCTACCTCACAGGGTGTTTGTTGTGAGGAGGGGAAGGTGATTGTAAGCCAGTTTGATTCTCTCTTAAGTGGTACAGAAAGTCAGCATATAAAAACCAACTATTCTTCTTCTTACTTGTGTTTAAACTCAGCCTCAGCTACAGACCCCGACTATATGAATTGGTCTGACATCATGACACGTCACAGTTCCAGAGGCTAGATGGCCATCTGTCAGCAATGCTGATTCTATGACCTTAGGCAGATCATGAGAGGAAGGGCATCTTGGCTATCTTCTGGGCATGGAGTAGGGGTCACTGGGGGTGTGGAGGGGGAGGTAGTTGTGAAATTCCTGCATTGTGCAGAGGGTTGGACTAGATGACCCTGATGGTTCCTTCCAACTCTATGATACTATGTCACTATTGTCCACTCTGGCCAGCAGCAGTTCTCCAGGGTCTCAAGTTGAGAAGGATCTTTGCCAGCCTCTGGTACCCAAAATTCTCTAACTGGAGGTGGCTAGGATCAAACCTGAGACCTTCTGCATGCCAAGCACATGCTTGGCCACCGAAACAAAGCCCCTCTTCCATGTGCAATGTACACTTGCTTAGCCTCCATTCCAACCTAAGGACAGCCATGCTGGATCAGACCACAGGCCCATCAGGAAGACCGCATTTCCAACAGTGAACCTAGGAAGCTGCCTTCTACTGAGTCAGAGCCTTGCTCAGACTGGCAGCAGCTCTCCAGTGTCTCAGGAGGAGACCTTTCACATCACTTGCTAACTGATCCGTTAAACTGGAGATGCCGGGATTGAATTTGGGACAGTCCGTATGCCAAGCAGATGCTCTACCACTGAGCCCCAGCGATCAGTGAGGGATACCCACAAGCAGGGCCCAACCTTTAAGGAGTCTCAAACCGGCTTACAGTCGCCTTGAGCCAGCATGGTGTAGAGTCACAGAATCATATTGGAAGGGACCACCAGGGTCATCTAGTCCAACTCCCTGCACAATGCAGGACATTCACAACTACCTCCCCCCCCCCCATACACACACACCCAGTGACTCCTACTCCATGCCCAGAAGATGGCCAAGATGCCCTCCTTCTCATGATCTGCTTAAGGTCATAGAATCAGCATTGCTGACAGATGGCCATCTAGCCTCTGCTTCAAAACCTCCAGGGAAGGAGAGCTCACCACCTCCCGAGGAAGCCTGTTCCACCGAGGGACCGCTCTGTTAGAAAATTCTTCCTAATGTCTAGACAGAAACTCTTTTGATTTAATTTCAACCCCTTGGTTCTGGCCCGACCTCACTATGACAGCCCTGCAGGTACTTGAAGATGGTTATCATATCCCCTCTCAGTCTAGTAGTTAAGAGCGGTGGTTTGAAGCGGTGGACTCCAATCTGGAGAACCGGGTTGGTTTCCCCACTCCTACACATGAAGCCTGTTGGGTGACCTTGGGCTAGTCACAGTTCTCTTAGAAGTCTCTCACCAATCAACAAGGGGTGGGTGGGAAGGGAATAGGAGCCAGCATGACCCCTGCGTTAGTGCCACTTGCACCGGATAACCTGGCACTAACACCGGTGCAGAGCACTGGCTCTGGGGGAGCAGCACGAGGCACAGGAGCCGGCTCAGCCTCACCGGCAGTGTCTCCCTGGTGCAAGGGCTTGCACTGGCACCTAAGGGGGTGTTCCCAGGGTGTTCATGGGGGCGGAGCTGGCTTTAGTCAGCTCCCCGTGACCTTTTGCCCTAGGAACGCCCCCTTTTGCAGACGCCAACTTGCGCCTGCAAAATTGCTGGCACAGCCCCGTGAAACCCTACGGAGAAGCTTCACGTGGTTTTCTACAAAATAACCTTTGCACCTTGCTGCGCCCGGCAGGAAGCCGCTCACATGAACACATGAAGCTGCCTTATACTGAATCAGACCCTCGGTCCATCAAAGTCAGTATTGTCTACTCAGACCGGCAGCGGCTCTCCAGGGTCACCAGCAGAGGCCTTTCACATCCCCAACTTGCCTGGTCCCTTTAACTGGAGGCGCCGGGGATTGAACCTGGGACCTTCTGCATGCCAAGCAGATGCTCTGCCACTGAGGAGGCGGTGTGGCGGTACTGTCCCCAGATGGTCCCTAACCACCACCTCCACCCCACTCAGGATTGCGCTTAACATGAACCTGCTGTTCACAACTCAATTAATTTCCCGCTTAATTTCTGTTGCGCTTAAAGCATCAGGGGAATGGTCAAAGTGAAAGAACAAACAGAAGCACCGTAACATAGTATATCATTATGACTTCTAAATATTATAGCATGATGTCACTTCCTTCTACTGAAGTCAAGATGATAAATATTATTTACTGGGCCTGAGCCTCACGGCGCCTTCTAATTATTAAGTTGCTGGGGGGGAGCACTGTCAGGTTGCAGATGACTTTCGGAGACCCCGCAGGGTTTTCGAGGCAAGAAAAAGGCAGAGGTGGTTCGGTTATGCAGTTGATTGTGGGGCTTTTAGGAATGCGAGAGCCCGTTCTGGAAACCAGCACTCCACAAGTCCTGTCAGCCTCGAGAATCTCATCAAGAAACAGGATCCTCAGCCATAAGTGCTTCTCCTCTCTTCTGTTTTTATTCTCACAACAATCCTGTGGTATATCATACAATCATAGAGTTGGAAGGGACCACCAGGGTCATCTAATCCAACCTCTTCCACAATGGAGGAAATTCACAACTACTTCCCCCACACACACCTCCAGTGTCCCCTACTACATGCCCAGAAGATGGCCAAGATGACCTCCCTCTCATCATCTGCTTAAGAATTACAAGTGATCTCCGGGCTAGAGAGCACCGTTCACCTGGAGAAAATGGCACCTTTGGAAAGATGGCTCTGACCGCTGCCGGTCTCTCCTCAGCTGCCTTCTTTCCAAGCTAAACAGCCCTACACGTCTTAACCGCTCCCCATAGGACAGTTGCTCTAGTCCCCTAATCATTTAGGTTGCTCTTTTCTGCACCTTCTCAAGCTCTGTAATATCCTTTTTTAGGATATTTTCTCTATTAATGCATGCATGCATTAATAGAGAATAAAACGGCTGCTTTCATACTGCCCTTGTACAAATCTTTGGTGTGACCCCCACTTGGAATACTGCATACAGTTCTGGTCATCACACCTAAAAAAAGGATATTGCAGAATTTGAGAAAGTGCAGAAAAGAGCAACCAAAATGATCAGGGGACTGGAGCAACTGCCCTGTGAGGAATGGTTAAAACACTTAGGGCTGCTTAGCTTGGAAAGAAAGTGGTTAAGGGAGACATGATAGAGGTCTATAAAATTATGCATGGTATGGAGAGAGTGGACAGGGAGAAGCTTTTCTCCCTCTCTCTTGATACTAGAAGGCAGGGTCATCTGCTAAAGCTGGAGGGCGAGAGATTCAAAACAGATAAAAGGAAGTATTTCTTCACACAACACATAAATTGTGGAACTCCCTGCCCCAGGATGTGGTGATGGCTGCCAGCTTGGAAGGCTTTAAGAGGGGAGTGAACATGTTCATGGAAGAGAGGGGTATTCATGGCTACTAGTAAAAATGGATACCTATTCTCTCCAGGATCAGAGGAGCATGCCTATTATGTTAGGTGCTATGGAACACAGGCAGGATAATGCTGCTGCAGTCGTCTTGTTTGTGGGCTTCCTAGAGGCACAGGGTTGGCCACTGGGTGAATAGACTGCTGGACTTGATGGACCTTAGTCTGATCCAGCACAGCTTTTCTTATGCTCTTAGCAAAGGCTAAATGTTCCAGAAGAGCAAAAGCTGATGAAAGAATGTTTTGCATGCAAAAAGAAAAGGAAAAAAACCCTCAAAGCAAAGTACAGTTGCAAAAAAGTAGACTCTGTGTCCAAAGCGTAGGAAAAGAATGAGCGGTGTAGACTTTGCACAGAATGACAGTTTGAGGCTTACCTATTTCCTGAGCTACTATATGAGTGGGGATTGAAAGGTTGTTACACACAAACAGAAGGGGAGGGGGCGTGGCTCAGCGGTAGAGCATCTGCTTGGCATGCAGAAGGTCCCAGGCATCTCCAGTTAAAGGGGCTAGGCAGGTAGGTAATGTGAAAGACCTCAGCCTGAGTCCCAGGAGAGCCGCTGCCAGTCTGAGTAGACAATACTGACTTTGATGGATCAAGGGTCTGATTCAGTATAAGGCAGCTTCATGTGTTCATGTGTGTGAAGACAAAAACCATTTTACAATCACCTTCCCTTCCCCTCCCCACAATAGACACCCTGCAAGGCAGGTGGGGCTGAGAGAGTGTGACTAGCCCAAGGTCACCCAGCTGGCTTCATGTGTAGGAGCGGGGAAACAAATCCAGTTCACCAGATTAGCCTCCGCCGCTCATGTGGAGGAGGGGGGAATCAAACCTGGTTCTCCAGATCAGAGTCCACCACTCCAAACCACCGCTCTTATCCACTACACCACCCTGGTAGGGCTTCTATGCAGAAGAAGGCAATTGCAAACTACCTCTGCTCGTCTCTCACCTTGAAATCCCCAAGAAGTGGAACTACCATGAGTCAGCTGCGACTCGACGGCACACTTTACCTCGAAATCTATTCCTTGTTACATTCATTGGTTGAACAGCATCCTCTGAACAATCCACACTGTTCTCTGTTTCTTCTTACCTTGGAGGCCTCAAGGATTCTCTGCTGTTTCTAATGCTCGGCCTCAAATAGAAATGAGTGTTGCTACTCAAACAGGATATTCTTCCACCCCCACACCCCCATCACAAACCCCTTTGTTCCTTGACTCAGGGAGACTGCTCTTGAAGCGGGTCAGTGCCTTTCGAGTGACTATGCTCTTAGAATTGACCCCTTCCTGAGAAGTGGTATGTTATCTTATTCAGATAGTCACCTACTAAGCAGGACTCGACTACTTTACTCACTTAAAAAGTAAGTCTTTTTATTGATGTACTCCAATGTAATTGTGTATATATATGTGTGTATATCCAAGTATTACAAAGTCTTAATGTTCAGTAACAATGTATACAGTAAAGCAAGCAAGTTCTACATACTATTCAGTTTTAAAATCCAACACTTAAAATATAACAGTTAAAGAAGTCTGATTTAGTTCAAAGTATCTAATTAGAATAATATATTTGTAAAGCCATACATACCAACTGCCTCTTCTGAGACCCTCTGAGAGAGGTCTGAAGTACTAGCCCTTTCCCTGCCTGTACTTATACTGTTTCAGTCACCAACAATGAGGCTGACTTTGAGAATCAAGCAATTCTCATTTTTACTGCACATGCTCAGTGGCCTCCCATTGCATTGCCAAATAAGGACTTCTTCTTCCTTATTTTGCTAAACTATAAACAATCAGTTTAAGCTTTATCATCACTCTATATAATCAATTTTAGTATCATTCTCATCTCCAGGAAAAAAAGGTTAAGATTAAACCCATTCATTAATTTCTCGCATCTTGTTTTCATGGTTAAATCATAAAATACAATTATTGTTTACATTACATCATTACAGTATCACATATCCTTGAATATAATGGGTGTAGAGCGCTGAAGTCATTGGAAGGCAGGACTCTGACACTTAGTTTCAGCATTCCAATAGTTATATAAGGAGTTATATAAGGAGTGGCTAACAGTTTCTCATTAGCTAACCGTTTCTCATAGGGAAAGGTCTTAGAAAAATAAACAGAATGTGTTGCTGGAAAATTACTGAAGCCTTTGACAGAGTAATAGAAGCTGAAGCCTCTGGCAAAGAATATTCTCCTTCCTTTTAAAAGGAAATTAGACCTCTGCTATATATCTTTTGCAGTTTGTATGTGTAGTTGTGTTATATTCTGAATAATTCTGCATATGTACAACATTAATACCATGTTCATGTGCTCCAAAATGTCAAAGCCTGTAACAACCAATATGTCAAAACCTGTACCAACTAACCTAGAGCTCTCTCCCTGCCGAGGTCTAGAGAACAGATGGGCTGAGCTTGGGCTCAAGTGCAAATCCCACCACACTTCGCAAAGCTTGCTGGGAAATCTCATATGAATCACCCTCTCCTCGTTTCAGCGACTCAAGCTGACAATAACAAGGACTGATTTAAGGATGGCACTGTGAAGACTAATGAGGTACAAGAAGAAGAAGAATCAGAGTTGGAAGGGACCACCAGGGTCATTTAGTCCAACACCCTGCACAATGCAGAAGAGTTGGTTTTTATATGCCAACTTTCTCCACCACTTAAAGAAGAATCAAACCAGCTTACAATCACCTTCCCATCCCCTCCAACACAACAGACACCTTGTCAGATAGCTCTAAGAGAGTTGCGACTAGCCCAAGGTCACCCAGCTGGCTTCGTGTGGAGGAGTGGGGAAACCCACCTGGTTCACCAGATCAGCCTCTGCCGTTCCTGTGGAGGAGTGGGGAATCAAACCCGGTTCTCCAGATCAGAGTCCACCCCTCCAAACCACCGCTCTTAACCACTACACCACGCAAGACAATCAAGAGCTTTCTCTTCTAAAGAGGTAATAATTGACACACACACACACACACACACACATACACACACATATATATAAATTTATATCTCGCTACCATCTACAAACAGGCCTTTCCATCAGATGTCATCAGCAAGACTAATAACAATAACATAACAGTGATGAGTAACAGATGCCAGGTATACGGATCTCCACTTCGTGCAAAGAGTGACAGCCATTCCCTCCCCGGCTGGCAACTTAGCAAGAAAAGGGAGGGTGGGAGGGACACATTGCTTTTAATTAAATTCCACTTGGTCTCCTCGTGTATAACTCAGACGGGTGGTTTTCTCCACTCCCCCCTTCATATTCTGACTTCCTGAACACACACACACACCCTTCTGATTCTCGTATTGGGACGGCAGACGGTTCATTAGCACAGTGCCGCCCTCCCTGTTTTTGGAATATGATTCTCGGTCTGAACGAGCACACGCACTCTCTCGAACATTAAGAGGGGGGAAAGAAACCGCAAACTCCAAATTTCCGGCAGATTGCACCAAGATGGGGGGGGGAGGAGGAGGAGAAGGAGAAGAAGAAGAGTTGATTTTTATATGCTGACTTTCTCTACCACTTAAGGAAGAATCATACCAGCTTACAATCACCTTCCCTTCCCCACAACAGACACCCTGTGAGGTGGGTGGGGCTGAAAAAGTTGTGACTAGCCCAAGGTCACCCAGCTGGCTTCAGGTGTAGGAGTGGGGAAACCAACCCAGTTCACCAGAATAGCCTCTGTCGCTCATGTGGAGGAGTGGGGAATAGAACCTGGTTCTCCAGGTCAGAGTCCACCGCTCCAAACCACCGCTCTTAACCACTATACCACACTTGCAATCATGGTTCCAAAGACAGCTCATTCCTTTCCTCGGAATTTCTGAACCGTCGTTTCATTTTCCCCCTGTGTACTACTACATACACGACCTTTCGTTTTTGAAGTGAGCCTTTCCCGAAAGACACAGCTTCTAAACAAATGATTTCATCCCCCAAATTCTCAGTGAGGAGTGGGGCTGGCTGTGGTTGCTTGGTTCGGATTCCGCATACTCCGCACATGTGCAGAGGCAGTGGTGTCAGACAGACACATGTACGTGCAGCAAACAAGGTGTGTGTTGATCGTGTGACCCCGTACATGCAGGGAACAGTTTCCTACACAAAAGCAGGTAAAACACAAAAGCAAAATGCACGTGGAAAAATCTACTTTGCGACTGCTTCCAGTTTCTTTTAGGGAGCAGGCAGTACTCACAAGACAATTTCTAACATGAGAAATCATCAGGGGGTGGGCTTTAAATTTAAGAGAATCATAGAGTTGGAAGGGATCATCAGGGTCATCTAGTACAATACAATTCCTGCACAATACAGGAAATTCCTAACTACCCCCCCCTGCACACCCCCAGTGACCCCTACTCCATACCCAAAAGATGGCCAAGATGCCCTCCCTCTCATCATCTGCCTAAGGTCACAGAATCAGCATTGCTGACAGATGGCCATCTAACCTCTTCTTAAAAACCTCCAAAGACAGAGAGCCCACCACCTCCCGAGGAAGCCTGTTCCACCGAGGAACCGCTCTAACTGTTAGAAAATTCTTCCTAATGCTTAGACGGAAACTCTTTTTATTTAATTTCAACCCGTTGGTTCTGGTCCGTCCTGCTGGGGCAACAGAAAACAAGACCTGGACTTCAGAAAGCAACATATGGTGGTGGAACATGCCGTCAAGTCACAGCCGACTTATGGCAACCCCACAGAGTTTTCAAGGCAAGAGACTAACATTGCCTTCCTCTGCATAGCCACCCTGGTATTCCTCGGTGGTCTCCCATCCAAGTACTAACCAGGGCCGACCCTGCTTAGAAACCAAGATCAGATGAGATCGGGCTAGCCTGGGTCATCCAGATAAGGCCAAAAAACCACATACAGCTATCTGTATAGCCTTAGCCCATCCAGCTCAATACTGGCCACTATGGCCGGCCACACATCTCTGGCAGAGAACGATCAGCCCAAGATCTGCTACCAGAGAGCCTTTAACTGAAAGATGCCAAAGACTGAAGCTGGGAGCTTCATTCAATGGTGTTCTACCACTGAATCATGTCTCTCTTCCCCCCCCCCCCCACAAGCACAACTCTGCCCCCCTTCACCCATACAAACACCACACAATCCTGGCTTCCCACAATCTGTCTGCAAATCTGTCTACTGTTTTTGAATGGCTGGCAGACGCAATAGGAGTCGCTTCGCACATGGCACGTTTCCCTCTACAAAGGGAATTTCAGCCTAAGGAACTGCCTGTGCAGCACACAAAGAATCATAGAGTTAGAAGGTATCACCAAGGTTATCTAGTCCAACCCCCTGCACAATGCAGGAAATTCACAACTACCTCCCCCAACACACACACCCAGTAACCCCCTACTCCATGCTCAGAAGATGGCCCAAAAAATCTTTCAGGATCCCTGGCCAATCTGGCCTGGAGGAAAACTGCTTCTGATATTATCTGGGAACTGGATGCCAGTCAAACACACACATGTAGGAAACATGGTGAACACCCGTCACATTATTATACCTGCAGGGCGCACCCAATTTCTTACACAAAAGTAGGATACATGGGGGTGGGGGAAATACACCACGTGTGATATGGCCATTTTCCCCAGTGGTGTTCGGGTTTTATAGACAAGCAACTGCATCGTCCCACATGTGTCGGAGATGGGCTGCTGCAGCTCAGTGGTGGAGCATCTGCTTAGCAAACAGAAGGTCCGAGGTTCAATTCCCAGCACCCTAGTTAAAGGGATCAGGCAATAGGTGATGTGAAAGACCTCAGCCTTGAGTCCCTGGAGCTGCCAGTCTGAGTCGACAATACTGACCTTGATGGACCAAAAAGGTCTGACTCGGTATAAGGCAGCCTCATGTGGCATCTCCAGTTCTTCTCTCCACTGTTTTCCCCCTAGACCTTGTTAGACGGTCAACTCCTTCAGGGCAAGGATCTGTCTGTTTTGCCTATGTTATACTATATGGTACCCCCATACATTGATGGCATTGTATAAGCCTATAACCACAGACCGTTGGGATCTTTCCCTTCTGCATACGACAGCATACTTGAACACATGAAGCTGCCTTACACTGAACCAGACCCTTGGTCCACCGAAGTCATCTTTGTCTGCTCAGACCAGCAGCAGCTCTCCAGGGTCTCAGGCAGAGGTCTTTCACATCACCTACTTGCCTAGTCCCTTTAACTGAAGATGCCGGGGATTGAACCTGGGACCTTCTGCATGCCAAGCAAAGGCTCTACCTCTGAGCCACAGCCCCTCCCCTAACACTTCTTTGTGTTTTCTTCTTTGTGGCTGCCACTATTGCTACTAATTAAAACGCCGTCCTGAGTTAATGTGGTTTTTATAGCCAGCCCTGGTTTTTTATTGCCTCGAATGGCTGTTTGGGGCAGAAAGTCAGAAGACTTTTTAAAAACCAATCAATCCAATTCAAGGCAAACACTGCGAGGTCCCAGCCACAAAGTAAGCAACCAGAACTGTAGCAGAACTATTGGGGAGTTCTGTACAGACGGATGTGGTAGAGGCACAAAAGAAAGTTATGACTTGTGTGGTGGGAAGTCATATTTTTCTCCCCTCCTTCTCCCGAACTCAGAGCTGCCTGGTGAAGTTGGATCGCCAGCTGGGTTGAAGACTCCTTTAAAATTCAGGGCACTGGTTAGCACACTAGACCCCAGCTTAGATGGCTTAAAAGGAAGAATGGAACCAGTTGGCAGTGCCTGAATGGAACCTCCATATCTGCAGGCAGTCTACCTCTGAGCCTGAGATCTTGGCAGACAACAGGGGAGGAGGGCCATGACCTTCACGCCTAGGAGCACAACTGGAAGTGGAGGGGATACTGGGCCGCCTGGATGGGCAATCTGAGGAGGCAGGGGCCTCTCTGTCTCTCTCTCTCTGGACCCTCTGATACTCCGAAAGGGGTGCACGTTCCCAGTTGTGCAGCTCTGCATATACTAATCTCAGTCCCTTAATAAAGTAAATTCCAATTAGTGGAGGGGTTGCAAGGGGGGGAACTGCATTTCCACTGAGTGGGGGGGGACTCAGCAGGGAAAGTTTGATGGGGAGGGCCTGTGGCTCAGTGGCAGAGCATCTGCTTGGCATGCAGAAGGTCCCAGGTTCAATCCCCGGCATCTCCAGTTAAAGGGACCAGGCAGGTAGATGATGTGAAAGACCTCAGCCTGAGACCCTGGAGAGCTTAGAGGAGGGGCTGTGGCTCAGTGGTAGAGCCTCTGCAGAAGGTCCCAGGTTCAATCCCCGGCATCTCCAGTTATAGGGACTAGGCAAATAGGTGATGCAAAAGGCATGGGACCCTGGAGAGCCATGGAGAGGGGCCCTGGCTCAGTGGTTGAGCCTCTGCTTGGCATGCAGAAGGTCCCAGGTTCAGTCCCTGTCATCTCCAGTTAAAGGGACCAGGCAGGTAGGTGATGTGAAAGACCTCAGCCTGAGACCCTGGAGAGCCGCTGCCGGTCTGAGCAGACAATACTGACCTTAATGGACCAAGGGTCTGATTCAGTATGATAGAGAGGGCCCGTGGCTCAGCAATGGAGCATCTTTTAGACCTGCAGAAGGCCCCAGGTTCAATCCCCGGCATCTCCAGTGAAAGGGACCAGGCAGGTAGGTGATGCGAAAGACCCCTGCCTGAGACAGCGGCTCAGTGGCAGAGCCTCTGCTGGGCATGCAGAAGGTCCCAGGTTCAATCCCCGGCATCTGCAGTGCAAGGGACCAGGCAAGCAGGCGAGGCGGCAGACCTCGGCCTGAGCCCCCGACCTTGATGGCCCCCTCCGCGCTGCTGGGCCCCCCCCCCCGCCCGCCCGCCCTGGCTGGGGTGCGTCCGGGGGGCTTACCTGAAGCCGGCGGCGGCGCTGAGGTTCCTGCGCCAGGCTGGGCCGTGCTGCAGCAGGACGCCGCGCACGACGGCCTGGGGGTCGGGCAGCCGGTCGGCGGGGAAGATGTAGAGCCAGCCGAGGACAAAGAAGCCCAGGGCGCTGGCGCCCACCGGCACGCGGCTGCGGGGCCCGCCGCACCACCACAGCCCCACCAGCCGCCGCCGGCGCCGCCAAGGGCGCCCGGGGGTCGCCGACGACGCCCCCGCCGCCCCCGCCGCCCTCATGGCCTGCGGGCGGGCGGCCGAGGGAGCCCCGCCGGCCCCATGCGAGGGAGGGAAGGAGGGCCAGCAGAAGGCGAGCGGCGCGGCGGCCCCCGAGGCCTCTCCGCGACCCCCGCCCAAACAGAAGGCGGCCGGCCGGCCGGAGGGTTGTTGGGGGTTTCTCTCCAGCGCGCCGCGTCAATTGCAAAAGCCAGGGGAGGGGAGCGGGGAAGACCGCGGCCGCCGCTGGCCCCGCCTCGCCTCGGCTCGGGGGGCTCCGGCGCCCGCACTCCCCTCCCCCCCCTCCCCCCCCTCCCCCCCTCCCCCTCCCCCTCCCCCTCCCCCTCCCCGAGCTGCGCAGCTGCCCGAAGGCGACCCCGGCCTCTCGCTCTCGCTCTCTCTCTCTCTCCCCCCTCCCCAACTTCCTGCAGAGGCAGAGAGGGAATCCGAGGCGCCCGGTCGGTCGTCTCTCTTCCAAGGAGGAGGATTGATTGATTGATTGATTGATTGATTTATTTATTTATTTATTTATTTATTTATTTATTGGGGGGTGTTTTGGAAAAGGACCTTTGAACAATCTGCTTCGGTGTCCCAACGCGCCGGGCGAGGCTTTCGCTGGAGGGAGGGCAGGGATGCGAGGGGGAAACGGGGGGGGGGGTCCCGGTCGCGGAATCGTAGCGTTGGAAGGGACCACCCGGGTCCTCTAGTCCAACCCCCTCTGCACGATGCAGGGAATTCCAAACTACCCCCCCTCCTTTTGCTTCCCCCCATCCTTCCCCCGTCCTTTGGCTCCCCGCCCATCCTTTTGCTTCCCCCCCCCCCGGTCCTTTTACTTCCTCCATCCTCCCCCCCCGTCCTTTTGCCCCCCCCTCCTTTTGCCCTCCGTCCTTTTGCTTCCCCTCCTTTTGCTTCCCCCCATCCTTCCCCCCTCCTTTTGCTCCCCTCCTTTTACTTCCCCCATCCTTTTACTTCTTCCATCCTCCCCCCTCCTTTTGCTCCCCCCTCCTTTTGCTTCCCCCCATCCTTCCCCCCTCCTTTTGCTCCCCTCCTTTTACTTCCCCCATCCTTTTACTTCTTCCATCCTCCCCCCTCCTTTTGCTCCCCCCTCCTTTTGCTTCCCCCATCCTTCCCCCGTCCTTTTGCTCCCCCCCCCATCCTTTTGCTTCCCCCCTCCTTTTGCTTCCCCCCCATCCTCCCCCCGTCCTTTTGCTTCCCCCCAGTCCTTTTACTTGGATTAAAGTCCTGCTTCAGATGTGCGGTGTCTTGTACTTGCGGAGGGGCCGAGTTAGCGCTCCGAAATTGCAGAACCCCCCCTCCCCCTCTCCCGCTCGCTCCCAATAAATGACCTGGAAAGGGGATTCATCTCCCTATCGAGGCATTCCCACGTAAAAGGCATCCCAGGATGTTGCGGTCGCCAGATGCTGAACGTGCACATGTGAACTCGCCCTTGGATAGCGAAGGAAAGGCAGAAAGCAGTGATCTGTATACAGAGCATCCTTTGTTTCTTATGAATACCCTGGGAAACTCTGTTTAGGATGGCTTAAACGACACCCTTCATTCCAAATATATTTTCCCCCTCCCCACCTTGAATAACCTCGACAGGATTTGACTGATCCACAGGAATCGCTTCCTCCAGGTGTGCCGGACCACTCGCGAGAATGAAGGAAAGGAGGGGCCGAACCCCTTCTGCAAACCAAGTCTCCCCCCCCACGCCCTCTAAGGAACCCTGGAAGGCCGTTCCCATCACCTGAAGCTGCCTTCTACTGAATCAGACCCTTGGTCCATCTAAGTCAGTATTGTCTACTCTGACCGGCATCTCTCCAGGGTCTCAGGCAGAGGTCTTTCACATCACCTACTTGCCTGGTCCCTTTAGCTGGAGATGCCGGGAATTGAACCTGGGACCTTCTACAGGCCAAGCAGAGGCTTGACCATTGAGCCACAGCCTCTCCCATTAGCGTTGCCAAGCCTCCTACTATGGCACACATGAACACACATGAAGCTGCCTTCTACTGAATCAGGCCCTTGGTCCATCAAAGTCAGTATTGTCTACTCAGACCGGCAGCGGTTCTCCAGGGTCTCAGGCAGAGGTCTTTCAGATCACCTTCTTGCCTAGTTCCTTTACCTGGAGATGCCAGGGATTGAACCTGGGACCTTCTGCGTGCCAAGCCGATTCTCTACCGCTGAGCCATGCCCCATCCCCTATTTATCAATGCAAGACTTCCTGTGGGGGAGGGGGGAGGTAGTTGTGAAATCCCTGCATTGTGCAGGGGGTTGGACTAGATGACCCTGGTGGTCCCTTCCAACTCTATGATTCTATTCCCCCTTCCCCAGGAAGTCCTGGGCTCCCACCACACGGTTTCAGAGGGTTGCCAACTTTTCCCTTGTGGTCTCTTTAACAGGAGGCAATTGGAGAGAGGGGAGACTTATTTATTTTTAACTGCAAGGAATTAAAAAAAGACACACACAAATCTTTACCAGCAGCTACCAATTGCTGCAGAACACGTGGCTTTATTCAAGGCAGAACGAGAAAAGCCGGCCACCCTCTCTGGCTGCTGCTTCTCCTTGGAAGCAACCCAGATCCCCTCCAGGCTCCCCCTGCATGGTGTCTGGTTGCCAACAGGCCTGGAGCAAAATGTCCAGTCTTTTTAATGCGTAGAAATGAACAGCTATAGCTTTCCAGGGCCGGGCGTTAAATAACTGTCCCTGCTAAGAAAACATCCCATTAAACCTCAAGGAAAGTGTTAGCCGAAATGCTCTTTAATATGGGGAAATTAGCTGAGCAATCGGTAACTATGTATTTTCATAGTGGGTTCGCACTCAACTATACCAGAATCCGTTTTAATGAGACGTTGAATAAAGACAGACAAAAGGATTCCAAATTAAACAGTGTTTATGTATTCAAGCATTCAAATGGTGCAACACAAACATACAGAGAGCCTAGTAAATTAAAGAGAGGAGTACAGAGACATTTGCCAATGTGGCAGGAGATCGTTGACCATATATTTACCGTATCTAGACGAGGTGTTGTCCAAATTCACGTAGGCTAAAACAGATTGAAAAGGAAGACCGAGATGGGGGCAGGGAATCCCGTAGACTTGACCAGCAAGGCAGGAGGGAGCGTGGTTAGGTTCGCGAGACCAAACCAACAGAGTAACGGCAAGGGTGCCAAGAAAGACCTAAGGTGACTTGAATGGGCATGGGGCACCCCAGTTATACTGTTTCTCTGGGGGCAAGAAGAGGGGTTTTACCCCTCCCAGGTTCCCAGGTGACAAAAGGTGACAAAAGGATTAAGCTGTGGCTACCGGGGCTGGGTAGTGAGAATTTGGAAATCTATTCTGATGCCAATGGCTTTTGCAACCCGTGATGAGCTGGAAGTTCTCTGCTGACAAGATTAGCATTCAGGAACAATGGGTGCGATCTATGCAAACGTCCTGGGGTCGCTGCGGCTGGGTTGGAGGAATGACTCATCAGGATATCTGGATTGCTGCTGATGGTCCATTAAGCGGTGGATGTTGCAAAGGGGGGGAGGTGCTTGACACTGACTTCGTGACATTCTGCTTTTCATGAAATGGCTGCAGCTGGAATAGAGCCTATACAGGAACATGGCTTCCCTCTGGTCCACCCAGAGGCTGCCCCTGCATCTGCTCCCAAGCTGCTAGCTGCACGGCGCTCGCAGGAGCGGCCGGGTCCGTGACTACGGAGCGCGCAGCGGCCGTCCCGTAGCGTTTGGGGCGGGCGCGCGGCCAGCGGAGCAGTCAAGTGCCAGCACCGCGGGTTGCCAGATCCCGATCGGGAGGTCTGGGCAGGCCCGTATGCTATCAAAAGGGACAGGAGCCATTTTTTTGGTCCGGAATATCTTTTGTTGTTATTAATTAATATATGAACACATTAAGCTGCCTTGTACTGAATCAGATCCTTGGTCCATCAAAGTCAGTATTGTCTACTGAGACCGGCAGCGGCTCTCCGGGGGTCGGCTCTCCGGGGGTCTCAGGTAGAGGTCTTTCCCATTACCTACTTGCCTGGTCCCTTTAACTGGAGATACCGGGGATTGAACCTGGGACCTTCTGCATGCCAGCAGAGGCTCTACCCCTGAGCCACGGCCCCTCTCCATGGCTCTCCAGGGTCTCAGGCAGGGGTCTTTCACATCACCTACCTGCCTGGTCCCTTTAAGTAGAGATGCCGGGGATTGAACCTGGGACCTTCTGCATGCCAAGAAGATGCTCTACCACTGAGCCACAGCCCCTAACCAACTTATTGAATCACAGCACGGATAGGAAATAATAAAAATTATAGCCAGTGCGAGCAATTAAATAAGTTTCAAGATCTCAATTCTTACTAAATCTCTGGGTTTAATTTTGTTGTAGTTTAATTTTGTTGTAGTTTAATTTTGTTGTAGTATGTAATGAACGGGACCCACGTTTGCGTGACCTGCCTTTGAGAGCATTTTGTAAAAGATCCAGGCAGTTGGCATCCCTCAACTCGAGCCCCAGATGACCCCCCCACCCCACCCCCAGGATCTTTACTTGCCCTCTTCCCTTCCTTCTCTCTCTGGATTCTCCAGGATCCCTTTTTTTGGGGGGGGGGGCTGATGTGCTTATTGTGTCTGCGATGAGCCGCCTCTTCTACGTGCACCGCTGGCTGCTCCCAGATGTTCGTCTGGACAGATGCGTACGTGGGAAAGCCACACTCCTCTGTTGATCCGGTCCCCTTCCAGGGCCAGGCGGTTGCAATGAGCAAAGCTGGAAGCGGCGATCACCACCCACTGGTTCCCAACCGGGGGTCCGCGGACCCCCAGGGGTCCGCGAGAACTCAATTAAGGTCCACGAAACAAAGTTATAAACCCATAATAAATTAATATTTTCAATTAAAAGTTCTCTATTATAAAAATATATATTGAAATATTATTCTAAGTTTAATGTTTAACTAACAGTTATGATTAAAGTTTATTTTCAAATTCTCAGAATTTTTATTTTGAACCTTGGGGTCCCTGCACCGAACAAAAAAGTCCTAGTGGTCCCTGGTCAAAAAAAGGTTGGGAACCACGCGCAGAGGGCGTTTTCACGTACGGCTTGACACGCTGGCCAGAGCAGCGGAGGCGTGCTAAGGACGCCTTCGGGGCGCCTGGCCTTGCTCTCTGGCGCCACCTCGCGGCCGCCTTCCGCAAAGCAACCGCGAGCAGGGGCGGGTATTTTGCATCCGCACGTGACGCTTTCCCCGCTGGAGCGGAGACGGGCGCAGCTGTTTCCCCCTCTGCGCGGTGTGACTTCTAGGAGGGCAGCAGCTGGCGGCGAAGAACTGCGGGAAAGCCTGTTTCTTGCATCGCAATTAGGGAGGCTGCAGCCAAGACATCAGAAGGAGATTGAGACTGGGAAGGGCAGCCAAGAAGGAGCTAGGAAAGATTCCTAAGTATAAGGATGTAAGGCAACCAAGATCAGGTTAATTCATGCCATCGTATTCCCCATTACTATGTATGGGTGTGAAAGCTGGACATTGAAGAAAGCTGATAGGAAGAAAGTAGATTCCTTTGAAATGTGGTGTTCAAGGAGAGTGTTACAGATATCGTGGACTGCCAAAAAAAAAAAAAAAAAAAGCAGGAAAAGAGGAAGACCCAACAAGAGATGGACAGACTCAATAAAGGGCAAGAGTCCAGTAGCCCCTTAAAGACTAACAAAAATATTTTCTGGTGGCGTATGAGCTTTCGTGAGCCACAGCTCACTTCTTCAGGTATCTGAAGAAGTGAGCTGTGGCTCACGAAAGCTCATACCCCACCAGAAAATATTTTTGTTAGTCTTTAAGGTGCTACTGGACTCTTGCCCTTTTCTACTACTGCAGACAGACTAACACGGCTACCCACTGTGAATTGACTCAATAAAGGAAGCCACAGCCCTCAATTTACAAGATTTGAGCAAGGCTGTCAAAGATAGGACATTCTGCAGGATTTTCATTCATAGGGACATTCTGCAGGACTTTCATTCATGAGTTGGAAGTGACTTGATGGCACTTAACACACACTCATAGATCAAATCAAGCCTGAATTGACACTAGAAGCTAAAATGACTAAACTGAGGCTATCGTATTTTGGTCACGTCATGAGAACACAAGAGTCACTGGAAAAAACAGTAATGCTAGGAAAAGTTGAGGGCAGCAGGAAAAGAGGAAGACCCAACAAGAGATGGATTGACTCAATAAAGGAAGCCACAGCCTTCAATTTGCAAGATCTGAGCAAGGCTGTCAAAGATAGGACATTTTGGAGGACTTTCATTCATAGGGTCGCTATGGGTGGGAAGCGACTTGATGGCACTTAACACACACAATAAGGCTGGCAGGGCAAAAAGAGTCTGGGTGCCAATTCACATGACTCCAGGTCAGGGAGGGGCTTGGGTTGGATTGTGGGGGGTGGGGTGGAGGACGCTTCTGGCGCCAGGCAGAGGTACTGATCAAGAGATTTATCTTGAATCTACTCCCCCACACACACATTACTAGCAACCTGCCAACCTCCAGGTGGGGCTTGGAGATCGCCTGGAATTACAGCTGATCTCCAGACTACAAAAAATCAGCTCCCCTGGAGAAAATGGCTGCCTTGCTGTGGCTTCCTTGCTACGCAGAGGCAGGCAATGGGAAACCACCTCTGTTTGTCTCTTGTCTTGAAAATCCTATGGGGTTGCCCATAAGTTGGAGGTGACTTGAAGGCACTTTCTAACACCACCCCCACCTCATTGCTTCCTGCTAATAACACATGTCTCTTTCATTCCCTGAGGCCTGGGTAAGGTTTTTCTAGCAATCTGTGTAAGGTTTTTTTTTTTTTTTTACTTCTTTTGCATATGCTCCATCAACATTCGACTGAGGGCACTTTCACCCTGAGCTGCTGGAATGTTGTGACCATTCCTAGGTGTCACAGTCGAACAGCCAACTGCGGAAGGGGGCTGGGGACTTGCAAGAGGCAGGAAACAACCAGTTCCCTGGGTCTGTAATTGTCTATAGTGAAGCCTTCCAAATGAAGGGCTTGGAGCTGTCCTTTGAAGCCGTGGCAGGCTTTTTGATCTTCCCCTTTGATATTCACTTCTCTCTTCCTCTCGAAGAAGCCTTGCCAGGATTAAAGGATGCCAGCCATTGTCTGCCCACAGGGTAGCCTCGTGGTTTAGTTCCTCCGAACAGGAGGTTCCTATCTGTGGCAGTGCTGAGACAGTCTCTAATAGGCCACGGCTGCCTGTGATGCTCGACTGGCCACGAAAGACCCCGGTGGCATGAGAGTTCTGCAAAGGTAACTGGCGCAGACGGCTGTCTCTCCAGTCCAAGCATGAGTAATAAACAGTCAAGACATGCATTTATAGAACACCCCAAGCATTCATAAGAACATAAGAAAGGCCCTGCTGGATCAGACCAAGGTCCATCAAGTCCAGCAGTCTGTTCATACAGTGGCCAACCAGGTGCCCCAAGGAAGCCCACAAACAAGGCAACTGCAGTAGCATTAAATTGTGGAACTTCCTGCCCCAGGATGTGGTGATGGCTGCCAACTTGGAAGGCTTGAAAAGGGGAGTGGACATGTTCATGGAGGAGAGGGGTATTCAGGGCTACTAGTTAAAATGGATACTGGTCATGATGCATACCTATTCTCTCCAGGATCAGATGAGCATGCCTATCATATTAGGTCCTTTGGATCGGATGAGCATGCTTATTCTATTAGGTGCCGTAGAACATGGGCAGGTTAATGCTGCTGTCATCTTGTTTGTGGGCTTCCTAGAGGCACCTGGTTGGCCACTGTGTGAACAGACTGCTGGACTTGATGGGCCTTGATCTGATCCAGCAGAGCTTTTCTTATGTTCTTATGCCTGTGTTGCACTGCACTTAATATAACAGGCATGCTCCTCTGATCCTGGAGAGAACAGGAATGCCTCATGACTAGTATCCATTTTTACTAGTAGCCATGGATAGCCCTATCCTCCAGGAACATGTCCACTCCCCTCCTAAAGGCAGGGAGTTCCACAATTTAACTATGCATTGTGTGAAGAAATACGTCCCTTTCTCGGTTTTGAATTTCTCCCCCTCCAGCTTCGGCAGATGACCCTGCATTCTCCAAACCATACATAATTTTCTAGACCTCTATCATGTCTCCCCTTAACTGCCATCTTTCCAAGCTGAACAGCCCTAAGCATTTTAACCGCTCCTCATAGGGCAGTGGCTCTAGTCCCCTGATCATTTTGGTTGCTCTTTTCTGCACCTTCTCAAGCTCTGCAATATCCTTTTTGAGGTGTGGTGACCAGAACTGTACACAGTATTCTAAGTGGGGTCTCACATAAGCATAATGCGCTGTGTCTTGAGCCCTAAAAGATCCTTGACAAGCTTGAAATGGACATTTCCAGTTCGGCTCTTCTAAGACAACATCACCGACAATGGGAAGCGGTGACATAACACAGATCTGGCTAAATACACTCTAGGATTGCAGAAGGCTGGAACCAATTCCCCCTCTATTGTGGCTGCTCTCTTAAAACAAACTGGCTGAGCCCTGCAGTTTATCACAACTGGTCTGAAACATTTTATAACATCGGCATCTCCCCCCCACCCCGCACACACACAAACATTATTTGTAAAAGGAAAACATTACAAAGAACAGCTGAATCAGCATAGTAAAACTCAGAAGGGAAACAAGAAGAAGAGTTGGTTTTTGTATGCCGACTTCCTCTACCTTTTGAGGAGAATCAAACTTCCTTACAATCACCTTCCCTTCCTCTCTCCACAACAGACACCTTGTGAGGTAGGTGGGGCTGAGAGAGTTCGGAGAGAACTGTGACTAGCCCAAGGTCACCAAGCTGGCTTCATGTGGAGTGGGGAAGCCAACAGCACTCTCTTTTTTAGATTTTGCTAGAAGCTGACAAATCTTATCGGTGGCTGGCCTGCGCCTGTGCAGTCCCCAATGTGGGACTGCATAGAAGCCACGCAGATGAAGAGTTGGTTTTTATATGCCGACTTTCTTTCTTCATTTTCATAATAAAGGAGGTACAGAAAAGAAAAGGCCTTGGTCTGATCCAGCATGACTTTTCTTATGTTAGGTCAGCAGCAGCAGCAGGAGGAGGAAGGAGAAGAGTTGGTTTTTATATGCCGACTTTTCCTGCCACTTAAGGAAGAATCAAACCTGCTTACAATCATCTTCCCTTCCCCTCCCCACAACAGACACCCTGTGAGGTAGGTGGGGCTGAGAGAGTGTGACTAGCCCAAGGTCACCCAGCAGGCTTCATGTGGAGGAGTGGGGAAACCAACCCGGTTCACCAGATTAACCTCTGCCGCTCATGTGGAGGAGTGGGGAATCAAACCCAGTTCTCCAGGAAGGCCCCCACACTTTTGGTTTTCTGCAAACTGCATAAAACTGAACTGTTTAGGAAGGCATTTTTATAAAGAAATGTATCTGTACAGTGCTGTCAAGTTGCAGCTGACTTATCTTTCATTGCTTATAAAATGGGGGGCCATCTCTCCTATCTCAAGTTCCTGAAAATGTCGTCCAAATTGGACAGTAAACAAAGAATTGGCAGCAGAAAGGTATTTCCTGCCCGATGGGAATGAATATGAAGCTGCCTTATGCGGATACTTATCCCAATGGTCCATCCAGCCAGCAATGTGTGTTTTGATTGGCAGGGGCTCTCCGGGATTTCAGGATGGGGTGTTTTTCAGCTCCACTACATGTGAAGCTGTATTACAAGGAATCACACCATTGGTCGATTCAGACTGGCAGCAGGTCTCAGGCTGAGGTCTTTCGTATCACCTAAGACTTGATCCTCTTAAATGGAGATGCTGGGGATTGAACATGAGCCGGCGTGGTGTAGTGGTTAAGACAGGTAGTTTGGAGCAGTGGACTCTGGACGGGTTTGATTCCCCCACTCCTCCATATGAGTGGCAGAGTCTAATCTGTTGAACTGGATTTGTTTCCCCACTCCCAAACATGAAGCCAGCTGGGTGACCTTGGGCTAGTCACAGCTCTTAGAGTTCTCTCAGCCCCACCTACCTCACAGGGTGTC
The DNA here is from genome assembly GCF_029931775.1 of Euleptes europaea. Lineage (NCBI taxonomy): Eukaryota > Metazoa > Chordata > Lepidosauria > Squamata > Sphaerodactylidae > Euleptes > Euleptes europaea. The sequence continues at coordinate 113,548,797 of NC_079314.1, read as the reverse complement.
TGTTGTGGGGAGGAGAAGGGAAGGTGATTGTAAGCCAGTTTGATTCTTCCTTAAGTGGTAGAGAAACTCTTCTTCTTCTTCATGGGTCCTTCTGCATGCAAAGCTGAGGCTGTACCACCTCTTCTACCTGCAGAACAATGCACTTAGCTGCCCATAGGATACAACCTATCTGTGTGCATGCCGTCAAGTCACAGCTGACTTATGGCAACCCTGTAGGGCTGTCAAGGCAAGAGGTGTTCAGAGGTGGTTTGCCATTGCCTGCCTCCTTGTGGGCTGAGAGAGTTCTGAGAGAACTGTGACTGGCCCAACGTCACACAGCAGGCTTCATGTAGAGGAGGGGGGAATCGAACCCAGTTCTCCAGATTAGAGTCCGCAGCTCTTAACCACTAAACCACGCAGGCTCTTGTCAAAGAGCTCCAACCAGTCTCCACCAGTTGGGCTGCTTTGGTTGGGTCAAAAGTTTCCCAAAATATTAAAAACAGAGTTGCACTTACCTGTAACTGCTGTTCGTCAAGATGTCTTCTGTGCAGGCACACATTGGGACTGCGCTTGCGCAGGCCAACCTCGGAAAGGATTCTTATAGCTTCTTAAATTTCGATAGGGGGCGCCGAGACGCCATTGCGCATGCGTCCGCCTTCCCGCCCTATGACGTGGCGTAACGGCGCCCCCTCTCCCAGTTCAGTTCTTTGCCCTCTCGAAGAGGTTTCTATAATCAAAAAACAATTAATAAATTCAATAGATGAGAGCTCTCCGAGGGGCAGGAGGGTGGGATGTGTGCCTGCACAGAAGACATCTTGACGAACAGCAGTTACAGGTAAGTGCAACTCTGTTTTCGTCTGCGGTCTTCTGTGCAGTCCCACATTGGGAGATTATATAGCAATTCACTCACCTGGAGGCGGGAAAGAGCTCTCAGCCAAATAATGACTGTAATACTGCTTTCCCCACAGCTGCATCTTGTCGTGCATCTACATCGATTGCATAATGCTTAGCAAAAGTCTCCGATGAGGACCAGGTAGCGGCTCGACAGATGTCCTTGATGGGGACCTTCTTACGAAAAGCAGCTGAGGACGACTGGGCCCTAGTGGAATGCGCCCGTAAGGATTTAGGACACTTTTTACCAGCCTTTAAATAACAGTGACGAATCGTCTGCACTATCCACCTAGATAAGGATTGGGAAGAAGCAGCTTCTCCTTTCTTCGGACCAGCAAAACATACAAACAGGGAATCTGACCTGCGAATCTGTTTTGTACGAGCCAAATAATACAATAAAGCTCGTTTAACATCTAAGGAATGGAGAGTTTTTTCTGGTACAGACTGTGGATTTGGGAAAAAAACAGGTAAACATAGATCTTGCCCCAAGTGGAAATCCGACACCACCTTGGGCGTAAATTCAAGACTGGTACGTAACACTACTTTGGAAGGGAAAAATTGAACAAAAGGAGGGTGACACTTTAATGCTGCGATTTCACCAACCCTCCGTGTAGATGTGACAGCTACTAAGAAACACACCTTGTAAGATAACCATGACAGGGGAACCTTTCCCAAGGGCTCAAAAGGTGGAAGCATCAACTGAGCTAAAACTAAGGACAGTGACCATTGTGAAATAGGGTCATGCCTGACTGGGAACATATTCGCTAGGCCTTTCAAAAATAATTTAGAGGTAGGATGAAAAAAAAGAGAATATCCATCCACTCCTACATGAAAAGCAGACAGGGCTGCTAGATGAGTTTTAACAGACGAAAAGCTTAAGCCCTCTGTCCTGAGGGACAATAAATAATCTAATACCATCGGCAGGGGACATGACGACGGAAAACATTTTGAGGACCTAACCCATTTGGAGAAACGTTCCCACTTAAAAGCATATGAAGCCCTCGTAGATGGCTTCCTTGAATTTAAAACCACTTCCAAAACTTGATCAGATAACTTCATTGAGGGGGGTTCAACAGCCAAGCTGTCAGCTGAAGAGTGCCCGGTTCTGGATGACGTACCCTGCCCACTGACAATAGGTCCGATGCTGTCTGCAGGCGCCTGAAATTGCCCTGGGCAAGATTCTTTAATTCTGTAAACCAAATCTGTCTGGCCCAATATGGGGTTATTAAGATACAATGAGCTTTGGAAACCTGAATCCGAGCCAGTGTCTTGGTAATTAATGGGGTAGGTGGGAAAGCATAAAACAGGGCTCCCACCCAGGGTCTTAGGAAAGCATCCCCCAGGGACCATGGGTCGTGACCCGCCCGGGAACAAAAAAGAGGTGCCTTTTTGTTTTGAGACTTGGCAAACAGGTCTATCTCGGGGAACCCCCACTCCTGAAAAATGGGTAGAATGTAATCCCATTTGAGAGACCATTCGTGATGGTAGGAAAACATTCTGCTCAGGGAATCTGCTTCGACGTTCTGCACTCCTTGAATATGGATGGCTTGAAGAGACACGTTGTGTAGGATTGCCCATTTCCAAATGCTTTCTGCTTCTTTGCATAGAGCGAGGGAGACTGTACCCCCTTGTCTGTTTATATAAAACATTGCGGTGGTGTTGTCTGTCTGGATGAGCACCGCTCTGTTGTACAGGATTTCTGCAAAAGAGACAAGAGCATAACGAATTGCTCGTAGCTCTAAAACGTTAATATGAAGGGAAAACTCTCGAGGAGACTACAATCCCTGGACTGAGAGTCCTTGACAATGTGCACCCCAACCAATTAAGGAAGCGTCTGATGTGAGAACCACATTAGGCATGAACACCCCAAAAGAAACACCAGAAACCAAGTTATGCATTTGAGACCACCATTTCAAGGTACGTAGTACAGGTCTAGGGACTGAAAACCTGGTTTGCTGAGACTGGGTCAGAGGCTTAAATTTTCTGACAAACCCATTCTGGAGGGGCCTCATGTGTAATCTGGCAGTTTTAATAACTGCTGTAGTTGATGCCATCAGCCCCAATAGTGTTTGAATACGCAAGGCTGACTGATGCCTCTTATTTAAAAAGGAACATACCACACCCAATAGTTTATGGGCTCTATCAACGGGTAAGGTTGCTTTACCTAGAATAGAGTCTAGAGAAGTGCCAATGAATCTAGCTGTTTGAGACGGGACAAGGGCGGATTTCTTAAAATTAACCATAAGGCCCAAAGAACTCAGGCAGGCCAGGATGAGTTCCCTTTGAGAGATCAGCTGGTCTATGGAAGGAGCTGTCACTAACCAATCGTCCAAATAAGGAAAAATCACACAACCCTTGGTACGGAGGTGAGCTACCACCACGGCCATACATTTAGTGAAGACATGAGGAGCTGTGGATAACCCAAAAGGCAACACTGCATATTAGAATACTTTGCCCCCTACTACAAAACGTAAGTACTTTCGATGTTCTTCCTTAATCGAAATGTGGAAATAAGCATCCTTCAAATCAATAACAATATACCACCAACCAATTTTTAATAACTGTAAAACATTGCAAATAGTTAACCTGTTGAACTTTTTATACTGCAAACATTTATTAAAACCTTTCAAATCAAGAATGGGGCGCAAACCGCCATCTTTCTTGTCAACTACAAATAAACGAGAGTAAAAACCTCTAAAGGAAGTTACAACAGGTTGCACTGCACCTTTAAGAACTAACTCTTCCAGGGCAGTTTGTAAGGCTGGAGACAATGTTGGACCACTGTCAATTGGGGGGTGACCTAAACTAGGTAGAAATTGAAATTCTAACGAATACCTGTGTAGAACAAGTTGCAAAACCCAAGCATCAGAGGTTATGTTCACCCAGACCGAGAAAAAGGAAGATAAACGGTCACCAAACACGCAGGGACAACTGCCCCTAATCTGGAACAGTCAGAAAGATGGTTTGGGACCTTGTCCTCTCGAGGATTGAGACCTCGGGGCGGTGGGCCTGGATCTAGGAAATCTCCGTCTGTTCTGGTGTTGGAAGGATTGGAACACTCGCTGTTGTCCATAAGAATTGGGAGGTGGAGGAGGTGGTCTCTGGAACCTTGGTTGGTAGGTAGTATTCCTATAGCCATAGCGTGGCCTGTGAAAACTGCCAGGTACTTGAACAGACACTCCCATGTACCTGGCATCTTGTTTCTCCTTTTTAAGCTGGCTGAGGGTGTCATTGGTGGTTGCAGTGAAGAGGCCCTTGCCATCAAAGGGTAAATCTTCAATGGTACTCCTGACGTCCTGGGATAAAGCCGTAGATCGGAGCCAAGCGAATCTGCGCAGGGAGACTGAGGCGGCCATGCCTCTGGCAGCTGACTCTGAGGCATGTCTGCCAGCATTCATTTGATGTCTAGCCAATTGAGTCCCTTCAGATATTACCAACTTGGCTAAGGATTTTTGTTCTTCAGACAGGTCTTGCAGGTAAACAGACATCTTCTCCCAGAGGAAAAGATGATAGGCTGACATAATAGCTTGGTAGTTTCCAATACGAAAGCCAAGCGCGTCTGCAGAATAAGTCTTCCTGCTAAGTACATCTATACTTTTACTGTCCTTGTCAGATGGAGAAAAATGGCTGCCTAGACGTTTGTTTTGTGACTCAGCCACAATTACTGATGAAGGGGCTGGGTGTGAAAATAAAAACTCACATCCAGTAGGGAGAACTTTGTACATGCTATCTACCTTCCTGGATGTTGATGGAGTAGAGGAAGGGTTTTCCCAAACTTTCTTAGCTACATCCATAAAGTCCTCTAATACTGGGAAAGCAGTGGAGGTAGAGGCTTGAGGAAAAAGAGGAGACAATATTTTCTCTTTTGGTTTAGGTGCTAGGGATTTAGCATCCAAACCTAAGGCTTTAGCTGCTCTGGTCATTTGTTCTGAAAAGCTGGTAATCTCCTCACCAGAAGGACCCGGCAGGTGATCTCCAGAGGCTAGATCTGGAATGGCTTCAGAGGGATTCTCTAATCCCAGCTCAGAGCGAACTGACTGAGAATCTTGGTCTGATTCAGAAACACCCAAAGGTAAGTGGTGATCCATCAGGGGTAAACCTTCTTGTGAAAGCACTGGTTGAGAATGTTCAATAGGCCAGGATGGAGGCTGTTAAGGCAGTTGGGGTTGGGGACCCCAGGGTGGATAGGGATACCCTTGCCAAGGTGCCGCTTGAATTGGCCCATACCACTGAGGGGGCCACCATTGAGGCATTGCAGGGGGTATGGACTGTTTCTGAGACCCCACTAGACTCGACGTTGGAACCTGATGCTCACTGGGAACAGACTGCAGGGAGCCATGTACCTCTTTTAAAAACAAGTCAAGTAAGTCAGTGTCCGAAGATTCCTTTTCAAAATGAGGGGAGGGGGTGTGGAGGGGAGGGGGAGTACGATCATCCTCTCTCACGCTCGGATCCCCAGGCGCCTTGGAACCAGCGACTTTCGGTTCCTTAGGTCTTTTATTTAAGTGCTTGGTTTTGGCACGCGTTTTCTTCGGGGGCGGTTCAGCAGCGCCCTTACTCTTTTCACTCGGAACCGGAGAACGAGGGCGGGATTTAGAGGCGGACGCCAGTGTCGGTTCCGACCGCACGGACCCGATCGATTCCGATTGCGTCATTTGGTCTCGCTCGGCCGATGACTTCGAGGCCGGCATTTGAGAGCCCGATAGGATTTTTTCATAGAGCCAAGCTTTTAACCGGGAAGCTCTATCAGCCCGTGCTTTTGGAGTAAATTGCAGGCAAATTTTACAGGCAGTCACATTGTGGGATTCACCCAAGCAGAGAACGCAAAGCGAGTGCTCATCCGTTTTGGACATTTTCGTGTCGCATTGCAAGCATTTTTTAAACAAAGCTGCTTGCGCCATAACTCCTCTCCTTTTCTCACTCTCTCTCTTTTTTTTTTTTAGGTAAATCTAACCGTGTAGCTGTGAAGCGAAAGACGTCCTTTCTTTCCGGCGGCAAAGAACGAACTGGGAGAGGGGGCGCCGTTATGCCACGTCATAGGGCGGGAAGGCGGACGCATGCACAATGGCGTCTCGGCGCCCCCTATCGAAATTTAAGAAGCTATAAGAATCCTTTCCGAGGTTGGCCTGCGCAAGCGCAGTCCCAATGTGGGACTGCACAGAAGACCGCAGACGAACTCCAGGTTTTCACCCCAAGTTTAACTCAGTAGCTGCCACCAACTCTGGACCAAAAGGTAAGCCTCCAGGCATGGGGTCCAGAGTAACCTCTGCCAAGCTTCAAAAGTTAAGTGTAACGCTTACCCTGCAAGGTAGAAGCCTGCCAGGGAAAGATTACACTCCAAAAAATGTCTTAGGTTTTTGGTAGGTGGTTTTTATACTCAAACAAGGCACTTAGAATTTAGGCTTGGAATCCCAAAATCACAGACACAAGCCATTTAAAGGCTAACAATGTATTTATAAGATTCAAGCTGGTTTACAGGAAAGAAAAAGTCATGAAGTGTTAAGCAAGAAAATAATAAACTATTTAGCAAAGCTAACTAATACATTCAAAAGCCTTTTTAATTCAAAAGGATTGGCAAAGGTTTCTTGCATTAGGTTTTTATAGTTACCAAGTTCCAAAGATGCTTCCAGCATTCAAAAGTTTCAAAAGGTTATCCAAAAGGTTTCTCCAAGCAGGTCAAGTTGACCAGAGTTTCCCCGTAGGGCCAAAATCAAATGGGTTGTGATGCAGCCAGCACAGCCTTCCTGCTGTGCACCCCAAAGCGTGCATAGTTTGTTTAGGGTTGGTCTGTCCTTATATTCGTTTTCTCAAAAGGATGAGCTCATAGAAACCAATCGAGAAAACGAAAGCACTTAGCTGGTAATTAATCGCTTGGTCAGAAATGCTGACTCCTTAAGTGATGTGTTCAGGTGAGGAAGCTTACAGAACTACCTGCACCTGGACATTGTCATGATGGCTGACCAATTAGTTACCATGGTAATGCACTGCCTTGCATTCCAGAAAGGGGAGAGGTTAACTAGCACCAGCTGGGGCTTACCTTTCTCCCTCCACAGAAGCAGGTTTCAAAAGGAAACTTATTTTGCTGGTCTAAAATCCCAACAACACAGAATTCGTAGGCCTCCCAGGGCTGAACCAAAAAATCATGCAACCCACGAAATTGAGAGGCCTCAACTTCTTGACAGCTCTCACCTCTTCATCAGAACCACCTATCTAGAACATGATTATCCTACCTTTAGTTAAACTGTTAATTGCATAGTTAAATTGTGGAACTCCCTGCCCCAGGATTTGGGGATGGCTGCCAACTTGGAAGGCTTTAAGAGGGGGGTGGACATGTTCATGGAGGAGAGGGGTATTAGTGCTGTAATTATAGTTTTTTTCTCTTTTTATTGTTGTTGTTTTGTTTGTTTTATGTTTTTATGTGTTCCTGTGATTGTGAACTGATTGTATTTATTTCTGTTAAATAAATAATGAAAGACTAAGGATTTAAACCTGGGTTTTGCACTGTAACCTACGCTACATGAGCACACAATATATATGTTTTGACACATCCTTCATAAATAATGTTTGAACGACGCTGGGGAAGACTGTCAACTAGTCTTGACAGTCAACGGTCTTGATCAAACCCAAATGAACTGCGTTGTTGGATCTGACCCCCCAAAAATTATTCTGGGCAGGGGAGGGGGTGATTTCATTTCAACAGCAGCCAGCTCTGGGGGAGTGAGCAGGCCATTCCCTGCATGAAACCTAGCAGGGAAAAAGGAGGCACGGAACATAATGGATGCTGAACAAACAGCATTGCATTAACTAATGGAGCTGGTGGATTTCCACAGGCCCTCGAGTGAAAAACAGCTTTCAGCTGCCGGGCTATTTCCTTTGTGTCCTAGCAGAACTTTGCTGTACATATCAATTAGGCGAACAGTGGGACCAGCTCCGCGGGGCTAATTCTTTGTTTGGTTTCCAGAAGTAGGCCTTTCTATTCCAGCGGGACTTAGGAGGGTTAATTGCGCTGTCGTTTTCGCACACTGCGTTTTATCGATTGGATCCACTTCTGAGGTTTCTTCCTCTCGCCTCTTCATTGGAACCATGTTTAGATTATTGTTAAGCCTCTTTTGTGGGTCGACTAAGCAAGAGGGAAGGGGCGCGAACTGAGAATGTCCGTCAAAGGGTGCGTTATTTCGTTTTCTCCTGCGGTCAAGATCTTCCCAAAAACCTCTGGTGCATTCCTATGCAATTAAATCCTCAAGCCGGCCAAAAAGAGGATCCACTCAAAGACCACCCGTCAATATTTGGTATAGCACAAGTTCATCAGCAGCTGCTTGGTTAGATGTATGATGAAGTATTTTCCTAATTTGGTAAATACACACACGTTAGGGGCTCTCAATGAGCCAGCGGTGAGGGAATGATTGGGAAATACCACTTACAATCTCACCCCCTAGGATATTACCCGGGGCAAACTAGGAGGCAAAAACAGCCCTGGAAAAGGCGCTACTCCTGGTCCACCCCCCACTCCCCCACCCCATGGAAGAAGGGGAACTAGTCTTGAAAGTCAACGGTCTTCATCAACGATCTTGAGAGCTAGCATGGTGCGGTGATTTGGAGCAGTGGGCTCTGATATGGAGAACCGGGTTTGATTCCCCACTCCTCCACATGAAGCCAGCTGGGTGACCTTGGGCTAGTCACAGCCTTTTCAGCCCCACCTACTGCACAGGGTGTCTGTTTGGGGAGTTTCGCTGCAGTGTACTAATGGGGAACACGTTATCATGATTGTTGCTTCAGGTTCTGATAGTTCAGCCAGGTTATCTGGGACAATACAGCTGCACTGATATGAACACAGGTAGGACCTGAACCTAAGCCTGAATGATGCCCCGAGATTCACCTGAAAACGAAGTGAGAGCCACGGCAACCTGCACTTGAGTCCCGGTCCCCTCACTAAACCAAAAGACGGGGGTAATTTTTTTTAAATAAAGACTCTTTATTTTGCAAATAGGAATGTGATTTTCATCATGCTCATTTACAATGGAATCTCTGAACTAGACAAATAATATATTGTTTCTGTACCTACATCCAGCACAATGTAATCTATTTACATTCAAGTTTACATATGTTCTTCAAGTTCGGTATCTGATGTCGTCGAGATATTTTGGCCGCATTCTTACATGACCGTGTGTGCAAATGGGGAGGGGGAGGGCATGCGCAGCTTGAGGGGTTTTGAGAGGTTTTACCGCAGCCGGCCGCCTGGCTAAATAGGGAAGCGGGTTTTAAATGGGAAAGGGTGGTTGTCCATTCCGCCAGGTGACCGGCTGAAGGGGAAACATTCAAGCCGTCTCTCAATCTACCAGCACACCACCTCTCCCCCAATTCTCAACTCACATAATCTTTTCTCAAATCCACAGATTTTTATCCAGTTTCCCCCGTCAAAATCTTTCAGTTGTCAAAAATTATTTTCATTTGCCACCGTAACCCTTACTCTGCTCTCATTTGTGAGGGAGGGGCCTCTCTATACCATCACCTGCCCAGTTTCCTTGTCTTTTTCCTGCCAAACACAAAGGTCTGGGGTTGTTTTTTCTTCATTTTTCACACCACAGCTTTCTAAGCCACTGATTTGGGACAGATTCCCCCCCCCCCCCTTAACACCGTCGCTCCACAAAAAACATTTAACGCGAACGAGCATCGGAACCATAGTTATTTTACTGCTATATTCGACGATTTACAATGAAAAATGTAATAGAAAAACAGGCAATAATCCACAAACACGAAAAGCCTAGTTTCAACATGCAGCTAAGCGCAGATTGTCCGGTTCACGACGCCTTTCGTCCTGCGGAGCTCCGACTGCTCCGTTTGCTGGGCACGCGGCAGATTTGGCACTGTGCGTGAAACCGGCTCAGCAGTCTCTCCCTCCACCAGAAGGCAGAGAGAGAGAGTTCTCAGTTAAGATTCCAGTTGCATTATAAACCCTCCCGCCCTCCCCAATCTGAGGGTTTTGATAGTGCTTAGGAGTTTGGCCTGGCCCTATGGCAGCAGACTGGTGGCCTCGATTCCAAGAACATTAGCTGCACGGGGAATCCTGAGAGGGTGCTTTGGACTTCCCTCTGTGCATTTGGATGGACGATGTTAACTGATGGCCTCAAAATGTAAGCTGTCCTTCATGTTTGGAGCGTCGCTGACCGAGAGGGAATGAGTCAAAGCCGTGGTGCTTTGAAGAGATCTCGAGGCGCGATGAAGCCGCTTCGTTCCTTCATGTCGTGACATCTCCTCTGGCGCTCGCGGGGTGACCACCAGCCGCAGGAAGCTGGGTTGGCACATCTAATTCAGATTCACGCACAAAGATGACTGCGTCTCCGCTTACGTTGATCAGGCACTGCGCCTGCAGGAACAAAGATACCACACCCGGTTACAAAACTGGCCGTTGTTGTTTTTTGAAACTGACATTTTTAGTCTCATCATTTACATGCAGCCTAAAGAAGCTGAGGGCACTTGGGCACTTCCTTGTGCCTCCTTGCGACCAGAAAAGGCCTATCTCTCTTTGTATTGTCCTATTCATGCCAGAAATATTTAATAGATAACAGAAAGGCAGGGGGAAAGGCTAAACTGAGTCAGTGTGGTGTAGTGGTTAGAGTGTCTGATTTGGTTGGGAGAGACCTGGGCCTCAATCCCAGCTCTGCCATGGAAGCTTGCTGGGTAACCTTGAACACGTGAAGCTGCCTTACACTGAATCAGACCCTTGGTCCATCAAAGTCAGTATTGTCTGCTCAGACTGGCAGCAGCTCTCCATGGTCTCAGGCAGAGGTCTTTCCCATCACCTACTTTGCCTAATCTCTTTAGCTGGAGATGCTGGGGATTGAACCGGGGACCTTCTGCACGCCAAGCAGATGCTCTACCACTGAGCCACAGCCCCTCCCTCTAGCCCACCCTTTAGCCTGACCTACCTCACAGGGATGTTGTGAGGATAAAAAATGGAGAAGATGAGAACAATGTAAGAAGCTTTCAGTCCCCATTGGGGAGAAAGGTGGGGAATAAATGAAGTAAATAAATAACCCCCCCCCTCCACTAATAGATTGAACTGATGGTGTGGAGTGACTTTTAAATGGAATGTATGTTTTTGGGCCCACCTGAGTTTGCCCTCTATGTTTTTATTGGTCTTCTATGAGCTCCTAAGTAGAAATAAGCTTCTCTCTTTTGCCACACACTTTAAAAGCACTGGATGAGTACTAATTTGTTGTATATGCAATCCTTTTTTTAAAAAAAGCAGTTACTAAGAACATAAGAAAAGAGCAAGAGTCCAGTAGCACCTTAAAGACTAACCAAATTTCTGGTAGGGTATGAGGTTCATGAGTCACAGCTCACTTCTTCAGATTCTAGCTGTATTTGAAGAAGTGAGCTGTGACTCATGAAAGCTCATACCCTAATAGAAATTTAGTATTTAAGGTGCTACAGGACTCTTGCTCTTTTCTACTGCTATAGATAGACTAACATGACTACCCATTGTGATCTAAGAACACAAGAAGAGCCCTGCTGGATCAGACCAGAGGTCCATCTAGTCCAACATCCTAAGAACATAAGACGGACCCTGCTGGATCAGACCAGTGGTCCACCTAGTCCAGCATCCAAAGAACATAAGAAGAGCCCTGCTGGATCAGATCAGTGGCCTATCTAGTCCAGCATCCTAACAACATCAGAAGAGCCCTGCTGGATCAGACCAGAGGTCCATCTAGTCCAGCATCCTAAGAACATCAGAAGAGCCCTGCTGGATTAGACCAGAAGCCCATCTAGTCCAGCTTCCTAAGAACATAAGAAGAGCCCTGCTGGATCGGACCAGTGGCCCATCTAGTCCAGCATCCTATCTCACACAGTGGCCAACCAGTTCCTCTGGAGAACCACTGACAGGGCATAGAGGCCGAGGCCTTCCCCTGATGCTGCCTCCTGGCACTGCATGTAGGGTGAGATTAGCGAGCAGAACTTCTGCCCAGGCGCCAAAAAGCTGCAAACGGAAGCTGGCTTTTCCATCCCCCGCTTCTTTCTGCATGAACAGGTCACGTGCTTCCAAGTGCCAGTTACCTGGTTTTTGTTTGGGTTCTCCATAAAGACACACTGTTTCATGATGTAGGAGACCACGGCGTTCCCCCCGAGAGCCGCCACGTGGGCCCGCACCATTGCAAACACTTCAGCGATGAATGCGTGCAAGAAGCCGCTCACTCCACCCTCCTATAAAAAATACACAGGTAGAAAAGGAGTTTAGCAAACACGCTCCAGAAAAGCCATCGATTGCCCTTTTTAAAAAAACTCTTCTCTAGCTTCAACATAAATTCTGTTGAAGTGGCGGCTCAGCAGTACTTGCTGCAAAAGATCTGCCTTGCCTCTCTGACAAATGTAAGAAGAGCCCTGCTGGATCAGATCGGTGGTGTAGTGGTTAAGAGGGGTGGTTTGGAGCAGCGGACTCGAATCCGGTGAACCGGGTTTGATCGCCCGCTCCTCAACGTGAGCAACAGACTCTATTCTGGAGAACTGGGTCAGTTTCCCTGCTCCTCCGCATGAAGCCGGTTGGGTGACCTTGGGCCAGTCACAGTTCTCTCCGAACTCTCTCAGCCTCACCTACCTCACAGGGTGTCTGTCATGGGGAGGGGAAGGGAAGGTGATTGTAAGACGGTTTGATTCTTCCTTAAGTGGTAGAGAAAGTCAGCAAATAAAAGCCAACTCTTCTTCTTCTCCTCCAGCATCCTGTCTCACACAGTGGCCAACCAGTTCCTCTGGAGGGCCAAAAATAGGACACAGAGGCCGAGGCCTTCCCCTGACCCTGCTTCCTGGCAGTGGTATTCAGAGGTTTGCTGCCTCTGAGTGTGGAGGTTCCCTTTAGTCACCATGGCTAGTAGCTATTGATGGACCTCTCCTCCATGAATCTGTCGAATCCCTTTTAAAGCCTATGCCGATAAGACGAGGCCTACTAAACAGCCCTCTAAGCATTGTTAAGATCTCTTGATGCAAGTCCTACTGATGAATAGTGTTATTATGATAAGTGATTTTTGTCATGGTGTAATTTATTATTATGGAAACTATTACAGAATTAATCTTCGTCATTACGGCTGTGAATTTTATACTACAGCCAGCAATGGAACTGTGTTGCACTGTTTATGATTCTGTGTCCGCTGTCTGCTATGACTTTAAGTCAACGCAATAAACGTCCTCGTGCGCCTTGTGTGCGAGAGCTTTTAATTCAGCCTCCAAATAAATGGAGCCTGATTTACTGGCAACGCGAGCACTTCAAAACCACAGCGGGTAGTCGGGACGGTAAAATGAACAGACTGCATGACACCCTTGGCTGTTAAAGGCCACAACAACACTCCCGGTACAACAGCCAACTTTTAAGACTGCTAGAACTTGCCACATTGGTCATGCAAGGCAGAATTTTGAACATACCATACCCAGACAGGACCTGGGGTTCCGGTCGGGGGAAGGAGGAAGCACGCCTCAGATAAGCTCCCGATTTTTAAGCCATTCATTCTAAATCATTCTAAAGAAACTGTAATGACAGGACCTGTCCTTGCTCTTCTGGCTCTACTGGTTCATTAGCCCATGCCCTTTTGGAATGCTGCTTTTATGAGGAACTTAGATCACGTTACATCTTTCCCCTTTTAACATATAAATCTAATGCCTCTGTGTCTGACATAATGGCTTTTTTAATTAAGTGACAGGGATCCCAAGGCTACATTGTCAGTGGCAAGATTTATTTCAGTCCTTATATCCCTCAAACATTAGATCTAAAATTACGCTGCTCAAGATCAATGGATCAAGGAGCTTCTAAGGGATAAAAGAAAGAACTTGCGACACAAAGGACTATGGCTGGGCTGATCAGCTGAAGAGACAGGGGCCCACAACTGCTGACGCTTTTCTTCTTCTGATTCTTAATTTTTATTAAAAAAAAGTATTGTCCACTTCATCTATGTTATAGTTGAATGATAAATGGAAGTCTTAGCGGTCATACATGTTTCTACAAAATATGAAATACCATGGAAATGAAACAAGAATAGAACAGCAATCAGAGCTGCTTATTCTTCACCTAACAAGGTAACTAGGCAAGGTGAGGCTTTCCTAAATCAGCAGGTCAAGAATGAGCTGCTTCCTTATTTCTAAAATTCAACAGAAAAGTCAGCTTTCCTTTTCTGGATTTCAGGCCTACCAGAGTGTACAGGATACGCAAGAAAAGTCACAGTGGGATCCTATGCAGAGTTACCCCAGTCCAAGTTTAGAAATCAATGGGCTTACACTGGAGTAACTCAGCACAGGAATGCATAGTTCAAGCGTCCCAAGTATTAAATCTGCCCTCGTTGACTTTAGGTGAGATCTTCTTAACCTTAAATATTCCCTTAATGAAACCCTCAAATCAACCAAAAACACAATGGAAGAATCAATCCCTTTACTGAAGAACAGATAAAACATGGAAGTGGTCAGGGAGAAAAGTGTTACTTATTTTTGTACCTTTGAAAAATTTGTGTGTGTGTGTTAAGTGCTGTCAAGTCGCTTCCGACTCATGGCGACCCTATGAATCAATGTCCTCCAAAATGTCCTTATCTTTGACAGCCTTGCTCAGGTCTTGCAAATTGAGGGCTGTGGCTTCCTTTATTGAGTCAATCCCTCTCTTGTTGGGTCTTCCTTTTTTCCTGCTGCCCTCAACTTTTCCTAGCATGACTGTCTTTTCTAGTGACTCTTGCCTTCTCATGTTACCAAAATACAATAGTCTCAGTTTAGCCATTTTAGTTTCTAGGGTCTGTTCAGGCTTGATTTGATCTATAACCCACTGATTTGTTTTTTTGGTAGTCCACGGGTATCCGTAACCACATTTCAAAGGAGTCTACTTTCTTCCTGTCAGCTGAAAATGTATTACCCTCCAAAAACACGGGAGGGTTAAATGTGGTTAAAAACATGCCACCACTGTGCCATCTAAAAGGAGATGGAGGAATTGTATAAGCTTGTGTGCATGCTGTCAGGTCGTAGTGGACTTATGGTGACTCAGTAGGGTTTTCAAGGCAAGAGACGTTTGGTGGTGGTTTGCCATTGCCTGCCTCTGCGTGGGCTGAGAGAGTTCGGAGAGAACTGTAACTGGTCCAAGGTCACCCAGCAGGCTTCATGGGGAGGAGAGGGGAACCGAACCCGGTTTCTCCAGGTTAGAGTCTGCAGCTCTAAGATTAAAGCACACAAAACGGAGTTTTTGACCACACCCACAATAAAGGTCTGTGCAGCTGGAACAGTTTAGAATGACTCTCATTTGAGGAAGATGTACAGCCCTGGTTTTCCCTGCTAATTCCGAACCTCTTTATCTACGTCCCCCAGCCTCCCCAAATCCACAGAGTTATTGATTGTAAAAACACAAACACTGCAGCTCACCTCCCTCAAAGAAGTGGTTTCTCGTATAAAAAACATGTTGATTATCCCAAGATACTTGGTTATTTTTGCCCCGGGCATAAAAGACAGAGGTGTCATCTTGACCACGGGCACGGTGGAATTCATGCCTGACGCCCCAGAGCGGTGACGCGACTGCCCCTCGGCCAGCGGACTTGGCTTGTCGAGCGAAACAGCTACAAAATTGCAGAAGAGAAAAAGAATAAACGGACGAGGCCCGGGGAAAACTAGGTTCACTCCCACAGAGTAGCCTGTCAGCGTAGTTTCCACATAGCTTGGTGACAACATTCAGCTGCCTGTGATGCTCAGCCAAAGAAAGGAAATAGTCATGCAGCACATGCAAACGAGAGACAAAAAGCTTGAATGGGGATTTATTTTGGAAGAAGAGTGGCATTCCTGCAAAAGAAAACATTGAGGCCAGTGGCTGCACATACAATGATCAGTTATCAAACGAAGATAAGGGAGGTGTGTGGGGGTGGGGGTGGGGGTGAGAAGTGGGGAGGAAAGGTACCATGATTTGATATAAATTTCTGCTATGGGAAACAAGAGACTACGGCAAAGAGTGTGAAAGTTGACACGTTTCTCCAGTCCGGTATTATTATCATTATTTTTTTCAAAATTTGGACAATTTCTTCATGGTTGTCAGCTCCCAGATAAATCTTCACTGCGAGTTAACTAAAGCAAAATGGTCAGACCTGCAGCCATTGATCTTACTTAAAAGCAAGCAAACGAACAAAACTACACTGCTTTCTAATTCAGTGATTGCTACCTCGAATGTCACGCAGGGGGGATCCCTGCACGTGCTGAATAATTTCATCCGTTATATACATACGCTTTCTGCCAGACAAGGGTATGTATACCTTTTTACTGCACAATTCACAAGCCTATTTAGCACCTTTACCTTAACTGGCAATTTGCTTTTGGAACACAGTGTAACGTGCTCCAAAATCAGACCAGCGTTTTTTGTCTTGTTTTTCCTTAAACAGATGCTCGGTGTCTGCAGCTTTCACACTCGGACACTGATTTTTTTTGCAACGCCACTACTTGGTAGGAAGCTCCACCCTTTGCCACTGAGATATCAGAACTACGCCTCCAGTGATCAGAATGTGGTAGAAATGGCCGCCTACTTGTCTTAATTGATCCACGCCTTATGGTGTGAGCTTTCAGTTTAATGAATTCTATCCAGCTGTTGCATCTGTCTGCAAAGGAACTGTAATCAACTGACGTTGCTGAAAACACAGACAGAAAAAAACAAAAAGAAAAGAAAAAACAAAGGAAAGTATATGGATGATGTCCCTTAGCCCAGTGAAGTGATCCTTCCGACGTACCAATTATCTGCATCCAAGAGCAAATGACTCTCCCATGGCTTCCAAAGAAAAGTGTAACTCAGATTTAGTACAGTGTTTTGTCCAGCTGGTGGGACCTTACCAGTGGGGTCACAGCTGAGTATTGTCTAGGTAGCATGGTTGTAGGGAAGCTTACTACTGGACAAAGGTAGTTTCAGGAGGGTAGCTGTACTGATCGGCAGTAGAAAAGCAAGATTCGAGTCCAGCAGCACCTTAGAGACTAACAAGATTTCCCAGGGTATAAGCTTTAGAGAGTCACATGAAGCTGCCTTCTACTGAATCAGACCCTTGGTTCATCAAAATCAGTACTGACTACTCAGACTGGATGTGGCTATCCAGGTTCTTTCATGTCACTTACTACCTCATCTTTTAAACTGGAGATGCTGGGGATCGAACCTGGGACCTTCGGTGTCCCAAGCAAGATGCTCTACCACTGAGCCACATCTCCCTTTGTCATGATGAGCACATGAAGTATTTCTTCACACAATGCATAGTTAAACTATGGAACTCCCTGCCCCAGGATGCGGTGATGGCTGCCAACTTGGAAGGCTTGAAGAGGGGAGTGGACATGTTCATGGAAGAGAGGGGTATTCATGGCTACTAGTCAAAATGGCTAGTCATGATTCATACCTATTCTCTGCAGGATCAGAGGAGCATGCCTATTATATTAGGTGCTGTGGAACACAGGCAGGACAATGCTGCTGCAGTTGTCTTGTTTGTGGGCTTCCTAGAGGCACCTGGTTGGCCGCTGTGTGAACAGACTGCTGGACTTGATGGACCTTGGTCTGATCCAGCATGGCCTTTCTTATGTTCCTATGACCCTCGAAAGCTTATACCCTGGGAAATCTTGTTGGTTTTTAAGATACTACTGGACTCCAATCTTACTGGGAGAGAGCGACTGAGTCTTATCACATTCCACAGACATTGGCAGGGTCGTGTAGGCACCGGGGGCTACCCAGAGCCATTTTTTTGTATAGTCTTGGCAATGCTTTCAGAGAGGCTCAGGCCAACTCCAATGATTCTGTGAATTCTGGCAAACCTAGTGGCTCACAGCAATGTCCGGAATGTGTGTAGAGAAGAAATGCAGAGGCTTCTGTTGGACAATGGCAAGAGCATGCTACACAAGTTGAACCTGCCCGTTTATAAACCTGCTGAATTTTTAGGCACTGCCCTCATTCTGACATTCAAATGGGCCCTTCAACTAGCTAGAATCATAAAATCTTAGGGTTGGAAGGGACCACCAGGGTCATCTAAGTCCAGCCCTCTGCACAATGCAGTAAATTCACAACTACCTCCCCCACAACACCCCAGTGACCCCTACTCCATGCTCAGAAGATGGGGAAAAAACCCTCCAGGATCCCTGGCAGATCTGGCATGGAGGAAAATTGCTTCCTGACCCCCAAGTGGCGATCGGCACTACCCTGGGCATGTAAGAAAGGGCCACAAGAGGCGAGCGCTGACGCAACCCTTCCTGCCCTCCCTCTCAGGATATGCTTAAGTTCACAATTAGCTATAGGAGTGTTGGTCTGCTGGTGCAGATCACACGGAAGCATCTCATAGAAGCATAGTCATAGAGTTGGAAGGGACCACCAGGGTCATCTAGTCCAACCCTCTGCACAATGCAGGAAACTCACAACTACCTCTCCCACAACCAACCCTCAGTGACCCCTACTCCATGCCCAGAAGATGGCCAAGGTGCCCTCCCTCTCATGAACTGCCTAAGGTCATAGAATCAGCATTGCTGACAGGTGGCCATCTAGTCTCTGCTTAAAAACCTCCAGGGAAGGAGTGCTTGCCACCTCCCGAGGAAGCCTGTTCCACTGAGGAATCGCTCAAACTGTTATAAAATTCTTCCTAATATCTAGACAGAAACACTTTAGATTTAATTTCAACCTGTTGGTTCTGGTCCAACCTTCTTTTTGGGATGCATACATTTGGTGCTACGATTTGCCTTGAAGGAGGCTCAAAGAAGGGCCACTGGCAGTTCACGGCGGCAGCATGCACTGGCCCAATGTGAAGGTGTCATTTCATAGATTTCCAAGTGACCGCCGAAGAGCTGGACCACTGCTGGTGGTCTCACCAATCCCTATGGAAAGTCATCTGGGGTGTCCACTGACCAGGCCCCTGGCTGAAGCTGTCCCAATTATCAGTTCAGCTAGCCACGTGTTGAGCTAATCCACACGTTATGAAATCATCTGCTCTGGACTTACAGAGCGCCACGACATCCAAGAAACCAACCTCCGTGGAGTCCAGCGCAGTGTTGCCGTGGGAGTTGACATGTCATTGCCGCTTGGCAAATGCAACAGGAATCACAGAACCATAGAGTTCTGCTTGGCATACAGAAGGTCCCAAATTCAATCCCCGGCATCTCCAGTTAAAGGGACTAGGCAAATAGGTGGTGTGAAAGACCCCTGCCTGAGACCCTGGAGAGCCACTGCTGGTCTGAGTAGACAATACTGACTTTGATGGGGAGGGGCTGTGGCTCAGGGGTAGAGCATCTGCTTGGCATGCAGAAGGTCCCAGGCTCAATCCCCAGCATCTCCAGTTAAAGGGACTAGGCAAGTAGGTGGTGTGAAAGACCCCTGCCTGAGACCCTGGAGAGCCACTGCCTGCCTGAGTAGATAATACTGACTTTGATGGACCAAGGATCTGATTCAGTACAAGGCAGCTTCATGTGTTCATGTGTTGGAAGGGGCTGTCCAGCCCCCTGCTTAATGAAGGATCAGCTTAGAGCAACTCTGACAAAGGAATATTCTGCTCCACCCCACATATAGTTAAAATCCCATTTATGTTGAAAACAACTGCCAAAAGGCTGCCCCAATGGCGGCAGTGGGGCAGGGCAGGGGATATGGCGTTAAGGGTTCTGTGCCAACAACGAAAGTGGGGGCGAGCTGGACCCTAAAAACTCCAGAATTAAGTACCCTAAGGTCAAGAACAAACCTACATGAGGGCCAAAACGAAGTGCAAATGATATGCAGATATGTTCTATGGATCTGATGGTGTTGCTTATAGAAACATCAAACAATTGTGTTTTATGTTCATATTTACAACAGAAATATAGAGACTATAGGAGGGCTGAATACAAGTGGCTGATTTTTGTCTATAATAAATTCATTATATATAATTCCAGATCATTTGCACTTAGTTTTGGCCCTCACGTAGGTCTGTTCTTGACCTTAGGGTACTTAATTCTTAAGAGTTCTGTCCCAAGCCCAGGGCTAAGGCATTATGCAGCTCCTCGACGTGCATTGGGTCCTTGCACCAGGCATGCCCTCACACACTGCCATTCAGATAGTTTTAAGCCTGATCTTATGAGCTATCGGACCAGTTCACCATGCCATGGGTTCGGCCGTTGGGTTCAGCTCTGCTGAGATTCAGCTGACGGTTCCAGCCCTTCCTTTGACCAGAGGAGCCATAGATAAATAAACGGTTTTTGCTATGGAAGCCCCACCTCTTCTTCAATGCAGTTACTCTCACGGTGAAATCAGATTACTGAATGTTCTCAGGCAGGCATCAAAACTGATATCAAGATTAACCACAATAGCATGCAACATCCATCTAGTAACTGACTGTTAGCTTTTCCTCCTCTGTAAAAAAAAAAAAAAACACCCAGAGGAATGCAAAACGAACACTAAAGCTGATTCAAGAACTGAAGGATGAGTTCTGTTGTTGAAAATCCTTCCAGAAAACACAGTGGCAAAGTAGGACACTCTGCCGTTTCCAATCCCATCCTTGGCGTAAGGAGATATATTTGGGTGAACATACTCCAAAGAGATCAATAAGCCACTTCAGAGCATGCGTCCCAAGGCAGCTGGTATGTTAGAATCATAGAATCATAGAGTTGGAAGGGACCACCAGGGTCATCTAGTCCAACCCCCTGCATAATGCAGGAAATTCACAACTACCTCCCCCCACACCCCCAGTGACCCCTACTCCAGGCCCAGAAGATGGCCAAGGTGCCCTCCTTCTCGTAATCTGCCTAATGTAATAGAATCAGCATTGCTGACAGATGGCCATCTAGCCTTTGCTTAAAAATCTCCAGGGAAGGAGAACTTATCACCTCCCGAGGAAGCCTGTTCCACTGAGGAACCACTGTGTTAGAAAATTCTTTCGAATGTCTATACAGAAACTCTTTTGATTTAATTTCAACCCGTTGGTTCTTGTCCAACCTTCTGGGGCAGCAGAAAACAACACGGCACCATCCTCTATATGACAGCCCCTCAAGTACTTGAAGATGGTTATCATATCCCCTCTCAGTCTTCTCCTCTTCAGGCTAAACATACCCAGCTCCTTCAACCTTTCCTCATAGGACTTGGTCTCCAGACCCCTCACCATCTTTGGTGCCCTCCTCTGGACACGTTCCAGCTTGTCTACAGCTTTCTTAAATTGTGGTGCACAAAACTGAACACAGTACTCTAGGTGAGGTCTAACCAGAGCAGAGTTAATTCCTGAATGCTGAAAAGAGTACCCCGACACAGCCAGGAATGTGTTCCCTGTTCTGGCTTATAGCTCAATCAAGCAGACTCACCTCTCTGGCCAGCTGGTATACCTGTGTGGGAACTTGCATTCTCCAGGTCCTCTAATAAGACAAAACGAATTCCACTGATGTGATATAAGCAATGGCAACTATATCAACACAGATCTTGTTTTTCGTTTAGTTAATGTTATCATTTTTAGAGAAGAAACAGCAAGTGAAGTCTTTCGCCATGTTCTTCTAGCTTGGTCTCAGACAACATCCACTGTGCACAATGTACTCATCACAACAAAATGCAAGTTAATGCCGTAATGCATTTGAGGAAGACTCGGTCCAGAGTCTTGGGTTATTCACGTTTAAAATGTCACCTTTAAGGTAACGCCTTCCATCTAGGAAACTGGCTTCTGGTCCTCCACTCTAAAAGAATATAATAAGAAGCTTGCAGATCTGAAGATAAACTAGTGAAAGGAGACCCATGGGGCCGGGGGGGAGTCTATGGCGAAGCTATCAGTGCAGTCTGGAGACCATCAAACAGCACACAAAGGAACAAACTTGCTATGCAGTAAGAGGGGTTAATAGACAACCTAGTGTGATAAACTGGAGTTAGCAGAAGAGGCAGTTGAACTGGGAGACTAATAGTGCAATCTTGAAGAGTTACTCCAGTCTAAGCAGTCTAGGGGAGGGGCTGTGACTCAGGGGTAGAGAATCTGCTTGGCATGCAGAAGGTCTCAGGTTCAATCCTCGGCATCTCCAGTTAAAGGGACTAGTCAAGTAGGTGATGTAAAAGACCCCTGCCTGAGACCCTGGAGAGCCGCTGCCGGTCTGAGTAGACAATACTGACTTTGACGGGAAAGGGCTGTGGCTCAGTGGCAGAGCCTCTGCTTGGCATGCAGAAGGTCCCAGGTTCAATCCCCGGCATCTCCAGTTAAAGGGACCAGGCAAGTAGGTGATGTGAAAGACCCCTGCCTGAGATCCTGGAGAGCCACTGCAGGTCTGAGTAGACAATACTGACTTTGATGGACCAAGGGTCTGATTCAATATAAGGCAGCTTCATGTCTTCATGTGGAAGAAGAAGAAGAAGAAGAGTTGGTTTTTATATGCTGACTTTCTCTGCCACTTAAAGGAGAATTAAACCGGCTTACAATCACCTCCCCTTCCCCTCCCCACAACAGACACCCTGTGAGGTAGGTGAGGCTGAGAGAGAATGACTTGCCGAAGGTCACCCAGTTGGCTTCGTGTGTAGGAGTGGGGAAACAAAGGTTAGATCCCGAGGTTATGCCCCTTGCCGGTTATTGATTTGCTAATTTCCCCATATAAATATTCATAACTGAACATTTTGGCTAACAATTTTCTCTACCTTTTAAGGAGAATTAAACCAGATTATCTTCCGCTGGTCATGTGGAGGAGTGGGGAATCAAACTCGATACTCCAGATCAGACTCCACAGCTCCAAACCACTGTTCTTAACCACTACACCACGCTGGCTCTCATGGTGTAGTGGTTCATTTCAGTGGGCTTAGACTACAGCAACTCTGCATAGGATTGCACCATAAGAGACGTAAAAGAAGATAGATACAGAACGATAATTAAATACAGAAGTGAAAATGCTGTAGACCCACTTAATTCAAGCACGCACACGCTACAAAACATAGGCCATATTACAACTGAAGTTCTTACAAACGCCTGCAGGAATGCCTGTGGTTCAAATGTTTGAGGACCGGTTGGTGCTCTATGCCCCTGGTACATACTAATTCTTAACAGGAATCATATTTTGAGCTGAGCAGCAATTAAAAAAAAAACTGGCCAGCAAATAGCTCTTCAGCCACCTCCTCCCCAACAGGAACAGCGATAAAGGCCCTGGCCATTGCTTTATATCACAAAGCGGCTCACTCCCTCTGCCTGAGAAGCCAAGACGCAAAAAATGGAAGCCTAGTGATCAGGGTTCCTTTTGAGTCCCAGCACTGATACTTGTCTATCCCTCATCTGAAATGTGGACATGAATTCTAAAATACAAGTCTGCTAGTACTGGAAGAAGATGCTCCTGACTTTGCCATTCCTAAAAAGAGAAGAAGTAGAAGAAGGTTTTATATGCCGACTTTGAAGCCTGGCAGTGCCCCTCTCCTGAACTGTGTTACCTGGCCACCACAACAACATGTGTCGCCACCGTTCCAGACATGCGGCACGCCCTAGACGCAAAGGGAAGGACGCATGCATCATCCCACGAGACAGGCACCAAGGATCCAAGGGCAAGGTGACCCCTCTGAAGTAAATTAGATGCCATTTCGCAAGGGCACGTAGCCAGCCCCTCCCCCCTCCATCTGCATGACTAACAACCCATCGGAAGCCCTGAGGTATCAGCACCAAAGAGACCGCACCTCAGGGAACTAGGAAGTGATTCACTCCGGACGCAGCTGTTTGCACCTTTGTGTCAACTCAATAAACCCATCAACGGTTGTCTCCCGGACCTCCCGGAATTGCGCAAAGCCCATAGGTTCTAGTTAGCCCGTCGCCCCACCCCAGTAGCCGATTGTTAATGCTATTGTCTACCTTTGTTAGCCATGG
Source organism: Euleptes europaea (assembly GCF_029931775.1). NCBI lineage: Eukaryota > Metazoa > Chordata > Lepidosauria > Squamata > Sphaerodactylidae > Euleptes > Euleptes europaea. Next base: position 113,525,155 of record NC_079314.1, on the reverse strand, counting down.
GAACCACGAGGGGGTAAGCCCATCATCCCCCAACCCAAAAAGAGTATAACTGAGGTAGTTTTCAGCCATAAGATATCCTTCTCATACTTGCCGTCACTCTGTTGGTGTGGGTTTAGCGCAGCCCAGCCAATATACCCTCCCGACTTGCTGGTCGAGCCCCGGGAATCCCTGTCCCCCCTCCTTTCTATTAACCGTACAGAACCCAGGACATCTCCGCTACTAGACCAGGTGTAGTATTACCCCTCTTCACAGGAAAAACTGCCACATTGGCGAACGTCTCTTCGTACCTTTATTTCCTAGCCTCTGATTGTGTGTTGTGTACGTGTTATTGGATTGCTTGTGCACATATTTTTGAGTAAACTTCTTAAAAGAAACCATTGCTTCCGCCTCTTGTTTGAATCTTGGAACGGACTCCCGTAAACAAAGGTTAGATCCCGAGGTTATGCCCCTTGCCGGTTATTGACTTGCTAATTTCCCCATATAAATATTCATAACCGAACATTTTGGCTAACAACTTTCTCTACCTTTTAAGGCGAATTAAACCAACTTACAATCTCCTGCCCTTCGTCTCCCCACAAAGACACCCTGTGAGGTAGGTGGGGCTGAGAGAGCTCTAAGAGAGCTGTGACTAGCCCAAGGTCGCCCAGCTGGCTTCATGAGTAAGAGTGGGGAAACCAAGCAGGTTCACTAGATCAGCATCAGCAGCTCATGTGGAGGAGTGGGGAATCATATCTGGTTCTCCAGATTACAGTCCACCTCTCTTTAACCACCATACCACACTGGCCAATATCAGAATTCCCTGTTTCTCTGTGAGCAGTCCAAAAGGCCAGGCTTTTAATGCTTAATGCTTCTAAATGATCAAAATTGTACCAAAAAAAGGGGGGGGACAAGCCAATTCCTGATTCAGGTTGACAAAACTGCTTTTTATGTGCAGGGAGGTCTCTAAAGAATAAAATAACCACAAGGGAATTCCAACACACCATCTCCCACCTGCAGACTGAAGTGGTACAATCCTGGCTAGCTATCCTATACTTTTTCTGCCTGGCTCATAGAGCACATTACTAAGTCCATATCATTATCACTGTGGTTTTCAGGTACTGCAGTTTCATTCCACAGTTCATAATTGTTGAACTGTTTCTTTCCTACACATTTTCCTTTCCTCTTTCAAACAGGAACTTCAGTGTTAATTTTTCTTTTGTCCTCACAGTCGGGTTTCCTTTCCTCTATGATTAAGACTTCTTTTTTTTAAGAAGCCTAGCATGAGGCATAGTCATTTTTAGCCAAGTAATTTATTACTCAGACCCCTGTGGAAGAGTCACAGGCTAACAATAGCACATGAAAAAACAACAACCAACTGTTCCTGGCATCAGTGACCCGTGCACTGAATCTCATACTAAAAAGCAGAAATTGGTGACAAACTATATACTCTGTGATTATAATTTTCCTACCATATTCTTTTCTGCTGCACTCAACAGACTATGTACAAGAGCCAGCACGGTGTAGTGGTTAAGAGTGGCGGATTCTAATCTACAGAATCGAGTTCGATTCTCCACTCCTCCACATGAAGCCTGCTGGGTGACCTCGGACAAGTCACAGTTCTCTCAGAACTCTCTCAGCCCATGTGGGTGCAGGCAATGGTAAACCACCTCCGAATGTCTCTTGCCTTGAAAACCCTACAGGGTTCGCCATAAATCAGCTGTGACTTGAAGAAGAAGAGTTGGTTTTTATATGCCGACTTTCTCTACCACTTAAGGAAGAATCAAACCGGCTTACAATCACCTTCCCTTCCCCACAACAGACACCCTGTGAGGTAGGCGGGGGCTGAGAGAGCTCTAAGAGAACTTTGACCGGCCCAAGGTAACCCAGTTGGGAAACCAACCTGGCTCACCAGATTAGGGTCCACCGTTCATGTGGAGGAGAGGGGAATCAAACCTGGTTCTCCAGATTAGAGTCCACTGCTCCTAACCACCACTCTTCACCACTACACCACGCTGGCACACACACACGCACACACACACCACATCTTTTTCTGCTGCACCCAACAGACTATGTATGTTTCATTATGCCTCGTTCAAATGGAAGAAAAATTACCGTATATACCCGTGTATAAGCCGATCAGCATACAAGCCGAGGTGCCTAATTTCTCCCCAAAAAAAGTTCACAGGTCCACAAGGCTAACAGGAACCCAAAAGGAGGTCCCATCTGCAGCCTTTGCCGGAAGCTGGGCTCTTTCACAAAGTCACTGCCTGCCTGCAAACTAGCTCATAATGGGTTAGTTTTGCCCCAAGCTTTCGACCGAAATAACTAGGATGCACCACGCTAAAGGGAAAATTGAAATATTCGAGACTCCTTGGGGAAGTTTCCTATTTTCCTCACATGCACAATGAAGGAAGCCGACTGAGAATGATCAAAGGGGTAGGCATGTTTGTAAGGTAGAAACAATCAGACTCAAGTACGTGCCTTACGTCTTGGAATCTTCTAAGATGACCATATATCGTACATTTGCATTTACCATAGCATTATGGTTATATGCATCTTCAGCCATTTTCTTACTGTTTTGCTTCACAAATTTCTATAATGCAATGAAGAGGTGCCCTCTGGAGGCCTTTCGCTAGTTTTCTTCCAGAGCATTAAGTTGCACCGGCCTTGAAGATACACGAAACTTGTTTGCCACAGCTGACGTCTATCTCCAGCCTCAGGGTACTACCAGACAAACGACCAGACAAAAGACCCTGGAGGTTCATGAGTAGATGACCTGTCAAATTACTATTCATTGATCGGGACCATGACACTGGGATAGAAGGATTTGAACTCCCCCGTTCTGTGCCAACGGCCTCTCCAGAGCACCCCAAGCAAAGAGCTTGTGCAGAGATTTTTTTTTTTTTGCTGTCAATTCACAGCTGACTTATGGCGACCCTCGGTGGGGTTTTCAAGGCAAGAGACGTTCAGAGGCGCTTTGCTGTTGTCTGCCTCCGTGTCATGCCCCTGGTATTCCTTGGAGGTCTCCCATACAAACACTTGCAAGGGTTGAGGCTGAGAGTGTGTGACTGGCCCAAGGTCACCCAGCGAGTTTCCATGGCAGAAGGGGGAATTAGAACCTGGGTTTCCCAGATCCTAGACCGACACCTTAACCACTATACCATGCTGGCTCTCTGCAGAGATTTACACTGGGGAAAATGAGGCAAGGAAAGGGTAACACATGCCTCCTCTGGAACTGTGGCAGTGTGGACTCTCTGGCTCTCTTTCACACACACACACACACACACACACACACACACACAACACTTCTAATTAATGAAGAAGAAGAGTTGGTTTTTATATGCCAACTTTCTCTACCACTTAAGGGAGACTCAAACTGGCTTACAATCACCTTCCCTTCCCCTCCCCACAACAGAAAACCTGTGAGGTAGGTGGGGCTGAGAGAGCTCTAAGAGAGCTGTGACTAGCCCAAGGGCACCCAGCTGGCTTCGTGTGGAGGAGTGGGGAAACAAGTCCAGTTCACCAGATTAGCCTCTGCCGCTCATGTGGAGGAGTGGAGAATCAAACCCAGTTCTCCAGATTAGAGTCCACCGCTCCAAACCACTGCTCTTAACCACTACACCACGCTGGCACATAATAAAGTGATCATTAGTAGAAATTTAAAGAGATAAGAGGCCCAACTGTGGATCTCAAACGTCTTGATTAATTTGGCCCCCTTAGACAGGCTCCCATATTCTGCTCTCCAAGGTGCTGATCTTGCAATAGGAACCACAGAAGCAAACCTTGAAGCACAAAAGAAGCCTCCCTGAGCCCAGTTCTCCCAGTAGCGAGAGGGGTATAAATAAAATTTCTATTCTATTCTGTATCTACGCTGGGATCCTTGCAGGATAAGGGCACCACGCCGTTTTAAACGTTAGGCGTTTTCATCTGATAAGAGACGTTCATGTAATCTTTCACTTTTCCTGTGCTTTTATATATGCATTTGAGTTCTGCTTTTAATTGTTTTTTTTTATAATGAGCTTTTCTTCTGCATGTTTTAAATCTGTTAGCTGCCTTGGGGACCCCCATGAAGGCAGAAAGGTGGGGTGTCAATTTTTGTAAATAAATATGTGGCCCAAACTTATCACCTAATGAACAAGGATGTGATCAAGTGAGAACTGTATCCGCAATGAGCGGATACAATGAGCCACATGAGCGGCGGACTCTGATCTGGTGAACTGGATTTGTTTCCCCACTCCTCCACATGAAGCCAGCTGGGTGACCTTGGGCTAGTCACAGCTCTCTCTGAACTCTCTCAGCCCCACCTACCTCACAGGGTGTCTGTTGTGGGGAGGGGAAGGGAAGGAGATTGTAAGCCAGTCTGAGTCTCCCTTAAGTGGTAGAGAAAGTTGGCATATAAAAACCAACTCTTCTTTCTTCTTCCTCTTCTTCTTCTCCTTCTTTGAAGACAGTGCTAATGGGAGGATTTATCTCCTTCATTAGACTGTTCTGAAAGCTTTAAAACAAACAGAAGAACCCACAAGTACCTTAGCGACTAAAAGCATAATCAATGCATAGTTTGTTCACCAATAATTACTGTGCCTAAAGTTCATTTGAAATGAGCGAAGGAATTCTCATGGGGGAGTAATTAAAGTATGGATCATAAACATACTTTGAAAAGAAACAATTCCTTTTTTAAAAATTGAGGGCCTTGGTGTCTAGAAATGAACATATAAACCGACTCAAGCAACTGTTTAACTAAAAGCTGCCTGCGCTTCACAGCAGAATACGCAAGAATAGTGCTAGAAGTTGGGTCTGCTGACATGTGGGCAGACTGCCCTCTACTGGCTGGTGGCTCTTTGTACAACATCCCCCCCCCCCCACAAACAGTCTGTCATGGGATTTGTCACTGGCAACCAAGATCAGGTTAATTCGTGCCATCGTATTCCCTGTTACTATGTATGGGTGTGAAAGCTGGACAATGAAGAAAGCTGATAGGAAAAAAGTAGATTCCTTTGAAATGTGGTGTTGGAGAAGAGTGTTACGGATACCCTGGACGGCAAAAAAACAACAACAACAAATTAGTGTGTTCTAGATCAAATCAAGCCTGAACTGACCCAAGAAGCTAAAATGACTAATCTGAGGCTGTTGTATTTTGGTCCCATTATGAGAAGACAAGAGTCACTGGAAAAGACAATCATGCTAGGAAAAGTTAAAGGCAGAGGAAAAAGATGAAGACCCAACAATAGATGGATTGACTCTAGAAAGGAAGCCATGGCCCTCAGTTTGCAAGACCTGAGCAAGGCTGTTAAGGGTAGGATGTTTTGGGGGACACTGATTCATAGGGTCACCATGAGTCAGAAGCGACTTGATGGCACTTAACACACACACAAATAACTTAAGTAAATAGCTTCCTCACTTGGCTACAGGATAGGATTCTGGGGGTAAGGGGTGGAGAATCGATAAAACAAGTGGGAGCCCACAAGGACTCGTGGGGGGCATCTCATTTCCTCCTTGCCCACTATTTCCTCTTTCCCTTTCCTGCAGGCTCCCATACCCTCTCCCCTTTTCGTTCCTTCTTCCTTCTCTCCTCCCCACCCAACAGCCAACCTACATTGATCTGCTTCTCCGTCTTCTTGCAACTCAAGATCCAATGCCCGATGGCACGGTGGTACTCTCCGCAGTAGTTCATCAAATTAAGACCGTTGCCCTCACCAGGCTCCGCGTTGCCCACAAGGCCCCTCTTGCCTTAGGCAATTCACTGCCCAACGCGGTCCTGGGACTCAAACGTCAGCCACGACCGCCGGCGAGCATTCCCCCTGCCGGCCCCCTGCGCACGGGCTCTTATAGTCCCCCGTCTCCACCCCTTTCCGCTACGCGCTTCCCCTACGTGGCCCAATCCCCTGCCGCCACGTACTTCCTCTTTCTCGCCCGCCTCCGCCTTACGCGCCATGGGGGGGGCTGCCGCCCCCCCAGACCTCCCCCGCTTTCCTTTTCCCACCTAAATTTTTTCAACCCCCCCCACTGCTTTCTTCCGTCTTCATCTCCCCCACCCCACAGCCTCTACTTAAATAAACTATGGCCCAGTTGTGTGGTGGTGACCACTGGGAGGATTCCTCAAAATCTCCCCCCCTCTCCCAGATTTGTGGTGGGGGGTGCCACACTTTCCCCTGTACCCCCCTCCCCACGCTATTTTTCCTCCTCCTGTCAACCCCCATATCCTCTCCCTTTTCCCTGCTTTATTCTCTCCTTCTCAGCCATTCACCCACCTACCTTTTATCTGCCTCCCAGCTTCAGCTATAGTTATTATTTATTTACTTCATTGATACCCTGCCTTTCTCCCCAGTGGGGACCAAAGCAGCTCACATCATTCTCCTCTCCTCCTTTTCATCCTCACAACAACCCTGTGAGGTACATTAGGCTGAAAGTATGTGACTAACCTAAAATCTGGCCCGGTCACAGCTCCGATCCCCAGATTTAAGTTATCTTCAGATTTGGCCAACTAGGCTATAAGAATATAATAATGGTTGCCTGTGGACATTAACCATAATCCAGCGCAAAGTTAAGTGTACATCAAACTTAAGATCAATAGTATTAAGTGCTCTTAGTTCTGCTTTGGACTTCAGCCATGGCATGATTTATCATTAAATAATGTTCATATAACCAGAATGAATTCTATTGTACAAGGAAAAGAATATGGGTTGGGAAAATGACTGTCACAGAGATCTGGAAGTCAGGTTTCCGGCCCGCTTTGCCTGCTGCTGCTCAGCTGGGTGACAGAGGAAAAATTGGGGGGCGGGGAAGAGATTGGTGGTATGCTGGTGCTATGACACCACTTCTGGCGCTATGACACCAATCCTTCCCTGAAATGCAGCTGCCTCGAGGACCGGATGCAACAGCTGTTCAGCAGCTCAAAGCAGCACCGGAAGAGCAGTGAAAACAAGCAGAAACAGTTTCTTTTTCATTTGCTCCCTCAAGCACTGGCCACCCTCTTTCAATATTTCAAGAAAGATCAGACAAATGTTTTGTTTGGCCTGCCTTAAATACTACACTTCCTGTCAACCAGCAATTCACATTTGGTAGCAATTTTTTTTTTTTTTTTGCTTCTGGGTTTCAATAGCAAACCAACAGTAAGGGAGCAAGTGAACACAAGGCAGAAGGCCAGGCAGGTGCTCTTTGCCTTTGCTTCAACCAACCTTTCGCTGGCGAGAACGGCTGAGAACTGAGCGGATCAGACGAAAGCTCTAGAGGAAACTGCAGCTGTTCTTCGTTATCTGTCGAACCTTAGGGCAGGGAGGGGGAAAGATGAGGCGCATTAATTTCTGTAAAAAAAACAGAGTTCAGAGAAGATCTACAAATTTAATGCTTGGTAGACATACGTGTGAGAGAACTATAATATAGTGGAAAGCAGCGGGAAATAATAAATTAGCAAGATCGTGGCTGAAACAAGATTTGAACCAGACCTGGCAACTCCCATGCCCAAGCCACCAGGCAATTTTAATAAATCAGTTCCTCCAGGCAAGGTTTATAATGGTTGCTAAAATACAGTTCAACTAAATGAAGGAGAAGAAGAAGAGTTGGTTTTTATACCCCTCTTTTCTCTACCTTTAAGGAGTCTCAAAGTGGCTTACAATCACAATCCCTTCCTCTCCCCACAACAGACACCTTATAAGGTAGGTGGGGCTGACAGAGTTCGGAGAGAACTGAGACTGGCCCAAGGTCACCCAGCAGGCTTCATGTGTAGGAGTGAGGAATCGAAGCCGGTTCTCCAGATTACAGTCCGCTGCTCATGTGGAGGAGTGGGGAAGCAAACGCGGTTCTTCAGATTAGAGTCTGCCGCTCATGTGGAGGAGTGGGGAAACAAGCCTGGTTCTCCAGGAGTCCGCCACTCTTAACCACTACACTATGCTGGAGAGATGAAGTAGGGTGAATTGAAGAGCCTGACAACCTGAAGGTTCCTCTAGAGGCCGCTGCTGCGACAATGAAGAACGGACGGGTAGGGACAGCTCCACCCGCTCCGTTCGAGCCCCGGTCAGTGTGACAGCACAGAAACCGCAAAGAAGAACAGCTTCTTTCTAGGAACCTTACATCTACTATCTGTTGCAGACTCTCCTAGCTTGCAGACTGTAAAGATAAAGCTGGCCAGGCATTTGCTACACACCATTTAAGCATCGAATATCCATGGCTAAGAGATGCGGCTCTTAATTTGACTCAAACGGTTCTAATTCCAACTGCGGTAGATGCCAAAGTAAGTATACAAAACAGAATAATGATGCCTGTGTGGCTTTATATTATAGATGCTTTCTACATAATTAGAACCCAAACTCCTGGAAATTACATTGGGCTGGATCCAGACTAAATTTTTCACCGAGCAGAACGTCCTCACCTCTCATCCCACCGCAGCGCACTGACCTCCCTAAAATGCTGTTCCTGGCCCAGGGGGGTGGGGGTTGGGGTTAGAAGATCCTACAGAACAACATGAGGGGAGGTCTGCAGTGGGGAGGGGAAATCAATGGGAAACTGCCAATTCCATCTGCACCCAGCCCAGAGTTTTCAAAGATATCTACTTCCAAGGTATCTGACGAAGGGAGCTTTGACTCTCGAAAGCTTATTCCCCCGAAAACACTGTTGGTCTCTAAGCTGCCGCTGAACTCAAATCAAGGCTCTTTGACTGCAGACCAACACAGCTACCCTTTGAAACTAACTTTCAAGATTGAGGCCTAGTAGGCACTGCCCCCCTCCCGCTCCAAACACACTTTGTGATTTTGTCGTTTCTACAGTGGTAGGTCAAACATACTAATACAGTCAAGATATGTTCCAATACTTGGTCTATTGTACATTGATGCTTTTTACTGAAATTATATCATTTGTTGTGTTCGCTTTGCAGTACTTAATAAAGGCCAATCATATGATAGTTTGGTTGGCACTGTTTACTTCTTAAGGCCCCCATCTCCACATATTCTAGAAAAGGCAGCCATCTATTTAAAGAGTTTGTAGTTGTGAAGGTATCTTATCTAAAATTAAAAGGTTCCACACCTTCTCAGCATGGAGCCAGCATGGTGTAGTGGTTAAGAGTGGTGGTTTGGAACGGTGGACTCTGATCTGGAGAACCGGGTTTGATTCCCCACCCCTCCACATGAGCGGCGGAGGCTAATCTGATGAACTGGACTTGTTTCCCCACTCCTACACATGAAGCTAGCTGGGTGACCTTGGGCTAGTCGCACTCTCTCAGCCTCACCTACCTCACAGTGTGTCTGTTGTGGGGAGGTGAAGGGAAGTTGATTGTAAGCTGGTATGATTCTTCCTTAAGTGGTAGAGGAAGTCGGCATATAAAAACCAACTTTTCTTCTTCATACCACTGCCCAGTAGAAGGTAGTGATTCTGTCATTTCTGATCCTGGTACAAAAGGCTGAGGGACAAAGATGTGGTCAAAGCAGAGGGGATCCATTGCTGAATGTATTCTCAAGATCCTTCCTGCCATTGTCCAATGAATGACTAGAGGTGGCTATATTAACGCTAGAGAGGTTTTGAGAGAGCCACTGCTAGCCAAGTTGGTACCAGACTATTAGACTCAGTAGTTAACGCATGTCCAAACAATGAGTGTACTTTACTAATCCAGTGTGGAGACCAAGCAGTTGTATTCGGCACACCACCAGCTGCCAAGAACAGAAAATCAACACAACTATTCCCCTTTGTTACTAATGTAATAGCACAGCAAAGACACCGGAGAAAGATGATTTCCTCCCCCTCCCCATTTCACCCCATACGTTCTCCTTTCAATGCAATCTGGGGTAAAAAATGAGCACAAAACCCTCAGAATATAAACTGCAATTTACAAACTATGGGGTGTGCGTGTGTGTGTGATCAGGGGGATAGAGCAACTGCCCTATGAGGAGCAGTTAAAAAGCTTAGGGCTGCTTAGCTTGGAAAGAAGGCGGTTAAGGGGAGACATGATAGAGGTCTATAAAATTATGCATGGTATGGACAGAGTGGACAGGGAGAAGCTTTTCTCCCTCTCATAATATTAGAACGCGGGGGGTGGGGTCTTCTGCTGAAGCTGGAGGGTGAGAGATTCAAAACAGATCAGAAGAAGTATTTCTTCACACAACACATAATTAAATTGTGGAACTCCCTGCCCCAGGATGTGGTGATGGCTGCCAACTTGTCCTCATAGGGCAGTTGCTCTATCCCCCTGATCACACACACACACAAACCCCATAGTTTGTAAATTTTAAAAGGAGAGTGGACATGTTCATGGAGGAGAGGGCTATCCATGGCTACTAGTCATGATTCATCCCCATTCTCTCCAAGATCAGAGGAGCATGCCTGTTATATTAGGTGCTATGGAACACAGGCAGGACAATGCTGCTGCAGTCATCTTGTTTGTGGGCTTCCTAGAGGCACCTGGTTGGCCACCATGTGAACAGACTGCTGGACTTGATGGGCCTTGGTCTGATCCAGCATGGCCTTTCTTATGTTCTCATGTCCGCAGGGCAATTGACCTCACCGTGGTCAAAGAATACATGGAGTATGGAGTTGCAGAATACTGGAAACAGGTTTATTCGCTGCCAGTCGGAGTAGACAATACTGATCTCAAAAGACAAATGGTCTGATTCAGTATATGGCAGCTCCATGTACCCAAAAACTGCTTGCCTAGAATGGTTTTAAAGATGTGCTAGTAGTTGTGCTAGCTAAAACGTCTAGTAGTTGTGAAGGAAATTAATCCAGGCTACAGAACTCAGTGATATTTACTTAGTCCCACTAAAATGAATGGGCAAACTGGAGCGACAGACATAATTACAACACTTATTAAAAGTAAGGATTGACAGATTCTTCTAGGTTTACCTCTTTGTAATGTTTTTTCTGCCGGCGTCTTAGTTGTTTGCAGAGCTTGGTGTTTGTCAAATGTTATTGCAACCGCTGTGACAGTGACCTGCAATTACAAGCAGGAAGCCAATCAGATTTTGTCCCGGATCTTCCTTTTCTAAAGTTCATTATTAATCTAATCTAGCCTTGGAGGCAAGTGAACGGCGCTCGGTAAACATTTGCTTCTGATTTTTGAACGACCGTGGCAATTTTTTAAAGTGTGTGTTTCAAGTCGCTTCCAATTCATGGCGACCCTATGAATCAGTGTCCTCCAAAATGTCCTATCTTTGACAGCCTTGCGCAGGTCTTGGAAATTGAGGGCTGTGGCTTCCTTTATAGAGTGAATTCCTCTCTTGTTGGGTCTTCCTCTTTTCTTGCTGCCCTCAACTTTTCCTAGCTAGACTGTCTTTTCCAGTGACTCTTGTCTTCTCATAATGTGACCAAAATACAATAGCCTCAGTTTAGTTATTTTAGCTTCTAGGGTCAGTTCAGGCTTGATTCCATCTATAACCCACTGATTTGTTTTTTTGGGTTTTTTTTGTAGTCCAAGATATCCGTAGCACTCCCCTCCAACACCACATTGCAAAGGAATCCTACTTTCTTCCTATCTTTAAATATACTAGTCAAAATTCAGGTTAGCCAGTTAAGTTTTCTGAGAAGTTTTACGACCTACTCATCGTGAACTTTCAGTTTAGAAACAGATAAGCCTCTTACTGTAGCCCAGTGCAGAGAGCAGCCCCACATATTGACTGAACCCATGGGGCGGGAGAGAGGGAGGGAGTGCCCCGCCCACTGCCTCCATGCGATCTCCTGTGGGCCTGCAGGGTTGAATGTGCAGAGGGCATGCAAACTCCCCCTCCCTGTGATCAGCAACAAGTTCCTGCAGCAATTTTCTCTTGGCGTTTGCCTCCTGGTGATTTAGACGGATTCATGGAGGAGAGGTCTCTCTGTGGCTACTAGTCACAGTGACTATTTATTTTTTATTTTATTAAATTTATAATCCGCCCTCCCCATCCAAGACCAGGCCCAGGGCGACTCACAAAAATATAATTATATCATAAAACAAGATAAAACAGTGAATGCAATAGTTAAAAACCAGCCCGTACAGTCAATAAAGGGTAAAGGTCCCCTGTGCAAGCACCGGGTCATTCCTGACCCATGGGGTGATGTCAAATCCTGACGTTTCCTAGGCAGACTTTGTTTACGGGGTGGTTTCCCAGTGCCTTCCCCAGTCATCTTCCCTTTATCCCCAGCAAGCCGGGTACTCATTTTACCAACCTCGGAAGGATGGAAGGCTGAGTCGACCTTGAGCCGGCTACCTGAAACCGACTTCCATTGGGACCAAACTCAAGTCGTGAGCAGAGCTTTTCACTGCAGTACAGCAGCTTACCACTCTGTGCCACTGGCTCTTATACAGTCAATAAGCAATAATGTATTATCCAAAAAGGCGCAACTGATGTGATGTATAGGCCACAGCAGAGCTGGCTGTATTCCACATTCCCAAAGACAGAACGATTCGGGGGGGGGGGGGGTTGCAGGGTAGGGAGGCCAGAGCTGATGGAAAAAAACATAGCTGGCCTCAACCATAAGCCTGGCGGAATAGCTCTGTCTTGCAGGCCCTGCGGAAATCTCCGAGGATTTTGGGGAAACGGCCTACATGTTTTTAGATGTAACAAGGCAATGAACCATAGCACCTTTTACCAGATTCAAAGCTACCACTGTTTTCAGGAACCATTAACAGATGCTAATTTATACTCGTCTCCAAATAAAAATAAATTATTTTTATTTATTTGATTTGATTTATACCCTACCCTTTCCCTGCAAAAGCCGGGGCTCAGGGTGGCTAAGAACAAGGTAATTATACACAGTAATCAATACGAACTAAAATATAAAACATAACAACATATGCAATCATTACTATTAAAATCTTAAAACCTAATCTGAGTAAAAAGAGGGCGCCCTAACTATGATTTCTTCTCATATACAATTTAAAATCAATATTAAATAGAGGAAATAACCACTAATATGCGGTGACGTTGGTTTCAGGGAGCAATGAGGGAGAGAGGTTATTCCACCAGTCAGGGACCAGGGCAGAGAAAGTCCTGGCCCTGGTCGAGGCCAGCCGGACACTTTGGGCCGGGGACCACGAGCAGATTTTGCATTTGGTGGCCGTGACATTCTCTGGGGAGCATACCAGGGGACTAAAGGGAACCTCCACCTTCAGGGGCTGTCAATCTCTGAACAGCAGTGCCAGGAGGCAACATCAGGGAAGGCCTTGACTCCTGTACCCTGCTGTAGGTCCTTAAGAAGAATTGGTAGGCCGCTGAGTGGGACAGATGGATGCTGGACTAGAGGGACCACTGGTCTGATCCAGCAGGACTCTTCTGATGTTCCCGTGCCCCTGCAGACGACCATGCGATTGTGTGAAGGTAGGGCTATTGCGCTCACTCCCGCTCTCCCTCCCCGCACGTTTACTGAACATGTTGGACTATCATGTGCACTGGGCTACAGTGAAAGGAAAACACAAGATGTCATAGTTCTGCTGTACGCTTCATTGGTCAGGCCGCACCTGGAGTATTGTGTGCGATTCTCGAGGCCTCACTTCAAAAAGGATGTGGACAGAATCGAGCAGGTGCAGAGGAGAGCGACGAGGATGGTCAGGGGCCTGGAGACCAAGCCCTACGAGGAAAGGCTGAGGGAGTTGGGAACGTTTAGTCTGGAGGAGGTTGAGGGGGGACAGGATTGCTCTCTTTAAGTATTTGAAGGGCTGTCCCTTAGAGGAGAGCGGGGAGCTGTTCCTGTTGACAGCAGAGGACAGGACTCACAATAACGGGTTTAAATTGCAGGCAGAAAGGTACCGGCAGGATATTAGGATTTTTTTTTTTACAGTAGGAGTTGTTCAACAGTAGAATCAGCTGCCTAAGGAGGTGGTGGTCTCCCCCTCACTGGCAGTCTTTAAGCAGAGGCTGGACATCACTTGTCAGCGATGCTCTAGGCTGACCCTGCATTAAGCAGGGGGTTGGACTAGATGGCCTGTCTGGCCCCTTCCAACTCTATGGTTCTATTAAAATTATGAACCTAGATTGCTCTGGAAGCTCCACTTCTACCTTCCAAAAGGCCCAGTGAACCCAAAGGACAATGGGGAAGGAGCTACAGAACTCAAAGGGACAAAAGAACCGGGTTACCTGAATTAATTCGTCCTCTGGCAGAGCAACTGTAAAATTCACATGGCACAGGCAACAAGGAATCATAGATCGAAGTTTAAAATACAGGCCCTGTGGGACACAAGACATCATTTAATGAGAGTTATCGGCCTATTATGATCTGAAGCGGGAGGAGTCTGGTTTTCATTTGTTTCATTTGTTTACCCAATCCTGTCCCTCTTGCTTCAGCGCAAGCAAACCTTGGCGACCTGCATCAAGGCCGCACGGGGTCATTTTCCGTTTGCTGTTCCCCATGACATCCATACGACTCTTGGTGAGGTCTCTGCAGCCAAACGGAACTCGGACTCATATTTTTCACAGTTATAACGGTTTGTCGGAAAAGACCGATGGCATAAATATCTAGATGAGAGGGGGGAACTGTCATCCTCCTTGAAGGAGGCAGTAAGACTTCTTTCGAAAGGCATTTCTGCCCAATGAGATCATGACCATGAGGTCGCCAGAGATCATGGCTAAGCTTACTGGATTAGTGACTTTGGCTGAAGTCCATATTTTCCTGAATGACACCCACTTGAGACACATAGCCAGCAATTTAATGTGTATGTTGTCAGCTGCTTTGGAGGCATTTGGCCAGGAAATAGAGCAGGGTACAACTTGAATAAATGAATGAATGACTCATTAAAATTTTGGGGAAACAGTCTACATATTTTTAGATGTAACAAGGCAATGAGCCATAGCACCTTTTACCAGATTCAAAGCTACCACAGTTTTCAGGAACCATTAACAGAAGCCAGCGTGGTGTGGTGGTTGAGAGCGGTGGTTGGAGCAGTGGTGTCTGGTCTAGAGAACTGGGTTCGATTCCCTACTCCTCCACATGAGCGGCGGAGGATAATCTGGTGAGCTGGATTTGTTTTCCCACTCCTACACACGAAGCCAGCTGGGTGACCGTGGGCCAATCACAGCTCTGTTAGAGCTCTCTGAACCCCACCTACCTCACAGGGTGTCTGTTGTGGGGAGGGAAAGGGAAGGTGATTGTAAGCTGGTTTGAGTCTCCCTTCAGTGGTAGAGAAAGTCGGCATACAAAAACCAACTCTTCTTCTAATTTATACTCCAGTCTCCCAATAAGAATATTTTATTTTTATTTGTTTATTTGATTTGATTTATACCTCACCCCTTCCCTGCAAAATCCGGGGCTCAGGGCGGCTAAGAACAAGGTAATTATACACAGTAACCAATACGAACTAAAATATAAAACGTAACAACATATGCAATCATTACTATTAAAATCTTAAAACCTAATCTGAGTAAAAAGAGGGCGCCCCAACTATGATTCCCTCTCATGTACAATTTAAAATCAATATTAAAGAGGGGAAATAACCCCTAATATGCAGTGACGTTGGTCTCAGGGAGAAATGAGGGGGAGACACAAAAAAGAAATGGACGAGAGATATAAGGATCTAATCCTGTCCAGCAAAGAAAGAAGTTGGTTTTTATACCCTGCTTTTCTCTACCTTGAAGGAGTCTCAAAGCAGCTTGCAATCCTCTCCCCACAACAGACACCTTGTGAGGCAGGTGGGGCTGAGAGAGTTCTGAGAGAACTGTGACTGGCCCAAGGTCACCCAGAAGGCTTCATGGGGGGGAGGAAGAAGAAGAACAAAAGTTGGTTTTTATATGCCGACTTTCTCTGCCACTTAAGGGAGAATCAAACTGGCTTACAATCACCTTCCCCTCCCTACGACAGACACCCTGCAAGGTAGGTGAGGCTGAGAGAGTATGACTCGCTCAAGGTCTCCCAGCTGGCTTTGTGTGTAGGAGTGGGGAAACAAATCCAGTTCGCCAGATTAGCCTCTGCTGCTCATGTGGAGGAGTGGGGAATCAAACCCGGTTCTCCAGATCAGACTCCACCACTCCAAACCACCGCTCTTAACCACTGCACCACGCTGGAAAGGGGGGGGGAGGCCAGCTGATGCATATGCTATTGCTGCCTGCTGATTTGCAGTCTGCAAGTGGACTGCCTGATGATTTCTGAATTTTAAATCCAGGGAAGGCACATTCAACATGTTCCTAGGCTGAGACCTAACAGCTGTAGTCTAATTCCCTGCTCCAAGGCCATATCCTTCCACCTGACGGCCCCAGCCCTCTCCCTTCCCAACAGCAGCTTATGCAATCCAGGCCCGTGTGGTACACATGAGCACATGAGGCTGCCTTACACTGCCCTTGGTCCATCAAACTCAGTATTGTCTATTCAGACCGGCAGAGGCTCTCCAGGGTCTCAGGCAGAGGTCTTTCACATCACCTATTTACCTGGTCCCTTTAACTGGAGATGCTGGGGATTGAACCTGGGACCTTCTGCATGCCAAGCAGACACTCTACCCCTGAGCCACGGCCCCTCCCATAAGGAGGCATGCTGCAAAAAGGCTGCCGGGGAGAAATAGCTCCAGAGGCCTCTGGCAAGCCGGTTGTCCTGAGGCGTCCCCATGAAAGCCCAGGGCTAGCGGCTGCCCTCTTACCTTCAGCAGGTTCTCACAGAGGTCGTTAAAGGTCTTGTTGAGTGTTTGGTTCGTCAGAGTGATGTTGCTGAGTCTGGTGACTCTGACCGACGTGAACATCTGAAGCAGAAACAAGGGCGTAAGAGAATTGCCAGGCATTTTTGCTCCCACTCAAACATTTATTCATTTCTTTTAACATTATTTATGGTCTTTCTCACAGGGACGCAAGGCGGATTACCCATAATGAGTCAGTACAATTGACAAAAATGGGACACTCAATAACGAATGCATTAGGACATTTCAGAAGTCTGGAACAACCAGAAAGAAACAGAAGCACAGCGTAAGTATTAACATGACACATTAAGCAGTACTGAAATTACGTTACAGGATCCTACTTATGATATGCTGTATACAGCAGCCAAGAACTGTGCAGCCTTATTAACTGTGCAGGAAAGCCCTCGTGAACCCTTTGGTTTGCTATCATTTGCAGAAGGCCAGGAGAGTGGGAGCTCTCCTGACCTCCTTGGGAAGGTCATTCCACAAGGCGGGAGCCACAACGGAGAAAGCACGTGTAGGGACAGTTGCTGATTTTGCCCTTTCGCAGGTTGGCGCCTGCAGAAACCCCTGCTGGCGTGAGTGGAGTTTTCGTGGGAGAGCGGCAGTCCGGTAAATAAGAGGGGCCGAGACCAGGAAGGGCTTTATATGCGATAGCCAATGCCTTCATGGGGAGCCAGCGTGGTGTAGTGGTTAAGAACGGTGGTTTGGAGTGGTGGACTCTGATCTGGAGAACCGGGTTTGATTCCCCACTCCTCCACATGAGCCGTGGAGGCTGATCTGGTGAACTGGATTGGTTTCCCCACTCCTATACACGAAGCCAGCTGGGTGACCTTGGGCTAGTCACACTCTCTCAGCCCCATCTACCTCACAGGGTGTCTGTTGTGGGGAGGGGAAGGGAAGGTGATTGTAAGTCAGTTTGATTCTGCCTTAAGTGGCAGAGAAAGTCGGCATACAAAAACCAACTCTTCTTATTCAACTGAGCTTGGTAACAAATGGGCAACCAATGGAGGGTTGGCAGAATTGGAGTCATATGCACGCTCCATCTAGCTCCTGCTAAGAGTTGAGCTGCATTCTGGACCAGTTGGAGTTTCAGAGTTGGTTTTGAGGGGAGACCAGTGCATGACAGTAGTCTAGTCTCGATGTTACTGTGGTGTGGGGAACCAGGTGGCCAGATCAGGTGTGTCAAGCTATATTTTTACCTATGTGTATTTCTCAACTCGTTTATTGAACAGATATCCTCGTAATGGAAATGTGACTGGCTGCAACTGCTGTGTGTGTGTGTGTTAAGTGCCGTCAAGTCACTTCCAACTCATGGCGATCCTATGAATCAACGTCCTCCAAAATGCCCTATCTTTGACAGCCTTGCTCAGGTCTTGCAAATTGAGGGCTGTGGCTTCCTGCAGCTGCTACTGAGCAACAAACCTGGCAACAAACTTGGGTTTGTCATAACGCATGAAATGGCATGTACCAAGGGACGAGTCCCAATGGTACCCATATCTTTACTCAGCTCCGGGAGCCTGTTCAGTTTTGACAGCCTTAGCCGTAATCAGAAAAAACAATAACAGTAAAACTAAAAACAAAATTAAAAAAAACCACTCAGTTCCATTCCAACAATCCTCTTACCTTGAAAAACAAAACTATCAGGGTATAACTAAGAGTGACGTCTGTTAAAACAAGCAGAATCCTTAGTTATGTTGCCTTGCACCAAAATATGATATCATGTTCCTATGGATATATTTTAGTCAATTAGAGTGTGTTAAAAGAACTTTTCTTTAAAGTAAGATGTTCTGATTTTAGCTCAAGGCTTCGTACTAATATGTGCAACACCCATCAATTATGGCTTAGAACGAGCATACCTACTACAATGTTTGGTCAATGCCAACCAACATTGTGTGTTAAGGGATGTTGTCCTAGCAATGCAGACATTTGTGGGGATGTGTGTTTAGACTGAATTGGCCAGAGGGCTCAGCCTCAGACCTGGTGCAGATACATTACATCCCCCTAAGCATGGGCGTGCAACGGGATTGTGTATCCCGCTTTTTCCTCCTTTTAGCATGTGAAGTTCCCAACTTCCCTTTTCAGAGCTCACCACGGTAAATATTATGTCTGCACACGTGCTGATGCCAACCATGGTAAACATTAAACGAGACTTGGAGGTCCAACGTCTACCCTCGGCCGCTTTTTTTTTTTTGAGGCGTACGTCAGCAGCAATATCTCTGCGGACGATGCTGTGCCACAGATGGCTTTGGAACAGCCGTTGAAGGGACACAAGCAAGAGAGGAAAAGGAGGGCTGGGCCACGGGGAAACATTGTGTCCACACCCTGCCATCTTGTTTGGCGAAGACCTGACGGGAATTTGGGAAACGTCTCTTTCCCACAAAAGTATGTGGGCAACCGCCTCGATGAAGGCCACAATTCTCATTAAAGGAGGCACAAAATACATTTCAGGATGCAATAAAAGAAAAGCATTTTTTTTGTTCTACATCCTTTATGTTAAGAAAAGACTATTTGTACGTACTGAGGCTACTTTACCTGTATGTCAGTAGTCCAGTTATTTATACCAGGCATGATTTCTGTGTTGCAGCTATAAAAGCCTGCCAAAGAACACATTATCAGTTAAAAAAATTGGAATGCACATTCTCTGCAATATGCTTTGCTTTCAAACGTTACAGAGTGCTGCAATCAGATATATTTCCATGAGTGTAACACTTGAGAAAAAAATAACCCAGAAAACAGCACCAGTATAGCACACATGTAGGAGAGAAAGTAATTAAGCACCCTTCACAGTGCCTAAGATTCTTTCTACAACAGTGGGGAAGAGAACATGTTTTAAGCAAGAAAATAGCAAAAAGATGACAAGACAACATCAGTCCTGTGACCACCAACCTCTTGACTTCGGAGGCTGGAGGTTAATATCATACTACAGAGCCCCTATGTGATGGTATCCAAATGGGCTATATAGTTTTAATTTTTACCCTTCGGCAACATGCACTGGGGAGGGGCTGTGGCTCAGTGGTAGAGCATCTGCTTGGCATGCAGAAGGTCCCCGGTTCAACCCCCAGCATCTCTAGTTAAAGGGACTAGGCAAGTAGGTGATGTGAAAGACCTCTGCCTGAGACCCTGGAGAGCCGCTGCTGGTCTGAATAGACAATACTGACTTTGATGGACCAAGGGTCTGATTCGGTATAGCTAAGTTTTGTGCAGTGGCCTGTAGAATCCATCAGACGCTGCTGAGAACATCGGTAGGTCAATAATTTTAAAGGGTAGTTTATATAGTTTGCAAAGAGTGCAAACAACTTTTTTTACTATTTGTATGAACTTGTGGGTAGAGCTTAATACTAGGGTTTTAGTGGTAAATTGTGAAGAACTGTGCTGTTCTATGACTGTTTTATTAAAGATTGATTGATTCAGTATAAGACAACTTCATGTTTTCATGAAGTCAAGCAAGTGCTTCTAGGAGTGTACAAGTCTGACTTTCAGCCTGTGTATCAGAACACAGGTCAAGGCTGGTGCGGGGGGGGTGAGGCCTCATGGAGAGATGTGACTAATGAACTGGACCTATAACCCATTGTGGCTTGGGGTGAGGGCAACAATGACAGAGCCTAAGATTGGGAACACACTTAAAAAGCTGTCTGTTGTGAGAGTCTAAAAGGACGTTATAGTCATACCAAAGAGTAATTCAGAATTGGAGTCAATTGCCCTTGCTGTGAACAAAACAAATCAAACTAGGACAGAAAAGCACAGGATTTCAAGAAAGGCAAAGGTAGGTACAGTTGGAAGGTAAACAGAGCAGCAGAGAGAGATAATTTTGAATCCACAAGATGATTCTTGCGTCAATTCCCATGCTATGTGCACCTAACAATATTGAATCACCCCACATTGCTGATAGTTCTGTAGTAGAAACTTAGTGTGCACATGAAGTGGAGCCACAGAAAAGTGGGGATACGGCTGTTTCGATTTCTTCTCTTAATCTCTTCCTCAGTCCCCCCTTAATACAATACATATAGTAACAATTATCCATGAAACAATCCTCAAAATTATACACATAGGAGGGAGTACTGTGACACTTTTGTATCTCTACCTGGAACTTGCTGACTATCCAGATAACACCATTAAAAATAGCAGTCGAAATATGGAAGTAGTGAGCTTAAAAAAGTAAATGAATATTGTAAGTATATTTTGTATAAATGTAAGTATAATTTTGAGGATTGTTTCATGGATAATTGTTACTATATATAATGTTTTATGTATTAAGGGGGGACTGAAGAAGAGATTAAGAGAAGAAATCGAAACGGCCGTATCCCCGCTTTTCTGTGGCTCCACTATACAAAAAACTTCTGACTGAGTGTCGATGTGTGTATACATGTGTATTAGGATAGTATGTGGATTGTATATAATAGATTAGCTTATGCTTAGTGTTGTATGTGTGTAGCTATTTATATAAATGTTTGCACTTTGTTAATAATTTTCGCATCTGTGGTAATATTAAGACTGGCAGATTCACAGACTCAAAAATTAACTGCATCTTCAGACGAAGTTTCCCAGAACTTTGCAAACAACTTCTCTGCAGCATGGAGCAAATTACCACACAGCACTGGCAGACTACCAGGGAGCACTTTATAAAGACAACAGAATCAAAAGCAAGTTTTCCACCATACCTGAAGGTGGAGGGACATCTGTCAATAAACAATGAATGTCTTCCATTGCATCTGTATCATCAATCTGAAAAAAAGAAAGAAATGAGTTACATAGACCATTGGATACAATAAACTTATCACATATTATTTTGGCTGAATATGTGTTTTAGACTTTTGGTTGGATCAGAGTAGCATGCCATTACATAGTATTAACCCTAGAATTGTTTGATATATTAAACATCACAAACATTCTGGAATTTTTCAGTTCACAGAAAGCCAGGATTAAGAGGGCAAACAACCTTTAACACGTGAATGTGTATTTTATTAGTATGAGCTTCGAAAAAGCAAAACATACCTCCAAGACAAAAGCATCTTTCTTTCCATGGGAGAGGTCCAGTTCTGTAATTTCGTCAGAACTTTCAGACTGAGATCGTAGCAGCCTGGTCCGTTGCCTTGGCTCAGGAATAGGGGAACCTATAATTTCTTCTGACACCTCCTAATTAGAATAATAGCATAAAATGATCTCATATTCCTTCATTTTCACATGAATGCTTCTAAATGCAACACCCTTTTGGTGAACAACAAGCTCTTCCAATTACGGCCATGTAAAAATTCCACACATGGAAGTGTGAAAATTCACCAAAAAATAATGGCAACTTGAACTGGTTGATTATACATTTAATTCCACAACCTCATCCCAAAATCACTCCCACCAGATATACAAACTCAAGAGGAAAACGAAGCAGTCCCTCTAAGTCAATCAAGGCCTGGTGGTCGTGGAAGGGGCCGTCAAGCTGCAGCTGACTCATGGTGACCCCTCAAGGGGTTTTCAAGGCAAAAATGTTCAGAGGTGGTTTGCCATTGCCTGCCTCTAGTCAAGCCCTAGGTGGCAATTCTCCGTGAGAAAGCAAACAGGATGTCAACTCTTTCCTTCGGCACGTGCCTTGTCTGCTCTTCACCATCTGCCCGTCGGCACATCCAGCATGAGACCTAGGCTGTGCAGATGGGCCAAGATGCCCTCCTTCTCATCTAAGGTCATAGAATCAGCATTGCTGACAGATGGCCATCTAGCCTCTGCTTAAAAACTTCCAGGGAAGGAGAGCTCACCTCCTCCCAAGGAAGCCTGTTCCACTGAGGAACTGCTCTAACTGTTAGTTAGAACTGGATGTGAACTGTTGAACTGGATTTGTTTCCCCTCTCCTACACATGAAGCCTGCTGGGTGACCTTGGGCTAGTCACAGCTCTCTTAAAGCTCTCTCAGCCCCACCTACCTCACAGGGTGTCTGTTGTAGGGAGGGGAAGGGAAGGTGATTGTAAGCCAGTTTGATTCTTCCTTAAGTAGTAGAGAAAGTTGGCATATAAAAAACCAACTCTTCTTCTTTTTCTTCTTAACACATGTTGGTTGTCGGCAGTCTGTTTCTGGCAGGGCTGTGTGTAGGGGAAGCCTATATCTGTTCCCACAATACAGAGACTGCATTCTGTAAACCTACGTGTTGCTGACTTTAAAACGGAGCTTCACACACTTAAGCATTCTTCGTTCGAATTGCTCTCTTTGCCCATCTTCAGGGTTCATTCCCTACTAGTTTCAACGCGCACAGACCGGGACTTCAACAGATTCAAAACTGTTAGTCAAGTACATCATTTCACTTACAGGAGGGTGAACTTCATAGAGCTCCTTATTTCTGGCAATTGTATCGTTGATTTTCTTCTGCACGTGAGATACATGTTGTTCGTAAGAGCCATCATTCGGGGTCTTTCCAGCAATTTGAATACCTCCAGGGGTTGGAAGAGCAGTCAGATAAACACCTGTAGCGGACTTTAAAAAAAATACGCCAGTAAGAAATGAAATACAAAATACATTCTTGAATGCATATCACCCAATTTAACTGATATTGTGATATGAAAATGTCACACACCATTGCTGATGCGTTACATCATTTAAACTTGAACAGCACAACCATAACTTTTTAATATTGGTAGCAAAGAAGTCTTTTTTTTCTGATCATGGTAGTCTCGACGTATTTAAACGTCTCCGTTTGTTTAATGGCCTAGTATAATTCTGAAGGGTTCCAGAAACCAGAGGAGCAAAAAGGGACAGAAACTCCAGATATGCAAAAGACTTACCGCCAGGCCCATTAACATCGTTTCTCCCACCGTGATCTGAATCCTCAGCCCGAACAGCGCGTTCATCCCCTTCAGCTTCAGCTTGTTCATTAGCTGAGTGTGCACTTCGTACTCCATAAACGGCAGCAGGTTACTGATGGCGGTCGCGTTGGCCTCCGCTTGCGCTTTCTTTTTCAACCGGCACAGCCTGTCGAGGTGGATGAGAGTACTTAGCCGGCCTTAAAAACAATTTCCCCCCTTTTTTATAAACTTTGCTCATGTCTGAGGTTTACACATCTCTCCCAGTTTGCTCCTGGTCCCTTTAAGGGACCAGCGTGGTGCAGTGGTTAAGAGCGGTGGAGTCTGATCTGGTGAACCGGGTTTGGTTCGCCACTCCTACACATGAGCGGTGCCCTGACCTGGATGGCCCAGGCTAGCCTGATCTCGTCAGATCTCAGAAGCTAAGCAGGGTCAGCCCTGGTTAGTATTTGGATGGGAGACCACCGAAGAATACCAGGGTTGCTGTGCAGAGGAAGGCACTGGCAAACCACCTCTGTTAGTCTCTTGCCATGAAAACCCCAAAAAAGGGGTCGCCATAAGTCGGCTGCAACTTGATGGCATTTTATACACACACACACATATGAGCAGCAGAGGCTAATCTAGTGAACTGAATTTCTTTCCCCACTCCTACACATGAAGCCATCTGGGTGAGCTTGGGCTCTGTTAGAGCTCTGTTAGAGCTCTCTCACCCCATCTACCTCACAGGGGGTCTGTTGTGGGGAGGGGAAAGGAAGGTGATTGTAAGCCAATTTGAGTCTCCCTTAAGTGGTAGAGAAAGTCGGCAGATAAAAACTAACTCTTCTTCTTCTATTTCCCTATGTGGATATAAGCCTGGGTGATGCAATGTGCTCCATTTCAGCTCATAGCCATGTACACTGCACATGTTCACTGAATTTGTGGCTTCACTGTCTCATATTGTAAGCTTTAAATTGGGTTTGGGAGACTTTCCTTTTTATTGTTCTGTGCCTTTGTGTACTAATTGTTATGTATTTTATGTTACTCATTACAGACCTATGTGTCATAAAAGATAATTAATTACCTCATTCCTGATGATAACTACAGTAAGTCACATGTAACCTGTTGTAAACAAGTTACATATCATTACTGTGCGATATCTGTATTAGTTATACTTGTTGTTGAATTTCAAGGTTACAATCCGAAGGATGATATCGAAATGAGATACTAGCCAGCAGACCTGTCACTGTTGTGGTTCTGTGTTATATTATCAACACTTTTGCTTTTTGCATTTGCTCACTGTTTGTTTACTGTAATACATGTTTTGCAATTTATTTGAACCTTTGGTGTTACTACTATTTTGTAAAATTTTGGAGTAACTACAAGTTATTTAGATAAACTTCTTGTAACCTCTGGTGCTTTGCACATTTTTTTTTTTCTGTCTTGAAACAGTTTTACCAATGGTTAAGAAGACAAACGTCACAGAAAACTGTGGCTTTGGATATGGTTTCCCCACAAAATGCTGCATTCTAGCAGAAGGGCTCTTAAGGGTTTTTTCCCCTACTGATGATGGATCAAGCTGAAGGTAAATGACTAAGTTCAACAGTGGTGTAAATAAATAAATTGAACAGATCTCTAAAAAAAAAACAAAGAAGAAGAGTTGGTTTTTTTATGCCGACTTTCTCTACCACTTAAGGGAGAATCAAACTGGCTTACAATCACCTTCCCCTCCCCACAACAGACACCCTGTGAAGAAGGTGGGGCTGAGAGAGCTCTAAGAGAGCTGTAACTTGCCCAAGGTCACCCAGCTGGCTTCACGAAGAGGAGTGGGGAAACCAATCCAGTTCACCAGATCAGACTCCACCGCTCCAACCACCACTCTTAACCACTACACCACGCTGGCTCCAGTAACAAGAAATTATGTGCCTCTTGCATGTATTACATTGTTCAGCTATATGAAAAGGGCAACTCTAAGTGGTACCAAAAGACTTTTGGCCATAAAGCTATGCGCACTTTGAGCACAAAAAAAACAACCACACAATGTGGCTGCTCCCTGTAAGGCACACAATCGCTATCAGCAAGCTGCATCTAACTCAAGTCAGTTGATTCCCCCCACCCCCATATTCTCTGAATAAATGCTTAATTAGAAATATTTTGGCTTTCCTCAGCTTTCCACATTTGGTATTTTAAATACATAAGTAGCTTCCATGTCGATTCGGTAGCGTAACGTCAACGTCAAATTCAATGAGATCTAAAACCTAGCAGATGCACTTAGGGCCGTTAACTTTAAGGCCGACGAAAATGCGTCCAAAAGCAGAAGCAGCTTGCCTGGCACAGGAAAGCTAAAAATATCAAGACCTTCTACTACTGGCTGTTTTTAGATATCGCTATTGAGCCACATTGATCAGCACTGAACTAAACAGCAGAGCGCAGTTAGCCAACAGAACAATTCAGAGAAGCGAAGGCAACCGGGCCAAAGCTATACCTGGCTTGAATGAGACATCCTTTCCCAACCACCATCGCATCTGCAGGCAGATCTATCGTCGTGAAAAGAACGTCGGGGACTTTTTGTCTCCGGCAGCTGCAGCAGTAGGTGAGGTGAGCGGGAAACGGCATATTCAGCTCGTCGTAAGGTATGTGGCAAAAGCCACAGCCTGGAGGGGAGGTTTCTTCTAACCTGAACGAGACATTGAGAGAAATCTGGTATTACCATTCATGCATCGCCCTGTGAAGAAATTCTGCAGTCAAGTATATAAAAACACAGCCCTGGCCTTAGAAGCCGCACATACGGAACGTCGAATTTTGCCTTCTGTTCTGTGTTTGCTGGAGTTGATCAACGCAGTTAGGGTAAATCAGACTTGCTCCAAAGCATGGCTCCCCAGGTCAGGAAAACGGTACGGGGGCAAGGCTTACTGCCTTCTTGTAATGTGGGTCCTGATCATAATTAGATCCCCCATGTGCCTGAAAATTGAGCTTTAAAACAGAATCGCTAGGAGTTCGGGACACTGAATTCCCAACACGCATCTACATTGGCCCTCGAGAGCGACAGGAGCACCTTACAGTATACAGATCTGCTCTGGTAGCGGAGGCTCTTTCGCAACAGGGAAAGACTACTTGTGCTGGAAGAAAGCATCGCTGCTAGCAGAAAAGATCTGTGGAATCCAACCCATAATCTCTCCCATTTTTGACAGTGGGCCATGATCTGCAATGTATTGCCTAGTAACAAAGGACTACTATTTAAAGAAGAAGAGTTGGTTTTTATATGCCAACTTTCTCTACTACTTAAGGAAGAATCAAACCAGCTTACAATCTCCTTCCTTTCCCTTCCCCACAACAGACAACCTGGGAGGCAGGTGGGGCTGAGAGAACTCTAAGAGAGCTGTGACTAGCCCAAGGTCACCCAGCAGGGGGGTCTCTCAGCCCAGCAAAGGGGGGAGTGTCGGCCATGGAGAGGCACCTGGGGGAGGGGCGGCACGTCCTCCTGCCGCAAGTTAACTTTTCTTTGCCTGGGCGCCTGGCTGCCTTCCTGTTTGGGCGGGGGGGGGGGGGGGGGGCGGCGGCCCCCAACAGTGTTTGAGGGACAGTGAACTGGCCCCCTGTTTTAAAAGTTTGAGGACCCCTGATCTAAAACATAATAAAAACAATAACACATTTAAAAATATAATTTAAAATACAATTTAAAATAGCCCAATAATGCATCTCAATGTCGCTAAAACCCTAAAAATAGCAATCTCCAGGCGGCAGATGAATCTAACCACCCCCCAAGGTGGTATATCGGGGGTGCTGCTCAATAGCGGGGAAGGGGGGGGGGAAGGACTAGGGAGGCCAGTACTTATAACGAGAACCGTTGCTGGCCTCAACCATAAGCCTGGCAGAATAGCTCCATCTTGCAGGCCCTGCGGCATTCCTGAAGGTCCAGCAGGGCCCTGACCTCGCTTGGGAGGCTATTCCACCAGGCAGGGGCCAGGGCGGAAAAAGCCCTGGCCCTGGTCGAGTGCAGCCGGATACTCCTTGGGCCATATTCTGCATTGGTCAGACCTCACTTGGAATACTGTGTCCAGTTTTGGGCCCCACAATTTAAGAAGGATGTTGACAAGTTGGAGCGTGTCCAGAGGAGGGCAACCAGAATGGTCAAAGGTCTGGGATCCATGCCCTATGAGGAGAGACTTAAGGAGCTGGGTTTGTTTAGTCTGGAGAAGAGAAGGTTAAGGGGTGACATGGTAGCCATGTTTAAATATTTAAAGGGATGCCATGTTAATGAGGGAACTAGCTTGTTCTCTGTTGCTTCAGAGACTAGGACACAGAGTAATGGATTTCAACTAAGAGAAAAACGATTCCACCTAAACATTAGGAAGAACTTTCTGATGGTGAGGGCGGTTCGACGGTGTAATGCGCTGTTTCGGGGGGGGGGGGTGTTGATTGTGGGATCCTGCATGGCAGGGGTTGGACTGGATGGCCCTTGTGGTCTCTTCCAACCTTGTGTGATTTTGTGGGCCGGGGATCACCAGCAAGTTGGTATTACATGAACGTAGGTTTCTCTGGGGAACATGCCAGGAGAGGCGGTCCTGTAGATATGATGTGAAACAAGATTTCACATCGGGGTTTTTGGGGGGAGGGGGGTGTTCAAGAGTGCTCAACATACTTATCGTCATTCAAAAGGTAACACACATACACACACATATACAGTTGCCCCATGCTACAGCTGATCACCAAGTCTGGGCTTCAACAATTAAGCGAGACACTAGAAAGGTCATCTGTACTCAGAGTACCACGAGAGTAAAATATGGCGGAGTGGCAAACAGGGGAAAAAAACGAGAACTGTATTCTGTGGTTAGTAGTCAAACAGGTTACCTTATTCAGGCTTTTAGAAAACTTAAAAAAAACAGTAAGAGACTAGCAAGCTGGTGCAAAGCTCCACAACGTCTGTTGATGTTAGTGGGGGGAAAAGCAGTACAGTGGTTGGCCCCGCATCCTGTACTGTAACACTGGTAACCTACCCTAATAGAGAAGAACTATCCTGGATTTGAGGAAAAAAATCAAACTCTCCCTTCTCTGACCCTATGGAAAAGTAGCCAGGCTGCCATGACAACCTTTGATCCAAACAGACTTCCATGGAGCCGTCCTGGAGGAACCTAGGGTTCAGTACTGCTGCCGTGCCGGAGGCGGACAAAATACAGACCTCTTCGCTGCAAAAGAGAAGAACGATAAAGAGACGAAGGCACATTATGGGTGGTGTACATTTTCAGGCATCTTAATCAGTAAATAAGGGTAAAGTGTAGCGACTGGGGAAGGCACTGGCAAACCACCCCGTAAAACATACTCTGCCTAGGAAATGTCAGGATGTGACGTCACCCCATGGGTCAGTAATGACCCGGTGCTTGCACAAGGGACTACCTTTACCTTTTATTCAGTAAAAGTGTGTTGGGGGGAGGAGAACAGCGGCAAGAAACTAATTCCGAGTTAACTGTTACTTTTAGAAATTTAAAACATTCATTAAAGGCTGCCTTCCTCTTTACAGAGCTCAAGGCAGCTTACAATATAAATAACATATGTAATGTTAAATCCACAACAACCAAAATTTAAAACCCTACATTTAGGACTACGAGTAACTGACTGAAATGCCATCATCAACTACTTCCTAAAGCTTGGGGGGGGGGGAGCGCACTTCCCTGGGGAGGCTGTTCCATAATTGCGGGGCTGCCAATGAAAATGCCCGTGTCAAGGCTGACTCACTGGTTCAGGTTTGCCGAGACCCTGCTCGCTGCAGTTATCTGAGACCTTTCCCCACTTCCACTCCACCCTCTCCTGCTGATTGCCCAATACAGCCTGCATTTGGAAAGCCTAAGGGGGGAGGGGAACCAAGCCTTCACAGCGATTTACCAAATGCTAGTCGATTCACTGTAGCCTACTACAGCGTGACAGCCCAATGCCCTGGCATGGGATTTTATTTCTTGTCTGATTTCTGCCCACCACGCGTCTCGGGTCTCCGGATCATCTGAAAGACAAAGCATACATCAGTTCACTACTCGGCACTATAACAAGCGCTACGAGTCTGCGGCTCACAAGGAGAACGTCGCTCAAGAGTAGCGTTTGGATTTTCATAGCTGTCACCCTGACAACGCTCTTTCCTACCAATCTATCTTTGTGCTACTTAGCAAACCATGCATTTTCCTGTGTGTCACTTCTTCTTTACACCCCTCAAAGAATACAGTGATTTAAAGAACGCTCTTGTCCCCCCCCCCAAAAAAAATTATCAATTTGCCCAAAGGAAGCCAACAATGTTACTATATCAACATCCTCAACCTTTTTTACCTTATAAAATTACATGTGCTAATCGTGCTTTCAATTGAGTTAGCTGTTGAAGAAATGGACTGCTTAATTCCATGAAGAATTCTTCTTCAACTAGCAAGAGGAATGAATTCAAGAAGGGTACCAAAAATTCATTTGAACAGTATTCTGTTATTACACAAAGTTGTAAGTCTTAAATGACTCACTTTGGAGTAGTTATCTGAAGTCCAGGAAGAGAAAAGACAGGAGCGCAGGGGGGAGAAATATATTTTATTTATCATAATGGGAACACGCAGAGAGATGGCCACTCGACAGATCCTGTGATGAAGCTGCATGCAAAACGCGTCAAGATCTACAAACATATATAAAATATATTTTCCCCACTGCCCCTCTGCCTTCCCTTCCCTTCCTGGGCTTCTGCAATGGTGAGGGCCTCTTCTTCTGTTTTCCGATACTGGTTGTGCTGAAGGCTGGCTTCGCTGAGCAAGCAGTGCCAGAATTTCCAACCTGACCCCTGCCCAATTTTATCTGAAGGTAGATCCAAATGATTGTGACAGCCCTCACCCTCAAGTAAGGATGTTTGGAAACAGCTCTTTGATTTAAAACCAAAGGCCTACAGCTGCAGGGGGGGGGAGATCACACGGTACCCCAAAATTGACAGTTGTTGAATTCGTTACAGAATTAAAAAAGAAAGCTATCTTGCTGCAAAAAAACAACAACTAGCTACAGTGAAATGTTGTTTATAAGCAGAGGGAGAGGGATCCAAGTGGCTTTAGTCATAGGGCCTTTTTTGTTTTTTAAAAAGCCTTAATAGCAAGTTTCTTTTCAAAATTCAGAGGAATTTAAAAAGCAATGGCAGTCAGATGCTCAAAGAGAAGGGGGGGGGAAATCACAAACGCCATTGATCTAGTGCAAATCTTTTGCTTTAGCCTAAGAAACCCCTTTAGATCTCATTGGAATATTGATCCGATAGCCATAATCGACAAAATGTTTGGACGCTTTTTGTATACAGTTCTTGGCAAACCCATTACAGAAAGTACCGGGTTCAGAGCTGAAGAATTGTATTGCTTAATTCCACTCTTATTCTGTAGTATTGTGTCAGCAAAGCAAATACAGGTTGAGTATCCCTTATTCAGAAATCTGATATCCAGACTGATCCAAAAACCAGACCTTTTGAGCCAGCACGCAGGCATTACTCACAGGCCCTCAGCAGTGCCAAGGCTGCAAATGGCTAGCCAGTCGAAGCAAGTAAATGGCATTCCTGGTCACAGAGGCCAGGCGCTTATCCAGCAGTAGGTCAGGGTCCAAGAGCTCTGCCCCACCCCACCTGTTCCTTCAAGGGGAGTGCAACCCATCCAGAACAAGTGACAAATTCAGTCCTGGGTCAGACCTTCAGTTTACAAGTCACACTTCCATTTTTTCAGGCTTAACCTTCAGTTTATTTCACCGCATCCACTTGCAAACTGCCTCCAGACACTAGTTCACCAGTATGGTATAGTGGTTAAGAGCATGGTGTAGTGGTAGCCAGCGTGGTGTAAGGGTTAAGAGTGGTGGTTTGGAGCGGGGGACTCTGATCTGGAGAACTGGGTTTGATTTCCCACTCCTCCACGTGAGCGACGGATGCTAATCTGGTAAACCAGATTTGCTTCCCCACTCCTCCATATGAAGCCAGCTGGGTGTCCTTGGGCTATTCACAGTTCTCTCCGAACTCTCTCAGCCCCACCTACCTCACAGGGTGTCTGTTGTGGGGAGGGGAAGGGAAGGGGATTGTAAGCCAGTTTGATGCTCCCTTAAGTGGTAGAGAAAGTCGGCATATAAAAACCAACTCTTCTTCTACTACTACTACAGCCTCCCTGGGATTGGCTGCAAGAGCAAGAGACAGCTGAGTGTCACCCACGTACTGGCGAAACCCAGCCCAAATCTCCAGATTGATGTCATCCAGCAGTTTCATGTAAAATAGCAGAGGGGACAAAACACAGCCTTGCAGGTACCCAGAGACAAAGTGCTGAACACCAACTCCCCGAATGCCACCTTCCGAAACCAACTCTCCAGGTAGGACTAGAAGAAGAAGAGTTGATTTTTATACCCCGCTTTTTCTCTACCTTTTAAAGGAGTCTCAAAGCGGCTTACAATCACCTTCCCTTTCCCTCTCCACAACAGGCACTTTGTGGGGTGAGGCTGAAAGAGCTCAAAGAGAACTGTGACTAGCCCAAGGTCACGCAGCAGGCTTCATGTGGAGGAATGGGGAAACCAAGCCAGTTCTCCAGATTAGAGTCCGCCGCTCACGTGGAGGAGTGGGGAAACCAAGCCGGTTCTCCAGATTAGAGTCCGCCACTCTTAACCACTACACCACACTAGAACAGTGCCTTCCACTATGGAAAGACAGCCCAGAAGGATATCATGACTGGTGGCACTGAAAACTGCTGAACAGTCCAGGAGAATCAACAGAGGTGCTCTCCCCTCTGTCCATCTCTCAGGACAGGTCATCCACCAGGGCAACCAAGGCTGTTTGAATCCTATAACCAGACTGGAAAGGATCCAAACAATCCATTCCAACCAGGGCACTTTTGGCCTCCCCACTCTCCCCATAAAAATCCTGCATGTTAGTTTACAAGCCAGTTTTGAAACCTGAAGGAATTTCAAAAGCACTCTGGTGATACTGCATGGAGAGCTGTTAGCGAATAAAAACAAAGAGGTCCCACAAGATGCTGGGGAGAAAACCAAGATTATTTTGGAAAGCTACTGTAAAGATATAAAAGTAGGGATTCCCCCCCCTTCCAACAAAGGGAATGAAAATATCATAGCAATATGGATACTGATAAGATTCTCAGAAAGGACTGAAGAGGAAGCAAGTTCCTCTGAAACTGAATATAAATAACTCACAATAAAGCTAGGAGGGTATATTGTGACTACCCACTAAGAAAACGCTAAATAATTAGTTTCAAAATCAGAGCATCAGCTGTTTAGTTGCTGGGGGGGGCTTCATCTCAGAGTTCAAGCATCTTTTCACACGCACTGAATAATCCACTTTCAATCCAAATTGCAACTGGATCTTACAGTGTGAAAGGACAAAATTCACTTGCAAACGATAATTAAAGTGAATTGAAATTATGCAGCGTGTGTGAAAGGACCTCCAGGGGTCACTGCCGAAAGCCCAGCCCACCTTTCTGCATCAAAAAGTCAGAATAGGAGTTCGGAAAAGCAAACTCAACTGCACGGGATGGGATGTGAACAGAAAGATGAGGACGGGAACCGAGAAGGGAAGAGGAGAGCGAGAGAAAAGAACAAAGTGCACGTGGAAATCAAAAGAAGAACATGGAAATCAAAAGAAGAACATGGAAATCGCACGTGAGAACCAGAAAAGGCTAAGATGGTAAAAAGAAAGTGTACAAAAGAATAAGAGGCACAAACAGTACTGAACATTATTGACATTGGCGTCCAACACAGTTCTTCCAAACAAAAAGAACTAATGTTACGTGCCCCTTAATTTGAGGAACAAGGAATTTTCTCTATCTGCTGCCCTGACAAAACACTTCTACTACACAGTGCCATTTTCGAGAATTCTCACAACTCTCGTGGACAGCGCAACCCCTACTAAAAGGTCACCGAGTCACTAAACAAACAGAAACCACAAAAACACTATGAGCTCGTGAGTTAATACCATATGGCATCAGGCCATGTAGAATCCAACAACAAATGGCCAATACAAAATTTTACCCAGGATCTAACCAATGTGCTTAGAAGACTTATGCTTAAGAACTAACTTGGAAGCAGGGTCAGCAACACCGTATTCAGAAAAACTACATGCCAAGGTACAAAATGAAAACACAAATATCATCCATAACATTTCAATATACATTTTCTCCTCTGTTAGCACTGTAGATTTTACTGGTTCGTTTTTTCACACTCAAAGAACAATCAAAGGATTTTGCATATACACAGAATGCAATGTATATTCACACACAATACCCAAACTTACCTTTGCATATTAAAATATTTTTTAATGACTTTAATTAAAAACACCACAACATGGCAACAATAATTGATACAAAACAACTGGAATGCAGTGCGATGTGTAGCATTCTGGGTTTTTTCCCTGAAATGTGTATAAATATATATATAAATATTCACAAGCAGCCTTTTTTGACACATGAGCCACACAATTTCACATGGGGATGCCATCAAAGCATTTCCACATTGAAGTAAAGCTAAGGATTTACATAAAACAATCGAGGAGTCGGGAAGGAAGCAGGGATGGCATGTGTCCAGCACAATCCAGAAGGGCGCTGCCCTGTTTGGTTCCGGGTTAAAGCAAAAGCTTAGAGCTCAGGGTTTCGCAAAGCAGATTCAGCGGACAGGAGCCAGAAACGGTGGGTAGTTTGGCGCATGCTTGGATCAGGTGACAGTACAGACCGAAAACTATGGCAGCTCACTGAAATGGTTACAGAGAAAAGTAATGGCCCTGGAGTCTAAGGTGAAAGCGGAAGGCAAGCATACAGAGCACTCAATCACAAAGGTTTTCTAGCCAAAATTAAAAAAAATCTATTCGAGGAAGTTTAAAGCAAAGGGTTATCCTAAAACTGTGCTCACAAGGAATTCTGCTGCACTTCAAAGTCTCACTGCCATTTCAAGAATTTTGCAAGGGTCTCAGATCAATTCTCAATTCTTGAGAATTGGTACAGTGTAGGCGGAAGGGTTTTTAGAGCCGCAAAGGGATGCTGCAGTGGAGCAGTCCATCGATTAACGTCAGCTTAGTCGAGACGGGCTTCAGTAGGCTTAATCGAGCGTGGCCAAACAGGGCTTCTACTGAAGCAGTTTTAAGATTGCCTGCCAGCTCCTTAGTTCTAAGCACGTTTCCTCAGAAATAAATTTGTCAGATTCACTGGGCCTTCGTAATAAGCGTAACTTGTAACCCTCACATCTGAAAGGTCAGATCTGCCTCAAAAATTCAAAAAGGGAAAAAAAATCACATCACTGCTAACACAAACCCCAAGAGCCATTAAGTCAGCAAGACTCCTCTGTGAAGAACAAGAGTGTAGGGCACAGCTAAGATATGACAGAGAACAATAAAACAAAAACCAGACAAATCTGCCTGCATGCCTTCTTTCTATGTTTGTTTTTCAGGGATCTCATTTTGAAGAGTAAATACACCCTCAAAATCCCAACTTAACCCCACAGCCCTTAAAAGTGAGCTAAGCGGATTGCCTCTCTGTGATGACACTGACAGTTCGGGCCGAATGTTTCTATTTAACGTTCAGGTCGTGTCTCGTGCTATTTAAGATTCAAAGGGAATCTTTCAACTAGCAGGAGAATATAAACTTGAATGAACGCCAAACTGACTCAACATGCATGTCGAAACCCCACAAAGACTGCATTTTAATCCGTGTGTGACAAAGGAGTCCTAATGCCGAGACTTAGTGGCAGTTGCCAAAATGACATCTTATATCAGGTTTTCATAATTTTCTGCATGCATCAAATAAAATAAGCCCTGACCTGGATGGCCCAGGCCAGCTCAATCTTGTCAGCTTCTGGAAGCTAAGCAAGGTTGGCCCTGGTTAGTACTTGGATGGGAGACCACCAAGGAAGTCCAGGGTCACTATGCAGAGGCAGGCAACAGCAAATCACCTCTGCTCGTCTCTTGCCTTGAAATCCCTACAGTGGGGGTGTGAAACATAAGGCCCGAGGGCTGGATCTGGCCCCTTAAGAACATAAGAAAGGCTATGCTGGATGAGATCAAGGTCCATTGAGCCCATCAGTCTGTTCACACAGTGGCCAACCAGGTGCTTCTAGGGAGCCCAGAAACAAGACAACTGTAGCAGCATTATCCTGCTCCTCAGATCGTGGAGAGAATAGGTATGAATCATGACTAGTATCCATTTTGACTAGTAGCAATGAATACCCCTCTCCTCCATGAACATGTCCACTCCCCCTTAAAGCCTTCCAAGTTGTCAGCCATCACCACATCCTGGGGCAGAGAGTTCCACAATCCAACTATGCGTTGTGTGAAGAAATACTTCCTTTTATCTGTTTTGAATCTCTCCCCCTCCAGCTTCAGCAGATGACCCCACGTTCTAGTACTATGAGAGAGGAAGAAAAGCTTCTCCCTGTCCACTCTCACCATACTATGCATATGCCCTATGAGGAGCGGTTAAAACACTTAGGGCTGTTTAGCTTGGAAGGCTTTAAGGGAGAAGCTCTTATCTGGCCCGTGAGCCAACCGAAGCAGCCACCACCACCACCCGCCCCCAATCTGGGCTGGCAAGGCATGGCCCGGCCAGTGACATTTATGTCATATCCTGCCTTCGTAACATGTGAGTTCGACACCCCTGCCCTACTTGGTTGCTGTAAGTCAGCAGCAAATTGATGGCGCTTTGCACCCCCACCCATTTACTAACTCAAAACGGAGCCCTGGAATACGATCCTATGCCCGGCATCCAGACAGGCTTCGGCAGGGGTCTGTTGCAATTCTCCTGTCAAGCCACTACCGTGTGGGCATGCTGCTGGGACTCATGCAAACGGGAGCGTGCCCTGCGCCCACCTAGAGTATCTGGCAGTTCACTGTTTTCCTGGTGTACAGTCTGGGTTTTTTTATAAGCAGCAATAGAAGCTACACCAAGGGACCTGAGGGAAAACAAGCTGCTGGACTGATCCAAGATAAAGTGCAGGAGGGGCCCCTATCAGTGTGAACCGTCTGTCCGTGAGAAGCCACGTCCAGCAAAACGGCATACCACAGGCAGTAACAGCTCAACAATGGAAAAATTACAACGGGCTTTTATGGAAGCCGAGTCCTCACCAGGAGAGCCCAAGGCTAACCTGATCTCGTCAGATCTCAGAAGCTAAGCAGGGTCGGCCCTAGCTAGTATTTGGATGGGAGACCTCTGAGGAATACCAGAAGAAAAGAAGAAGAGTTGGTTTTTATATGCCGACTTTCTCTACCACTTAAGGGAGACTCAAACCGGCTTACAATCACCTTCCCTTCCCCTCCCCACAACAGACACCCTGTGAGGTAGGTGGGGCTCAGAGAGCTCTAAGAAAGCTGTGACTAGCCCAAGGTCACCCAGCTGGCTTCGTATGTAGGAGTGGGGAAACACATCTAGTTCACCAGATTAGCCTCCGCCGCTCATGTGGAAGAGTGGGGAATCAAACCTGGTTCTCCAGATCAGACTTCACTGCTCCAAACCATCACTCTTAACCACTACACCATGCTGGCTCGCCACACCACACTGTTGGTTTTATACCCCACTTTTCTCTACCTTTAAGGAGCCTCAAAGTGGCTTACAGTTGCCTTCCTCTCCCCACAGAAGACTTCAAACCACCACTCTTAACCACTACACCACGCTGGCTCTCTAGGGCCAGGGCCGTGATGCGGAGGCAGGCAATGGCAAACCACCTCTGAACGTCTCTTGCCTTGAAACCCTACGGGGCCACCATAGATCAGCTTTGACTTGACAGCACCTTCCCCCCCCCCCCAAAAAAATCATGGTGTGATCTAAACAGAATCACGGTCATACACAATAGGTTTTATGGGTACTGAAACTTCACTAAGTGCAATCCTAAGGAGAGTTACCCCGGTTTAAGCTCATTCATTTCAGTGGGCTTAGCCTGGAATAGCTCTGCATAGGACTGCAACGTAAGTCTCAAAAATGCGGTCAGCCAAATATACCATACAATGTAAAACTGTTTCCTTTTCGTTTGTAAAAATCGCTGCAATCAGAGTTTTTTAGCAACCTTTCAGAAACAATATTGAGATAAACACAACATTCCTACTATTATTTATGATATATACACCACTTGCGGATGGACAATTATTTGTACAGAGGTCGATATGTGAAGGCCTGGGGAAAAAACAGGACAATTCAGGGGATAAATGAGTTTTTCTGTGTTTTTTTCCTGAGGACTTTTTACTGGGGGCGGGGGGAACTCCGAAGAAATATTTTTTCTTTTTGAATGAGTGAAATGCTTTTAAAGACAAGGTGAGCTTGCTGTAGACATACACAGCTCTTAAGTCCAAGATGCATTTCTGTAGCTAAAATGATGTCGTCTCTTCATAAGGGGAGCATGCAGGGCTTTCACTGCATGCCTTCTGTTGTTCTATT
This sequence comes from Euleptes europaea, assembly GCF_029931775.1. NCBI lineage: Eukaryota > Metazoa > Chordata > Lepidosauria > Squamata > Sphaerodactylidae > Euleptes > Euleptes europaea. Next base: position 113,487,485 of record NC_079314.1, on the reverse strand, counting down.
GACCCGACGTGGTTGAGCTTTTCACCTCTCCCTCAACACTGTTACACATTTACCCATAGAATGGGTAAAAAGGAGCTTATTGCCCTACCTTGAAGGTGGGGGGAGAAAAAAGATCAGAATGAGGTGGGACAGAAACGGCACCAAATTCTTGGAGGGAAACTGAAAGTTGCATTGAGAAGTTAGCTTTCTATAACCAGGCAGCAAAAATTAAGGTACATGTGTTAAGACAGCGTAGGGTGCATCAGCTTGCAGTTTTCTTTCAAGTATAGGGTACATTTGTAATTCTGCTTGTACAGAACGAAGGCATTTATAACTTTTAAATTCCATAAACACGTCAAATATTGCGATTTTATACGCTAAATGTTCTAAAAGTTCTAAATGATGCATTTTATGTTGAAAAACCCGGTAGTTTATTAGTTCACTGTAGCGGTTGAACAAAAGGATCTGAAGTGAGGATCTATATAAAGACGTGTGTCTCTACAAGCAAGCAGTAACTAACACAGCTACCAGAACAGTATAAACACTTACATGATACGCTAGAGATTTCACCATTCTAGTCTTCATAACGCACACGAACCAGAAGTGGCTTCTTTTCCCATGATGTAAAAGGACAGGACTCATTTTGTATGGATTATCTAAGATTATAGCCAGTTCGCATAGAGTTTCGGTGAGTAAACTGTAGCCTTGGCTGGAGCATACCTTTGGTTCTCCATGCCCTCCACTACTTCACTTACCAAGTTTTAATGAAAATGTCTTTGTACAGTGGTGTAAAATTTCCGGAAATTTTGAAGCCTCAGGGGGGAAAACTGCTATTCTATAGGAGGGACAGCCTGTAAATATCCTAATAAATAACGTCTAAGAGAGTTGTAGGCTTGATAAGTATACACAGACAGCATAGTAACCTAAAGATATTTATGACCCTTGTCAGTGCTTTTCATGTTTCAAACTACTACTCTACACAATGCATCTGGACCTACATAATGAAACAGAGACTGATGACTGATACCTATCAGTCATGCATTCCAAGTTAAGAGAGATGTCTGATAAACCAGGCTAAGCAAGTGTTCATCTGGATGAGAACCAAGTATGAATTGCTCTATTAGGAAGTTATTAATCCCACTAACAGTCAAGAAGTCCACGTCCAGCACGTTCTACAACATTGTATCAGATATTACTGGCTTGCCACCACCAGTATTGGCTGGAATAAGCAAGCTACTGTAAGCAATCTTAAAACAATCTACTTCTAGCACTGCCAACAATGCAGAGATGAACAGGGATATTTAGCTAATTTAGCATTTGCAAATGCTGATGTTAGAGTGAGCCCTTATGTCACAGAGTCAGGCTTTAAAATGAAGTACGCTTGAAGCTCTTCTAACAGGATATTCCCCATGCCTATGTTATGATAGATTCTTAAAAATCTATGCATTAGAATAATATTAAGAATGGATACTAACAACTTCCAAAATTGCTGCATGTAAAAAAAAGTTAGGCAGTTTTGTTATGTATACATTTTTTAAAAAAATAATCTTTACCAGCATATTACACACATTTCAAAAAACAACTCATTCCAAGCGACTAAGCCCTTAGCTGGTTTTCAATACGAATTTTTGCCAACAGTGGTTCTGAATCTCATCCACTAATTTAAAGTGCTGCTTGCTGGATCTCTTTTACATGTTATATAATGTGGCTACAGCATTCAAGAATCAGAGTTGGAAGGGGCCACACAGGCCACCTAGTCCAACCCCCTTCTCAATGCAGGATCAGCATAGAGCATCCCTGACAAGGGTCTGTCCAGCCTCTGCTTGAAGATTGCCAGAGGGGGAGACCATCACTTCCCTAGGTAGCTGATTCCACTGTCGAACAACTCTTACTGTAAAAAACATTTTCCTAATATCCAGCAGGTACCTTTCCGCCCACAATTTAAACACATTATTGCGAGCCCTATCCTCTGCTGCCAACAGGAACAGCTCCCTGCCCTCCTCTAAGTGACAGCCCTTCAAATGCTTAAAGAGAGCAATCAGGTCCCCCCTCAACCTCCTCTTCTCCAGACTAAACATTCCCAGATCCCTCAGCCTTTCCTCATAGGGCCAGGTTGGTCTCCAGGCCCTTCAAGGCCTCCAGATCCGCAGGTTCCCTGACAAAATACCAGATTGTTCTTATCATAGAACATAGAATCATAAAGTTGGAAGGGGCCATACAGGCCATCTAGTCCAACCCCCTGCTCAATTCAGGGTCAGCCTAGAGCATCTCTGACAAGTGTTTATCCAGCTGCTCCTTGAAGACTGCCATCTATCTTCACAATCCACCCAGGCTGCCTCTTCCCAGAAATCAATCTATTATTTCTGTAATAAGCAAACAGTCACTTGAAACTTACAAGTTAGCAGTTTTAGGCCCCTTCATTCTAAACTAATTCCTATATATTATCCTATGTGTAAATAACCACTTGTCATCCAACCCCCAACTACACAGACCAACAAGATATGAAAATATTTTTAAAAGTTAAACATTTTAAAATAGGAGTAACAGATGTAACAGCCTTGAAACTGTTATAAGCAAGAGAAACTGATGAGAAATGGGAGTAGGAGGAAGTCCCTTTTTTACCACCCTGGCAGCTGTGGGCTGGGGCCTATAGTAAAGAGGGGGGGGGGATTAGATGAGAGTGAATGAACGAACAGGCTGGATCCAATCCTCTATCAAGACAGCTGAGAAGAAGCCAGTTACACACATACCCTTTTCAAGGGCCTAACAAGCTTGAGATACAAATTTTAATCATTCTCATTTTACATTTGGGAAACTGAGGCTCAGAGGACGGTGGACTCCGTGGCTCACAGTGACTTCACATCCTGGCCTCGATAGCCAGATCAGGATAAAAATGGGGATCCCAAGGACCAAACACAATGTCAACACATGCATTGGAGCCTCTCTAGCCCTCGTGCCAGATGCAGCCTCCATTTCCTCCTGGGAAGCCTGGAGACCCCTGGAATTAGTGTTGGATGACGTATGAGCAACTGTACACTGGAAGGAAAGTAAGTAACCTTCCTTCCTGTTGATGTGCGCAAGTGGCATGGCTTTCTGCTTGTCCAGGCGGTTCTTTGGTGTGTACAATAAATAAAGAGCAGAATCAAATATGACACCTAATCTGATTGTCCCCAGCCTCAGTGTCCTAATCTGCAGCCCCTACGTACTGGATCCTGAGGGTGGGGAGTTGGGCATTAGGCCACTTTTTAAAAAAATCCAAGAAAACCTTTAATAGAATTTATAGCAAGGCAGAATTCAGCAATCAAAACTAGCTCCTGCTTTCACTCATGTTTCCACATTATCTCGTTTGTGTAACTATTACAGTACTGAATCCCAGTCCAACTGAAGAAGAGTTGGTTTTTATATGCCGACTTTCTCTACCATTTAAGGGAGACTCAAACCAGCTTACAATCCCCTTCCCTTCCCTTCCCTTCCCTTCCCACAACAGACACCCTGTGAGGTAGGTGGGGCTGAGAGAGTGTGACTAGCCCAAGGTCACCCAGCTGGCTTTATGTGTAGGAGTGGGGAATCAAACCCGGTTCTCCAGATCAGAGTCCACCGCTTCAAACCACCACTCTTAGCCACTACACCACACTGGCTCTCATAACCTGCAGATCATAACCTTTCCGATGGTGCCTTCTGACATAAGGGCTTTATCAGCAGCCACAGAAACAACTAGGAAGGTCTTCCACAGTATCAAACAGGCCACGGTTTAGCATTTTCCATACTGCCACAATTACAGCGAATACTGTGGTGTTGCAGCTAGAGGATGGCATTCCATTAAATTATCCAGTTAAGTTCACCGGACTTTCTGCAAGAATACATGACACACACACACACACACACACACACACACACACATACAAAGGGGAAAATATTAACTGCTGAAAACGAGAACCGTGGTTTCTTAATTTAAGGGGAAGTTAATTGTAGTTTCATGATGCGAAAATTTTGTAACAGGTTGTAACTACAGTATCTGCCTAAAGCAGGGGTGGGGAACCTTTTTTCTGCCAAGGGCCATTTGGATATTTATAACTTCATTCGTGGTCCATACAAAATTATCAACTTAAAAATTAGCCTGCTATATTTGGTCAAACATTTAGCCAAGAGGCAGGACCGGAGACAACTCTGAGTGTCTGCCACATAGAGCAACTCGCTTTTGAGCTCTCCTGTCCCCAGCTGGGCCCAAGAGATTCAGGCAGGGCAACATCCTTCTGAACTAGAGATCTGCCAGGACTAAATGATTCCGCAGGCCTTATACGGCCCCTGGGCCTGACGTTCCCCACCCCTGGCCTAAAGTAAAGGCTTCACATATAAAACTCCTACACGCATTTGACATAGCTGTTCCTTAAACAGCATGTTTGTTACAGAGGAATGCAGAGACAGAACATATATTGCCATGCTGAAAACTCTGAAGTGTCTAACAGCTTAGTGGGGGGGGGGGGGAGAAGAGAAATTGTACAAGGACCGTTAATGTTTACACCAAGCTATTTCTGTAACACTGCCAAGGTCAATTAGACCTTGGGCTATCTAGCATCTAAATTACACTTTTAAGCAAGCTTCCTAAGTTTGCTTTCAAATACTCAACTAACCCACTCCAGTTTTTCCCCAGTGATCCCCTGAGAGGCTTGTTGAGAATTTAATGCCATTTATAGAACTTATATGAAAAAGCTAAACGTTAGAAAGGAGTTGAAGCCAATACCGTATTGTCCGGCGTATATGACGACTGGGCGTATAAGACGACCCCCAACTTTTCCAGTTAAAATATAGAGTTTGGGATATACTCCTCCGCAGCCGAGGCCCGCCCCTCGCGCGCTCCCCTGCCGCCCCCCTTCACTCGCCTTTTCCACAAGGGCCAGGAGCCGAGCCGGGGAGTTGGTCACATTCTTGGCCACGCTGCAAGAGCGGAGCCAGACGCACCAACGCGCAGGCGGGGAGGGAGGCGGGGAGGGAGGGAGGCAGGGGGGCCGAGGAGGAGGAGGAGCGCGCAGCCCGCCCGCATTCGCTCAGCCCCGAACCACCCTCAGTCTGGGCTGGAGCGCAGCGCAGCTGCAGTTGCGACGCCGGAGCGGGTGGGCAGGAGCCAGGGGGCGGAGAAGGACGCAGGGAGAGCGGCCGCCCCAGCCCTGGCCAGCCGTCCGCCTGCCTTGCAGCGCCGCCGGAGTGCGGCTGAGCGCTTCCCTCCGTGCGCCCCGGCGCGCCTGGCTCCGACTCCCAGCCGGGCAGCGAGCGCCCTCGCCGGGCTCGCCTCCCCTCCCTCCTCCGGCGGACATGGACAGAGCGGAGGCGGCTCCCCAGGCAGATTCTCCAGTCCGGCTCGGAAGTTTCAGCACCCGCCCTATAAGACGACACCCGGCGTATAAGACGACCCCCGACTTTTGAGAAGATTTTCCTGGGTTAAAAAGTCGTCTTATATGCCGGACAATACTGTATATGGGATTCCTTCTAATCTCTAGTGATATTCATTTGACTGAAACTACGAAAAGGACTAAAATGACAGGCTCTTCAGGAACCTACGATGCTGAAAGTCAACCTGGAACGGCTCAACTGCCAGGTAGAAACGGAGCACCTTGACTGGGAAGTATGCAATAGTTGATACAAAGAAACGCTGGTTTGGATGTCATATTCCATCTTCACGCAATAAAGCTAAATCCAATTTCTTTTAAGTAGAAGAATGAAACACAATAGACTTTTGTGTAGAAATTGTATTAGAACATTCAGTATTTGCCTGTGGACGGAGACAGAAATGTTATCCTAGCTGAAAGCACTAAGGAGCTTTAGGAAACTAACAGTGCATTCCTAAGGAGAGTTACTCCAGTCTAAGCCCACTGAAATGAATGGGCTTAGACTGGAGTAACTCTCCTTAGGAATGCACTGTAAGTTCAGACTCATCCACAATGGCAGTTTATGGCACACTGAGGTATCCCTTGGTTGGCCTCTCTCAAGAGCAAGAGAGAGCTACACAGTGTTGCTGGGAAGCAAGCTAGGATACATTGTTCTTAACACTAAAGCATGGAGATAGATCACAATGGGTAGCCGTGTTAGTCTGTCTGTAGCAGTAGAAAAGAGCAAAGGCCCAGTAGCACCTTAAAGACTAACAAAATTTCTGGGAGGGTGTGAGCTTTCGTGAGTCACAGCTCACTTCAGATGTATCTGAAAAAGTGAGCTGCGATTCATGAAAGCTCACACCCTGCAAGAAACTTGGTTAGTCTTTAAGGTGCTACTGGACCCTTGCTGTTTTCTACAACTAAAGCTTGGTGAAAAGTAACTGTGGTTAGTAAACCAGCTTTGCAATCCTGGCTTCAGATCCTGACTGTGAACTGTAACTAACTTTGTGTGTATATATGTTAAGTGCCATCAAGTCACAGGGTCCTGGCCCTAGATAATAAATGTGTTTATGGTGCCAAGTTTACTAACTGTAAATCGGTTTTAACTTCAAAATATTTAGAACTCTACCATTTCTTTTTCATCTCTCTGACAATGAAGGGGGAGAGGAAATAAAATACCAAAGACAGTACTGGTTCCATATTTGACAGATGTGCAGGAGTGGGATTGGGAAAAAAATAGATTCCCTCATTAAATTCAGACTCAGCATCTCCTAAGCAGCCTTGTGAGGCCAGTGATTTTATAAATAAATGGGGGGGGGGGAGAAATCACACTGAACATTGAAGTTGTTTTTTTCTTCAGGTTCATTTCGGGATTCTGTTGCTGAGTTTTAACCCAAATGACATCAACTTAGAAAATACACATAACCTTTGGTCTTTTTCACTTAAAATGTATGCCAAATGAAAGATTAAACCCCTTGCTGACTGTACCAGTACTTGTGTTACCTTGAATGGGTCATTCTAGAAGCACACAAAAACACCATGGAAACAGTCCTGTTTTTATCATTGTGGTTCTACATCAGCTGCAGACAGCAGAAAGACATGTAAACACAAATTGACCTTTTTCGCTGCTTTTAATTCTTCAGTAGAAAAAAGCAAGAGTCCAGGATCACCTTAAAGACTGACAAAAAATTCCTGGCAGGGTATATAAGCTTTCTTGAGTCACAGCTCACTTCTTCAGATACCAATTTTACATAAATTCAAGTGAATTGGTCTCATGGAAGCAGAGTGTTGTGTGCGTAAGGGTAAATGCAACAGTAAAATTAGTTTAGATTTGATAGGACAATAAATATTGAATATTTCAATTTCCCCCAAAATTTCCGTTTTTTTCTGGGGGGTGGGAATGGAGAGGAAAAAACAGATTTTCTTGTGGCTTCAAAATTTCCAGGAGTTTTACATCTCTAGTTAATAGTAGTTTGCTTTCCTTTATTTTGACACAAATTTTAAGTGACCTGGCCCCGGAGATGTCATCTGGTTTGAAGTAAAAATCAGCTATTGCTTCCCTCAATGAAGGCCTTTGCCCACTTCAGTTTTCCTGGTCTTTACAAACATTTTAGGAAATACTTTTCTGAATTTGCTTAAAAAAATTTTTTTTATGACAATTTCCCTCAAAGTATTATAGCAAAACAGCTTGCCTATAGAGGTTTGCAATATAAAATAGTGCCTTTAAAAAAGCAATACACCATTAAAATTGTACTTATTTGCTTAATTTATACTTCAGTATGAACAGCCCTGATGGGAGTTAATATAAAAATCATTCAAAACCACATTCAAATAACAAATACACATTAAATAAAAAGGTAAGGTAAAGGTCCCCTGTGCAAACACTGGGTCATTCCTGACCCATGGAGAGACGTCACATCCCGACGTTTCCTAGGCAGACTTTGTTTGCGGGGTGGTTTGCCAGTGCCTTCCCCTGTCATCTTCCCTTTACCCCCAGCAGCTGGGTACTCATTTGACCGACCTTGGAAGGATGGAAGGCTGAGTCAACCTTGAGCCGGCTACCTGAAAACAACTTCGGTCGGGATCGAACTCAGGTCGTGAGCAGAGCTTTTGACTGCAGTACTGCAGCTTAACACTCTGCGCCACGGGGCTCCTACACATTAAATAGTCCCACAAAAAGCTAAAAATGACCAGAAATACATGCCACTCAAAACTCCCTTGGTCCCCAGCTGCCTAGTGAAACAAAAACGTCTTTGCCTGCTACAAAAAATTAAAATGGATGTACCTAAATGGGTCTCATGGGGGAGGGCATTCTATAATGCAGAGGCCACCACAGAGAAGACCCTGCTGTCTCTAGATGACAATTTAAAAGATGGAACTGGAGCTGACCTTTTATTGATGATCTGAGTGCACTGGGAATTGGGGAGGGGGAGACACTCTAAAGGGGCTTAAGTAGATTTAAGAATATTATTTGCTGTTATGAAAATAAAGCATCTTTAATTTTTCATAATTATGAATCAATAATTAAATTTGAAATATTAAACTCCTCAATGAGCTACAGCATTTTTAAGAAGCGTTCACTGAGCTGCCATAATTTCTGTCAGCGTTATGTAGTACTGAATGACTAATAAAATACCTGAATTGAAACTATTCCAGTCTAGCAGTTTGTATGATCTTGTGTTACCCATAATTCCGACAAAGGCTGAGTTCAAAACAGCAAATTAGTAGATCAGTTACAGCAGCAGAACAGTGAAAGAAAAACAAAACAAACACACTACTAAACAAGAACACAACTGAATACACCATTCCACAGGCACTGGAAAGACACAGACAGCAAAGTTAATAAGAGGGTGAAATAGAAAGAAGGAAGAAAGCAAGGAGCATGCTGTATTAATCTAGTTCTAGTCATCAAATTAAAAATAGTAATTAAAGCAATTACCAATACCATGCGTCAGATGGTCTTTTTCTATGTTTCCCTATTTATTCACCTGAGTTTTAATATTACCGGAAATGCCATCACAATGTATTTCTTTTGAGGGATACGTAGGAGATAGTAAGAGAGACTCAAGGCTTTCTGCTCTGCTTTATATTTGAAAAAGAGCAGGCACGTGGACAACCTCTTTGAATAATGGGCATTAACTGATTATCTGCATAAACCCCGCTAATCTGTCATCGCCTTCCCCCTCGTTTCCTTATCAAACATTCCGCAGGAAAAGGAACTTGTATACTGCAGGAAACTAACTCTGAAAACGTTCCAGCGGGGTCCATCATCGATCTTTCGTGCTACACAGTCAATTTATTTTCGTGTAATGCAGGATTCAGGAAAGAGGAATGTCGTTTTGATTGCTATACAGCATGGTATTATCACTTTTTTGGTTAGTGTCAAGCTTTTTAAACCTCAAACGGGGGTAGGGTTGCCAACCTCCAGGTACTAGCCGGAAATCCCTTGCTATTACAACTGATCTCCAGCCGACAGAGATCAGTTCACCTGGAGAAAATGGCTGCTTTGGCAATTGGACTATAAGGCATTGAAGTTCCTCCCTCCCCAAACCCCGCCCTCCTCAGGCTCCGCCCCGAAAACCTCCCATTGGTGGCGAAGAGGGACCTGGCAACCCTAAACAAGGGAGGGGGAGATGCTGAGAATAGTGACCATGTGTCAGAGGGGGAGAGGCCTACATTAAGTGGTCTGCATGGGCATCATATTAGCTATGCAGGTCACAGTCAGTGGATCAGGGCCAGAAGCATAAATGCACCCTGAACTCCTGAATGTAGGGGATCGGCATCCACATACAAAACCCTGGTACTGTACTTGGATGGGGGCACATCCTTGCTAGAAGAGGCAGAAGTAAATATCCATTCTGAACAGAAGCCGGAGGACATGCTGGAAGCAGGAAGCCCCCTTCCTCAGGAAGTGCGAGACAGGAAGTTAAGAAATTATCCATGGGAAGGGGCTCTCCCTGCCTAGTTTGGAACAGCCTAGAAACATACGGACTTCCATGAAAAAAAGCTTAAGAAAATAGAGCAAGAATAAGCTGTCTGAAATTATGAACCAGGCATAAATGAAGTGGTTGGGTTTATTTTATTTTGATAATCATTTTTAACATTTTTAAAAATATTTACAAGAAAGGCCATGCTGGATCAGACCAAGGTCCATCAAGTCCAGCAGTCCGTTCACACAATGTCCAACCAGGTGCCTCTAGGAAGACCACAAACAAGACGACTGCAACAGCATTGTCCTGCCTGCGTTCCACCTAATATAACAGGCATGCTCATCTGATCCGGGAGAGAATAGGTATGCATCATGACTAGTATCCATTTTTACTAGCATGATTATACATTTTAATGGTTTTTAGGATCATAAGCTGCTTCAGCCTCTCAGTCATCAAAGCAAGCTAGGGGGAGGCCTGTGGAAATGACAGACAGACCCAAATCTTCCAACATTCCCCCCCCCCCAAAAGGAGGCAGTTTTGCAGTGAGACTGCTCCTGTTGAGGCAGTTTTCAGATATCTTTGTGCTAGTTGAAAAGAGTGGCAGGGATGATCTTTCTAATGTAAGAGTTTCAAGGTAAGTATTTTTCCCAACTGAACTTCCTTGGTAAAGCAGTGGATATCTTGTGTCTGTCAACTCCTGCAGGTTAGATGGATTCATGGAGGACAGGTCTATGAGTGGCTGCTAGACATGGTGATTCAGAGGCAGTAAACCTCTGAACACCAGTGCCAGAAGGCAACATCAGGAGAAGGCCTCGGCCTCTGTGCTTTGTTGCTGGACCTCCAAGGGAGGTGGTTGGCCACTGTGTGAGAGAGGATGCTAAACTAGATAGGCCCCTAGTCTGATCCAGCAGCATTCTTCGAAGTCTTGAGCTCTTTCTGCTTTTCACCGTGGGGGTAACCTATACTTGTGCTAACCCTTCACTTCCTCCCATCCCTTTTCCAGGCTCCTCTGAGTAGGATCCAAGGTCTGAGTGGAAGATTCCATCAGGAACAAGAAGACTAAGCAAGCTGACAATTAGGGTTATACCCATCTCTAAGAACGTCTACTGTAACAAATGTGGGATCTTTCAGGAGAAGAGAATGAACAACAACATAAGAAGGCCATGCTGGATCAGACCAAGGCCCATCATCCAGCAGTCTGTTCACACAGTGCCCAACCAGGTGCCTCTAGGAAGCTCACAAACAAGACAACTGCAGCAGCATTGTCCAGCCTGTGTTCCAAAGCACCTAATGTAACAGGCATGCTTCTCTGATCCTGGAAGCAGGTAATTTATTTGTTCACCCACTACTTATGTCAAGAGTGTCTAGAGCTTTCGGAAAGCACAGGAGAGCTCTCCCCTCACTATCCTTGCTGGCCACAGCTAAATGGGAAAAGTGCTCCATCATTCCCTCCCATGAGAGGAAACTGGAGCTAAAACTGAATGAACTCTCCAGTAAGGCAAGCGACACTCCTCTCCTAGAGCTGCAGAATTGTCATAACCTATAGACTTAACTACTCTGTTTCCTGCCATAGCTAAAACCTAGAAAGAAAATGGGAGAGAAATAAGGATGAATGAGAAATTGGTAAGGGCAGGAAGAAAGAAAGAGTGCAACCTAAAAGAACACCACCAAAACAACTACATCTTAGCTCTGGGGTTGAGAGCCCTGCTCCTGGATAATGTCATTTCAGCCTTCCTGCAGCCAACTGCCCCCAAAGGGGACATTCCGCTTCCAAGCGTTCCTGTGCTGCTGTCCAGAAAACATCTTAGGATAATCTTACAAATCCAAAATAAGAGAGAATTAGACATGCTTTTGGGGTCAGCTTTAAGTTATGGAAGAATCTGCCAATAGCCAACAAGGGAACCTGGAGAATAAAACTTCACCGATTTGAAAGTTCTTGATTAAGTATTAGTAAGACTTGAAATTTCATAAGTCTCCCTTTTTGTAACTGGCTCCAGTGGAACCATGGTGGAATTACACAATTTAAAGGCTCAGTGAAACCATTATTAGGCTTCTCATCAATTTAACTGCTAAATGCTTCACAACCTCTTACCTCTAATACATAATAGACATAAAAACTCAAGATTACCTAAGAGAGCCTAAGATTTATTATTGCAACGTACCAGGATTGTGGATGCGGTCTAAGAGCTTCACGGAGCGGGCACTGACAACGCCACCTATGTGGAGGAGGAAGCCTGGAGGAAAGGTCGTCAGAGTAAAAAAAGGAAATTCCTGTTCCAATGAGAGAGAAAAAAAGAAGAAATCACAGATGACTTTGTGGGCCTGATCCGCTTATCGCTAATAAGCATGCAGTAATCTTTTCAAACACAAGCAAAGCAGAAGGAGTCGGGCAAAAGGCTCCCTCGAGGCTTACAAAGCAAGCAAGACGTACGCCATCCACGGACCCACGCTGTGGGGTGAGCAGATGCCTCAAAAGCAGTCGAAAAGCTACTTTCCCCCTCATAATGCTGCTCCTAGGTAGGGACATAGTAACCATTAATTCTGACATACCGAATCTCGAAATCACTGGGGGAATATTCCACTGAACTCAACGGAATTTACTAATAAAGTGCATGGGGGGGAGACCACATTTTAAAGAAACCTGGAGACTCAGGAGATCAGAACAGGTTTACTTGAAAGTAAGCCTTACTTACTTATTATGTTTCTACCCCTCCTCGCCTACACAGAGCTCAAGGCTGCCAACTTGGAAGGCTTTAAGAGGGGAGTGGAAATGTTCATGGAGGAGAAGGCTATCCATAGCTACTAGTAAAAATGGATACTAGTCATGATGCATGCCTATTCTCTCCAGGATCAAAGGAGCATGCCTGTATTATTAGGTGCTGTAAAAAACAGGCAGGATAATGCTGCGGCAGTCGTCTTGTTTGTGGGCTTCCTAGAGGCACCTGGTTGGCCATTGTGTGAATGGACTGCTGGACTTGATGGGCCTTGGTCTGATCCAGGATGGCTTTTCTTATGTTCTTATGTAGGGTTCATTATTATTTTGATATTTGAGCTGTACTCCAATGCAGTTTTACTTAAAACCAAGTCCCGGTGAAACTAGCAGAACTTCCTTCCATGTACGCTTTCAGAGGACATGGCCCTTACAATATAGTTCTTGTGGCACAGCTGTGCTGTGACTTGCAATTATTCTGCAGAAACAGAATCCCCAAGAGTCAAGAGACTAGAGACATCAGCTCACTAACAGATGGGATTGACAGGTGAGGTAAGTAGTTGCTAAAAGGCTCCCCCCCCCCAGCAGGAGAAAAACATGTAAAATATTTACTCTCTTACATAACAATCAGGTCATAGCACAATAGCATCATGATCCTTCACGCTGGTGCCAGAACTTCCAATGACACCAAACCTTATAGATATGGGAAGGGGCCATGGCTCAGCGGTAGAGCCTCTGCTTGGCACGAAGAAGGTCCCAGGTTCAATCCCCAGCATCTCCAGGCAAAGTATCTGACAGGAGGTGATGTGAAAGATCTCCACCGAAGACCACGGAGAGCTGCTGCCTGTCCGAGTAGACAACACTGACTGCGGTGGAGCAGTGGTCTGATTCCATATGAGGCAGCTTCACGTCTGTGTGTGCACGCGCACACATGGGAGAGGGCAGAGCTTCATGCGCATAGTTATCACAATGACAAAGTGTTATTAAAACAGGCTTAGCAATTCTCGAAACCAGTCTGCAAGAGTGGTGCGTTTCATTAAGAACGCCCACAAATGTTGACGAAAATGACCTGCCAATTAAGTTGGGCCTTCCTTGTCAAGGCAATCTCTTGCAATTACTGCATCCTTTGCCTCTTATCCAGGTACATATTTTGTAGGCACCCGCCATGGTAGTGCCTACATGGGGCTGATGATTCTACAGGTTTATTTACTATGTTTGTATTCCAGGAGCTCAGGATACAGGATGGTGCTGCTCTTCTCCTCCATTTGATCCTAAATTAGGCTCAGGGAGACTGGCTCAAAGTCGTCCCGTGAACCAGGATTTCCACAAGAAAGCAAAAGAAAAATAATATTTTCTAAAAAGACTGCTTTCCACCATATATGGTCTTCAAGATGGTTCACAAAACATAATAACACAAAAAAAATTATTTATTTTAGCTTCCATCACTCCGAGCAGAGATGGGTAATATTAACTTTACTGAACACAGAGCTCACTCAACCCAAACACTGGGATAAACCAGGTTTGGACAATGTAAAAACTATTCAAGTAGGGCCAGTAAGAATTATTTCAATAGGTCCACTAATAATCACATACTAGTTGATTACGGGGGGGAGAAGAGTAGTTTTTAATACCCTGCTTTTCTCTACAAAAAGGCAAAGCAGTTTACAATTGCCTTCCCTTCCTCTCTTAACAACAGACACCCTGTGAGATAGGTGGGACTGAAAGAGTTCTGAGAGAACTATGACTGGCCCAAGGTCACCCAGCAGGCTTCGTGTGGAGGAGTTGGGGTTAGAGTCTGCCTCTTATGTGAAGGAGCAAGGAATCAAATCCGGTTCTCCAGATTAGAGTCCACTGCTCTCAACCACTACACCACGCTGGCCGCTAAAATAAATCAAGGGTCTTTCCTCTCATTGACACTTTTGATGTGCTTTGTGTACGTCGGCTCCTCGAACACAAAAGGCAAAAGAAGCAGGAACGGGACTGATGCAAGAGGAGGAGGAGGAGAAGAGCTGGTTTTTATATGCCTACTTTGTCTACCACTTAAGGAAGAATCAAACCAGTTACAATCACCTTCCCTTCCCCACCCCACAACAGACACCCTGTGAGATAGGTGGGGTGGAGAGAGAGTGACTGGCCCAAGGTCACCCAGCTGGCTTCATGTGTAGGAGTGGGGAGACAAATCCAGTTCTCCAGATCAGAGTCTACCACTCCAAACCACCTCTCTTAACCACTACACCACTCTGGCTCTCAGGATGGGAGGGAGGCAGAGAACGATAAGGTCACAGAAAACACAATTCAGCTGTCCAATGGACCTGAATATGAAACACGGCTGCAGCAATGGCATCCTTTCAGAGCCCAGGGACTGGTGTTAGACAGATGAAGAAAGCAAGAGGAACACTTGTAATTGTCGCCAGTTAGTAGGATTTGCTTTGAAAATGATGGAATCCATCTTGGTTCCAAGGTCAGGGAGAAGGTATTCCACAAATGTCCCACAGCCCAGTATAAGGAGAACTACCATTTTAAATACCCCTTTAAAACATTTCCAGGAGCCCTGCGGTGCAGAGGGCAAACTGCAATATTGCAGCCCAAGCTCTGCTAACATCCTGAGTTCAATCCCGACGGAAGTCGGTTTCAGAGGTCGACTTAGCCTTCCATCCTTCCGAGGTCGGTAAAATGATTACCCGGCTTGCTGTGGGTAAAGTAGACGAAAGGGGAAAGCAATGGCAAACCACCCTGTAAACCTGGTCTGCCAGGTAAAGCGTCATGCTGTGACGCATCGGGTCATTACTGACCCAAGAGGTAGCTTGACAGGGGACTACCTTTCTGTTTTTAAAACATTTCGCTCAGGTTGTAACAAGGCTACGATGAGGCTTAAAGGGGGATAATAACCAAATCTAGAAATAGAGGGGATCCAGGTAACAGAATTCTCCTGTACCTTTTTTGCTTGCCCCTGTTCCAATAGGCTGATTTATATATTTATAATAAGGCAAATATGTATACAGAAATATAAAGCACATTAATGGGGGGGAAAGGGGTTTGGCTTCCATCTGCCATTTCTGCAGCACAGATGCAAAAAAAGAAAGAAAGAATGGAAGTCATGCAGCAGTGGCTTATTTCATAATCTTCCTATATTGTGCTGAAAGAAGGAGATGAACAATCACCTCCTGGGATGATTCCTGCAATACATGAGACAAGTGAAAGATGCCCCTAACCGAATACCACAAAGCCGATAATCTATAGCAGTGGCTCCCAAAGTGGGCAGTACCACCCCCCTGGGGGGGGATTACCTAGGGGGGCACTAAGAGGCAAGGGGGCAGCAGGAGGCACTAGAGGTGGGCCCCTTCAACTGTGGTGTTCACTAATTTATAATAGATCAAGCTATTGCACCATGCTAGCAAATTTGGTGGAAACTATCAGAATTTTTTTCCAGACTTTGAAGAGCTGGTACCACTGGATCATGTTCATCAGTTTTGTTGAATACATTTCAACTAAAAAGTTTTAATTTGATTTTGAATAATGTGCAATTAATTGTTACTGTTTTGAAATGGCATTGTTATTATCTTCTTTAGTGAGTCATGCAAACCCCTATTTTGAATAATGCTTTTTATAGGGTAGGGTAGGGGGCGCTGGGGTTGAGTTTGTGGGACCAAGGGGGCGGTGGCCCGAAAGATTTGGGAACCACTGATCTATAGGTTCAGTAGCCTCAAAATTATTCCACAAATGTGAAAAATTATACTGGGTTTGGGGGGACTGTTCAACAACCAAACCTTTGAAACATTTATCAAAAAGCCTCAAAAGAAGACACAAAACTGCACAGGTTAACGTTTCAGAACGATTATTTTACAGAAAGGTCAGTTTAATCAAGATCACTAAAAAAAATCCATTCCCCCACTATTTTAAAATGTGATAGGAAAAGGGCAAAGATTGAAACCAAAAACATAACACCCATTTCATTTCCACTTTTCTCCAATCCTCAGGACTTTTTAAAGACTACATTACCATGACTTTTCAAGGGACATCTCAGATCAGCGCAACAGAGGATGCTTTTTCAAACCCTCTTACCCACAAACTGTAATCTGGCATCGGCTGTCTTCCAGCATTCCTTCAGTGCTAAATAAACTACATATACACCCAGCTTGTGACATTGTGGGATCTAAAATTCCTTGGATCTGGTACTCCGATTTAAACCGCTTCTGACCAAGGAGATTTCATGACTAGTAGCTTCTGTGAATCTTAATCAAAAAGGAAGCACCATCCCATATGCAAAACGCCGCTGCATTTGGGCGGCAGGAATCCTCAACAGATTACCAATCAACTATCCCCTAATTGTCTCGATTCAGCCTATTTCCACCAACTCCGTTTCCTGCCACGATCGCCAGTAAATCAAAATTTTGGACAAAGAAAGGGGGCTGTGCAACCACATAGTCATATGCCAATTAGTAGGCGTGTGCTAATAAACTTAGATTATTTCATGACCCCATCTGGGAGTTTCAAGACAGCTTCTATGACATTGTTTAAGGAGCCAGAGTTTGGGACAAGATGGACTTTCGGTCAGAAAGAATTGTTTTTTCCAATGTCCAGTCATCTTCTTCGACGTGGAGGACAGGGCTATCCATGGCTGCTAGTCAAAATGAATAGTAGTCATGATGCATACCTATTCTTTCCAGGATCAGAGGAGCATGCCCATTATATTAGGTGCTGTGGAACACAGGCAGGACAATGCTGTTGCTGTGGTCTTGTTTGTGGGCATCCTAGAGGCACCTGGTTGGCCACTGTGTGAACAGACTGCTGGACTGGATGAGCCTTGGTTTGATCCAGCATGGCTTTTCTTATGTTCTTAATGGTACAAATAAGCCTGCAGGGGCCTCCAATGCCCTCAGACATTGTTTTTGCCTCTTGGCCCTAGCCACATTACTTCCTCACATCATAATCTGCAGAACTGGTACCACCTAGGGTTGCAGTCAAACGCTTCTGCATAACCCACGGAAACCAATGGAGGAAACCAAAGGAGCCGTTGTGCTTAGTCTGCCACAATAAGGATAAGCTAAGAATGGGTTTGACTTGACCGGGGGGGGGGTGTGTGTGTGAGGAAACAGATGTAGCTTATACCATACGCAAAACACAGCAATCAGACACACATACCAGCAAAAAAGTTTGATATGCTTGTTTTTGTGTCTGAAAATATACCGTATAAGCTCATCTTTTAAAAGATTTACCTCATTTCCTAAAGAGTGTTTATGCCTTAAGCAGCTTTATCAATGAAACAAATATAAAAGATTTTCCCTTAAAACTTTTTAAAACAAGTATTCAAAAAGCTTCACAGGATATCCATTTTAAACGACGACAAGAAAACAATCCCCACAAAATGTTTAAATTATTAGGACAAGGGTGTGATGTAAAGCTTTGTGTGTGCGTGTTAGTTCATTTTCAAATTAAACATTAGAAAATAAAGCTATGTACTGTGTTTGGAATGAAATGAAAAGTTAAGTTAAATGCAACATGCAGATTGTTGGTTGAGCAGGATTTGGGTTTGCTACATGGTCTCAGAAAAAATATTCTTAATTTTGCATACGAAGAAATTTTTATAAGGGATCCAAAGAAAAAAATGTTACCAAAAACAACCCCAAATTTCTAAAATAAAAAAAAATTCCAAGCTAGAAAACAGATTTCAAAATAAAACTAACACAAAAAGAAGGCTTAAAGATAATGTCACACAACAATTTAGAACATACCCGCCTTCTACAGAACCTATGAGGCGATCCTCCCTTAGCAACGGTAACACAAGAAATGAAAAGAGAATCATCCACTTATAACAAACTGAATGTCGCGATTCATATTTTGAATTAGTCCGCATTTATAATGGAGCGTGTATATATAGTTCCAAGTATGTAACATCCGGCACAGTCCTCTAAATCCAAGTTAACATTGATCATTAATGAAGAAACCCGTGATTTATCAAGTTTTTTTAATTGGGTTTAGATCCAGTAGACTCCCCGATTTGTTGACGTATCTGCTTTTGCAATTCTGCTTAGTTAAACACTGCGTTTACTAGAATGTGCTTGAGCAAAAATAGCTATTAAACAGTGGTTATCAAATTCTGAGGGAACAATAACGCAGAGACAGACACATCGGAGGTCTGTACAATCTAGATATGTCCTCAAACTGGATCTGCCATTAATTCTCCCATGTGGAAAAAGAGTCTGCCGTAGGACAGGATCAAGGCCAGTCAAGAACAGTCACTTGCGGAAAGGGAACATTAAACAGTTGATACAGAGACATTTCTACTACGATTGGCTTTAGACACTTAAGTACAAAAGTAGGTTTTTCATGCTTTTCTTACCCTTTGCTCCAGAGCCGACTGAGTCTGTTGTCTTAACAGAGCTTTTAACGGGCCCCCTTCTTTTCCAGCACTCCCACTGCCCATTCCTAAAGAACATTCACATATAAGTAACAGCCAAATAAAAGAGTTAAGTGATGCATCATTCTGATTCTTTTTTGGGGGGAGGGGAATGGCAAATGTTGGGGCTATGAACAAACTTATTCATAATTACAAAGCGTTACATTCAGAAGCTGAAGAAATTTACCTTTAATACAAAAGTCATGCATTTACTATGAGAAAAATATGATACTTTAACCTAGGTGTTCTAGGTGGGAATCAGCAATTCTTGCATGCAAGGATCATAAATCTTTCCTGCATTCCCCTCCCTCAGAAAGGTACCTTTTGGCAATAGGGAGGCTGATTCATGGGGTCATGGAACTCACATGGGTTAGACGGCTGCAGTGAGGAGGAGGAAGGGGGTAAAATCATACCTCCTGCCTCTTCCACAGGAGGCAGGAGAGTGATTTCGGTCCCTTCCACCTGCAGCACCTCTGACCTGCATGGATTTTAGTCTACACAGGCTCTGTGAGTCCAGAAATCAACCTTCCCAGGGTTGGAAGGGACTGCTAGGGGGACAACATAGGAAAGATCAACGACTGTCATTCCCTTCCACTGACAGAACAATGGATCCAACCCATTGTTCTTTTCCCTCCATTGTCATAGAATCACAGAGTTGGAAGGGACCACCAGGGCAACAGCCATGACAAACAGGCAGCAAAATGAGGGAGAACTTGTGTTCCTCAGATCATAGAGATCAAAGGGCCTTATAAGCCATTTAGTCTAGCCCCATGCTCAATGGAGGAGCATCTCTGATAGATAGCTGCTTGAGGACCTCCAACAAGGAGGAGCCATCACCCACTTAGATAACTGTTAAACTTCTCCCACAGTTAAGAAGTTTCTCCTAATGTTCAGCTGGAGAAATTTTCCTGCACAATGCAGGAAATCCACAACTACCTCCCCCCACACATAGCACAGAAGTTATTTGTTTTAGAACATTCAAAATATCTGATCCACAGTAGTGGAGTGATCCAAAACTTGCAGATAATGTCATATATTAGTGGTGCCCCCCTAAACATTTGTATTATATTGTGTGAACCCAGCAAACTGCTTCAACACTTGTGAACACCCATATTTTGTATTTAAAAGTAGAATTTTCCAAGGTCTTCAGTAACAAAACATTACAGACACAATGGGTTAATGTTTTTAGTCATTAATCTAAAACAATCCAGTTCTCTCAGATTACTAATCATGGAGATGGTTGCAGTGCTGCCTATCTTCCTTTTACCTGGAATAGCAGGTAAAAACACATGGAATAGCAAGTGTTACTCATAAATCATCTCAGTTCCAACAAATCAGAGATGAAATGTATATCTTCTCTCTCACAGGATGCTGTCGCTAGAATGCTTTTGGGCAAGTCTCTCTAAAATAAATGGGACTTGCACATCAGCACAAGAGCGCTTGAGAAAGAACATCAAGGGCAGAACTATTAATGAAGACACTAAATAAGCAGTCCAGGCAATTCTCTATTTAAAAACAAACAAACCTAAGTAGTATAAGAAGACCCATGATTGTAATAACTTACCTACTATGAAACATTAAGGTAGTTCTGTCTAACATGTCCCATTCATAAATCAAAAAGTAAGATTTCTAGAAAGTGCTAATCTTGTTCAGACACCTAAATGCTGGCTGAAAATTTACCACTTGCAAGTTCACAACATACATGGAATCGTGGATTTGTAAGTGGCTCAATCTATACTAGCTAATGATTCTCAATATGATTCCTGCTAATGTGTCTCTGGGCACCTGATTATTTCCTTAAATCTTAGGGCAGAGGTACCGAACCATTTAGAGCCTGTGGGCACCTTTGGAATTCTGACACAGGGCAGTGGGCACAATCACAAAAGGCTGCCCCAGGAGGCGGAGCCCATCACAAAATGTCAGGGATCAAGGTTATATACAACTCTTCATAGTAACTGTTCAACATTTCAAGGCAGAAGCTCTGTTTAACATGCCTTTTCATCTGTATACCCAGTCAGAAGTCCTGCTGGGGAAAAGCCCTACCCACTTTCTAAAAGCACTTGGTGGGCACCACATTGGGGACCCCTGGTCTTAGGGATAAGATTAAAAGGGTCTTGATGCAACCGGGGGGACGACGACCAGGGAGATTCTGGATGCTCCCTATCAGCTGACAGACTAGGAAAGCATTGAGGTAATCCTGAGCAGGCATGAGAGAGCTCTGAGCTCTTGGACTGGTCACAGACACAAACTTTCTTAAGTCTCAGGGCTCAGAATCCTCTTCCTGTGGGCATGAGGCAACACAATCTCCCTCTGCCTTTGGAAACCGAAACCAAACAACATCTCTTCCTCAAAGCAAAGAGGCAGTCCTGGCATTCCTCGGTCTCCTTCGTGCAGTGGGTGCTTCACAACGTCCCTGCAGGCACCACAGTTTCACATATGCAGGGAGCATCCTTTTGGAAGTACCTGCCTCTGCCATAGCAAAACAGATCAGAGAATATCAGCAGAAGTTGTTATACAAACACAAAGAATAACCATATGAGCTGCCAGCTCAGTACTGCTTAGGAGTTTACAGTCCCAACAGTTCATGTATAATATTCCTTTTTCCTTGTGTTATTTTCAGGAGTGCTCTCCTTCATATATGCATATGCAATACATTAAGTCCACTCCATGACAATAAAACTATTACACAATTATACAATAAATCTTACCTCTATAGTTGTCTTTACAAACATAGTTCTGTAATCACATTACCAAACTATGTCTGTAAAGACAACTACAGAAGTAAGATTTATTGTATAATTGTGTAACAGTTTTATTATCATGGAATGGAGTTTACATTAAGTATTGCATATGCTTATATGAAGGAGAGACTTGAAATGGAACTGAAGAAGAACCACGAAACGGAGTAATCTCAAGAAAAACTGTCTTCCGGAATCTCCTGAGGACTCTCCTGAAAATAACACAAGGAAAAAGGAATATTATACATGAACTGTTGGGGCGGTAAACTCCTAAGCAATACTGAGCTGGCAGCTCATATGGTTATTCTTTGTGTTTGTATAACAACTTCTGTTGATATTCTCTGATGTGTTATTAATTTGACCTGTTATAATATAGAAACATTAGGTATCCTTGCCTATCTGTGTTGATTTCAGGTTTAACTACAATGCCGAACACAGAGGTGTCATATTTTCTGTAACTATAGCAAAACAGATGGCTAGAAACCTCCCCCGCCCAAAAAAAAAAAGCCATTGGGGGGGGGGGGCACTACCCTTTCTCCACATTTCAAGAAGTGCCCACAGGCTTAACAAGACTGCTAACACCAATGGTCCAAATCTATAACACACTAATCATTCCCAGATGTATTACAACTGCCAAATAATAACTAAAATCTTACTTAAGGAAATATTTTTAGCTGCTTTTGGATAAGGAAACAAAATATTAGCATCTGTATAATCCCCATTCTGCGTTATTAAAACAATCAAATTGGACTTGAAATTAAACCTAACTTCCAAGGGGCTATACAATACTAAAAAGGGGGAAATAAATGAAATGGATGCTGTTAGTGGAGATGAAACATATTCGTCAAAAATAATAATTTAAAACAAGAGGCCAACCAAAGCACTAATCTGTGCAAAGCGAACAGTTACCAGGTGTGCATTTAGCAAGGAAATCTAGTGTTCTGTGTGTGGGGGGAAAAACAAGCAAAGCAAATGCTCAGTTTGGGAACAAATCAGAGTGGTATTTAAAACTGCAGATACAACACAGCTAATTAATATGGCTGATGGCGACATGAGTTCAACAGAATAACACAAGTGAAGGATGAAAGGTTTGAGGAACATTTACAAGCGAAAGGAGAAGAACTAATGCTTAAAAATAAAAGCCCAATTACTAACGTGGTGAAAAATTCTGAGGAAGGGAAAAATCAGAATTGGGGGGGGGGGGGGGGAGAGAGAGAGAGAGAGAGAGAGAGAGAGAGAGAGAGAGAGAGAGAGAGAGAGAGAGAGAGAGAGAGAGAGAGAGAGAGAGAGAGAGAGAGAGAGAGAGAGAGAGAGAGAGAGAGAGAGAGAGAGAGAGAGAGAGAGAGAGAGAATTTCTTTTAAATATTAACCAAACTTTTTTCTTAAAAAAAATTAAGGTAAATTGAAAGACCTGTTTAGCATGAGGTTGCTAAATTTGGGTTAGGTAATTCTTGGAGATTTAGGGTTGCAACCTGGGGATGGCAGGGTATAATGTAGGGATGGCAGCCTCCAGGTGGGACCTGGGGATCCCCCGGAACTACAGCTCGTCTCCAGACTACATAAATCAGTTCCCCTGGAGAAAATGGATGCTCTGGGGAATGGACTCTATGGCATTGTATCCCACTGAGGTCCCTGTCCTCTCCATGCTCCACCCCCAAATCTCCAGGAGTTTCCCAACCTGAATCTGGCAACCCTACTCCCATTCCCCACCGGTGGCGAGGGGGGACCTGGCAAACCTAGTATAATGTCAGAGTCCACCTTCCAAAGCGGCCATTTTCCTCCACGGGGACTGATCTCTGTCAATCGGAGATCAGCTGTAGTTTCAGATAGCAGGCAATTCTGTTATATTATTTACACAGTTTGTTATACTGAAATTTGGCTTTGCTGCTCTGAATGTGTTACCCACCTGGAGGTTGGCAACTCTAGTTTACCAGCAGAGCTTCACAATCGTCATGTAGCCAGCAGTTTTGGGAGCACAAAAAAAAAAGGGGGTAGGGAAACCATGGAAAGCTTTTCGGCTATGCTGAGTGACATTGCAGAGACTACTAATATAGAGAGATATAAAAAGCTATTTGAGAGTCATCCTACCCGAGGCAGTCAAAAGCAGCTCTTCAGTGAAAGAAAGACTTTTCCTCAGAACTGGGCTGGCACAGCTAGAGTGAAGAGAGCTAAGGCTAGAGCCCAGGTGAAGGAGGTAGGGCTGTCTAAGAGAAAGTGTAGGGGAGCTGGGAAACAGGAAAATCCTAGGCAGGGAAAACGCTGCAGAGGGAAACAGCAGAGAAAAGATGAAGACTTCAGACGGCGACTAAAAAAAAAGAACTCAAAAGGAGAAAAGTGAGATGAATCAAGCAAAACCTTCTCCTGGGAGAGGGGGGGAAACTCAACAGACAGCCTAGCAATATATGAATGAGCATAAAGTAAATGAGATGATGATACAGTACTGCAATGGAAGTGAGGGTATTATTAAACTATAATTTAACACGGCTCTTTTTTTTAAAAAAAAAAGGAATGAAGCATTCATGGGGCTTTAAGTTATTTTAAATCCCAACTGTTGTTCAAAATTTGAATATGCTTGCAGGTAAATTCCCCAGGAATCTAAAAATGTCAGTTCCCAAAAAGATTATTGGGCTTTACTCAGAGCAGATACACATTTTGAGAGTGAAGTTTTAATTAAAAAAAAAAAAAATCTCAGCATTCGTTCCTCCATTATTCTCCCCCAGTGGGACAAATTTTAAGAGGAGACTGAAGGTTTTTAACGCCCCAAATTAAAAGAAAAAGAAAAAAGGATGGATTCCCATCTTCTCAATTTCCTCCACATATATATTTGGGTGACCGCCAAAGCATCAGCTTAGAAAACCAGCTAGCAGCGCTTTTTATTAGTTAGGTTACTTGGTCAGTCCAAAAAGCACAAATACCGCTTAAGATGCCGAGCATCAGCAAAGCACTTCTGTAAGTTCCTGTACCGAGCCTTTAATGCTAGACTTCTAATCACCAAACTACAATTCGTTGGAAGCAAATCTCAAAATTGCTTCAGTTGCCACGGTCACTAGAGATAAATTTAGAAGGACAACGCATCTGCCTCCTCATCCCTGTGTTCTATTTTATGCGGGCGGGCGCTGGGATCCACAGAGCTGATTAGGGATTAAGCTTGTGCTTGCTCGGTAGAATCTTGGTTTCTGCTTTGTTTTTGCTTTTTAATTCGAGCCACAGCAAAAACAACTTCTGAACCTCCTCTGGCTTCAAAAGCAGGGTTTTTTGTGCAGCGTGAGGGCCAAATGTTTGAAAGGGGGTGAGATCCCCCAAGTTCACGGGGCTCGTTTTCATGGTTGTTTGGAACCTGCCCAGGGCCCCTAATTTGTGCACAAGTCTAATTCTTAAATCTCACCAATTCCAGTGGAACGTAAAGCAGGCAGAGAATGTGCAGGATATTAGTCAGGGGTCTTTCATGCGTGGCTGTTTCACTCGCCGTCTTTGAATTATGCAAGCTGTTTCCGACGGTCAGGTCACCTCACTCTCCACCCAGCGTTTCCCCCCTTTTTGTCCCTGGTTTCAACTTCGAAAGTCCCGCAAAACACAGGCAAAATGCGGGGAATTGCAAGGGGAGAGCGAGGAGACCTCTGATGGTTGGAAATGGCATGCATAATCCAAACAAAGATCCGAAGTCGCTGAAGGGGTGATGGCTAGTGAAACAGCCATGCATAAAAGACCATGGAGTTCAGATCTTGTTCCCTTGTACATATAAAGTGATAATGCATAATTACCACCAACTTTCCGTATGTCCTTCACACACTCTTGGAAAGAGAGAATGCTTTTTTATAACCCATTTTCCATTTCCCTACATCCATAAGTCAAGGATACAATTTATTTGTATAGAAACAAGATATTAAATATTGCCTTATATGAACAGATAAAAGAGTTGAGATCCCTTTATCTGTCCAAAAAAAATAATGCAAGATAAAGAAATACCCTTTTAAGCAATCATAGCCTCTGGGAAATAAAAGACAGATGATTAAGATACTTTCCCTAATTTATTAACTTACTAAGAACAGTAAACAAAAGACGGGGGGGGGGGGGAGAGAGAGATTAAACACATTACTATTTGGCCACAGCTAAAGTTCTTAGGCATCATGCAGCATTTTAGTCTCTTGTAGAAAAGGAAGAAAGCAGTGAATGCGCGCTACATGAAGACCCATGGGCACAGCCATGCAATCTGCACAGTGCTTCTCAAACTTTACAAAGTATAAAGTTTTATGAACCCCACCCCCCAATCATCTTTTCCCGAGGAAATTACAGGCGGATTCCTGCCCCAAATTGTGCGCATGCTGCCTGCTGCTATATGGAAGGATCTATGGACTGGATACTAACCCAATAACGGGATTAGAAAGGGTTATTACTAACCCTTATTACTAACTTTTTTCTGGGGGGGAAACACACACACATGAAATCAGCTTGCAACAGCAGCTTTTTACTGAACCCTCTTCTTCACAAACCATACTAGGATAAAGACGTCTCCATAAATCTAACAGGAATAACTGAGGCTCCTCTGTTAGGGGGTATTCAGCCCATCTGAGATTTAACTGGAAGAGAGGAAAGGTATCACCTGCCCCGGGATCCAGTCCCTCGCTCAAATCGTCATGCACACAACCCTCACTCAAGTGGCCCCCCACCATGAAGAGCTCACCCCAGTTTGAGAACAACTGAATCAGCAGGAAGAATAAAAACAGAAGAGAAGCATGAAAAGAAATGATGGCATTTTGCTTTCCCAATATGGCACGCACCTATTCCATATCTATCTGGGGTTTTTTTTAATCACTGGGTTAGTCACATCTTAAGGCGTGTTTCAGCAAAAAAAAAAAAGGAAAACATATTCAGTGGAATTAACGCAAATTAAACAATTGAGACAATTAAAAAATTGAACATGTTGATAAGAAATGAACACCACACTAGAGCAAGGCTATCTTATGCAAAGGCTATGCAAAGCTTGGCAATAGCCACAGCAGGCAATTCCAGCTAGCCATCTTTCTAAAATTCTCCGCTTTGCGAACAGGTAATAAGTTACCAAGAAATGCAGGTACAAAGAAACATTGTTAGAGATTAGGAGGTTAGCCATTAGAAAAGGCATGCAAAACTACTTTCCCAACATATTATGGCGACATTATCCCCATAATTTGCAATATGACGTGGAGGAAATTAAAAGACAATTCCATGGGACTGTATATTCTGGTGTGTTAGGTTGTCAGTTTGCAGAAACTGCCTGTATACTCTATAGCACAATGTGTAAATCAGAGTTATGCAGATAAGATGCTTTCAAGCCCTACTCATACCATGAGAAATCCCCCATTTCCAGTCATGGTTTTAATTTACATGCCAAAGGGGGGGGGGAAATAGGGTGAAGGGAGTGAAAAGCAAAAGTAGAAACACAAATTAAAAGGAAACAAACAAAGAAACAAAATCAAAATAAAGTGGGTGGAAGCACCTTACCCGTTTTGGGTGTCAAACTCAAATCTGTGTCAGAAGAAGAGGACTGCCGGCTGTAGGACTTGGAAGGTGAAAAGGAATAGATTTGGTTTTTCAGAGGGGTGGAGGGTCCTGATGAATGAGGATTGGGATTGGGATCTTCATTGAAAGGAATCCTGCCAGAAGAAGGTGGAAACATATTCAGTGAGCCCCTGGCAAAGGACCGGGCTGACAGCAGCACGATCCCAACAACAGGACGTGGGGAAGGACTCGGGGGGGCGGGGGGGGGGGGAGAAGGGCCAACAACAGTCCGGAAGTGTGAAGCTGGATATGAGGCCAAAGTGAAAACAAAATAAAATAAACCGGTTCATCAACTCAACACTGTACAGATGGAAATTACCTGTTAGCAAACAAAGCAACAACAACCAAAAACACACACACAAAAACCCAGCTAAGGCATGAAGCATCAAAACCAAGAAAAACTGGCAAAGAAAGGAAAACCTGTAAAAAATATATCCATTGCTGAGAGGCAAGGGGCATAAACCTGTCAGAATATAAGATTCTTTTGAACCAGATTATAAAAAAAGAAAACAAGAGCAATGATCGCAGATTATATATTTGTGTGTTTATATCCACACACACATACACACACACATATATATATTTCCGAGGGGGGGGAAGTTTCCTTATCCATTAGCATCTGCACTGTGCCACAGCTAAAAACAAAGGGAGGGCGGGAGGAAAACCATACTGGTACCATTATATTAACAAACCTTTCTATTGTGCGCAACGCTGCCTTACCTGTTGTCCAGTTTCATGCTTCTTCTGATCAAGGTGTGCATCTCCCCATCCCCCAATATACACATACACACACAAACAGGACAAATGAGCATCTTAGGTTTCTCGTTTTATTACTGAAAAGGAAAAACCAACAGAGAGAGAGAGACTCTAAAGATGCACGTCGTCCTTCCGGTCTCTCTTTTATCGAACGAACCCCTGAGGCAAGTTATCCCTAGGAGGTGGACTCCCGGTGAGAAAAGCTGAGTGGTACCTGCCTACACTGCCTGCCTGCCTGCCCTTTGCGGCCACTGCGCCCGTGGCCTGCCTCTCCCCAGCTTCCGGGTCTGAGCAGTCTCGTACCAGTGTAGACGAGTGTGGGAACTGACACAGAGAAGTTCTGAGTTAGCCGTGAGCCAGTAGCGGTGTGAATGGGGCTGTTGTGAGTCGAGCGGCATCCATGGCTTGGTGGGTGAGCCAGCGGAGACCTGAGAGAATTTGCAGTCAAGGCGGAAGGGGGGGGAAAGAAAAAAAAATACATACAAGAGATTGCAAAGTTACACTTTAAAATTATTTCAGGGTCGCTTTCGGTTATCGGAGAAGACTTTTTAAAAGAAGCAGGCTCTAAATAAAGCAGGGGTGTCAAACGTAAAAGCTCGAGGCCCTCACTGGTCCCTCTGGGGTCCCCAACACAGCCGGTGGCACTACTAGGAAACGCCACAGCATTCAATCATTTTAGAAGCCAAAGAAGCCACAAAATGGCAGGCGGGCCTGTTTGCCGACAAGTGGCCAACAGCTGGAATGGATCTGCTTTGCCAGGTTAATCACCTTGAGCTTAAAGATAAAGTTGCAACACGTCAGCATCCCCCCCACACCGAAGAGGTGAGCAGGGCAGGTCTCAAAAGCGGCATTGGAGAGCAGATCCCATTTCACAGTCTCCTTTCTATCCAAGTATACACTTCAGGGACCAAAACACTTGCAATGACTGGTCACTGCAAAGGGTTGTCTGACGAATCAAATTAAGATGGAACTGACTTTTTTGGGATGAAGACTTATGGATAAATCCCATTAGAATTTGCCCTTTTAACTCACTTGAGTTTTAACACCCCTGCTCTAAGAAATAAACGTTAAAATCTTAAGAACAGCAGCTAAGAGTTAAAACATAACTGTTTGTGGCAACAGGCGAATTAACTAGGGGAATAAAGTAGCCTTTCAAGCTAGCCTTTCAAGTGCTGAACCTGAACTCAAGATGACAGAATTTGGTGGTGGGCTGATTTTGCTTCCAAGAAATATAAAATTCTAGCATACAAGAGAGGAAGGCATGTTTTCGTTTTCTTTTCAAGACGGGAATGACAACGAATGCAGGAACAGCATCCAGAGTTCCAGGTTATTAGACACGTTAACAGCCCTCTAGGTAAGCCACAAAAACTGGGGAGAGGAGGCGATTAGTGGAGAGCACAAACAGAAGCTGACTAGTAAGGGAAGCCAATGGCTGTGGGTGGCATTGTTAGATTGTATGAAACTGCTGATACAGCTATATCCAGACATGCTCAAGCCACTACTCGCTGAAAGCAGAAATAAACAAACAGGGCCAGTGTCATCTATAGACATAAAATCCACAAAGGTGGTTTGTTTGTTTTTTGCTTTAATGAGCGTTTGAGGTTGATCTTAATTAGATCTATTTATATGTTTAAGAAAAATAAGCTTAGAAAGATTATTTTACTATTGTAACCTGAGAGTCATACAGTAAATCACACAGCCTCTGGCCTTGGATGGGCATTCCATATTTAGCTATCGAGCAAGCCTGCCTTGCAGAAGACTCTTCCCAGTGCTTTTTGCAAGAGCTTGTGAAAATCGTGCTCACACGAAGCTGCCTTATACTGAATCAGACCCTTGGTCCATCAAAATCAGTATTGTCTACTCAGGCCGGCAGCGGCTCTCCAGGGTCTCAGGCTGAGGTCTTTCACATCACCTACTTGCCTAGTCCCTTTAACTGGAGATGTCGGGGATTGAACCTGGGACCTTCTGCATGCCAAGCAGATGCTCTACCACTGAGCCGCGGCTCTCTTTACTACGGTATGAAAGGAAAATGGGACAAGCTTAGCTGTACATCTAAGCGGGAGGGATCATTCCGTTAGCTGGTCAGCATATATTAAGCTATATAACGTGTGGGTGAACTCTAAGATTTGGCAATATTGATGGCTATGACATGGAAAAGCTGGGAGAATAAACTGCTTGTTCCCGGGAAACATTTCCAAACATATAGCTAAGAACAACAGTGTTTATTGGTACAGAAGTTCCTAAATTAGGAATTTGGAAAATCCGATCTGTTTTTGCTATTATGCAAAAATGGGGGGAAATTGCAAGCCCCTTTATATATTAGGAGTTACACGAGACAGGTTACATCGTTCTGTAAAGATTAACTTGATTCATTTTTGTCAGGAATTTGGCTTTCCCAAACAAGGTGCTTTCAGACTGGCATGCTACTATTTTTATTTTACTGGCTCATGCTAAAAATTGAATTTGAACTTAGTGAATTACTCCTGAATTGAAAGCTGGCCTGTCGCTTACTATTTCAAGTCAGGGGGCAGCATAACATAAGCTTGTTCTATACAAGTATCAAAAAGGCAGCTGGAAGAATAGTATTGGAATAATACTCAATATTAGCTTATACTACAGTAGAACATTATCAAAATATTATTTTTTACAACAAACACAAAAGGTTAAAAGTATGATACGTTCAGATTAAAAGCACTGTAACAAAAACCCTATGGGAAGATACAGCATTCTATTTGTACAAGTTCACCCATAAAAAACCCAGCATCTTCAGTTGCGAGCTAGAAGAGGCAGATCCCACCGTCAGAACGTTGTTAATTGCTGTAAAGAGGCACATATGGTATTACTACAGAGGCATTTGTCATACCGAGGTTTATTTCGGCAGCACTGGGTCAAACAGTTTATTACAAGCCCCTCTAATTTTTCCAAATCAAATCTCCAAAAAAAGACCAACAAGAAAGGGAAAACAAATCCAAAATATGAATTGAAAAGGGGGGAGGAGGGAGGGGGATAACTAAATTTGGATGTAAAATTGAATGAGTCTGAAGAGAAAACATGAAAAATTCTTTCTGGCGAACACTGACTCATACTTACTCCTTCATTTCTTTGGATGGGGAATTACATGTGGGTAAGAATGCTGGGGTGTTACTTAATTTATCCAAGGTACAGGCTGTTCCTATGGCTCGTACTACCAGTCCAGATTCTCCCTCCAGATCAAAACACTGCAAGTAGCCGACCACTGCATTCCCTCTCATTTCAAGCACCTTCAAGCCAATCTTTCTTTGCAGCTCGCCTGCAAAAGAAGTACCAACCGATTAGTTCAGAAATCAACTTAAATGGTCTTGGAAAACTGATAAGGTAACAAACCTCAAATTGGGAGGGGGGAAATGATTTAACCATCACGAGTGGAATAATTTTTTATTCTTTTCATTCTACCCTCCATCTTCTAGAAGCATGCTTTCAGCTCCATTTGGCTCATAACAATTTTATGGGTACACATTAAGTCTTTTACAGGCATCTCAAGAAATGTTATATATGCTACAGTCAAATGCATGTTTGTAAGTGGGTCACTTCTGCACAGGTTGTCTACCCCCAAGTCAGATGCTATTTGGAAACAGCCCCCTCATTACGATACTTCTGTGTACTACATCTTTGTCATACCTGCTTTGCTGCGATGCTTTAGGTGGAACCTATGAAGAAGGAAAACTCAGAACTTCCTAGTCCTGCCTACATCTTTGCCATTTCCCCTGTTCCAGTCCCTCACTGTGGTCATCCCCTGGGGATTTTTTTTTTTTAAAAACTGAGGGTTTTTTTAAAAAATCAGCAACTGACATATCACTATAATGTTACATGATTTAGCTACTAGGTCTTCTGATTTCCTGGCTTCTGTTAAACTAAGCAAATCTCTAGCCCCTTTCATAGCAGAGATACGCCTTTCCCTGCATATCTCCACAACAAAAAGGGTAGACACTTTTTAAAACAATACAATAACTAGAAATTCACAGGACCTAGCAGTCATATTGTTATAATGCAGACATATTGTTATAATGCTATAACAATATGTTAATTCCTAATTTAAAAACCCCCAGAAAAAAACTAATTGTATGGCAGGACGGTTGCCAAGAGGGACCAAGGCAGGAACAATGCTGAGAAATTTGCCATGAGGAAGCCCTGTGGCTGCAGCAATGAGGAAAGACACTATGGTTACAAATACAGGCATACCTCAATTTACTGTGCTTTGCTTTATTGCCCTTCACAGATATTGCGTATTCAAGCAAGTACCAGTGCCGTTTTCCCAACAGCATGTGCTCACTTCGTGTCTCTATGTCACATTTTGGTAATTCTCAGAACATTTCAAATTATCACAGTATATTTTTTTAGACATAATGCTATCGCACACTTAACAGACTATAGTATAGCATAACCATAACTTTTACATGCACTGGGAAACAAAAAAAATAGTGTGTCTCGCTTTACTGCGACATTTGCTTTACTGCGGTGATCTGGAACCAAACCTGCAATAACTCTGAGGTATGCTCGTACATGCCCTGACCTGGATGGCCCAGGCTAGCCTGATCTCGTCAGATCTCAGAAGCTAAGCAGGGTCAGCCCTGGTTAGTATTTGGATGGGAGACCACCAAGGAATACCAGGGTTGCTGTGCAGAGGAAGGCACTGGCAAACCACCTCTGTTAGTCTCTTGCCATGAAAACCCCCAAAGGGGTCACCATAAGTCAGCTGCGACTTGACGGCACTTTACACACACACACTTGTACACACTTTGGACACTGTGTGGTCTTTGAGGCACGACACTGTTTCAGAGCTGCTGCTTTTGCATCCATGAAAACTGAACAACGAAGATTCTCTAAAACAACGGGACAAACCTCTAATGCTTTCCAACATAATTTTTTTTTCTGTTTAAGCTACTGTTCAGCACCAGAACAGCTAAACAACTGGAAGGAGGGGGGGGAAATCCCTCTCTTCTGTAGAAAACAGAGATAGAGAAATGATATAGTCACCGCTAGTTTTGTTTTTGTTTTTAAGTATCAGTTCCAAATCAAACAACAAGGAATCTCGAGGGAACTGTTCCAACAATAGACAAGCGCAGTGGGACTAAAAAGATAAAGACGCTGAACACCAGACAGAAAATGCTCTGCCAAAAGCCGAGCACCTGCAGACTTGTACCACCTGATGTTCTCTGTGGAAGCATGACTTTTGTTGGTCTTGCAGGCAGGCCTGTCTTAACACATGGGCACGCTGGGCATTAGGAAAATTGGATTAGATCTAGATGAAGGTGGAGTGAAAATCAGGGGGGAGGATAATTAACAGTTTGAGATATGCCAATGATACTACATTACTGGCGGAAAATAGCGAAGACTTGAAATGACTGCTGCTGAAAGTTAAAGGAGGAAGTCCCAAAGCAGGACTACAGCTGAATGTCAAGAAGACAAAAGTAATGACTACAGCAGAATTACTCAACTTTAAGGTTGACAATGAGGAAATTGAAATTGTTCAAGCCCACCACTCACTTGCCTGACTGTCAGGAAGTCCCAGAAGTAGTAGCAATGAGATGGGGGGGGGGGTTACAGGTGTCACACCCTGCCTCTCCCACCCAGTGATTCTGGGGCCCCAGAATCACTAGGACCACCCCAACCAAATCAGTTGCATAACAAGATGTAATTTGTACCAACACACATTTTTATACGCACTGGAGGAAAAGTTAATGTTAAAAAAATGGCAGCCATATTTATATTATACCAGCATATGCTAAAATTATGGAAGCCCACAACTATGGAAAATGTTACCATCAGAAATTTACCAGATTCAGGTCCATGGTCTGATTAGGTATGCTACTAAAGGCCTCTCTTTACAGGCAGAATGCAAAAGGATTTTTCTGTTCAGTTGGCTAAGAAATCACATTGAGTCTAGCTGTTGTCATGTTTGAATTCTATTATGTGTGCCAGTGATCTGCTTTGATGTTATTTAAAGTTTAGAACAGATTATAGATTTTGAAATAAAAATAAGCAAATCATTCCCGGCAAGAGTGATCATAAAAAGCTGGACTGCAGTTATTTCCTGATTTCAGCTGCTGGGGAAAAAAACAGAAGTCACAGTCACTAAAACGGTGGCCAGTTCATCGCATGTATAGCCCTGTTCATATTAACCTTTTGTAATATATATATATATATATATATATATATATATATATATATATATATATATATATATATATATATATATATATAATTTTTCAATAATTAGTATACATCTCATTTGACAATACATCCTATGTACCAATCTTTGAATCGATAAAAAATTTAAGAATTATTAGGTGTATGTCTTCAGTATAATTAATTATAATTGACTTCCCCACCGACTTCCTCCCTCCATACAAATATCTGGTGTCTCCTTTGTATTAATATTTTCTAATCCTTATAAGTCATTATTTTAATGTTATACTTTCCCCTTATTTAATACATTTCGATAAACAATAATAATACAGTATTAATAATAAAGAGGAAAAAAGAAAATCATTTAAAAAATAAAAACAGAGACACAACAAAACTCATTAACATAATTTTCTCCAGTCACTCATCTGTCATAAAAAAATGGAATAGATCTTAAAATACTTTATATACCCCTAAGTAAAAAATTAAGTTGATATCATTTTTCCTCTACCCCCCATTTCCCATATTAAGAGTCAAATTGGTATTCTTCTGGCTTTCTTAACCCTTCTTTTTAAACTTTTTCTTCTGTCTGGAGTTCCTATTGCCATCTGCATGCTTTTTTGAAGTGGTCTCCTGTCTGTGACAATCTTTACTCATTGCTCCTTGGGCTGTTGATTCTTCTTCTTGTATTCCTGTAGTATGGTCTAACAGTTCATTATTTCTTGTCAAAAAATTGTTTTAATATCTTCCAACGAATTGACGGCATGTTTAACTTGTTTGTAGGTGAAGGTAAGTCCTTGTGGTAACAGCCAGCTGTATTTTATTCCCTTGTTTCTCAATGTCTCAGCAAAATCTTTATAGATGGCTCTCTTTTCAATCAGGTGACGAGGAATGTCTTTGAGAATTATTAACGGTGTATCATCTACACTTAAATGATTCTCCAAATGAAGTTTCATAATGATATTTTTCATCCTGATGTCAAAGAAGGAGACCAAGATCTCTCTAGCTTTTGTTTTCTGTACTCGAGTTGACAGGGGGATTCTGTATATCTTGTTTACTGCATCATTTAAATCTTGTTCATTTAAATGAAATATATCAGCAAGCGATCTTATGATGGTCTCTCTGGTGCCCCCTAGTCTTTCAGGCAAATTACGTATGCGCAAGTTAGGTTCTCTCTGTTGCAGGTCCAAAACAGCTAGTTGGTCCTTCACTCGCTCTTCCTGGAGTCGTATTGCTTCAATTTGTTGTGCTTGAGATTTCATGTCCATTTTAACTCCTTTCAATTCTTCAGTGTTGTTTTTAACTAAAAGTTCCATCTTATTCATGCCATTTTTCATTATTGTGATTTGTGATTTGTCTTTTAATTCCTTGATCTCATTTATCTCATCAAATTTTTGAGTAATAATTGAAATCATTTGTATAGCTGAAGAATTGAAAAGATTGTTGCATGGAAACCTGTTCAAACTTCTTCTTTAATAATTCAGTTTGCATGGCCAACATTTCCTTTATCTTTTGATGATGACTTTCCATGATTGTCTGTGGCTTTTGTATTTTCCAGACTAGTAAGTTAAATACAAGCAGGCAGCTCAGTGCAAAAAAGCTGCTAAGTTGTTAGAAGGCTCTGGCTTGGCTTTGGAGCTTGTTCCAGGAAGTATACAGAGAGTTGTAAGGCTGTGGGCTTTCCGTCACTCCCACTCTATGATTAAAGAAAGCAGGATTTATTTTGCTGCTACACTGAGTGGGGCACATCCGGCCCAACAGCCCACTATGGTTTCCTGTCTTCCTAGAGAAGCCACTTCCTGAATGAAAATGTGGCTGGAGGACTCTCCCAAGGTAAAGGAATGGAGAATCGAAAGCGAAAGATTTCTCCTCCCCCCTTCCACGCCGCAGCCGCCGATTGGTAGCTATTTATGCCACTCAATTCTTTCCGATTGTTTTGTTTGCCTGCTAATTCAGTTTTTAGTTTAATTAAATAGTCTTTTTAGTCGGAAGATCACTTAGAATCCTGGGTGGAGGGGTGCAGAGTCTTTAGCCGATTTTAAAAAGTTCCAGTCATTCAGAATCAGATTAGTTGACAAAAGGAGTTCATGTAACTTACTCGGATGTTGGAAATCGGGGTTCTCTGTTATTAGCTTGTTCGATGTTCGGTGAAAGATAGAGGAGATTGCAGCCTATTGCCATGAGACGTTCGTGGCGATGGAATTCCTCCTCGGCCGGCAGGTCTTCAACCAACCCTCCTCCATATCAAGCAGCTATTGTGGGAGGGGGGTGGGAGTCAAACCGCTCTTCTTCGGCAGCAGGGGGTTGCCTGCATTCGGATCCACTATTTAGGATCGGAGTCGGGGCTTTAATGGGGGGGGGGCGGTTCAGAACGCCTCTTGGTTCCCTCAAGAGATCTCAGGGGACATTTTGCTGGGATCAGCTCCCTACCGCTGGGAAGTCTCTTCATATTGACCTTTACCCATATAGCTTTGCAACAACATTCCACGTGGAACA
Organism: Euleptes europaea; assembly: GCF_029931775.1. Lineage (NCBI taxonomy): Eukaryota > Metazoa > Chordata > Lepidosauria > Squamata > Sphaerodactylidae > Euleptes > Euleptes europaea. Next base: position 113,450,913 of record NC_079314.1, on the reverse strand, counting down.
ATAAAACCCTGCAAACCAGCCTTAAGTGGGACCAATTCTGTGTAGAATCACTGTTCACATTCTCTTCCTCTAGTGAGCTGTATTAGTCCAGGTCATTTTTTGAAAAGACAACCAAAATTAGAAGTACCACTTCTGTATACCACAGCCAAGATCAAATTTCAGGAAGGAAGGAAGGAAGGAAGGAAGGAAGGAAGGAAGGAAGGAAGGAAGGAAGGAAGGAAGGAAGGAAGGAAGGAAGGGAGGGAGGGAGGGAGGGAGGGAGGGAGGGAGGGAGGGAGGGAGGGAGGGAGGAAGGAAGGAAGGAAGGAAGGAAGGAAGGAAGGAAGGAAGGAAGGAAGGAAGGAAGGAAGGAAGGAAGGAAGGAAGGAAGGCGAGCTCATTTGTCTTTTGAACACTTCCTAAATCATCCCCATCTCTGTCAATTAATTTTTTAGAATTCCATCCAAAGGCACAGGACAGATTATACAATGTGTAGAAGAACAATTTCACCATAAATTGCTAAATGCTAAACCTACAAACTTCAGTAACAGCACAATTTTTCATAGTATATGATCAGCGTCTGAATTAGCTCCCAACTGCATGATCATTAAACAAACCGCTGAGTCCAACTCTTCACACATCCTAGTGCCTAAATGTATTGTTCAGCAAAAAGACTTTCACATAGTTCAACAATCCAAATTGACCTTTGAAATTCCAACCTGGCAAAGGTTACGTGGCTGTTTTTTTTTGTATGAGTTGCAGTTTCAGAACAGCCTAGAAATCACCACAGCAAGCAATAGATTCTGCGTCTGTTTGCCAATTATTGTTAGATTTGAGTTACATGTTAACAACTAAATGCCTCCCTGTTTCCATTAATATGAATTCTCCACTGGCAAATTCTTGGCTCTGCATGAAAATGCTTTCCACTATGCTACTGCTTTCATTATATTGCAGCCAAGCAAAGTATACCATACAGCTCTTTTATTGTATGTCTAATTCATTCACATGATGCAACTAATACCATATCCACAATGGGGAAATAGAAACACATTTTACTGGGCTCAAGATTCCATGGAAGCCCTGTAACATGTTCAATCTGCTTAACGAAACCATAAACTTTTAAAAACCTGGATAACAAATGTAATAGAAGTAACATATTTAAAATGCAAAGTCTATTAGTGGGCACATGCTCCATCTTGCACACAACCTCACACACACAACCCTAAAGGCATTTCTTTATAGCAGTAACCGACTTGTGACTACCTGACATTAATGAAATAAGCCTCTGTCTGGCCTCATTTGATGCCCTCGGTGTGCGAATTCGGTCTATCCATTGATACTCTGGGTCTTCATTCACCACCAGCTCTTCCACAAAACCTTGAATTATTACAGCTCTGTAGCACTTTGGAATGGATGTAGCTGTTAAAACATAAATGTATGAAACATTAGTCTGGAGACAATACATTTTAGAGACAACATTTTAAAAGCTATAATTGGATATTTTACCCAAAATAGGCATTCAAGGTACACCTTGAAAACCCAAACAGCTCAATAGCAAAGATCCAAAGAGCTGATTTACAGACCATTCCTGGGAGGGGGGTTGAGTGGCAGCCAGGAGTGGCATGGCCTCACTGCTGGCAAAAAGGATTCCCACGCTTCTATTTTCTAGCAAATCAGTTTGTGTTTATGTACAAACCAGGCAAACAATGGCTGCATTCTGGCGATATGAATGTACTACACCTTGTGATGGGAACAAGCCAGGAAGTCCTCCAGCTCATAAACTTCCTACCCTGCTTTCCTTCTCACCAAGACTGAAGACTTACAGGTACAGTACTGGCCGCAGCGCGTTGTGTTATCTCATCGAGCAGTTTAGAATCTTTGTCTGTAGGCAAGAAACAAGTTGCAATTTGCCCAATTCAGGTCACAACAAATTTTGGCATGGCGCAGAGTGGTAAGCTGCAGTACTGCAGTCCAAGCTCTGCTCACGACCTGAGTTCGATCCCAATGGAAGTCGGTTTCAGGTAGCCGGCTCAAGGTTGACTCAGCCTTCCATCCTTCCGAAGTCGGTAAAATAAGTACCCAGCTTGCTGGGGGTAAAGGGAAGATGACTGGGGAAGGCACTGGCAAACCACCCCGTAAACAAAGTCTGCCTAGTAAACGTCCGGATGTGACATCACCCCACGGGTCAGGAATGACCCGGTGCTTGCACAGGGGACCTTTACCTTTTTAAACCAGGAAGTCCTAATCTCAATATAGCTCACAAGAAAGAAGGGAGGAGGAAGGATGTAATAGTCCAAACAGCTGGTATGGAGAAGAAACCAGGAATTGCACAGAAGCCCAACCACTTCCAAGACTCGTGACAAACCATGGTTTGCTGACACCATCTGAATACACCATCTGAATACAGTCACAGGCTTGTGCAAACCATGCTTTCCAATACTGTTTTGCAGGCAAAACACATACTCTGCATCTGGTTCAGATGTAATAGTAAACTACGGTTTACCATAAATGAGGATATGAGGGAGGGAATCCCTGTACATGAGAAGATGGAGGGAAACAGGAAACCCAATGGGTAAGCACTGATGGCCAGATTAGTTCACCATTACACATAAGCTAACCCCCAGTCTCAATAACCCTCTTAGAGACCCTGCCGTTCCAACAAACAACATTTTAATTAGGTCACATAAGACATTTTTCTTTGTGTTTTGTAGATATTTAATACACTTTTTCATTTTCACATATTAAAATATGTAGAGATTCCCCAAGCTATTTTTAGACTCACTGCAAAAAAATTTCACTCCACACGAGGACTGTCTAAAACGGTTGAGATCATTAAAGAGATCCACTTTCACTACCACGTTGATCTCTCCACGTATACCTGCATATGGAAAAGAAAAAGTGGATGAGGGTGAGAACTTGTGTTAACTAAAGGAACATAAAACTTTCTAGATAATTGTTTGATCTTTTAGAACTTGCCAATCAAAATACTCTGCTGGGCTTGGGACAGCAGAAGACACTGCAGAGATAATTTTATTTTTATTTATTTGCAAAATTTGTTTTTTGCTTTTCTGCCATTACAAGAGCTACCAAGGCAGCTAACAATTTAAAACATACATGATAAAAATCACAATCCATCCCAATTCCACAGCCACAACAATAAGTATATTAAAAGGTCAATTTTAGTCAAAAGGTACTCACAGAGTTGGACCCAGTACTAATCAGCTCCCCACTTCAATTTTTCAAATCATCCTGACCTAGAGATCTACATTTGAAACCCTGACATATGTTGCTAGTCTACCAGGCCAAGTTCTAAAAGTAATTACCGTATTTTTCGCTCCATAAGACGCACTTTTTTCCTCCTCAAAAGTGAGGGGAAATGTCTGTGCGTCTTATGGAGCGAATGTGTGTGAATCCGGCCCCCGGGGAGAAGGGCAAAGCTGCGAGAGGCCCTGGGAGCCACGGCCGACCCCTGGCCGCGGCAGCCCAGCGCAGAGCCGGCGCGCCCTGGGAGCCGGCTAGGAAGCCGCCAGCCAGCTGGGGGGCGGGAGGCCCCTCCCAGCAGCCACCCAGCGCAGCGGGAGCCAGGCGCGGAGCCCATGCGCCCCGGGAGCCGGGTTTAAACCCATCCAGCTGGGGGGTGGGAGGCCCCTCCCAGCCGCCCAGCGCAGCCTCGTGACTGGGAAGCGCTGGGGGGAGGTTAAACTCCTCCGCACTGCCATCCCAGGCAGTGCAGAGCACTTTCAAGACCGCCCTGCCCGACTTCTAGGGACTCCCTGGAAGCCCGGCGGGGGGGTCTTTAAACTCCTCCAAGCTGCCATCCCAGGCAGCGCAGACCACTTTCATGACCCCCCCCCCCGCCTGCCTTTTCCCGCCTTTAAAGACCGCCCCACCCGCTTTCCTTGGAGTCCCAGGAAACTGGGCGGGGCAGTCTTTAAACTGCTCCGCGCTGCCTGCCCAGGCAGCACAGAGCAGTTTAACCTCCCCCCGTGCTTCCCAGTCCCAAGGCTCAGCTGTTAGGCGGGTTCCCGGGTTCCCAGCGGGACCGGGAAGCGCCGCGGGGGTGCGGAGGTTAAACTGCTCTGCGCTGCCTGCGGGAGAGGGGTCTGGGATGGCAGCGCGGAGGAGTTTAAAGCCCCCCCTGCCGAGCTTCCAGGGAGTCCCTAGAAGCCAGGCGGGGGGGGGGGATCTTGAAAGTGCTCTGCGCTGCCTGGGATGGCCGCGCGGAGGAGTTTAAAGACCCCCCCACCGGGCTTCCAGGGGCAGTACACCATTTGATTTAGACTATATTTTTTCTTGTTTTCCTCCTCTAAAAACTAGGTGCGTCTTATGGTCAGGTGTGTCTTATGGAGCGAAAAATACGGTAAATGGATTCCAGTAACATCAAAAGAATTTTTTTCATGCAAGAACAATCCTATGACATTACTACCGAGCATTCAAAGATCCAGCTGGGTCTTACAAGCATCCAGTTCAGACTATCCCTTTGCAGTGTGACCCTAAACAGAGTTACATCTCTGCTAAAGTTAACATGCTTAGAAGGGTGTGAAGCTGCTTAGGATGACACTAAAGGTGTTGTATTCTATGTCCTCCAAGTGAGGATAGGATAAAAGACAACACACACACACACACACAAACTCATTAGTCAACAGAGCCGGCCCCCCGTGCGTGCCTCCAGCTCCCGCAGCGCCGCCTCCGGCTCCATGCGCACGATCCGCCCCACAGCCGCCGCCGCTTTTCTGGCCGGGGGAGGTGCCGGGAAGCCTGGCGGGGGGGGGGGTGTCTTTAAACTGCTCCACACTGCCAGGCAGCGCGGAGCAGTTTAAACCTCCCGCCCATCAGCTGTTCGTCGGGCAGCCGGGCAGTGGGGGATTTGTGGCAGAGCCGCACTCAAGGGGCCCAAGAGCCACATGCGGCTCACGAGCCGCGGTTTGCCGACCACTGGCATAGACAATTATGTTATAATGGTATTATGTTTGTCATAGATAGAAGTTATAAGTTGTGTATTCAATACATTGTTATTCATTAGAGCCATCCTGCTGTTTGTTTTGTATGGCCTCTATTGAAGACAGAATGCTGGACTGGATGACCTCCTCTAGCACTGTAAATCTTACACTCAGATGATATCAGGAGCGGCACATAAATCACAACAAGACGTAATGGGCAATTATGGGGAAATCGAATATTAAGGCCCAGAGAAGAAATAGTTTTGAAATTTTAAAGATATAAATCACAAGAGCGATCAAGCAGCAAGAAACACCCAATTTGCATATCTTAATCGTTTGGCTATTAGTTTATAGCTCCTGACGGATCTATCTAATCCTTTTAAAACACTGTTTACGTTACTGACCAGGAACACAGTGTACCCTATAGCATTTTTACAGAATCAGTGCCTTGAAAGGTCAGTCTGGGGAATTACTGTCTTAGTGGGTGGGAGAAACACGTGCACATGCCTCAATGAACCTGGAACAGGAAAGGAGCTGTAGAACGTGCTCGGGACAAAACTAAATTTGTCTGCAGCCGTAGGGTACATCTCCAAAATCGTTCCCTAACTGCAGGGGAGCATGAGGTCCAATGACATATAAAACCCACCGCTCCACTTACACTCTCTCCCCAGACCATGAAACATGAGTTAAGGGTTAATGGGTTCATCAGGAAGTCGGCTGCCAGACGACAGTCTTAATGACTCTGTGTCCTGTGCTGTATTCATTGGAAGAGTACAGGTCATCCTGGAACTGAAGTCTGTTTTGCTACACAGAGACGTGGGGCATAACTAGGGTTTTTCTTTTCTTTTTTAAAAAGCAAGTTTTTGGGAAAGCAGGATTGTTAAAAGGGAGCCTTTTCAATTCCACCACTTTACAGATCTTTTTAAGGACTTTCTTTGAGAGTGACCACGCAAAGGTTTTGGCATGTAATTCTTTCATTAGTGTCTGAAGTTTGTTTCCTTTCCCTAGATTTAACAGCCACTGGCTATCCATCAACCATTTCCCACTTTAAAAAGGGGAGATGGAATTTAATTTTTCCTTGATACTATAAAAAGTTGCCACATCTCTCATGCAACTGACCGATCTATTTGACAGCAGATAACGCAGTATCCGCTTCTCAGAAAGCGTCTTCAGCTGCTTTATCCAGGGAGTAATATATTTATTTTATGTATATAATTTTGTGGACGTGCTAAAACAATATGGGCTAGGTAGTCTATTTGATCTGGACAAAATGGGTGTTTTCGTTCTTCTGCAATAATTGTATTGCATCGCCCTTCTATCTCAACTGAGTCTAGGGCATTACATCTTGCCAATAAGAAAGCTTGTCTGAACGTGTGAATTTCTAACCAGAGGAAATAGTCTGGTAAGGAGAAAGTACTACTGATGTCTGAAGTTGCCTTTATGTTATTATACCAAAGTTCTTCCCGAACTTCCTGGAATATTATTAGAGATGTATCAATGTTATAAACGTTAGCAAATGGAACCTACGCAGCTATAAAAAGAGATTTCTTGAGAATGTATTTCTCCTTTTTAATCATGTCCAGTGCCAGCACCGAGCCACAGATCAGCTTGGCTCTGGACACCGACCACAGACTCCGAAGCCAGCCCAAGCCACCCTGCAGCCGCCGAGATCGTGGGGCAACAGGGAGGCAAGCAGAATTCACCCAGAGAAGCCGACGCAGCAGCAGCCGGATGGAGCCTGGCCCAGAACGCAGAGCAATAACGTCCCGGCCAAGAGAGCCTGGTGGCATCAACAGCCAGTGTCGGAGGAGCAGTGCCGGCCACGAACAGGCCCAAAACAGCCCCACTAGCCCAGGACGATCCAGTTTGGAACTTTGGGAAGGAGCCCCTTAGCTTTGTACGCAACATGCAACTGATGTGAAGTTTTCCGGTAGGTTCGTATGTATGGATTAGAAGCAGTCTGGAATTGATGAAGTCTATGACGAAACGGAGCACTTCTAGCAGACCGCCTTTCGATTTGGGCACTCACGTTACACGCCTGTTGGTATAGTGGGTGACTGGCTTCTTGCGAACAACATTTGTTTCATCCTGTTATTGGACTTTGAGTCCTGCTGTGCACCAAAGGTTTTTTTTCTACAGATTGTTCTGATTCACGTACAACCTTCGTGTTGTAACACTCACGTGTTTGGTTTCTGTGGATTGCATTTTACTAGCTTTGTGACATCATTTGTGTATTAGATAATCAGACATTTACGTTTCATTATTGGGCATGGCCTTTCTATGTTGTTTTTGATTTGGCCCAGGATTGGAGGCCAGTGGCTACCCCTCTCCATCTGGCCAGGACATACCAAGCGGCCGGCTCAGGTGGATGCTGGGCTTGGACAGGCTAAGGCAGAGTGGAGAGGTGGGCATTCCGGAAAACGCCAGGGAGAGATGGATGGCTGGGCCCTGCATGGCTGAAAGGGCTGAGCCATCCCATGAATGGAGGGAAAAGAAGAGCTGGGGCTGGGTTGGAAGCCTGCCTGGAAAGAGGTGGGGTGAATGCTTTTAAAAGGGAGGCTCCAAGAACAGGCTAGAGAGGAAAGGCAGTGGCCAGAATACGTGCAACACAAAGGGCATAAGGGAGAGGAGAAGGAATCACGTGATGCAACCCCCTCACCTCCTGTTCTGCGGCCTTGGTACAGGAGCAGAGTCACAGTGGGAGGAGCCTCACAAATGGCAAATTTAAATACCAGACCAGAAGCAGCTATGCTTCTATTGAGCCAGCATGGTGTGCTGGTTAAGCGCGGTGGTTTGGAGCGGTGGACTCTAATCTGGAGAACCGGGTTTGATTCCCCACTCCTTCACATCAGCGGCGGAGGCTAATCTAGTGAACGGGTTGGTTTCCCCGCCCCTACACATGAAGCCAGCTGCATGGCCTTGGGCTAGTCACAGCTCTCTTGGAGCTCTCTCAGCATCACCTATCTCACAAGGTGTCTGTTGTAGGGAGGGGATGGGAAGGTGATTGTAAGCCGGTTTGATTCTTCCTTAGGTGGTAGAGAAAGTCGGCATATAAAAACAAACTCTTCTTCTATATCAAGATGAGCTATATATTTCAGCAGCAAAACTGCTTGAGGAAACTTCAATGTGTTTTAAAACAAAAAAATCTTACCATGTATTGTATCATAAATTGGAAACCATCCAGAGATGACTGTAGCTGCTTCACTGTATAGTAAAGGATCAATATCAATGTAAACTTTCCCAATGGCATCATTAGCACTGTAGGTATCGTGATCCAGGACAGTTATTTGTAGAGGCTCATCTTGCAGATCTTCATCATCCACCTAGAAAATGTAAAACGTACTATGCCGCTTCAACATCCAGCAAAGCAGAATCTTTTCAAAGCCTTCATTCAGTTCTAACTCCTAGGCTGCATTAAGAAGTTACAACAGATGCCATTAAGCTAGGCTTCTTGGTAGTATCATGGGCGTGCCTCGCTCACATCTCCGTTTTCACACAGAGAATCGAGGTTAGAAACTAGCTCTGGATACACAAGGCACACGAGTGCAGGCGCACACATTAACTAGAGGTAATGTTCCCTCCACAGACTGGGGTTCTCCTGGTCTAGAATGCTTTTTTATGAGGGAAAAACTAGCTGTAGTTAACCCTCACATTGGTATTTGTACATCACAGGTAACTGGGGCTAGTTTCTAACTGGGATTGCGTGTGAGAGAAGGGATGACTGAGGAGGGAGGAGCAAGGGGCCGAAGTGAACCCAGCAACAAGCCAGGTTTGTGCACATCCTGGCTCAATGTTGGTTTGCTGCAATGTCCAAATACATTCCCAGTTTGTGTCCCAACTGCGCCACGCAGCACAAATTCTGCCCACACCCCTGCTCCTACCAAATTCTAGACTTCTAAGGCATTGCAGTTAAAAACACACACACGACGAGAACTACAACTAAGTCATTCAATTTCATCCGTACTCTTTATGAAGCCTCATGACTGTGCACTTATGCCATTGGGGAAAATAAGTAGCACCATACTGGAAAATATATTCCAACATTATCACTAAAAAATTCCCATCTGAGAGAGATTACGTCACTGTGGTACACGGGACGTAGAAACCACGGAGCATATTCTCATCCGCTGCCCTTACTATGAAGAGATCCATGGCAAATTTATCCAGCCTTGGACTAAAAGGCTCTCAGATAACTCGCAGTCAGACAGCAAGGAAGCTGCTCTCAGATGAAAATCCAAGGGTTTCTGTTGACACTGCTAAATTTTGTGCCACTGCGTCCAAAATTAGGCACAAATTGTTGGGATGACCTGTCTTATTATCTATGTACATAGCAGTGTCCTCTTAGGATTTTATGCAGTCACCAGTGTATTTTATATTTGGAATTTCTGATTTTAATATTGATGGGATTTTAGACAACTGTTGACTATTCTTTTCTATATGGCTGTGTGCCATATTAATAAATGACTGACTATCACTAGAAAACATTCTGCCTGGGGCCAGCGCCCGGGGCCAGACGCCCCCACCCAGAGATGGTGGAAAGTGGCCAAAGACTTAGAAGTGTAAGCATCACACATTCTAACTGTTAAACTCTACTAAAAAAACAACAACCCTTCATCTGATCCAGAACACGGTGATCAAGGTTATTAACAGAGGCATGAGGCAGTAAGTACCTCTCTCTGGTATTCGAAGTCCAACCATGATTTCCAAGCACAATGCAAAGCCTTAAACGTTCTGAGACCAGCAGTCCGGATCCCACCAACGACGAGTGTGACAAGGCCTGCAGATCCTTCTTGCCCCCGCCCCCATAAAGCAACCCCCTACGGCTCCTGAAAAGATTATGCTGAGGGTTAAGGGGAACCTCTGGAAGGGGGAGGGAATGGTATATGACACAGCAGACTGCCACGAAGAGGTGGAATTGGATAAAGTTGCCCCACCTTTCTCTGCTGCTTGTAGAGAAAACATAACATGGCAAAGGTTTCTGTTTACATAAAAGGGCGGAAGAACAATTTTACTCGTTTCCCCCTTTTCACCGCAGCCCATTAACGTTACAAGGTATTTTGTTCACAAGACTTGTCCAACTTCAGAATCTACTTTCTGGGGGAAGGGGGGTCACAAGGGGATACTGAGGAAGTCAGGAACGATCCAGGAGTGCCTTCTATTTGAAATTCATAAGTCCCTCACTGCCAGTGAAGGATCTATGAACTTAAGCAGAGGCTGGACAAACATTTGTCAGGAATTCTCTAGGCTGATCCTGCATTAAGCAGGGGGTTGGACTCGATGGCCTGTATGGCCCCTTCAAACTCTATTATTCTAAGCCGGGTATTTGAAAAACTGCTTTCTCCCATATAAATCTGACCACCAGCTGATATCATAATCAGAACCCTTCATCTGGATACCCTCTCCATTAGGTAGGCATTTCCTGGAGACAGCGCCTTTTTCTGTGGTTGCACGTTGCACTTCAGTTAAGTAACCTCCCAAGGGATGTTGGCCTGGCAACAGTAATACTTTAGCTACTGGGCAAAATCTAGCCTGTTTACCCAAATCTTTAGATGTAGGGGTTGTTCGTTTTAGGGGGTGCTGTGGCCTTATTTGTTTAGGTTTTATTGTTACTGTTTCAGTACTAATGATATTATTGTATTGCTACTCACAATATAAAACCATATTGAACATTTCTGCATATTGTAAACAATGTTAATTATGCTACGGGGTTCTCCACTTTTTGCCACACCTACCTCAAATTTAAACCATTCCGAGTTCCACTGAGGATTGAGAGATTTGGGGTACACATCTGTCTTAAACGTAGTGTTTCCAAACTTTACCTAAAAAAAAAAATACACATTACAAACTAAAACATGATCTCTATTTTGCATTTTGTTCCCAAGCATTGAATTTACAATATTTAATAACAGAAATATCGCACAACTGGTGTCAAACATGTAATCTGAAGTAGCGCACGCCACTTTCATTCGGTTTGTATGGAGCTATTTTTGGCTCCTTGCTCTTGTCTCCTCATCTTTCATTCCTGCTTCAATGAGTTCAATTCCTCTGCACACAGATAGATGCTTCATTCAGAAATGGAAGCCTCACAATTTTAAATGCAGAATGTGCCTGCTGTAAGGACGCCAACAGTGAAGGGGAACCACCAGTCGGGGGGGGGGGGCTCCATGATTTGCTGCCCTATTGTCAAGCCCACATTCAAAACGTTCTAGAAGCCCCTCTACTATCACCACAAGCCAAACACTGCGAAATGACCACAAAATACTCATGTCTTTAAATCTGGGGTTGCCCAATGGTAAGTAAAGTGGGATGGTGAGTGTAGTGGTTAAGAGCGGTGGTTTGCAGCGGTGGACTCTAATCTGGAGAACCAGGTTTCCCCACTCCTCCACATGAAGCCAGCCGGGTGACCTTGGGCTAGTCACAGCTCTCTTAGAGCTCTCTCAGCCCCACCTACCTCACAGGGTATCTGTTGTGGGGAGGGGAAGGGAAGGTGATTGTAAGCCGGTTTGATTCTTCCTTAAGTGGTAGAGAAAGTCGGCATATAAAAACCAACTCTTCTTCTAAAACACAGAAGGTGGTACTAAACACCTCTTCCCCCACAGTCTACCTGGAGGCCCCAATATTGGAAGCGAGCCCAACAAGGAGAAAAGAAGTGGGGGAGCGAACGTGCAGCAGCACTTGACCCCATGCTCTGCTTTACACATGACTGAGGCGCATTCTTTTTTTCAGATATCAATCTCCTGGTGTCATGTGCGGTTTAACTCACGGTGATATCTCAGAATAGGTATAGATTCTCTTTTAACCGGAATAGCTATACACCAGTAACTGGGATTCTTGTATTATTGCCCAAATTATGCTCCAATACAGCCCTACCACCCTAAAGAAGCTGACAATGAATATCAGAAAATGTGCCCACTCACTCCGCCATTATGGGTTTGCTAACATCACCCGGGAAGATGCAGCAATACGTCCGCATACTCGAAGAGCCCCTTCAACGGAGGGCATTTATGCTAGCTCAACTCAATTCTTTTCCATCTAAGGTTCTATACGGAAGATTCACCAAAATTCCCTTTAACAAGAGACTACCGTATGTCCGTGCGGAATGGGCCAGCCAGATTCCCTACAACACATTATCTTAGATTGCCGTCTGCATGATGAACCCCGCAAAAAATGTATACTACCTTTAATCAGCAAACTGATGGCCCCCTACAGAACAAACGTATGCCAATTTTTGCTGAATGATTCTGTGACTGATGTTACGGCGAAGGTGGCAGAGTTTTTGGTGGAAGCTGTTAAGGTTAAGATTCAAACCTAATTTTAATTTGATATGTAACATATATGAAACATCTATTTATTTCTGACTTTGTAACCATAACTATTATGCCAATAAAGGTCTGTCTGTCTGTCCCTAAAGAGGCGCTATTTTGGTCAATCTCCCTCTACTGTGCTGTATGAAGTGATGCACGGGGCAGACGCAGCTGCATAAAAGTGTGCTGAGCACTGGCAGATCTGAAAAGAAGGGACGCTTGAATGCCGCGACACTCAGATTCTAAAATAGCGGCATGCCAACCAAGCAGGAATTCTAAAAAGTTTAGTATTCTCTGTAAAGCTTCCGTACAGCCACACTGCACAATAATGAAAAACATCTGGCCCAAGATCATTATACGCTGTGCTGCAGTGATAAAACCCTCTTGTCTCAAACTCTGTCCAAGCCGTAACAGAAAATCCATCTGCTGTAAAAGCAAAGAGTAAGGTAACAGTTTTGCACTTCATGATGGACTCAGAAGGATATGCCCCTGCACTGGAGTAACACAAAGTATGGGCACTTTCACACAGCCCAAATAATGCACTTTCAATCCACTTTGAAGGTGGATTTTACTGTGTGAGTCCAGTCGCACCTAAGAAACTGACAAGTCTTTCTTCGTCCGATATTATCCATAATCCAAGAAGGCCCCTGAAGTGTGCACGAAGGCTTGCACATACTGCACCAATTCCCCTTCCATTTATAACAAACCCTCACACTGCCTCGGTTTTTCTTTCTTTCCCCCTGGAGCTACTCCTAATTCTGAGCATGCCTGTGGAGGAGGGGTGCACTAAACATGACACATGGATTCAGTTTTCCGCTTACAAAATTCCATTTTGTCCAGCATAAGATCCTCCTGGATTCTGCTATTTGTCAACCGAATTCATGACCTTGCTGACAATCCAACTCAATAACTAACACATAATTCTTTTTTGCCTCCGCTTATACTCGCCAGTTTAAAAAAACAGCATTTTAATGTTCTTTTTAAACGAGTAGAGCTATTGTTAAACAAGGTTGCAATCCAACCAAAACGAATCCTATCATGTTGCAATTCATGCTTCAAACTGCCATCTTGAAATACAGTCGTTATGTTGGGGGAAAATGATAATGTTTAATTTATTGTTTGGTGTTTTAAAAAGTAACTGCTAACATTTGCTATGCTTTAAAGAGGCATGTTTCTTCGTGTTCACAATTTTTAAAAGAAGATACCATTTTCAGCCAACTGCTCCCTCATCACTAGTTTAACATTTTAATCCTCACCTTAAATGCTTATTGTTTTTCACCTGCCTAACAAATCTGGGTGGGTCTCATGGAGTTAAATTAGTCAGAACAGATTTTATTTGCAGTCATAGACCATCAAGTCACCCTGCCAGTAAACACCACACACAAGGCGGTATGACAGTGAGCTATTCCCAACGGTATCTGAAGTACAAGAAATCTGCTTCCAAATAAACACATACTGGACAGTAAAAATCATACTATTTATTTAATTAACAAAATGTGTATGCAGCATTTCTACCCATCCAGGGCCAACAAGGTGGCTAACAATGAAAACATTATAAAAACATATAATAAAAACCAAGCTAAAAATACAAATTGTGTGTGTGTGTGTTAAGTGCCGCCAAGTCGCTTCCAACTCATGGCGACCCTATGAATCAATGTCCTCCAAAACATTCTACCCTTGACAGCCTTGCTCAGATCTTGCAAATTGAGGGCTGTGTCTTCCTTTATTGAGTCAATCCATCTCTTGTTGGGTCTTCCTCTTTTCCAACTGCCCTCAACTTTTCCTAGCATGACTGTCTTTTCTAGCGACTCTTGCCTTCTCATAATGTTACCAAAATATGATAGCCTCATTTTAAAGCACATAAAAGTAATTAAAATAGAGGGCAAGAAGGAGAGTTCACTGAGGGAACACCAGATGAGGCAAAAAAGCCTTTACCTATTGGTGAAAGACGGTGGCAGGAGGGGACCGACAAGTATCCCTGGGGAAAGGGTTCCATAGTTTTGGAGCCACTGGAGAGAAGGTCCTCTCTCAGGTTGCAACCTGTCTAACTTCTGAAGGTGATGACCCAAAGAAGATGTCCTTGGCTCTCAGGTTGGCTCGTATGGGAGCAGACAGCCCATCAGGTGTGCTGGTCCCAAGCCACATAGTGTTTGAAGGTGAACACCAGCACCTTGAATGGAAGCAAACTGGGAGCCAGTGTGGATGGGCCAAGACCGGACTGACTTGCTCCAATCAACATCCTTGCTGCTGCCTTTTGTACCAACTGAAGTTTCCAAGCGCGTTTCAAGGGTACCCCCATGAAGGGTGAATTGTAGTAATATAATCTTACTAGAAAGTGGTTTGGATGTACTTACAAACAGATACTGGACTAGCCATCCATGTAAATTTATTCAAAATGAGTTATTCAGAACATTAAGAGCTCTCTCTTCCATACTGACATTTGAACAACTTTCCACCCATGTCGGACTGGGGTTTTTCACATGTAGCTTTGTGACACAGCCCTCAATTTGCAAGACCTGACCAAGGCTGTTAAAGATAGGACGTTTTGGAGGACGTTTTGGAGGACGTTGATTCATAGGATCGCCATGAGTCGGAAGCAACTTGACAGAACTTAACACACACAGCTTTGTGACTGCATATCTGACATTTGTGGTTTCAGTGTTTAATCTCTGCTTTTTGTCATTATCTTGTGGCTTCAGTTCTGCTTCGTTGGTTCACCTCTTTATTCCTCTTCCTCCAACTTGGGGGGCGGGGGGCTTGTACTCTAAATGATATGCTGAGGGAGCCAGCCTGCAAAGCAAGTGTAACATCTCAACTGGCTCATACTTCCAAAGCAGAGACCAGCTAATACCCCTGTCCTCTGACTGTTTTCTGTGCACTCATCCAAAGGGACAGGTGAGGCCAAAGCCTAAAAAGAATCTATGCACCTTTGTTCTGCCTGTACTATAAGCACTGGTTGAGCAGAAGCCTCATCTGTGATTAGTTCAAGAAAAATGCTGGATGCACTCAGCGTGCCCCAGGGTCTTCTGAACACAGAGGCCTCTGCGTCCCAGGAGGGAGACACAGTACACCTGTGAAGAACCTGCAGCAGCACAAAACCTGCAGCAGCACAAGTGTGCATATGAAGGAGCAGGAGACAGAAAATGGTTGTGTGTGTTCAGCTTTGGGCACCGCAATTAAGAAAGATGTAGAAAAGCTGGAACATGTCCAGAGGAGGGCAACAAAGAGGGTGAGGGGTCTGGAGACCAAGTCCTATGAGGAAAGGTTGAAGGAGCTGGGTATGTTTAGCCTGAAGAGGAGAAGACTGAGAGGTGATCTGTCAGCAATGCTGATTCTATGACCTTAAGCAGATGACGAGAGGGAGGGCATCTTGGCCATCTTCTGAGCATGGAGTAGGGGTCACTAGGGTTGGGGGGGAGGTAGTTGTGAATTTCCTGCATTGTGCAGGGGTTGGATTAGAAGACTCTGGTGGTCCAAATCTATGATTCTATATGAGGGAGAAAATAGTGTGCCGTGTATGACAGCAGCAAGAATGTGTGAAAATGTTTGAGAAGATGGTTGTGTTTATGAGAGGAATGAATGTGGGCCTGACCATAGCAAGAATGTGCCCATTGTATAAGTGCTTGCGGGGGTGTATGAATGCAAGCTGCCAAAGGTATGCATGCTGAATACATGAATGTGAATAGAGACCTATGTCAAGGGACTTACTTGAAGGCTGCAAAGCAAGAAAGAAACACAAAAGGCAAAACAGCACAGGAAAAATAAATAAATGTGTTGTTTGTGAAATATGTCACACACATCTAGGATCCTTTTAATATTAATCTTCTATGTACAGCCCCATCCACACACAGATAAAGTGATTAGAAGTGTTTTTCCTTTTAGTTTTTTGGTTCAGCTTTTTGGCTTATTTCTGATTACATAACAGATACAACCCTGAAGTCCATTAAAAACTCAAGAGATTCAAATCACAGTAATTCAAGGAAGTTCACTATAATGAAACCTGGAAGCTGCTTTTCTGTGGAATTAGCCAAAATTAATGGATTCAAAATAAGCATGCCAATTAGTTACCTGAGGTAATAGGTCTGGCCGAAGCATTTTGGCATTATCTGATCAAACAACAATGAGGCTTTGGAGAGGGGCTGTGGCTCGGTGGTAGAGCATCTGCTTGGTTCAATCCTTGGCATCTCCAGTTAAAGGGACTAGGCAGGTAGGTGATGCAAAAGACCCCTGCCTGAGACCCTGGAGAGCCACTGCCGGTCTGAGTAGACAATACTGACTTTGATGAACCAAGGATCTGATTCAGTATAAGGCAGCTTCATGTGTTCATGTGAGGCAAACAAGCTGGTTCTATATCAAGGAGTTCCCACTCATCCTATCTTGCCTACACAATTCCTGCTCTTTCTGAGGCCTGTGTACAGGACTTTCCTATCCAAACCAACTTTAGCTTCCCACACTGCCGGCAATTCTTTTGGGTATTGCTAAGGGCGTCATTCCCCCAGGAGACAGAATGTTCACGAACATTCCGTGACATTCCAGTGGTCCAGTTAAGGTTGCTAGAGACTTTACTCAGAACAAAAATTCTTCAGCTCTTTCCAAAATAAATCATACCTCCCACTCTTTAGTCTACCTGATTTACATTCACCGGTTCAGTAATCCTACTACATTCCTTTTCTGCAACCCTTTTCCTTGTTTGTTTCTGTGTCAATAATGCCCTAGACTGAAAGCTGTTCTTGCACCAAAATCAAATTTCCCATTTAAAGATTCTGAGTTGTTTCAAATAGCCAGCATGGTGTAGTGGTTAAGAGTGGTGGTTTGGAGCGGTGGACTCTGATCTGGAGAACCGGGTTTGGTTCCCCACTCTTCCACATGAGTGGTGGCGCTAATCTGGTAAACCAGGCTGGTTTCTCCACTTCTCTGCATGAAGCCAGCTGGGTGACCTTGGGCTAGTCACACTCTCTCAGCCCCACCTACCTCACAGGGTGTCTGTTGTGGGGAGGGGAAGGGAAGGTGATTATAAACTGGTTTGATTCTTCCTGAAGTGGTAGAGAAAGTGGGCATATAAAAAAACCAACTCTTCTTTTTTTCTTCACGTCACTAAAACATGCTTCACACATAGATCGACAATGCACATAGTTGGGGGGGGGGGGTTCTTGGACCCAGACCTACTGCTGCATAAGCAGGCAGCTGTGGCCAGGAGTGCCTTTGATAGGCTTTTTGATTGACCAGTTAGCCAGCTGTGGCCATTCCTGGGCAAAAAAGATCTCGCCACTATGGTGCATGCACTGATTTTTGTTGTTGTTGTCATCACATCTGACTTATGGCAACCATGTAGGGTTTTCAAGGCAAGAGACATTCAGAGCTGGTTTGCCATTGCCTGCCTTTGCAACATAATCCTGGTATCCTTATAAATCTAGATTATATTGCTGCAAATGTGTTCTTCGTGGGGCTGCCCTTGAAAAGTGTTCAGAAGCTTCAACTGGTGCAGAATACTGCAGCCAGGATGTTGACTTGAGTGAGATGTAGGGACCATATCACTCTAGTCTTGGCCCATCTACACTGGCTTCCAGCCAGCTTTTTCTGGTGATCCTACCTCATCCCCCTCCTTACGACAGTTCCTGTCCCACATTATGTTTGTCCACAGAGCTCTCATGGTCCCCAGAATAACCCTTTTGGTAGTCAAAAGGGATCCCCCCATTTTCCAGCAATGGAAAAGCTGGTTGGATATATGTCATGTCTGGATGTCAGAAATGGGGATTTATGCCCTTGTTCAGCCATGAAACTCACTAGATCACCTAGGTGTATCCAGGTTGTCAGTACCATTAAACCAGCTTTCAGTTCCAACAAGGAATAATATAATAATATAAATTGTCTCTCTGAGTATGTGCCATGCGCCTTTCAAACAGAGTTGCAGATCCACAACCAATACCACTCCATATCAAGAATGAAAATATCGGAGGGCATGTCAATAACACGGAACAGCTCCACGTTTCATTTAGAGATCAGGTATTGAGGAAGCAAGTTCCCCTTCACAGGTTCATACAGCAAAATCATTTCTTGGTAGGGATTATCAAATGATTCTGAATCTTTAACAACTGCAAACCAAGTAGAAATCTGCATGAAATCATCACACATAAAAATGACAGCAACTTCACTCTTCACTTAAAAAAATAAATCAAGATTTACATTCCTGTAAATCTGTAACACGCGCCCACTGAAAACACACATTTCTGATTACATGCACCATGCAGGTACATACACACACCAGAATCAACTGAGGCTTTTTGTCAAATGCACAAGCTGCTTTCCGGCATGCTGAGTGTATAGAAGTTGGAAGCCATACAACAGACTACGCCAAGGCTGTATAGCTTGTGACCCACCAAGCTGTGCAACAACCCACTGGGCTGCCACTGAAGAGTTAACTGGAAACTTCAACTGGTCTGAAATACAACTGTCAGTTAGGTTTATTCACTGGAACTTGCCCAATGGAACATATAACTCCAACATTGTTCTCACTCTACATGTTACCTACTTGTTCCCAGGCCCAACTGCAAATGTTGACCTTGACCTTTAAAGCCCTAAACTGTCTTGAAGAGAGAAACTCAAGGGAATTCCCTCCCCCTTACATACCACATATCCAAGACCCTTCTCCCCACCATCTGAGGTACGATATGTGGCAGTACAAGGTAGATCCTTCTGAGTTGGGAGCCACAATTACAGAATACTCTTGGAGGGGCGCATGGCAGCTTAGTTTCCAGAGAATAGTAAAGATATAACAATTCCAAAATGTCAAAAAGGGCAAGAGTCCAGTAGCACCTTAAAGACTAACAAAAATATTTTCTGGTAGGGTATGAGCTTTCGTGAGCCACAGCTCACTTCTTCAGATACCAGAAAATATTTTTGTTAGTCTTTAAGGTGCTACTGGACTCTTGCCCTTTTTGACTACTGCAAACAGACTAACACGGCTACCCACTGTGAATTCCAAAATGTTTTGGGAACTTTTACACACTGATTAAAAGTTTCTCTCAGTGCTCTGTTCTATGACCCATATAAGCTATCTTACAAGGCCATGTGGGGTGCATTGGGCTTGGCAGGCCAAAAATTGTGCAGACCTGAACCACATGGGCCTCACATTACTTGTTCGTTTAGGTTTACAGCCTGCCTCCTTCTCAAGATTTGAGGCAGATAACCACCCCAAAAAAAAGTCAGATTTCATCTAATTCAACAGAATTTCAACACCACCGGTTTCTTAAATACCAAGTCTCAAAACAACAACCTACTAAGATGACACCCCTACTTTGGCACCTAAGAGTGCAATCCTGTGTTCATTTACATGGAAGTAAGGTCCACTGCATTAACCAGGGCTTATTTCTGCATAAAAAAGGACCAGACAACACCTGCCAGCGGCAAAGTGTGATTTCCATCTGATCCAACATGGCTAGGATCAGGCTGGTCATATTTTAGCATACTGCAGGGATACGTCCACAGCACAACAGGACAGTGCAATGCTTTGATTTTAGAAGGCCCCAGATCCAATCCGTCAGAAGGCTCTCACAACCAATTCACAACTTAGAGTCTTCCTGTTCCCAACTTGCCTGCCATGGATCCTATTGACCCAGCATGCTCTGGGATGACTTCGGCACTCAGAACCGATTCCCCAGGCACATGAGGGCCCAATTCAGATAAGGATCATGCCGCACAAGGAAAAGGGGCTTAAGCCTTCCTGCCATGCCATTTTTCCAACCTAAAATGACTCCAGGGAGTTTATATTTGCCCGGTTGCAGAAAGCTGCATGTACTGATAATACAACAATAATTTGTGCGGTCGAGTTGCAGACAATTTACAGCGATCCTGTAAGGCAAGGATCCCCAATGTGATGCCCATGGTGCCTTTTCTGGCACCTGCCAAGTGTTTTTAGGAAGTGGGTGGGGCCAGGTAGGGCTTTTGCCCAGCAAGGCGTCTGATTGGCTGTGCAGATTTTTTAAAATGTTGCTTTGGCAGCAGCTGCCACCACAGCACAAGGATCTACACTGTGTTACTGACGTTAAGCTGTGGGGATCATTTTGTGGCTGGCCTCGCCTCCCGCAGCAGCCATTTTGTTGCTGCACCTACCATGCCTTGTCAGAATCCCAAATGTGCCCACAGGAGACCCCCGCCGCAGGGTTTTCAAGGCAAGAGTCGTTCAGAGGTGGATTGCCATTGCCTGCCTTTATGAAGCAACCCTGGACTTCCTTGGTGGTCTCCCATCCAAGTACTAACCATGGCTGACCAGATTTGTTTCCCCACTCCTATACATGCAGCCCGCTGGGGGACCTTGGGCTAGTCACAGTTCTCTCCAAACTCTCTCAGCCCCACCTATGTCACAATATGTCTGTTTTGGGGAGAGGAAGGCGATTGTAAGTCTGTTTGAGTCTCCTTAAAAGGAAGAGAAAATCAGGGTATAAAAAACAAGTCTTATTCATTGGTTCTTGTAGGTTATCCGGGCTGTGTGACCGTGGTCTTGGTATTTTCTTTCCTGACGTTTCGCCAGCAGCTGTGGCAGGCATCTTCAGAGAAGTAACACTGAAGGACAGTGTCTCTCAGTGTCAAGTGTGTAGGAAGAGTAATATATAGTCAGAAAGGGGTTGGGTTGAGCTGAATCATTGTCCTGCAAAAAGTATCACAGGTAATATGCTAATCATTGTCCTGTAAGTATCAAGATAATGTGCTAATGAGGGTGTGGTATGTTAATATGGAACCATTGTATCCTGAAGTGATCTGTTAATATGTGAAATCCAAAGCTAATCTGCATGGCTATTGTGGATTGTAGTCTTTGTTAGTCTGGAGGTTTTCAGGACAGGAAGCCAAGCCTTATTCATTCTTAAAACTCTCTTTTCTGTTAAAGTTGTGCTGATGTTTATGAATTTCAATGGCTTCTCTGTGCAATCTGACAAAATAGTTGGTAGAATTGTCCAGTCTTTCAGTGTCTTGGAATAAGACCCTGTGTCCTGTTTGTGTCAGTCCATGTTCAGCCACTGCTGATTTCTCAGGTTGGCCAAGTCTGCAGTATCTTTCATGTTCTTTTATCCTTGTTTGTATGCTGCGTTTTGTGGTCCCGATGTAAACTTCTCCACAACTGCAAGGTATACGATATACTCCTGCAGAGGTGAGGGGGTCTCCAGACTACAATCTCCAGACTAACAAAGACTACAATCCACAACAGCCATGCAGATTAGCTTTGGATTTCACACATTAACAGATCACTTCAGGATACAATGGTTCCATATTAACATACCACACCCTCATTAGCACATTATCTTGATACTTACCGGACAATGATTAGCACATTACCTGTGATACTTTTTGCAGGACAATGATTCAGCTCAAACCCTTTCTGACTATATATTACTCTTCCTACACACTTGACACTGAGAGACACTGTCCTTCAGTGTTACTCCTCTGAAGATGCCTGCCACAGCTGCTGGTGAAACGTCAGGAAAGAAAATACCAAGACCACAGTCACACAGTCCGGATAACCTACAAGAACCAATGAACTCTGACCGTGAAAGCCTTCGACAAAGTCTTATTCACTTCTGAGAACTGAAGAGATCAGGCTTGCCTAGACTATCAGGCTATGTACACATAACCTATGTATAAGTTTTTCCCCACCAGGCAACACCAGCTCCCTGGGGCCATTTCAGGTCAAAGGAAGTCTTAAGTCCCCTCTCCCAACAGCCCTTATCTGGATGGGGCCTCAGGCGCCTGGGAATTACAGTCCAAACACAGAACTTCCAGAGCCACCACAAGAACCAGTGCAAGGCCACGGGGGTACACGCAAACTTTGTAACGTCTGAACTGTCCCTTTAAATTACTAGTTATACATTGCCAGGCAAGTCTGCCTGATTTGGTACCAAGCAACTTCTCGTATCCATTCATTCATTATCCCCGCTTTTTGGGTTTATATGTTGTTCCAACTATTGTTGGGGTCTGACATCATGTAGGAGCTCTGACTGCCTTTCCAGGCCTATAATGGCCTCTATGGGAGCTCCACTTGTTTGCAATTTATTGATGTTTTAGGGATGTCGAAGTGTTTTTATATTGTGATTTTATTGTACTTTATAGTATTTTATTGTATTTTACATTGTGATGTTAGCCCCCCTGAACCTGGCTTCAGCTGGGGATAGAGGGCGGGGGTATAAATCTAAATAAATAAATAAATAAAATTCACAGGGCCACATGAAACCAGCTGCCACCACACATCATGCGAATTTCCCTTGAACACATGAAGCTGCCTTATACTGAATCAGACCCTTGGTCCATCAACGTCAGTATTGTCTACTCAGACCAGCAGCTCCTCTCCAGGGTCTCAGGCAGAGGTCTTTCACGTCACCTGCTTGCCTAGTCCCTTTAAATGGAGGTGCCGGGGATTCAACCTGGGACTTGCTGCATGCCAAGCAGATGCTTACCACTGAGCCACAACCCCTCTTCCTACTGCATTGAATTTCCTACATTTTGTAAGGAGCTTGGACTAGATGACCCTGGTAGTCCCTTCCAACTTTGTGCGTCGATTATTCTACTGGCCCACCTGTTTACACACATGAATACCTACACAAAGATGCCTTCTACTGAATCAGACCCTTGGTCCATCAAAGTCAGCATTGTCTACTCAGACTGGCAGCGGCTCTCCAGGGTCTCAGGCAGAGGTCTTTCCCATCACCTACTTGCTTAGTCCCTTTTACTGGAGATGCCAGGGGGGACTGAACCTAGGACCTTCTGCATGCCGAGCAGATGCTCCACCACTGATCCACAGCAGTCCTAAGAAGATATATAGAATACCAGGGCTACTATGAAGAGGCACATGAACAGACGAACACATGATGCTATCTTATATTGAACCAGACCCTCGGTCCATCAAAGTCAGTACTGTCTACTCAGACTGGCAGCGGCTCCCCAGGGTCTCAGGCAGGTGGTCTTTCACATCACCTACCTGCCTGGTCGCTTTAACTGGAGATGCCAGGGACTGAACCTGGGGCTCTTCTGCATGCCCAGCACATGCTCTACCACTGAGCCACGGCCACTTCCATAGCTCTCCAGGGTCTCAGGCAGGGGTCTGTCACATCACCTACCTGCCTGCTTGGTCCATCAAGATCAGTATTGTCTACTCAGACTGGCAGTGGCTCTCCAGGGTCTCAGGCAGGGGTCTTTCACATCACCTACCTTCCTGGTCCCTTTAACTGGAGATACCAGGGGTTGAACCTGGGACCTTCTGCATGCCAAACAAGCTCTACGACTGCCACAGCCCCTCTCTAAGGCTCTCCAGGGCCTCAGGCAGGGGTCTTTCCCATCACCTACTTGCCCGGTCCCTTTAACTGGAGATGCTGGGGGGATTGAACCTGGGGCCCTTCTGCACACCGAGCAGATGCTCCGCCACTGAGCCACAGGCCCTCCCTATGAAGCTGCCTTCTACTGATCCAAACCCTTGGTCCATCAGAGTCACTATTGTCTACTCAGACCGGCAGCGACTCCCCAGGGTCTCAGGCAGGTGGTCTTTCACATCACCTACCTGCCTGGTCCCTTTAACCGGAGATGCCAGGGACTGAACCTGGGGCCCTTCTGCATGCCCAGCAGATGCTCTACCACTGAGCCACGACCACTTCCATAGCTCTCCAGGGTCTCAGGCAGGGGTCTTTCACATCACCTACCTGCCCGGTCCCTTTAACTGGAGATGCCAGGGACTGAACCTGGGGCTCTTCTGCATGCCCAGCACATGCTCTACCACTGAGCCACGGCCACTTCCATAGCTCTCCAGGGTCTCAGGCAGGGGTCTTTCACATCACCTACCTGCCTGGTCCCTTTAACTGGAGATGCCAGGGACTGAACCTGGGGCCCTTCTGCATGCCCAGCAGATGCTCTACCACTGGGCCACGACCACTTCCATAGCTCTCCAGGGTCTCAGGCAGGGGTCTTTCACATCACCTACCTGCCCGGTCCCTTTAACTGGAGATGCCAGGGACTGAACCTGGGGCCCTTCTGCATGCCCAGCAGATGCTCTACCACTGAGCCACGACCACTTCCATAGCTCTCCAGGGTCTCAGGCAGGGGTCTTTCACATCACCTACCTGCCTGGTCCCTTTAACTGGAGATGCCAGGGACTGAACCTGGGGCCCTTCTGCATGCCCAGCAGATGCTCTACCACTGGGCCACGACCACTTCCATAGCTCTCCAGGGTCTCAGGCAGGGGTCTTTCACATCACCTACCTGCCCGGTCCCTTTAACTGGAGATGCCAGGGACTGAACCTGGGGCCCTTCTGCATGCCCAGCAGATGCTCTACCACTGAGCCACGACCACTTCCATAGCTCTCCAGGGTCTCAGGCAGGGGTCTTTCACATCACCTACCTGCCTGGTCCCTTTAACTGGAGATGCCAGGGACTGAACCTGGGGCCCTTCTGCATGCCCAGCAGATGCTCTACCACTGGGCCACGACCACTTCCATAGCTCTCCAGGGTCTCAGGCAGGGGTCTTTCACATCACCTACCTGCCCGGTCCCTTTAACTGGAGATGCCAGGGACTGAACCTGGGGCCTTCTGCATGCCCAGCAGATGCTCTACCACTGAGCCACGACCACTTCCATAGCTCTCCAGGGTCTCAGGCAGGGGTCTTTCACATCACCTACCTGCCTGGTCCCTTTAACTGGAGATGCCAGGGACTGAACCTGGGACCTTCTGCATGCCCAGCAGATGCTCTACCACTGAGCCACGACCACTTCCATAGCTCTCCAGGGTCTCAGGCAGGGGTCTTTCACATCACCTACCTGCCTGGTCCCTTTAACTGGAGATGCCAGGGACTGAACCTGGGGCCCTTCTGCATGCCAAGCAGAGGCACTACCACTGAGCTACAGCCCTTCCCCTTAATATTTAAAGGATTGACCTCCTCCCGTTTCTGTCACTCTAGGCACCCGGGAGGGGCGTGCAAGTGCCCGCCGGTGCCTGCCACGGGATGAGGGGGGCAGAGGAGGCCCCTAGCAATGGCGGCGGGTGCTTGGATTCTGCCGGCCCAGCCCCCTCCCCCGGCAAACCTCCACGAAGGCGTCGGTCAGGTCGCTGGCTCGGTCCATGACGGGCAGGTGCCGCCCCGCGACGATCTTGACCTTCAGCTTGCCCGGCATCTTCCTCGCGCGCCGCCCCTTTCCTCCCCCTCCCCCACGCGGCGGTTGCTGCTAGGGTAACGGCCGACGCGCGCGCCCCATAGAACGAGGGCGTTCAAAACAGGAGGAGGATAGGGGGAGGGGAACGTCGCCGAACGCCGCCGAGGCGCATGCGCCGTGCGGAGATCCAGCGACCGGAGAGTGGTGCGCCTCCCCCCTCCCTTCTCGGTTTCTCTACACAGCCTCCTTAGCGCCCGAAGCCGCTCAATGCGCAGGCGTCGAAAACGCCGCTGGCTTGTCATCTGCGCACGCGCGCGACGTCGTGAGGGTGGGAGGAGGGAAAAAAACGATTCGTCCGCGCCTGCGCCTTGGGTCCTCGCTCGGATAGTTGCCGTTGTGTGTGCTTTTTTAACGTTTGCTTGTCTTTTCTTCTTTCTTTTTTTTTTTTAACGTCCCCGTCGGTGACCGAGTTTATTGAAGCGTCGACCGATCGGCGGTTAATTGAGGTCGTCCCGAGCCGGTGTTTAAAAAACAGGCCGGCATTGACCTGAGAAGGCAATGGCGGTCGAGCGCCGAGTCGTCGATAGGAGCCCGGCTGTGGTTGTGAGGCTGTGTGAAAGAGCACCGAAACATCGATTGCTGCCCTTTTCCTTCCCAAAAGGCATGCGTTGCATGGATGTTCGTGCATTGGGAGGCCTGGGAGATCTTCAGAGATCGGATCCCGGGGCCAGCCAAGAAAGTAGACGTTAGGTGGGCCCCTTCTCTACTGCTGAAGGATTTTATAGCACTTGCGATATTAACACTTATTCGTTATATTTTCCTTCTGCCCTTCCTCCAGGGAGCTCGTGCTTCCCCCGCATACACTCACACTTTATCCTCACAACAACGGTTTATGCATGGGAGGATTTGCCGCTCTCTAGATGCACATTTTCCCCATCCGAATTCTCGAAACTGCATGAGGGCTTATTGTTCGGTTGGGGGCAAATGTGCATCTAAAGAGTGGCAAATCCAGGGCAAAACCTCCCATGCATAAATGGCCCACTTTATCCTCACAACAATATTGCAAAGTACATTAAGCGGAGAGGTCATTGAGGGAACTTTTTTTGCTTGGTGTAGGGTGGCTGTTTTAAGCTGGTGGTGTACCAAGAGGCTTTGAATGAAGTGAAATGTGAATATTGGCTTTCTTTAACCAAGTTCTAATTGATATCTATACATTTTAGAACGCCTTATACAGACACTCAAGCATAGCGATAAGTGAACTGGATGAAGACTCATAGAAGAAAAAAACAGATGTAAGCAGAAAAGGTAGAGAAAGAAATAATTTAGAAATGTCATTAAAAGCGATAAAATTATGTAGAATGAGAATAAATAACGAATAGTACAAAGAAAGTGAATAATGAATAGTACACAAAGTGCTCACAAATTTGAATATTTAATTAAAACACTGATGCAAAATAATAGCACGAAAGAGAAATGTCTCAGGATCAAAAGGGAGGGTAGGTGCCTCTGGGTGGAGCTTGGAGATCTGGAAATACAACTGATCTCCTGGCCACAGAGATGGTGGCTGCTTTGGAAGGTGTACTCTAATGGCATCATGTCCCAACTGAGCGCCCTCCCCAAACAGCACCCCCCAGGCTCCATCCCCAGATCTTCAGGAATTTCCTAACCCGGAGATGGCAGCCTTGGAGGGGGGATGTGTTGGGAATTGTTTGTGTGTGTGTGCAACTCATGTGATGACTTAATGAAATCCATAAAACTCATAAAAAGCCTCTTTATTGGGTACCTTCCACTGGTTTGCTCACCTGGAGTAGAACTGGCTCAAAGACCCCCCCAACACCAGCCTCTCGTGCAGCTCTATCCGTCTCCAGCTAATTTCCCCCAATAAAAGGAGATGACCCCCCCACCCGTGCTTGGTGTAACAAAACTAGCAGCAGTTGTCCTGATCCGAGTTGACCAATCAGATGTATTGCTTAAGCATGTCACCAAGTCAGTGAGTTGTGCTGCTAGGTATGTGACCACATACTGTGCAGCTGCATGTAGACACTGTCAACCTCAGTCCAAGGGATTCTCGGGATGGACCAGCAAATGAATCAGCAGTGTGATTCGGTAGCTAAAAAGGCAAATGCGGTCTTGGGCTGCATCAACAGACGTATAGTGTCTAGATCATGTGAAGTGATGGTATCGCTTTACTCTGCTCTGGTTAGACCTCACCTAGAGTACTGTGTTCAGTTTTGGGCACCACAATTTTAGAAAGATGTGGACAAGCTGGAACATGTCCAGAGGAGAGCAACAAAGATGGTGAGGGGTCTGGAGACAAAGTCCTATGAGGAAAGGTTGAAGGAGCTGGGTATGTTTACCTGAAGAGGAGAAGACTGAGAGGGGATATGATAACCATCTTCAAGTACTTGAGGAGCTGTCATATAGTGGATGGTGCTGAATTGTTTTCTGTTGCCCAAGAAGGTCGGACCAGAACGAACGGGCTGAAATTAAATCAAGAGTTTCCATCTAGACATTAGGAAGAATTTTCTAACAGAGCAGTTCCTCAGTGGAACAAACTTCCTCGGGAGGTGGTAAGCTCTCCTTCCAAGGAGGTTTTTAAGAAGAGGTTAGATGGCCATCTGTCAGCAATGCTGATTCTGTGACCTTAGGCAGGTGATGAGAGGGAGGGCATCTTGGCCATCTTCTGGTCACTGGGGGTGTGGGGGGTAGTTGTGAATTTCCTGCATTGTGCAGGGGGTTCGACTAGATGACCCTGGTGGTCCCTTCCAACTCTGATTCTATGATTCTAACACACAAAATTACAGAACCCTAGGGTATGAGTCCTCACACTTCAGTTTTAGTAGATTCCACCAACCCTTTCTCACTACCCAAACAGCCAGAAGCCAAGGAACAAGCTTCCAACCTTCCTGGGATTAAAATCAAGAAAGTCACCCATGGTAGGTAGCCACGTAGGCCTAGGTACTGAAATTACATTAAAGCCACCTGAAGACAAAACACCACAAGATATAATTCAAGTGATTTATAAAAATTGTGCAAGAATATTAATAAAAGCAGTGAGGATTAAAATAACAAATGCTAAATCAAAAGGACTAACTACACAGTGATAACAGTTCAGATTACCAGATGTTATCATTCCAGCAGAAATTTTCCATCAGTCAAAGTGCACTTTTCCCAAGAGTGTCAGTATGGACAGACAGCACGTCTGACCCATAAAGCGGGCACAAAATGAAAAGGTCCAAGGTTGGATCAAGGAGACATGAATAAGGCACCAAGAACAAAACTGGACTGAAAATGCTAGCATGGTATAGTGGCTAAGAGCAATGGTTACGAGCGGCGGACTCTAATCTGGAGAACCAGGTTTGATTCCCCACTGAGGAGGGCGGGGTTTGGGGAGTGGAGGGACTTCAATGCCATAGGCTCCAATTGCCAAAGCAGCCATTTTCTCTAGATCACTGGTTCCCAACCAGGGGTCCATGGACCCCCAGGGTCCGCGAGAACTAAATTAAGGTCCGCGAAACAAAGTTATAACCCCATAATAAATTAATATTTTCAATTAAAAGTTCTCTATTATAAAAATATATATTCAAATATGATTCTAAGTTTAATGTTTAACTAACAGTTATGATTAAATTTATTTTCAAATTCTCAGAATTTTTATTTTGAACCTTGGGGTCCCTGCACCAAACAAAAAAGTCCTAGTGGTCCCTGGTCAAAAAAAGGTTGGGAACCACTGCTCTAGATGAACTGATCACTATCGGCTGGAGATCAGTTGTAATAGCAGGAGATCTCCAGCTAGTACCTGGAGGTTGACATTGTTAATTTAGAACAAAATAACAGCACGTAAGCTCATTTGTATTTGCAATTTACTGACATAAAATTCCAAGTTAACAAAATCAAAAATAATACTCCATAGAGAGGTCCAAGAGAATCTAATGTTCTGTTTAGTCACAGTTGAACATTGAAATTCCTGAAATTCCTGAAAATCTAACACAAAATTTGTAGGTTGATTCACCAATTAAACATCAAAAATTTGATTTTTGATGTTTAATTGGTGAATCAACCTACAAATTTTGTGTTAGTTCGACTTTCAGGAATTTACATGTTCAACTGTGACTAAACAGAACATTAGATTCTCTTGGACTTCTCTATGGAGTATTATTTTTGATTTTGTTAACTTGGAATTTTATGTCAGTAAATTGCATATACAAATGAGCTTACGCGCTGTCATTTTGATCTAAAGTACCTGGAGGTTGGCAACCCTAATTGGGGCTCAAGATTTCATCTCCACTAAATGGATGGAATGTGGCTCTACTGTTCTCGGCCTTGGAGATTACAGGAGAGTCAGGATAGAAGCTGCCTCCTCCCAGCACCTGGACTCTTATCTCAGTTACAAAAGGTCACAGCTTGCTGAATTTCAAGCAACAGCACAGTTATTTTTCCAACTTAAACTTTTCTGTTGTAGGCCTGAAGCCTGAACCAAAGTGTAAGAGAACGAGAAACTGCACTAAGGGGTTCAGTTTCTTGACAGGCACAATTAAGCAAGCCATCTTCCCCCACCCACTAATGAGATGGAATATGGAGGCAAAACTCTGGGTTCTGGCCCCGAAGCTGGGAGGCCCCATGATCCCACCCACACCTGTGTCAGACTCCCATCTCCCTTTCTCTCCCAGCCAGCCAGCGTGGTATAGTGGTTAAGGGCAGTGGTTTGGAGCTATGGGCTCTAATCTGGATCCGGGTTTGATTCCCCGCTCCTCCACATGAGGCCTGTTGGGTGACCTTGGACACGTCACAGTTCTCTCAGAACTCTCTCAGTCCCACCTGCCTCACAAAGGGCGAAAACGCATGGTCGCTTTATCCTCCTTTAATCCCTGTTTCAGCCAGGATCGGACGCATGCGTTTTGCCTAATGTGCGTTCGATCCTGGCTAAAACAGGGATTAAAGGAGGATAAAGCGACCATGCGTTTTCGCCCAAAGTGTCTGTTTTGGGGGAGGGATTATAAGTCACTTTGAGACTCCTTATGGTAGAGGAAAAAATGGGATATAAAAACCAACTTTCTTCTTCTATATCCACTGGCAGTGAATTCCCCCATTTAACCATTTGTTGGTGTAGTGGTTAAGAGTGGTGGTTTGAAGCGGTGGACTCTGATCTGGAGAACCAGGTTTGACTCCCCACTCCTCCACATGAACGGCCGACACTAATCTGGTGAACTGGGTTGGTTTCCCCACTCCTCCACGAGAAGCCAGCTGGTTGACCTTGGGCTAATCACAGTTCTCTCCAAACTCTCTCAGCCCAGCCTACCTCACAGGGTGTCTGTTGTGGGGAGGGGAAGGGAAGGCGATTGCACCTGTGAGGTGGGTGGGGCTGAGAGAGATGTG
This sequence comes from Euleptes europaea, assembly GCF_029931775.1. Classification (NCBI taxonomy): domain Eukaryota; kingdom Metazoa; phylum Chordata; class Lepidosauria; order Squamata; family Sphaerodactylidae; genus Euleptes; species Euleptes europaea. Next base: position 113,420,193 of record NC_079314.1, on the reverse strand, counting down.
ACTAGCCCAAGGTCACCCAGCTGCCTTCATGAGCAGGAGTGGGGAAACAAATCCAGTTCACTAGATTAGCCTCCACCGCTCAAGTGGAGGAGTGGGGAATCAAACCCAGTTCTCCAGATCAGAGTCCACCACTCCAAACCACTGCTCTTAACCACTACACCACGCTGGCAAATGACAATGAAGAAGAAGAGTTGGTTTTTATACCCCGCTTTTTCTCTACCGTTAAGGAGCATCAAACCGGTTTACAATCACCTTCCCCTCCCCACAACAGACACCCTGTGAGGTAGGTGAGCTGATACGAGTTCAGAGAGAACCGTGACTAGCCCAAGGTCACCCAGCTGGCTTCATGTGTAGGAGTAGGGAAACCAACTCAGTTCACCAGATTAGAGTCCACCGCTCTTAACCACTACAGCACAATGGTATAAACTCCACTCTGTAAACGACAGTCCTATTCCATTATAAAGGTGCCCTTCTTGATTGTTCCATCCTATTACAGCTCTATTACTGAACTGACACTAGAAGCTAAAATGACTAAACTGAGGCTATCGTATTTTGGTCACATCATGAGACGACAAGAGTCACTGGAAAAGACAATCATGCCAGGAAAAGTTGAGGGCAGCAGGAAAAGAGGAAGACCCAACAAGAGATGGATTGACTCAATAAAGGAAGCCACATCCCTCCATTTGCAAGATCTGAGCAAGGCTGTCAAAGATAGGACGTTTTGGAGGACATTGATTCATAGGGTCGCCATGAGTTGGAAGCGACTTGACGGCACTTAACACACACACACATTACAGCTCTAGTCTCTTTTAAAATCCCTCTTGAACATTACTATATTGTTTTACTGCGTTGCCAATTTAAAAACCAATGGCATTTCCAAGGAGAACCAACAAGCATTTATTTGGTGTCCAAGATCATCTGACCATAAGCCTTGCAGCTTCAAGGTTGGGTTTATTTAGATGTAGAAATGTGAATACGAAATTGACGGGGACCAAACGGGAAGCATAGCTGTAGAGAAAGATCCGAGGTTCTTGACTCGCTTTTCTTTGATCTCTGGCGGGATAAGTATTTGCACCTCTCTTGTGGGTGGAGAGGGAAGTCCCATGGTGGTCAACTCTGGGTCATGACTCTGGAACAACAACTTCTGAACCACCGCCGTAAAGAAGCTTGCTATCTGTTTCAAAGAGGTATTAAAAATGAAATTTACTAGTCCACTTTAGAGAGTAACAGCCTTATCATTACCAGACAGCAGATGGATTAAGTGGTAGTTATGAGAACATACAGGAAAGTGTGAAATCAATGGAGTAATCAAAGAAAATCTTACAGAAGAATATAAATCACAACTGAATAAAAAATGGATAAGTGTTTCTGTCTTTGCCTTTCCACACAGGCAGACTCTCTGCTCGACTGGGATTCTCAAAAATCTGCCAGTTACGGTAATTCATTGAGGGGTAAGGCATTATAAAAAGGGCCCCATGGCGCAGAGTGGTAAGCTGCAGTACTGCAGTCCAAGCTCTTCTCACAACAGAAGTTGGTTTCAGGTAGCCGGCTCAAGGTTGACTCAGCCTTCCATCCTTCCGAGGTCGGTCAAATGAGTACACAGCTTGCTGGGGGTAAAGGGAAGATGACTGGGGAAGGCACTGGCAAACCATACTGTAAAACAAAGTCTGCCTTGGGAACGTCGGGATGTGGCGTTACCCCATGGGTCAGGAATGACCCGGTGCTTGCACAGGGGACCTTTACCTTTTTAAGTCATTATGCCTGGCCAAGAAGAAAAGTCTGCGAAAAGTTGGAATGGTTAAGAATTCAAGATAATCTGGGAGCACTGGAACAGAGGGGGTGCTCTGTCCCCAGAAGAAGGGTGCACATTTCCCTCTGGCATCACCACATAGTTTAAGATGGTCCCTCTGTTCTAAGTCCGTGAGTATCTTTTTCATTAGTAAAGTGAGGTCTGAGGGGAAACTTGGATAGGAAATCTGTAAACTTGAAAGGCTTTCATCTACTATCTTTGTCCAAAAGGACACAAAAAGTCTGGTTTCTGTTCAGATCGTATATCTTCTCTTATGTTATAGCCTGTGTCACCCATAAGAGCTACTAATGCTTTTCAAATATGGCGAAATGCAGGCACCAGTTTTAGGGCTGATGCTGCGACGCGGAGTTCTACGGGGAAGCGCGGTGTGAGCCGGAGATGTACAAAAGCCTTCGTCATGCATCCCCGCCCCAATCCTCTTTGATTTCTTTTTTAGCAGAGGATATTTTCAGCCGAGCAATGGGATGTACGGCATTTATCTAGAGTACAATCAACGTGGCCTTTGGCAGAGTTGCGCCAGGTATTTCTGAATGCATTAAAGAGATTAAGCCAGCTCCCAAACAGAACAATCGGCTTCTGTAGTCCTAAAACTTCCAGCGAGCACAGCTCTTAAATCTGATGTGATGACACTTGGCGCAGCTGGTTCCCAAACAAGCCAAACTGCTTCTTGGCTAATACTGCATTTTTGTTTTTTTGAAGCTCACCCGTTCAGAGAGGGGCCAAGGCCATTCTTTGCTTTGCGGGGGCCTCCTCGCCAGCCTGTAAAAGCATCTCGTTTTCACTCAGGGCCCTAAGCAGAGGGAAGCTGTGTGGCTATTTTGCCGGGAATCAGTCGCTGGGCCACAGAAAGGGAGGGGGAAGTTCCAGCTACACAAGCCACATGAGTAGGGTTGCCAGCCTCCAGGTGGTAAGGAATCAAAAAAATGGAGTAATTACTCCAAAGATGAGCTACCTGACATGTTCTGGTAATACCTTACTCTGAATCAACCAAAATTTGAGACAGTGGTGTCTCATTAAGTCCCAGTGGGAGCCTTTCATCTCTTTAACACTCATTTGGGTCGTTAAGCTGAAGAAGACCTTTGGTCGAAACGCGTCCTTCTTGCGACAGACCCTATTATGGACCTCTTTCCTTATTACTATTTCGCTACTCTTTGTGATTATTATTAAGCCTGCTGGCTATAATTTGAATTGTGATAGAAGCTAATTAGCTTAGCCTTAAGAACTGTGAGGCGACCAAAAACATTTCAAGCCGGTTGGCTACATTTGAGTTGTGATTACATGTTACCTTTAAGCCAGTTTGGCTACATTTGAGTTGCAATTGTAAGCTAATTAGCCTTAAGCCCCGCGAGGCCTCTAGAACGTTTGGTTTTGTTGTTGTTTGTTTGTTTTGTTAGTGCTTGACTTTATAATATATGTTTACAATTCTCTATTGGTAGTTTATGTTGTAATCTTTTAGTTTTGAGCCACGTGCTGCCCTCTCATATAACCTCCAGGTACTAGCTGGAGATCTCCTGCTATTACAACTGATCTCCAGCCGATGGAGATCAGTTCCCCTGGCCGCTTTGGCAAGTGGACTCTAGGTCATTGAAGACCCTCCCCAAACGCCGCTGCCCTCAGGCTCCACCCCAAAAATCTCCTAACCGGTGGCAAAGAGAGACCTGGCAACCCTACACATGAGGTAACTTCAGCACCCTTTCCAATAAAGCTGGGTTTTTTTTTTCTTGTTATATTGGATAAGCAGGGTTGCCAGCTCTGGGCTGGGAAATACCTGGAGTTTTGGGCGGTGGAGCCTGAGGAGGGTGGGGTCTGATTCAATATAAGGCAGCTTCATGTGTTCGTGTGTGTTCACCCCCAAAATCTCCAGGTATTTCCCAACCCAGAGCTGGCAACCTTAATCCCAAGGGTGCCCAGCAGGCTCAAAAAGGTTGGGGACCCCTGGCCTAACCACTACAAATTGGGGCATGTCCTGTCTCTTGGAGAGGTGCCTGCCAGCCCACCAGGAAACAGAAAAAAAAGAAAATGCAGTGTGCCGGGGAGGTAGGGTTGCCAACCTCCAGGTGGTTTATAGAAACTGGCAAACCTATGCTGAATATAACAACGTTGAGAACAAGAACAGCACGTGGGCTCGAATTATTACACCAAAGCATACAATATTTAAACACAAATGCAACACACTGTTTTCTCAAATCTTCATTATATGCTATGTTCAGAATTACAATACACACTTGTCTTGAAAATTATACAATATATACCTAAAGTGACTAAGACCCCCACCCCCAACACATAGACAAACTACTACAATATTAGAGCCCCGTGAACAATCTCCAGGTGGTGGCTGGAGATCTCCTGCTATTACAACTGATTTCCAGCCGATAGAGGTCAGTTCACCTGGAGAAAATGGCTACTTGGGCCATTGGACTCTATGGCATTGAAGTCCCTTCCCTCCCCAAACCCTGCCCTCCTCAGGCTTCACCCCAAAAACCTCCAGGTATTTCCCAACTTGGAGCTGGGAACCCTATGGGGAGGCCTCCCTACCTCCAGAAACCAGTCTCTCTGGAACAAAAGCTGCTGCAGAGCAGTTGCTAGTCAATTGTTTCCTCTGGAATTGAGCCCACTATTGTCTCCTTCACCAAAGCTAGTTGGCAATCACATAGTATAATATTTAATTTGGCTGCTGGTTTTGCAGGTGGATCCAGATATGGTCCCTCCAACCATATCCAAAAGCAAACAATCAGTTATGCAACTACAGGCTGCTGGCTTGTCTAATTAATGGAGAGGTATCGAATACAGTAGAATCCAGTGAAAATAAACAAGTTAAAATATGAAGATATGATACAGAGTAAGATTTTATAATGACCGATTTTTAAGAATAATTCATTATATTCATTTTGTGGGAAAGAAAATATTAAATGAAATATGGTAAAACTGATACAAGAGCCAGCGTGGTGTAGAGGTTAAGAGCTGTGGTTGGAGTGGTGGAGTCTGATCTGGAGAACCAGGTTTGATTCTCCACTCCTCCACATGAGCGGCGGAGGCTAATCTGGTGAACTGGATTTGTTTCCTCACACCTCCACATTAATCCAGCTGGGCGACCTTGGGTTAGTCACAGCTCCCTTAGAGCTCTCTCAGTCCCACCTACCTCACAGGGTGTCTGTTGTGGGAAGAGGAAGGGAAGGTGATTGTAAGCCGGTTTGATTCTTCCTTAAGGTGGTAGAGAAAGTCGGCATATGAAAACCAACTCTTCTACTTCTTTAATTGTGTAGTCTGCTTTGTGTCTCAGTGGGAAAGTCAGGCAGCAAATGATCTGTATAAATAAAGCTTTTATTGGTTGGTTAATGCTGGTTGCCCCATGGCGCAGAGTGGTAAGCTGCAGTACTACAGTCCAAGCTCTGCTCACGACCTGAGTTCGATCCTGACAGAAGTTGGTTTCAGGTAGTCGGCTCAAGGTTGACTCAGCCTTCCATCCTTCCGAGGTCGGTAAAATGAGTACCCAGCTTGTTGTGGGTAAAGTGTAGATGACTGGGGAAGGCAATGGCAGACCAGCCCATAAACATAGTCTGCCTAGGAAACGTCAGGATATCATGTCACCCCATGGGTCAGGAATGACCAGTGCTTGTACAGGGGACCTTTACCTTTTTTAATGTTGGTTGGATCTGGTTGTCTTTCCTGGGATTCATGCCGAAATCATCTTGGCTGTCTTTCGGGTTGGTTGTGTTGGGTCTCCAGATTCTTAGGTTTTAAAATGGCTTTATTCAGATTCCAAAGTTACCCTACACAATCCAACTTATTTGGACTAGGAGGGAACCCTGATTGACTGAAGCAAAGTCTTTCAAGACCTGGAGAGTCTTGGGAGGAACATTCTCCCTCTTTGAAGAAGAAGAAGAGTTGGTTTACAAACTACCGCTCTTACCCACTATACCACGCTGTAAAGCGATACCATCACTTCGCGTGATCTGGACACTACACTTCTGTTGATACAGCCCAAGATCACATTTGCCTTTTTAGCTACTGCATCACACTGGTGACTCATGTTCAGTGTTTAGTGTTTTCTGTCAGGCTAAGATCTCCAGCTGAAAAAAATACCTTGTTTGCTCTAATTCAGTGCTGGCCGTGCCTGTTAAAATCAAAATACTGGAGCGGCATTGTTGCAGAACTTGCGGGTATGGTTTTCGGCACTGGAAACTGGACAAGGTCAATCATTGGCATCTCTTCCTGTACGATTCTCTTCCAGTGTTTGTTATCTTGTTCTCTTGGTAACTTTTTTGTTTGCTTGAATTCGTTCATTTCTAATTTGGTTACATTCAGAGAAGTGCAGGGCATAGAAGCATTTTCCAGGAGAGACCTTGAAACGAGAGGAATAATAGCATCCCCCAGATAGTGTGTATTATGTATGCGTGGGCGATACACGAGACCGGAGGCGGCGTTCCAACAGCAACTGCTTTATTGGGCGAACAAGAACCGAACTGTAGAACTGTGCAACCAACCCGGCTTATATGCCAACCCAGCCACCCGGGGCCACGCCCCCGCAAGTCTGTGATTGGGCGGCTGAAACCTCTTGCACCAATAGAACACGCAAGTGAAGGAGCCTGAGTAAGCTCCAAGCTCAACAAAGACTCCAGCTTCCCGCTGCACACATAACAGTGTGGAAGTTATGGAAAAGGGCTATCTGTATGTAAATCGTTATGAGTCTCCTTTTTGGCAGATCAAATAATTGTGGGCATGCCATCAAGCCATAGAGCCCTGTGGCGCAGAGCGGTAAGCTGCAGTACTGCAGTCAAAAGCTCTGCTCACGACCTGAGTTCGATCCCTACGGAAGTCGGTTTCAGGTAGCCGGCTCAAGGTTGACTCAGCCTTCCATCCTTCCGAGGTCGGTGAAATGAGTACCCAGCTTGCTGGGGGTAAAGGGAAGACGACTGGGGAAGGCACTGGCAAACCACCCCGTAAAACATAGTCTTCCTAGAAAACGTCACCCCATGGGTCAGAATGACCCGGTGCTTACACAGGGGACTACCTTGACCTTACCATCAAGCCATAAAGCACTACATTTGTCCCCATTTTCTCTTGGGACGAAACACATGGCTTCGTAATGAGGGAGTTTTCCATATTGCCCTTGTTGGGAGTGAGCGGTACCGTGCTTCAGTGATTCCGTTTTTACTTGACTGGCCCATCCCAGAAAGTTGGGCTGGGGGGCTGCTGCTTGGCCCCGTGGCATTTATGCTACGGAGGTCCCACAGGATTCCATCTTGTGCTCCTGTTCTTTAACATGTACATGAAACCACTGGGAGAGATCCTCAGGGGATCTGGAGTCAGACTCCACCAATATGCAGGTGACACACCCTGCTCTACTTGCTCTGTTTTGATTTTATTGTTTTTATTTTGGTAATCTGTCTTGGGCAGGTTCCTGAAGAGGTGGCATAAAAATGTTCTAAATGAATATACTGTTAAAGAAGAAGAAGAGTTGCCAACTTTCTTTACCAGTTAAGGAAGAATCAAACCAGCTTACAATCACCTTCCCTGCCCCTCCCCACAACAGACACCCTGTGAGGTAGGTGTGGCTGAGAGCTGTGACTAGCCCATGGTCACCCAGGTGACTTCATGTGGAGTAGTGGGGAATCAAACCCGGTTCTCCAGATCAGAGTCCACTGCTCCAAACCACCGCTCTTAACCACTACAGCACGCTGTGACGGTTACAAATGGGCTCCTTAGCTGGAGCCGTTTTGTACCTCTGTATGGGAGAAACAGACCCACACGGTTTAAGCCAAAGAAAACTAACCAGCCACACATGGCAGCCTGCCAGGCATTCGACACAATTCCTGCTTTTGCAGCCTCAGGTAGACAGCGAAAACTGTCAATCAGTTGAATATGATCAATCAGCTGGTGAGCCAACCTACTTTAGACAGCTTGTCGTTTGATGGGGGACAAGGTTTGCAGTCTATAAGGAAGCAGGAAGAAGCTGACAAGCAAATCCTGGTCATCTCCTGCTTGGAACTCCTTGGTGGTGGAAAGCGTCATCAAGTTGCAGACCGCTTATGGCGACCCTGTAGGGTTTTCAAGGCAAGAGAGGGACGGAGGTCATTTGCCGTTGCCTACCTCTTCATAGCAACCCTGGACTTCCTTGAAGGTCTCCCATCCAAGTACTAACCAAGGCCAACCCTGCTTAGCTTCTGAGATTTGAAGAGATCAGGCTAGCCTGGGCCATACAGATCAGGGTATTGGAACACCTTAACGTTGCCGAAACCTTTGATTCACCCAGGCTTTTCTTTGCCCTGCCCTCACTCACCAACCCAGGCTTTTCTTTGCCCTGCCCTCACTCAGCCACCCAGGCTTTTCTTTGCCCTGCCCTCACCCACCCAGGCTTTTCTTTGCCCTGCCCTCACTCACCCACTCAAAGACAGTTATCTTCCACGTTTCTTTACCCTCTGCCAGAAAATATGCAGCAACAGTTACTTTTTTCCTCAACCCAGAAAGCAAAACACAGAAGCAGCAGCAGCTTAAAACACCCAGAAAGCAATGCAAACCCTAGAAAAGTGAAGTATTTTATTGCCAAAGTTAGCATGAAGTTATGACGTGGTTAGAAATTCCAGAAATAAGGTAATGGTGATTGCATAGCAATGCATGTCCCATTCTGGCTGGTCAGACCCCATTCGTGCTGGGTGAAGTCCTCTGAGAACTGGCTAGAAAGAAGAAGAAGAAGAAGAGGAAGAAGAGTTGGTTTTTTATATGCCAATTTGCTCTACCTTTTAAGGAGAATTAAACTGGCTTACAATCACCTTCCCTTCCCCTCCCCACAAGAGACACCTTGTGAGGTAGGTGGGGCTGAAACAGTTCTGAGAAAGTGTAACTAGCCCAAGGTCACCCAGCAGGCTTCATATGGAGACGTGGGGAATCAAACCCATTTCACCAGATTAGAGTCCGCCGCTCATGTGGAGGAGTGGGGAATCAAACCCGGGTCTCCAGATTAGACTCCATCACTCCAAACCACCGCTCTTAACCACTACACCACGCTGGCAGGGAAGTGGTGGCTGGTGATAGTTGGTGAAAAGGACTTGGAAGCAGGGGGTGGATCGCTGAGAAAGCAGCTGCATGCAGGGAACCAGGCAGTCAAGAGGCAGTGTGGTGTAGCGGCTAGCGTGTCGGGCTAGGTTTGGAAGACTCGGGTTCATGCTCACTCAACTGTGAAGCTCACCAGGAGACCTGGGGTCAGTCACTCTTCCCCACCCAACCTACCCCACAAGGTTGTTGTGATAATGGCAGCAGGGGGAACCTCATACACAACTCACCTTCTGGGAGGAAAGCTGGGGGTGGTTACACACAGATACAACTGGGTCAGAGGTGACTCTGCTATATCACGGGTGGCTCCGAAGCATCTGGAGAGTTGATTCCATCAGCAGAAGAGCTCAACTGAGCCTTTATAGTTTGTGCACTGATTTGTATGGCTTAGTGGTAGAGCATCTGCTTGACGTACTGAAGGTCGCAGGTTCAATCCCCAGCATCTCCAGTGAAAGGGAGTAGGCAAGTAGGTGATGTGAAAGACCTCTGCCTGAGACCCTGGAGAGCCACTGCCAGTCTGAGTAGACAATACTGACTTTGATGGACCCTCAAGGGTCTGATTCAGTACAAGGCAGCTTCATGTGTTCATGAAAGGATGCTAGATTAAGGCTGGAATCCTAAAGGCACTTTTCTGGAAGTAAGCCCCATAGTTATAGAATAAGACGTACCTCTGAGTCAACTTTAGGACTGCTCCCAATCAGTGTATGTAATCTATGCCAGAGTCAATCCAGTTTAAACCCACTGAAATCAGTGAATTTAGACTGGAGTAACTCTACAGAGTCACTAGAGAAGACAGTTGTGCTAGGAAAAGTTGAGGGCAGCAGGAAAAGAGGAAGACCCAACAAGGGATGGATTGACTTAGTAAAGGAAGTCACAGCCCTCAATTTGCAAGACCTGAGCAAGGCTGTCAAAGATAGGACATTTTGGAGGACATTGATTCATAGGGTTGCTATGAGTCGGATTATATGCTACATTAATTAGCAGATAGTCGCAGAGCATCAGAAAGGTATGAAAAAGGAAAAAAGAATATAACGACGATAACACGGTCATCAACACTTTAATGAGCGCTTGGGATCAGATTAAAATTAAATTAATCTCAGAAAGATCCTTATTAGCATCAGTAACAACCAACATGCCAATGGAAAATATAGGTACACAAACTGGCTTAGCTATAAGCGAAATGATAAAGATAAATACAATCATTGGATAAAAGGAGCACAAATAATTGTTTATTCTGATTTAACAGAAGAAAATAAAAGTCTATTGACACACTTCAAATACCTTCAAATTTAGAACTATATAAACACATTAGTTAAAAAGGGTAAGTTAGCACTACGATCCCTCAATGAGTTTGAAAAATTGGTAGTCTGAGGTAAACTAAGAGCAGAACAACAATAAATAAACATCAAGAGAAGTGGAATAAGAAGCTTGGCTACGTATTGGATGATGACAAATGGGAATTTATATTCACAAAAGGTTTAAATTTCACAATAGATTTATCTATCAGAGAGAATCTATATAAAATGGTATAGATGTGGCATCTATCCCCTATCAGTATACAGAAAATGTCGAACTTAAAGACGCAAATAAATGTTGGTTTTATAAGAGGGATAAGGCAGATGTGGTGGGAGTGTACTAGAGCTACAGTTTACTGGAAAATGTGATAAATATAATATCTAAAGGTCTGGAAATAGAAATACCCATGACTCCAGAAATAATCTTGTTAAACTGTTTACCAACTATGAACAAGAAACTTCTTGATGTATTCCTCCATATGGTAACATTAGCAAGGCTAAATTTTGCCAGATGCTGGAAAGGAGCGAACTCTCCAAGCTTAAATAGTTGGTTCGACAAAGTAAGGGAGATCTGATGTTGATTAAATTAACTTACTATCAAAATAACAAAAACATAGAGGAATTGGATAGAATATGGAATCCCACTATATCCAGGATGGAGAACATTCTTAAAAGTTTAGATACTGTTGGTGGTGGTTCATAAAGAGAGTGATTATTTAGAAAGTTATATGTTTTATAGGTTTTATAAGCACTGGTCGATGTTTGTTAAGAAGGTTTTTTTAATGTTGTATTATTGTAAATTTTAATAAATATATATTTTTAAAAGAAAGGTATGAAAAAGTATGACAAATAAACAAATAAACAATAGCGCTAGGCATGAAGTCTGGCATTAAATGAAGAAGCATTAGTGGTTGTAAATTACTTGGAAGCAAGTAATGGGTGAACTGTGAGTTGATGGGAGTTTACATGAGTTATGCTGCAGGGTTAATCTTTTGCATTGGAATGGCACATTTTTTCCACCCCACAACGATCTGCTTTTATTAATCATTTCCTCGAGTCCCTCTTTTTTTTTTTTCTCTTTAATTTTTTCTTCTTGCTTGAGGTCAAGGAACAAAATAGCATTCACCGGGATTGATAAGAGAGAGGTTAGTTGGAAGCGAGGAAGAAAAAGCAGGAACCGTGCAGGCCAACCCATTGCTTCTTTACTCAGAAGTAAGAAAGCCAGGGCCCTTCATTTGCAAGACCTGAGCATGATAGGATGTTTTGGAGGACATTGATTCATAGGGTCGCCATGAGTCGGAAGCGACTTGACGGCACTTAACACGCACACAAGTCCTATGGAATACAATGGGATTTAGAGCACACGTTTTAAGGAAGTCTACTTGGAAGTAAGTCCAATTTTATTCAATAAGGCTTACTCCCAGGAAAGTGTTCTTTAGGGCTACAGCCATATTTCTCAATTAGGACGCATAAGACTATGATAAGCACACTTACTAAGAGAGCCAGTATGGTGTGGCGGTTAAGAGGTCAGATTAGTAACTGGAAGACCCAGGTTCGAATACCCACTTGTGCCATGGAAGCCTGCTGGGTGACTTTGGGCCAGTCACACTCTCTCAGCCTAACCTACCTCACAGGGTTGTTGTGAGGATAAAATGGAGGAGAGGAGAATAATGTAATCCACTTTGGTTCCCCATTAGGGGAGAAAGACAGGGTATAAATGAATTAAAAAATAATATTTGTTTATTATTTATGGTAACTTGTATTCAAATCAGCGAGCTACCTTCCGAGGAAGATCACTTAACATTAAAGGCTCCTTGCAGGAGAACAGACCTGGTCAAGAGAGGGGACCCATTTCCCCAAATTTCAGATCTCTCCCTCTATCCAACATCTATATGCTGGATGGGGGTACAATCTAGTGTGGGAACTGCATCATCCTGAATTTGGAAAATTGAGATTAACTTCTGCTGAGCCCTGGATAGCCCAAACTAGCCTGCTCTAGTCAGATCTCAGAAGCTAAGCAGAGTCGACCCTGTTTAGTACTCGGATGGGAGACCACCAAGGAAGCCCAGGGTTGCTGAACAGAGACAGGCCATGGCAAACCACCTCTGTTCATCCCTCGCCTTGAAAACCCTGCCTTCCACGAGCAGAGTGGGCGAAGAAGAAGAGTTGGTTTTTCTATGCCGACTTTCTCTCCCACTTAAGGAAGAATCAACCCGGCTTACAATCACCTTCCCTTCCCCACAACAGACACCCTGTGAGGTAGGTGGGGCTGTGACTAGCCCAAGGTCACCCAGCTGTCTTCGTGTGGAGGAGCGGGGAAACAAATCCAGTTCTCCAGATCAGACTCCACCGCTCCAAACCACCACTCTTAACCACTATACCACACTGGCTTCAAATCTGGGACTCCCAGGTCCTAGCCTGACACTAACCCCTACACTTTGCTGGCTGTCAAGCTTGCTTCATGTGCGTGCTCAGTTTTGAAGTGGGAAGCTCTTGACCGTTCAGAATCAACACCCTTCTAAATCCACTGAAGCCAATGAGCCTAGAAGGGCGTAACGCTGCTTAGGAATGCACTGTTAGTATTTTTGGGTACATGTTACAAACACAGAATGGCAATATAGTCTTCAGGCTTCTCTGCTTTGGAGGCCTGCTGCCCGACTGAAAAGCAGCGTATAAATATTTCCTATAAATAAGTACAACCGGTGAGGTCTGCAGCTTGGAACCGAGACTTGTGGGTGGAGACTTGATATGAATAATCTTTTGGTCAGGGGTCACCTACATGGTGCCCACGCCCGCCAAGATATTTTCTGGCGCCCACCAAGTGTTTTTAGAAAGTGGGCATGGCCAGGTGGGGCTTAGAAAGCCAGCGTGGTGTAGTGGTTAAGAACAGAGGTTTCAAATGGTGGACTCTGATCCGGAGAACCGGGTTTGATTCCCCACTCCTCCACAAGAGCCGCGGAGGCTGATCTGGTGAACTGGGTTTGTTTCCCTGCTCCTACACACGAAGCCAGCTGGGTGACCTTGGGCTAGTCACAGCTCTCTCTCACACACCCCCTACCTCACAGGGTGTCTGTTGTGGGGAGGGGAAGGGAAGGTGACTGTAAGCAGGTTTGATTCTTCCTTCAGTGGTAGAGAAAGTCGGCATATAAAAACCAACTCTTCTTCTTCCTTGCCCAGCATGGCTTCTGATTGGCTACCGCAGATTTGTGCAGACTTTTAAAAATGTTGCTTTGGCAGCAGCTGCCACCACAACACAAGGATCTTCACTGTGTGCATGAAGGGAAGCTGGGACAACAGTTTTGTAGTTGGCTTCACCTCCTGTGGCAGCTGTTTTGTGGCTATGCCCACCAAGCTATGTCAGAATGCCAAAGGTGCCCACAGGCTTGGTTGGCAGTGCATGGCATACACACAATTACACACATACATCCTGGCATGCAGTGGCGAATCGGCATGACCGTGGGCATGTAAGAAAGGGCCACGAGAGCCAAGCACTGACGCAAGCCTTCCTTCCCTCTCATTTTCTGCCTAAGTTCCCAGAATTGGCAATGCTGACAGATGGCCATCTAGCTTCTGCTTAAAAACCTCCAAAGGAAGAGAGACCACCCCTTCCCGAGGGTTCCACTGTTCCCGAGCCTGTTCCACTGAGGAACCATTCGAACTGTCAGAAAGTTCTTCCTGATGTTTAGCCGGAAACTCTTTTGATTTAATTTCAACCCGTTAGTTCTGGTCCGACCATCTGGAGCAACACAAAACAACTGCTCCATCCTTTATATGACAGCCCTTCAACTACTTAAAGATGGCTGATAACCTGAAAATCTTGTTATTCTTTGCAGTGCTACTGGACTTGAATCTAGTCCTTGTGGGTTTGATTCCCAATATTTTCTAACGGTTAGACATTCCCACCACATGTGCAGGTGGAAGCTCCCATTTGGGAACACATCCTTTGTGTTGACAAGCTCCCTGCAAGCAGCACACAAGCAAAAGGGCTTTCTCCCTGCTCTGCTAATCTTCTGTTTGCGGGGAGTTCCCCCCCTTTAATGCACAGGAAATTTCACAACTCAACCTGTGTTCTGAAAGTGGAGCTGTCCATCCCACCACCACAATTCTTCTGTATATGTAAACCAGGAATTAGAAAAGCACACGTTATGTTAAAGGACCCTGGCTGTGAATTGAGGACCCTGGCTGTGAATTGAGGGAGGTCTGCCTTGGTGATATGGTTGCCAACCTCCAGGTTGTGGCTGGAGCTCCCCCGCTATTACATATGATCTCCAGGCGACAGAGATCAATTCCCCTGGAGAAAATGGCCACCTTAGAGGGTGAACTGTTTGGCATTATACACTGCTGAAGTCCCTCCTCTCCCCAAACCCCACTCTTCTCAAGCTCCTCCCCCTGCAAATCTCCAGGTGATTCCCAATCTGGAGTTGGCAACCCTAGTGATGTAAGAGGCAGTGGAATGGAATGCACCACTGTGGGTCGCAGGTGCTGGATTCCAGCTTTGAACGTTTCTTTGCATTAACAGGCAGAGAAGCGGATTAGGGAAGATAAAAATTCTGCACCTCCCTCGTCGCTGCATTGTTTTTCAATTTGCCCAGAATTTTTTAACCCAGGGTTGGCAGTGGCTCAGTAGCAGAGCAACTGCAGTTTTAATCCCCAGTACCTCCAGTTTGCCCTGACAAAAGAACATAAGAACGGCCATGCTGGATCAGACCAAGGTCCATCAAGTCCAGCAATCTGTTCACACAGTAGCCAACCAGGTACCTCTAGGAAGCCCACAAACAAGACAACTGCAGCAGTGTTGTCCTGCCTGTGTTCCACAGCACCTATTATAATAGGCATGCTCCTCTGATTCTGGAGAGAATAGGTATGCATCATGATTAGTATCCATTTTTACTAGTAGCCATGAATACCCTTTTCCTCCATGAACATGCCCACTCCCCTCTTGAAGCCTTCCAAGTTGGCAGTCATCACCACATCCTGGGGCAGGAAGCTCCACAGTTTAAGTCTAGGTCCGCCCTGACCTTGATGGCCCAGGCTAACCCAATCCCATCTGCTCTCAGAAGCTAAGCAGGGTCAGCCCTGGTTAGTACTTGGATGGGAAGAGATAGGCACAGGTCTAGCCTGATTTCATCAATTCTCAGAAACCAAGCAGGGTGGACACTGGTTAGTACTTGGATGGGAGACGACCCAGGCAGTCCAGGTTTGCCCCACAGAGGCAGGCAATGACAAACTACCTGTGTTTCAGAGGGTTTGCAGCAGAAGAGAAAGATTCTAATTAGGGTTGCCAGATCCCTCCCTGGCCACCAGCAGGGGATGGAGGGGTAGGGTTGCCATCTCCAGGTTGGGAAAATCCTGGAGATTTGGGGGGAAGGTCAGGGATCTCAGTGGGGTGCAATGCCGTAGAGTCCACCCTCCAAAGCATTCGTTTTCTGCAGGGGAGCCAATCTCTGCAGTCTGGAGATGAGCTGTAATTCCAGGGGATCCCCAGGTCCCACCTGGAGGCTTGCACCCCTAATTTGAGTCCAGTAGCGCTTTATTCAAAACAGATAAAAGTATTTCTTCACACAACACATAGTTAAATTGTGGAACTCCCTGCCCCAGGATGGGTGGTGATGGCTGCCAGCTTGGAAGGCTTGAAGAGGGGAGTAGACATGTTCATGGCTACTAGTAAAAATGGATACTAGTCATGATGCATACCTATTCTCTCCAGTATGAGAGGAGCATGCCTATTACAGTAGGTGCTGTGGAACACAGGCAGGATGGTGCTGCTGCAGTTTGTCTTGTTTGTGGCTTCCTAGAAGCACCTGATTGGCCACTGTGTGAACAGACTGCTGGACTTGATGGGCCTTGGTCTGATCCAGCCTGGCCTTTTATATGTTCTTATGCCTATTATATTAGGTGCTGTGGAACACAGGCGAGACAATGCTGCTGCAGTCGTCTTGTTTGGGGGCTTCCTGGAGGCACCTGTTTGGCCCCTGTGTGAACGGACTGCTGGACTCGATTGGCCTTGGTCTGATCCAGCGGGGCTTTTCATATGTTCATATGTTGAATTTTTGTGTGTGCATAAGCTTCCTAGAATCAGTGCTCCCTTTTTTCAGACACCTCTGCTCGTCTCTTGCAAACTCTACCGGGCGGCCATAACCCGGCCGCAAACTGACAGCCAGCCAGGGCGGCCAAGAAGGCATGCAAAAAATAAAATAAAAATAAAAATTCCCGGCTGGAGCATGGGCACGGAGAAAGCCCCGCCCTCCCCCTCTGTCACCCTCGCAAGCCCCTCCCCTCCCCTCCCTGTCAATCTCGCAAGCCCCGCCCTCCCCTCCGTCCCTTTCGCTCTCGCAGGCCCCGCCCTCCCCCTGCGCGCCTGTCACTCCCGCAAGCCCCGCCCTCCCCCTCCGTGCCTGTCACTCCCGCAAGCCCCGCCCTCCCCCTCCTTCCCTGACACTCTCGCACGCCCCACTCTCCCCTCCGTCCCTGTCACTCCCGCAAGCCCCGCCCTTCCCCTCTGCCCTGTCACTCGCAAGCCCCGCCCCCTCCTCGTCCTCCCAGGTTGCGCCGCACCGAACAAGAACCCTCCTGCCGAAAGAGTCCTGTAGCGTGAGGGGGCGGAGCCTCTCCGGGGCCCGAGGTAGAGAGGCCGGGGGGCGTGGCGGCATCAGAGGGGAAGATCCCCCCCCACTCCTGCCGGCTGTTCCGAGTACCTCCCTCTGAGAGAGAGAGAGAGAGAGAGAGAGAGAGAGGACGCGTCTCGCGCGCTTCAGTTTGCCGGCTGCGCCGCTCGCGTGACGACGTCGCCTCGCTCGCTGCCTCCGTCCGCCCGCGCGCCGCCGCCGACCGTTGGAAGCCCCCCCCCCACCCCCAACCGCCTCGCGCCGTCCGTCTCCCCTCACGCCTCTTCTCCGCCATGGCCAACTACATCCACGTGCCGCCCGGCTCGCCCGAGGTCCCCAAGCTGGACATCGCCGTCAGCGAGAGGGACCCTTCGGGCGGCAGCGACGGCGGAGGGGCGGGGTACCGCCGCGGCGCCTTGCGGCTGCTCAGCCGGCTCAGGCCCGACTGGAAGCCCGACGACGTGACGCTCAAGGTAGAACGGAGCGGGGGGGGGAGGCTGAGGGAAACGGCGGCGGCCTAATGGGGGGGGGGAGGTGGCGGCTGAGAGGCCGGTTATGGGGGGGGGGAGGGAGGAGAAGGGGCGGGGGCGAGCGGGTGGGGAGGGGGAGACGACGACGAGGGGCAGCAGCAGCCATTGTGGCGAAGCGAGGGGAGGAGCGCCTCTCGCCTTCACTTCTCTCTCTCGTTTTCCCCGTCGGCGGAGATATTTATTTTGCAAACAACCCCCCCCCTACACACCCCTTTTTGGAGAAAAAAGGATGGGGGGAGAATATGTGTGCGCGCGCGTGGAAATAAACCTGGGATTTGCCCCCCTCCCCCTTTCCCCATCTCCGTTCTCCTCCCCGCCTTAGAAAACGGCACCTTTTTTTTTGTGTGCTGCTGATGCAGAGAGAGAAAAAGGAGAGATGCAAATTGAGCCTCCGTCAACATCGCAGATCACAGCAAAGGGGGGGGGGGCGGCGGCGGGGGGCCCTCGGTGGGTTTCGCCTCCTGCTTCCTTTTTCCCTTCCCGACCAGATCAGCCTGCTTTCTCTCTCTCTCCCCCCCCCTCCAGCCTTCCTCTCGTTTTAATTTCAAACTTGGGATTCTCCCCTCCACCACCACCACCATTTTAAAATGAAAAAACGGGGAGGGATAATAGGAGTGACTTGTACTATATTGTCTGCCTCTTTTTTCTTTCTTTCTTTTTTTTTTTAAAGTGGAAGCTTTGTGGTTGGAGTTGGGAGGAACAGGGCTGAGGCTGCACACGGCAAACGCTCCGGCGCAGGCATACATACACACGCGAACACATGAAGCTGCCTTGTATTGAATCAGACCCTCGCTCCATCAGAGTCAGTATTGTCTACTCAGACCGGCAGTGGCTCTCCAGGGCCTCAGGCGGGTCTTTCACATCACCTACCTGCCTAGTCCCTTTAACTGCAGATGAACCTGGGACCTTCTACATGCCAAGCAGATGCTGTACCACTGAGCTACGGCCCTTCCCCACACCTACCTACCTATCTTCAGGCTTTAATTGTGAGGAATGAGGCCTTTCTTTCTCTACTTCCCTTTTGCTTCTAGGGAAGATAAGGGGGGGTTAAAAAACAACAACCCAACAACTCCTATCTAGTTTTAGCCCCAAGGGGTGTGGGAGGTGACTGCCGATGGCCCCACACTTTCCCGAAAATGTTTCGAGGGATTATTTGTATCTCTTAGTGTTGTGGTAGTAACACCGTTGGGTGGTAAACTACCTTTTCCGTCTCTTAGTTTGAGAGGGTTGAAAGTGTTGGTCTCCAGTAAAACAACTAGAGTGAAGTCCAGTAGCACCTTAGAGATGCAAAAGATTTTCAGGGTATGAGTATTTGAGACTCAGAGCTCTCTCACATACCAAGGTTTGACTCTGGAAAGCTTTTGCCCCCAGCATATTGTTGGTTTCTAAAGTGCTATTGGACTTTAATCTAGCCTTTCAGGCTCTTTTTTCCGTGGAAGTTCACTGCTACTGACTCTCTCCCCCCCCCCCCAGAAGAGTGCATGTGAGCAGATGTTCGCTGCCTTCATCCCCAGGGAAGCACATGAATGAGCTCCTGTACAGATGTGGCCCATGGGGCATGAGGCTAAATTGTACTCTGGCTGTTGGAAAGGGTGTGTGAATGTACTACCCTGTTCTCCTTGCCTTTTTTTCTTTCAGGTAGCATTGCTAGTTTCAGCTTCAAAGATACTATAATGTTGTGCTGATAAAAGTTGTCACGCAGATCACCAATGAACGGAAAGGTTTGGGTGCTAATTAAATAGCCATATCTTGAGTTTCACTACTGGTTTGTGCATTATTTTAGTGGACGGGTAGGGAAGAGGGTTTGCACAGAATGTAGCTGATGGGTTAAATATGTTGTACAAAATGTACCTTCCATGTATTTCTCAAAATGTTGCTCTGCTGTTAAACACGAGAGTGTGGTTAGCGCAAACCTCTAAACCATGATTTAGAGGTTAGTGGTAACCATAGATGCCTGATTTGAGCATTATGGTAAATTGGTTAAATGAAATATGGAAATGGAGAAAATCATGGTTTAAGAAGAGAAAAGGGAGTGCATTTCAGATCCTCCAACCTACAGTTGAGAACGTTGTCTAGGTTGAGCCATGATGAAATGCATCTTACACGATGTATTAAGGTTATCTGCTAGTCGTTTAAAATAGCCCAATGGAACCTCTTGTTTCCTTTTGCAAGTGAAAACAAAAGTTTAAAAATTTATTACTAAGGGAGTAGAACTTCTAATTTTGGTAAGAGTTTATTAATAAAGCATTATACATGTGGGCAATGGCTTCTTGACCCTATTGAGTTTTCTAGCTATAATTCAGTGGCCCTATGCTCATTAAGGGTTTGGTTCACGAGGAATATAATTGGTCTATTTGTCCTGTCAGATAATTGTCAGTGGCTTGTTTTTTGACTATTGTCAGATAGTTCCTGAAGCCAAGAATGCCACAGTATGTAGGCAAGTGTAGCAGAGGGCCTCCTATTGGCCATCCTGTGGAATTGCAGGCATCACCAAACCAGAAGAATTTGCCTGCCACCTATTAAACATAATTGCCTTTAAAAATGATGCATCTTTTCGTAGCCGCTGTTGCTTTGTATCACAGTGGACAAAAACCAGCCGTTAAAATATTTTTAGAATTTAAGTTGATTCACATACTGCTTTTTTAGAAAAACTCTAAAATCAAGATAACATAGTTCAGTGTGTAGAGGTGAGAAATAAATGACAGACCCTCAACCCTGTTGTCCCTCTGCAAATTAGTATACATAGTCAATCCCTTGCCCCTCTCTCAGAGGGGCAAAGTTTGAAGAAGTTGAATGAATTTATTTAAAACATTCTTATGGTGCTTTTCTACCTACTCAGGTTGTTGGGGGAAAATTAGATTTAGACAAGAAAAGAACTGGAGATAATTGTGAGAAGGGAGGGACGTGTAGTGGAAACAAAACTGAAACTGTTGAGCTGCATATTCCAGAAGCCTCAAGGTCTTTCTGAGTATGGCCTCTGTTGATTTGAGGTTCATCTTAACATTGTCACCCTAGCAGGGAAAAACTAGCATGGCAGCAGAGTGCAAAAGTGACCCAGTTTGGGAGTATTTTAATGAAGTTACAGTTTTTAAGAAGTTCTTTTGTAAAAAAAGGTTTCCAAAAGTTTTCAAAATTAATCACTGTTTGAAAATGTATTGCATCTCTAAGTTGTAGACAGTACGTATTGAGGCTGTAATCAAAAGGATACACTTTTATGTAGAAAACCATGATTTAACAGTCTCCTAGTAACAATTTAAATCAGTTTGATTTAGATGAAATCCACAGTGCTATGTATTGTGTTAATTTGTTAAAAATTCAAACTGTTAGCGGACGTGAGTATTAAGAATAAAATCAAAGAGAATTATATTGTGATTTCATATTTCTAGAAATCTTGCTTAGCACTGTTTGTTTTTTAAAAAATTTTTTACATGTCAGTTAACTCATTTTTGTAATTACTAGGAGCACCAAACCTGCTAAAAAATTAGAGGCAAGTATCTCGCTGATGAGCCAGCGTGCTGTAATGGTTAAGAGCACAGACTGTAATCTGGAGAACCAGGTTTGATTCCCCACTCCTCCACATGAAGCCTGCTGGGTGATCTTGGGCTAGCCACAGTTCTCTCAGAACTCACAGCCCCACCTACCTCTCAAGGTGCCTGTTGTGGAGGGGAAGTGAAGGCGATTGTAAGCTGCTTAGATACTTACGGTAGAGAAAAGTGGGGTTTACCAAATCTGTTTTGGCTGGTCAAGTGGCTTACTCTGGTTAGGATTCTAAAAATGATTGTGATAACAAATGAATGGTCATATTCTTAGTCTTAAAATAGATATTTTCCATCTGGTGCTGTTAAGCAATGCGAAAAGTTGCATTGATAATCAGGCAGTCCTGATTCACATTTCTTCTAATGAATGTGTAATTTGAGATGGCTGCATGTGGTGAGCTCCATTAATACTAATTAGCATGTGTTTATCACTTGCGTTATAAATTATCATAGGCTTTGACAAATACCCTTGGACTCTAGGAGCCAGTGTAAAAATTGAGGAGCCAAAGTCAACTTTTGGGGGCTTTATATTATAATGACCACATTTTCCAATTATTGCTACTGCAAACTCAATCCTAACATTGTCACGGTTTCTTGTGTCTTTATTAAAGCTATGACAAAAGTGTTGTAGTATATAAATACATATGGGGTAACTGTGGTAATCACCACCACAGCAAAAAGCTAAATTCTAATCTTAGCTTAACTTCTCCCCAATTTCTTATAATTCCATTATTACTTTTAAAAGATCAATTAAATTGGTGCCAGTATAGAAAGCAGCTGGTGAAAAAATGAATTCATCCTTCACCATTGAATAGTGTAAAGTTAAATTTTTATGTTATGCAACAAAACATTTTGATGCAGTGTGATAAATAAGCTTTTGGTTGGATCCAGCCAGCTTTTTTGCTCCACTTCAGCCAATCCCACTCCTTATTTTATAGCCCCTGTCCCACATGGCTTTTGTCCATGCAGTGCTCATGATCCCAAACATAGCCTTTTTGGTGGTCATAGGGAACACCTTCCTTCCTTTCTGGGCAGTGGGAAAACAGGATGGCTCTAACCTTTTGTATTTGCACAAGAACTGTTGAGAGAAGCTTCAAGAAACTCACTGCTAAAAATACTAGGCATCACTTTAAAATTTCAAGGTGCCATGGCAACCAGGCACCTCGGATTTTTCAAGTTCTGCATTATCACAGCTAGGTTCAAGTCCAGTAGCACCTTAGAGATGGATAAGATTTTCAGGGTATAAGCTTTGAAGAGTCAAAGCTCCCTTTGTTAGGTACGACTCTCAAAAGTTTACATCCTGAAAATTGTGTTGGTCTCTTACACATTCCTAAGGAGAGTTACTCCAGTCTCCTTACTGGTTTTTCTCCTAGATGTAAAAATTGCTACTGGACAAGAAGAGTGGCTCTAAACTGACTTTCTAGTGGAACACTTCAGAAACCATAATTGAATAGTATAATTAGTGTAATAATGTGAACTTCTGGATAAAGAGGTCATATTTCTGAATAACACATACTTATCAGTAGTAGGTTAAATGCCCATATGATTGTTTTGAGTAACTAGCTAATAACTAAGAACCTGCTGACTTGTGGGCAGACTTGTTCAATAACAGAAAAAGATCCTAGAAAGTCTGACTGGATAGGCAGGTTTGTAATTTCTTAAAGATTCTAGTAGAGGCTATAACATTCCAAAGTATGTAGTTAACCTTTCATTTTTTGGTCACTGTTAGGTGTTGGATGACTGTAAGTGTTAAGCAATTCCCTTGAAACACTTGCTTTATGTTTGCAATATATTTATCCGTTATATCTTACTATTAACATAGAAGATAAAATCTCACTGTAAAAACCACCTTCAAACCACTGTTATTGATCAGCAGTTGAGATAATGCCTTCTTGTTTGTGATTAATTATAATATGCTTATTGTTGCATATGTGGCATGAGTACAGCCCAGAGAAACAGGTAGGGGTTTCCAACATGCTTAAGGCCGTACTATAGGACAAGATTGTGCCTGTAGTAACACATTTAGTCATCAGCATGAAGGAATAGATTCTCAGATTGTAAGTTAATACATGGTAGGAAGCTGTATCTGTGGGAGTGATATGAATAATTATTTTGTTTATTTTTTGTTACGTCATTTATACTCCACCTTTATCTCTACTGAGGGACCCAGAGCAGCTTATATCATTCTCTCTTCCATTTTATCCTCAGAATAACCCTGTATGGTATGTTATGCTGAAAGTGTGTGGCTGGCCCAAGGTCACCCAGCAAGCTTATATAGCAGAGTGGGGATTGGAGCTTGAGTCTGCTAGAATCTAGACCAGTATTCTAACTACTAAACCATGGTGTATTATTGGTTTTCAGCCCTATGAATTTTAGAATGTCTTGGATTAGCTGTAGATTCACATAGGTTCCACTGTGAGAAGAATCTTTCTGTACCTGATAGCCCCTCCCTCCCCCTTTCTCTCCTTCTCTCTATATACATGCACACACATATACATAACCACAATGTTTATATCCAGTACTATCCACTAAAGTGTGCAAGGGAGCTCCCAGCATGGTTACTAAAACCGTGAACATTTATTCGAAGAATAAAATGCCATATGAAACAGACATCAATGTACAGTAAAATCACAGCATCATTCTAAAAACAAACCAGAAGATTAAAATCTTAACAAAGCCAAGTGTCAAAAAGTAGCCTGGATGTCCACCTACCACTACACTGCAAATATGAACAAAATGCCTAGAATTTTGAAAAATTCACCTGATGGCTAAAGATTGGCATGAGATGATTCTGAATTGACAGAGGCATTGACAGTTAAGGGTCTTCTGAAGGTGGGGTACACCAAGCAGTTTGAAATGTCACTTGGCCATTCCGCCTATCTTCCGAATCTTGTTTATATTTGCATGAAATTTTGGCAGTAAGTTCTGGTCACTGGGTTATCATTAATAATAGCCTTTGTTATTTATTCCAGTCTGGAGCTAATCTCAACTCTCTTACTGTGTTGATTTTCTTTTGTTCTTGAGATACATGACGGAGTTCTCCTGCTACAACTCTTAACAGTTGGTATGCGTATAGTAAAAAAAATTTTTTTGCTCCAGATGCCATTGTATGTGGAATGCAGACACTGGTAGTAGGCGCTTGACAAGAGTTGTCAGAAGATTCAAAATTCTACCTGTTAGTTAGAACTCATTCTATTTCTCCATGACAAATAATTGTGCAGGGTTTGTCACAATGAAGAGGTCAATGTTTTCAATGTTATGCGGTTTAACTTAATATCCAAATATGCTGGGAGTCCCACCTATTATGACTGGATGAGCGTTTTTGTCCAAATTAAATACTTTTGTTTACTATATAATTTGTTTTCTACCTTTTTATTTTTATTCTTTCATGTCCCTCAGACAGCAAAAATTAACAAGTATTTTGAACTGTGCAGAGGTACTGGGAACTACAGAAGGTGTTTTAAAACCAAAGTGATACATTCCCATAACACTGTGCCATTTAGCAGTTTTGCAGCCATGTCAGCTGAAGTTTCCAAACAGTGTTCAAAGGCAGCTTGTTTGAGTAATCTAATCTGGCTGTGATCAGAGCATGGGTAGTAATCGTCAAACTGTCTCTTGGGCAGTTGATGCTATCAGCAACTTAGAAATTTGAATGGCTCTGATCTCATGGCATGAAACAAAGCTCATTATGTGGTAAAACTAACATTGCTGGATTTTAGCTTGACGCATACTCCACATGGACCTATAATTTTCCAAAATAGATCAAGCAATACATCAATACTTGGAACAGGATTACGCACCAGGTTCTCTCATTTCTGTGCTGCTCTGGCCTGATGCAGAATAATTTGCATAAGGCCAGAGCTGTAATTTCTTCTCAAAGTCTTGTCAGTGCCTAAAGATCTTGTTTGCTTCACCCTCAGCAGGGGAGATTGGAGGCAAAGACTCTTTCCTAACACGTTCCTCCTTTTTATTTATTTATTTTGCTTTTAAGTCTGATTTATGGCGAGCCTGTATTATTTTCAAGGCAAGAGACATTCAGAGGTGGTTTGCCATTACCTGCTTCTGCCTCATGACCCTGGTATTGCTTGCAGGTCTTCCATCTAAACACTAGTCAGGGGCAGTCCTGCTTAGCTTCTGAGATCTGACAAGATCAGGTTAGCTTGGGGTTTAACCAGGTGAAGACATATGTTCCTGTAATGATGGCATAATCCAGGACTGTGTTCAAATCACTCATAAACCCAAACGGGTCAAATTAAACAATGCAGCTTTTGGCTTACCAAGGATGTCAAAGCAAATGCCTCACATGTCTCATCTGGCATATTACATAAGCTGCCCCATGCTTCCCACCACTCATATACAGTTAAGCTTAGTTAAACATGATGACACATCTAGATTATAATCTAGATTGCAAAATAGCTGTTATATAATACATGACATGTTATGAATATGAATAACTATTCTTTTAACAACTCTGACAAATACGATGTATTCCTTATCTCTTCACATCTTTCAAGGATCATGCCTTGCCCGAAAATTCCACAGTCATAGAACCAGCTAGTACTAACAAGGAGACTGCGGGTGAGAAAATGAAATGAAAACAAATCAGCTCTCATGCAAACACATTAGCACATGCAAGCCCATCCGTCCCCTGAATTAAACATTTAGATGGAAGGGAAGATCTTAAATCTGAAGTAAACCATATTATATTACACACTGGTGTAAATTTGAACCCAAGGCAAGTTCTGTAACAGTCGATCTTAGACAATCAATAATTCTGTAACTTTACTGGAAAATAGAACGTCAGACTTACTTTGAAGATTCCTTTCAGTTGAAGAGGAGGGCACTGTGAAAATTGGGTATTCTTCTACACACAATCCTTAGAGAACGAAAGCCTTTATTGGCATTAAAAGGGAAATCGTACAGTGAAGTTTATAGTAAAATCATGGTATAAGGGCATGCAGATATCATATGATAAAATTGACTATAAAATCATTTTTATAAGAACATGTAAAGTAAAGGTCCCCTGTGCAAGCACCGGGTCATTCCTGACCCATGGGGTGACGTCACATCCTGACGTTTACTAGGCAGACTATTTATGGGGTGGCTTGCCAGTGCCTTCCCCAGTCGTCTTCCCTTTACCCCCCAGCAAACTGGGTACTCATTTTACCAACCTTGGAAGGATGGAAGGCTGAGTCAAACTTGAGCCAGCTGCCTGAAACCAACTCCCAACGTTATAGACCTGGGCACAAAACCTGGCAACAAAACCGTGCGCGGCTCCCCCCAGCCAGGAGCGCCCTGTTTTGGTTTTATTAGATCTCTCTGGGAATCCTTCCAACAATGGCCCAAAGGCTTCACTGCGGATTTTGTTGTATACAGCACACTCCAACAATATGTGCTCAGTTGATCCAATCTCTTTTTGTGGACAGGCACATAGTCTCTGTTCATAGGGTGTTTTCTTAAACCTATAGGCACAAGAGAGCAACGGGGGTACTCATTTTACTAACCTTGGAAGGATGGAAGGCTGAGTCAACCTTGAGCCAGCTACCTGAATCCCACTAAATTGGTTACTTGGTTATTCAGTCCTGACTTAACTGTTATATGGTGCAGATCACATTCTCCAATTACAAGCTGAAAAAACCTTGCCACTGAGTCAATAATTATTGGATCCTGCATGGTCATAAGGTGGGACACCTTAGATTTGGTAGGTAACCATTCCCTATCAGCAAGTAATGGGTCTATGATCAGCCTCTATTGTAGAGTGAACACTTAAGGAGGATATGTGAAACTGGTTCTATGTCGCCCTCCCCACATTGGCAGACTCTATCCAGATAGGGAACTTTTATTAAATCTTTCACTTAGTAATGCAGATGGTAATATATTTAATCTAGCGAGCATATGTGCTCTTACACATAATCCCTAGAGGCAGGAGGTAGTTTGTTCCTCTTGTCGCCAGTGGGGAGGGAGTGCCCACCATCTTCAGTTCAGAGCTATAGCTAATGTAGCGCATCATAGGTTGTGCCCCAATCCAAAATAGATTGGTCTCTGTAGAGACAGTTCTAACAAATAGAACATTTTGCACATGCAAGGTAACAGAAGGTAGACAATTGCAGTTTGAAACTAAGATAATTATAAATTGGAACAATACATAAAAAACCTGAACTGGCAAATATCTCCCCCTGCAAAAGGTTCATATTCTTTGAAGAAGTGACTCCCCTCCTTTCAAAAAGCGCAGAGTGGGTCCAAAGCGTCCTCTTCAAGGAAAAGGAAGCTTCATGGTAAGACCAGAATTCCATTTCATTTTAACCAGAGGAGGATACTCTGATAGCAATATGTTGAGCTGTACTCACGAGATTAGGGAAGGAAGAAGATATCCAGACAGTCAGAAGGTAGGGGAGCCAGACCCCTTGCTGAAGAACCCATCAGCTGAGGCAACCTAATATATTTTATAATGTCTGATGAAGGAGGAAGCTGATGCCTACATAGCAGCATTACAGATAACGGGAGGTTGGAGCACTGGCATTGAAAGCTGCCACGGTAGGCACCTTTCTGAATGAGTGCACTGTGATGCTTGCTGGCACCTGAAGACCTTGTACGTCAGAGCTATACGCTCGGTAATCCATCTCCTTAGGGTTGACTTAGATACGCCCCACACTACCAGAAGGTAAGCCACAAATAGGCTATCTGATTTTCTAAAGGGTGGTGTACATGATGTAGATGTGCAGTGCCCATCTAAGGAGTGCCAGTTCTCTTCCCTTGGGTGAGAAGGGTCAGGTCAGAAAGATGGTGGGTTGATCTTTTGCGAATGATGGAAGACCAAATTAATGTTTGGCCACTGGCAGGTTCCTGGCATCAGTTCTGCTGATGCTTGTTGGATTTTCCTGGTCCTAAAGACTGACTGGAGAAGCAGTTTTGATTTTGAGCTCCATAGTGTTTGTTTTTATTCCAGGCTGTTCTTTGAGAGGCATTTCTGCATCTGTGGAGAGACCTATGAATACAAAAGGACTGAGGTCCGTATGTTTTTGGTCTTTTTATCCTTGTTTCCACAAGAATCTCATTCAGATTGTCTCCTACAAAAGACCAGGTGCCAAGTTCCAGTGCTTCAACCATATGTTCCCCTCTACGAACACAGCTGCAGCCAATAGCCATAGCTGGTAAAGTCATAAGAATCCAGGCTGGCTTCTGTGATGAAGGATGCCATTGTTTCCAGTCTGTTAAGATCTGGAGACTCCCTGAGCAGTTTGTGCATTCAAAGGACAGGCACCCTGGCTGTGAGGGGTGTGGCCACGGAAGCTTCAATCACCAGAGCCATGGCTTCATGGATTTGGTGCATCCCTGCTTCACTCTTGCAGTCAGTAGTGCCCCTAAGGTATCCTTCCTCCTCCTTGGGGAGATGAACTCCTGAGGCCAAGCTTGCTACTGGGGTGTCAGCCACCGGAATTGTTAGTCTAGTCGCTTTAAGCGGAAAGGAATAAAGCCTTTTTAGAATGCCCAGCATGAGGTAGCTGAGACAGTGGGGTAGTCCTCCTCTGAGGACACAACAGCATCTTACAAGAGCAGGTGAGGAAGCTACTTGAGACTGTTGCTATGGCTGAGCAGAAAGCTTGGAGAAACAGAAAATGAAAGTAGTAGAAAAGAAGTAGCATTTCTCTCTCTGTAAGAGCAGGCATATTCACTGAGAAAGGACCAGAAATGAAGAAACGACCTAAGAGCCCAGTGAAGAAATGTGAAGCTCTTTCTTTGCTGTCACTGATAGGGACAGAAAAGAAAACCTTTCTGCCTCCAGGGATTGTAGGTAGGAGAGCACCCAATTGTTAAGTGCCCTCCCCAAGTCAAAATGTGAGGAATGGCCCAAGGCTGTACAGCAATACATAGTGGGTTTGTCCACATTCGGAAATCAAAATACTATTGTGAAAAATATTTAACAGAACAATGTTTGCACTATTTCAGCATTTCATGGCAGGCAGGACCTCAAGCCTGGAATAGTCAAAGACGCATTAGCATCAGCAAGATTTTCCTCGGTCTTCTACTGGTGCTTCTACTGGCGCACTGGTACGGATAAACTTGCCAAATACTCCATGAAGGGAATAAGCAAAATATTTCAAGTGATCACTGCCTAATATAGGGCTCATAAAATCATGAGAAATTACGAAACTACACTGAAAGTTTAGTTTCCCACTGAAGAGCTTCAGTAATTCGTTTAACTGAAAAATTAAAAGACTTGTAAAAAAATTGCGGGGGAAACTTCCTCAGGAAGATACCAATTTTGCAAAGTTCTTAGCAAAACGGTGCTGTACGTTTTTGGACTTTGCTGCTGGAATGGCTGAGGGTATGCTTTGCTTTTTAAAAAGTAAATTACTCTGGAAGCACTATGCAGTGTTTCATAGCACAATATGGACCGAGTCAGCATGCTATGACCATTAAAAGCACAGCTCCATGGGCTCAGGTATATTCTAAGTATTATTGCCTCCCTATATAGAATTTTATTCAATTAAAACATTATTATGCTGTCTTTCTACCTGACCAGGTTTTTCCTGAGGTGGTGAATATGAATACATTAGAACAATTAAAACATTTAACATTATAAAATAATAAAAGTTCATGAACGTGCAGCACCAGAACTAGGGAGGAGGCCAATAGCTGTTATTGGGGGTGTGCCATGTAAAACAAAAAAGTCTTCACCTGCTGGCGGAAGAACGAGGGAGTCAGATGAATCTCCCTGGGGAGGGAGTCCCATATTTACCTATGGTGGGAGCCATGCAGTTCTTGAATATGTGCATGGGTACGCTAATACATTTATTTTGCTGCTGCTTTATGCATTGGAAACCTCATTGGATAATAGTACATGTAAAGAACTACAGATGTGCGAGCAAACTGAACACCTGGTTGCGAGAGTTCATGCAGCAGGTTCAGTCAGCCCAGTGAAGCTTGTTATTGTTCTGACCCCTGCAAGGGTAGGGTACGTTCTGCTGGTGGTGGTGAGCTTTTTGTTGTTGCCTCTCTGGTGTTGTAGAATAGCCTGAAAGTTAGAAGACACACATGTCTCTTGGAGTTTCACTGGGCCTGTAAGACACAACTCTTTAGAAGGGCCCTTGGCTATTCAAGATTATTGCCCTGTGAGTACACTAGGTTTGAAAGGATCCCCCCCCCCCTTTAGGGCTGTTTTGATTGTGTTTTGATGAATTATGTTTTATACCATTTTTTATTGGTGCTCGCTTGTCTTGAGTCCCAGTTATTTGGGAGAAAGGTGGGTTGATAAATGTTTTAAATAGATAAATGCACACACAGAAACACGAGAAGCTGATAACAGGATAAGTGAATCTTGTGTCTGATAAAGAGAAAGGGTAATAGGAAAGTTTGACATCATCTCTTGCACAGACTGTACCGCTTGTTCAAATGTACTTAAACGTCAAGGCTGCTAGAAAAAAAGGAAACAACTACCTGAAACCAACTCTTTTGAACCGATTTAGTCGCTTAAGGTCATCTTAAGGTATTTCATTTACACTCCAGGCCAAGATGGCAAACCTTGAAGAGGGTTCAGAGGACTTTATTTCTAGAACTAAGAAGCTAGTTTGTTGCCATCTGCACATGCTATTCAAAGTTACCTTGATTTGTTGTGGGCCTGGCCATTGGGTTTGAGTATCTGTTAGGTGGCCCACTGGTTGGTAAGATGCTGTTTTAAGTTACGTTATTTCTGTACTGTTTCTCAAGATCTAATGATGTTGGTTGTACTGTCTTAGGTTGATTCACTTGTTCATCTTCCAGTGTGATATGTCAAAATGCCCTTTTGCTGTCAATAATAATAATAATAATGTTTATTTGTATCATGCCCACCCCAGCAAACGAACGCTCAGGGCAGCAAACATCATATAAAATACCATACAACCACAATTTATAAATAGATCACAATTGGACAGAAAGGGTCAGTTCCTACATGAAGGATACAAATCTGACATTTAAAACCACAACAGAAAACAGTGGGAGAGAATGTCAGTCTGCCAGGAATATCTGTTTCTGACTTGGAAGTAACAATTCTCCAACAAATAATTCCTGAAATAGACTACAGTATGAAACTGTTGAATTTGGATTCTTTAAGGGGGGTTTCATATAATGTCCACCTGGCTTGACCAAAGACTTGCAATTTCATAGCTAGTGAATGGTATCTGTACTTTCCTTGACTTGAATTTTACATAATTACACCCCCCCTTTTCCTATTTGCTTTTCATAAACTGTTTTTTCTCCATTTTCCTACATAAAATTTCTACGTAGCAAGGATCTGCTCATTGCAACTGAAGAAGGAGCTGTAGTCTGACACCTTAGTCTGGAACAAAATTTTGTTAGTCATTAAGGTGACTCAAGATCCCTGCTTGTTTTTGTTCCAGCAGACCAACATAGCTACTTCTCTGGAATTCAAGTACAAACAAATGTATTCAGTAAGCATTATTGAAAAACTGAGCTCTCCAATAAAGCTGTTGAGAAAACCACACATGAAATTGGGGCCTGCATTGTGAAGAGGTGCTAGGTCTGTTAGTGGTGAAACTTGTTTCATGAATTGACTTGAGTCTGAAGTTGGCCTCTGGTTTACTGGACATTGATACTACATATAGAATGTGAATGGAACTACAAGCAGAAGTATTGTGATCTTTATAGTTTAAGCAAAACTATACCACCTCCTTCCTTCCCCCAACATCTGTGTCTAAGACATTTTATCTTGTGGCGGCTTTCTCCTATATATGAAATGGCAAAAGAAGGCTCTGGGACCAGTTATGCATAAAGTACCATAGCAGCCTCTGCTGTCTAAAATAGGTAATTACAAAGGCATTGATTCTGTCTGGGTAGGATTTCTGGATTAACGGCAGGCAACTTTCAGCAAACATACAAATATCTACCAAGCATTAGAAATGGTTTACTTCATTATAAAGATACAGTCAAACTCACAGCCCATTCAGTCTCAAGTTCCTTTTTTTCAGGTGCTTGGTGGTACCAGGGCACGAAAGAGCTATTGTGTTATTGTAGGTTTGAAGTGGAGGCTTAGTCAACCCACTTGGATGCTCTTGGGCTTGTTAGCTTTGCCAAGATACTACCTTACTGGGTGGCTGTGTTGATAAAATGTACACGTGTGTTGTAGAGCCAGTATTATACATGATAATTCACACAGGTTAAAT
This sequence comes from Euleptes europaea, assembly GCF_029931775.1. NCBI lineage: Eukaryota > Metazoa > Chordata > Lepidosauria > Squamata > Sphaerodactylidae > Euleptes > Euleptes europaea. The sequence goes on along the minus strand of NC_079314.1, from coordinate 113,388,205 downwards.
TTAAGTCCTGAGGAGCTTATAGAGACAAGGTAATAAACCAGCAGAGAGAAGAGGAATTAGAGAGGTGATTTTAATGAAAAGTTGTGCACATATCTTATCCATTTTTTTAAATTAATTTTGTTTTTTAATTACAATGTTTTTATTTTTAGGTTACTGAAAATAAACTTTTTAAGGAACACTGACTGAAGATGTAATGCATCCAGTTAGAGAATTCCTAAAAGTAGTTTAAGATAATAATCTGAAATCTGGTTTAATTTAAGAACTACTTTTAGGAATTTCTATATACCGTAAATTCAAGTCACATGTACAAACAAAATTTCTACTGGATAAATTTGATTTGCTTGTCACATCAATGCATTTATATAGAAAAATAGCAATCTTAAGCTAACTCTAACTTAAACGTATGATCATTTTCTAGATTAAATGATTGGTTCTTAACTAAGGGTAAAATAATCAAACAGGTGCATCTAAAGAGACATCTGATGTATGCTCATTATCTTTTTCAAGCAAGATTAGAAGGCCAAACTTAACTCCGAATCTCAATTAAAAGACAATACATGTAATATGTCTGTAACTGCTTTAATTAACTGTCAGATATAAAAGAAAAACCTTATGCAATGATTGCCCAGTAGGTGAACTGATATGAGCTCACAGCTACATGAAAACATGCAAGATTGTCAAGAAAACCTGTGTTTCAATCAAAATCTTGCCACACATGGTCTAATGGTATCTGAAGAAGTGAGCTGTGACTCACAAAAGCTCACACCCTACCAGAAATTTTGTTAGTCTTTAAGGTGCTACTGGACTCCTTGCTCTTTTCTCGTGGTCTAATGGGACATTCTATGATTTATACTTCTGATATTATAATTCTTTGGGCATTGTGTGAATTTTAAATGATAGTTGCTAAAACAGCAACTTTGTTTTTCATATATTTACCCGGCTTTCCCCCTTATATTTACATTTATATATACTCATCCAGTCCTTCACTAACTCTAGGCACCGATTTCATGTATCTGCTGTTGGGAGGGAGAGACCAATTCTTCAGATGATCTCTGCTGGTGGCTTCATGCCAGTATTAAAACACAGTGGGGTCCAAGGGGAAGTAAGTATTAAGGTGTCCTGTCTTGCATTACCCTGGAAAGCATCATGGGTGCTAATAATGCAGACACATGAATCCCTGGAGCTTCTTTTGTTTTGCAGTTGCTAGTGTATATGGGTTTGGGGCTTCCTTTCTGAAGTTCTGGAAGAATAATTACCTATGAGCGTGACATCACTTAGTATCAAGCTGCCTGATAGCTTTGACTACCTACCATGAGGGAAAAATCACTCTGGGTATTCACAGGCCCTGTAGCGGCCTTATACTGCAAAGAGCACCACTAGCTATTTATTGTTATATTTAGTTTTGGCTCTGTATTTTACTGATTTTATATTTGTATTTTATGATTTTGTAGTGATTTTAGTGTATTGTATTTTGTTTCGATTGTTCGTTGTAAGCTGCTCTGAGCCTGGCCTTTGGCCAGGGAGTGAGTGCAGGGTATAAAATCAATCAATAAAATAATAATAAAATAAAATACCATAACGCTTCCAACAACATCAGTACAACAAAACTGAATTAATAGAGACTACAGAACTAGCAGTCACAACTAGCTTCAGAGAAATATCTGCCTAAACAATTTGGCCATATATAGTGTCTGAAAAATCAGCAAGTTGAGGACTAACTTGATCTCAGTAAGGCTGTTGCTGCCGGTGGGGGGTCATAACAGAGAATGCTATTGAGTTAACTTGACACACTTTGAATCTGGCAGCACAACAGGCTCTTTACCAGCCTGTTTGGTTGAGCAGGTGTGTGTTGTGTATCGTGACCAGCTCACAACAACAGCTGGGTGGCCGTGTTCGGTACCCATTTAAGTTTCTGAATTGTCTTCAAGGGCATCCCCATCTGATTATGTGTTAATTTAGTCTCTCGAGATTACTGTGGTTTGGATCAATATGGCCATGTCAGCTGAATCCAAATAAGGAACCAGGTTATATGCCAATTGGAAATAAATATCCTTGGTGCTTACATCCACTTTTCTAGCAACAGTGCTAGGTCCAAGCTGGCTTGCAGACTCCTTACAGAAACGAATAGATTTCCCCATCATGTGTAGGATAAGTAGCGTAACACCCTCAAACTCTTAAGACACCACACCCAATGTAACTTTTCTTTGGTTAATTCTTTTTTTAGCTCCTTTCATCATGACTACCACTCACTGTTCTATGATGGTGGTCTCCAGGTAAAGAAATATGGAACTGGGTATCACCAGTGTTAATTATACCCAATTGTGTAACTTCAGACAATCCTTACCTAAGGACTTCACATAGAGAGTAAAGGATATAGATGAAAGTCCTGAGCACTATGAACCCCATAAGACAAACTGCATGCTGCAGATTTTCCACAACGGTCCGTGCACAGCCAGACAGGGATGATTTCAACCACGGCAACATACAACCATAAATGCCCCCTTCAACTTCCACGCAGCTTCATCAGGGAGTCTGAAACATCATATAAAAGGGACATCTTTAAAATCTTGTTTTTGATTGTTTTAATATTTTATTATTATTATTAAATATTATTCATGTTCCTTTTATTTGATAATTCAGAGCCCCTGCCAAAGTTTTGTACTTTTTAAACTCTCCATTCAGTTTCCATTTTACCATGGCATTTCATTTGCTGTAAGAAAAATCCCATGTATACCTTGCTCTTGAGAAAGTGTTGCAGTCTGCTGCTCCATAGGTTAAATGTTATACTATAGAAAACACTGAACTCTTTAATATTGTGTTATCATTAACCATAATGTATTAATTACTGCCAAATTATTTATGTTTAAACAAAATTCTAGAAAATGTTGTATATATCTATAGTCGCATAGGAATTATCAGTATCTAATGCTGTAGATTGTTGTACATTGAAAGGGTCATACTACAAATTTTGAATAAAAGCCTGTCTTTATTTCCCAGATGGAAAAAAGTTTTTTTCCAGTGTTCCCCCAAATTTCTAAGTTTTCCCACAGAACATTTTAAGTGTGAACAACCTTGCCCTGAGGCATTTCACTCACTCTAAAACAGAACATATTTCATAGATTTTTTCCCCAGTGCATCTCCCAAATTTTCAGAGTTTTTGGTTGGACTTTTTGAAAAGTACATGAGAGGGAAAAGCCTGTTTCTTTCCAGGCCTTCCTGGGACATGTCTTTCTCTTCTCTGCCTTTAAAAGGAGAGAGTATCCCTGAATGAACATGTCTTTCTCTTCTCTTTCCTTTAAAAGGAGAGAGTATCCCTGAGTCTCCTGGAAAATGCCTGTGTATAAATGTTTATTGCCCATGTGCATGCTTGTTGACCCCTTTCAAAAAACTTTGGAGGCTTCCTTTTGCAAAAGTCTGTATAATTCCCCTGCAAGGCCTGTTCTTTTATGCTTAACATTGTTTTCCCAGCAGTATTACCTGAGACAGGTTAGGGTTGCTGGGTCTGTAACCTTTGAGTTTTTCACCCAGATCATACTTCAGTTGGTGTGAGTGAGCTGTAAGATACCCCATGTAAGAATTCACAGTGGGTAGCCGTGTTAGTCTGTCTGCAGTAGTAGAAAAGGGCAAGAGTCCAGTAGCACCTTAAAGACTAACAAAAATATTTTCTGGTAGGGTATGAGCTTTCGTGAGCCACAGCTCACTTCTTCAGAAAGCTACCAGAAAATATTTTTGTTAGTCTTTAAGGTGCTACTGGGCTCTTGCCCTTTTCTACCCATGTAAGAAGGTTGATTTTAGTGTGAAGTAGTGAACCATCAGTTTTACCTTTGGGTTAAGAACGGTTATTGAATAGTGGCCCACTTCAGTGGTTTATTCTGCTAAACTTATCAGGTCTAAAACTTCATCTTTTGAGTTGTGCAGGTTTTGAAATGCCGTACTCCAAAAGATGTGCGAGTAAAAATACTTATTATTTATAGCAGCATGATGCAAATGAATGGTAGCTTTGGGGGGTGTAGAAAGACTAATTTATTGGATCTCTGGGATCTAATTTCCTTGTACACAGAAGTTTCTGTTAGTACTAATGAGGTTAAAGTAGCAATAAGAACAATTAGGATAAAGTCTAAAATTTCTTGCAAAGTGGTTTTTACTTGTCATAGAAAAGGAACATTAAGCCACGACATTAACAATACAATGAAACTGCACATCTGGTTTGAATACAGGGAATGACAAAGCATGGGCTTTTGTAAGAGTAAATTTACCTCTTGCAGTTAGTCAGTAGAATTTTGTAAATGCTTATATATGCAGAGGTTGCAAACTAGGATCTGGGAGACCCAGGTTTTGAAACCACATTCTGGCTGAGGCTGGGCTCAGGACGGCTAACATCATCAAGTAACATACAGTATCATAAAACCATAATAAGCAATAAACTTTAACATTTTAAAAACCAGTTCCCAGTTATTAGTCAATTAAATAATTAAAACAAGTGGCGCTCAGCTCGGGAGCATAGGGCCACGGTGGGTCTGGAAGAACAGTCAGGGTCCCCAAATTAAAGTCGATAAACAGCATGGAAGGAAGGGGGGGTAGGGAGGCCATCTCTGATGACATAATGTTGCTGCCCTCAACTATAGGCCTGGTGGAATGTCTCTGTCTTACAGGCCCTCTGGAATTCCTTAAGGTCCCATCTCTGATGACACCGTTGCTGCCCTCAACTATAAGCCTGGTGGAATATCGCCGTCTTACAGGCCCTCTGGAATTTCTTAAGGTCCCACGGGGCCCTGGTCTTCCTGGAAAGGAAGTTCTACCAGGCCGGGGACAGGGCCAAAAAAGCCCTGGCCCTAGTTGAGGACAGCAGGACACTCTTTGGGCCAGGGACCACCAGTAAGTTGTTATTAGCAGAGCGTAAAGCGCTTTGGGAGGTGTACCAGGAGACCTTGTTCCTAGGTGGCCCTGACCCAGTCTCACAACCTATCGGTGAAGATAAGATGGAGGCGAGGAGAACGACATAAGCCCCTTTTTGCCCCTATTGGGGAGAAAGTTGGCTGTGACTTAATCTGGTATATCTTAAAACAGTGATTGCTGTGACTGACATTTCCAAGCACTTCTTGCACTGCAAAGCCAGATTAGTTATCTATCTTCTAGCCTAACAAGTTGTGGTTTAGAGTGGGAATAATTTCAGCATCGTAATATGCTTTGGCATTCTTCCCTTCCCCCGCCGCATTCGCTTTAAAATAGCCCTGTTTTTATCTTTGTGCATAATTTTCTTTATTTATAGATTGTGCGTCTCCTTTGTCAGATAAAGGTAGGCTGGTACGCTTGCTCTCATCTCCCTCCCACTCAGGGCCGCTTGTTCTGTTTACTACATAATGAGCACTGATAGAAATAGTTATTTCTGATGGTATTACGCCTAATCTGGACTGTTTTGATGTTGCGGGCTTCCTAGAGGCACTTGGTTGGCCACTGTGTGAACAGACGGCTGAACTTGATGGGCCTTGGTCTGATCCAGCATGGCTGTTCTTATGCTCTTAATAACTTGGTTTAGATGATGGGCTGTCCAAGTGTTGGTAGTGCTAGTAGTATGCAATCAGTGTGTCTTGGAGCACAGTCTCACACAATTAACTAACACAAGAGAGCCAGCATGGTGTAGTGGTTAAGAGCAGTGGTTTGGAGCGGTGGACTCTGATCTGGAGAATTGGGTTTGATTCCCCACTCCTCCACATGAGCGGTGGAGGCTATTCTGGTGAATTGGATTTGTTTCCCCACTCCTCCACATGAAGCCAGCTGGGTGACCTTGTGCTAGTCACAGCTCTCTCATCCCCACCTACCTCACAGGGTGTCTGTTGTGGGGAGGGGAAGGGAAGGTGATTGTAAGCCAGTTTGATTCTTCCTTAGGCGGTAGAGAAAGTTGGCTTATAAAAACCAACTCTTCTTCTTTTTGTAAAAAACAAAACTGCTTACTTCTGACGGCCTGGAAAATTTTCTAATATTTCCAGTAGACCAGGAATTACTGTGAAACTGCTGCTAAATATTCCAGACTGTCTTAAATATGTAAAAACCCTAACGTGTGCATTCCTCTTGTTTTACAGCTATTTACAGATGGAATTACCAACAAGCTTATTGGTTGTTATGTAGCTGAGGAAATGGATGATGTGGTCCTCGTTAGAATTTATGGAAATAAGACGGAGCTGTTAGTCGATCGAGAGGAGGAAGTGAAGAGCTTCCGTGTGCTGCAGGCCCATGGCTGTGCACCTCAACTCTACTGTACTTTCACTAATGGTCTGTGCTATGAGTTTATGCCAGGAGAAGCACTGGATCCAGAACATGTTTGCAACCCGGAGATATTCCGGTAAGCACCTTGGCATTTCGGAGTGTAATTTTTGTTGTGTAGTATTTCCCTTTTTCTCCAAGGAGTTTAGATTGGTGTCCAGCCATACTACCTGTCACCTTGCAGATTCCGAGGTGCATCTTGGTAAATGATGTCCCATGTTCAGAGGCAGCATAGTTTTATGTGGACAAATAAACGGCTTGGGGGGGGAGGGAAGGCATGAGCCCTTTGTCTGTGTCCCTTGACTAGAACGCTGCTCAGGCGCTGATCATCTCCCATTTGAGTACATTTCTTATCAGCGTGGTGTAGTGGTTAAGAGCGGTGGTTTGGAGCAGTGGACTCTGATCTGGAGAACCGGGTTTGATTCCCCACTCCTCCACATGAGCGCTGGATGCTAATCTGGTGAATTGGATTTGTTTCCCCACTTTTCCACATGAAGCCAGCTGGGTGACCTTGGGCTAAACAGAGTGGAGGATAAATTAGTGACTTACAGTGCATTCCTAAGGTGAGTTACTCCAGTCTAAGCCCAATGAAATGAATGGGTTTAGACTGGAGTAACTCTCCTTAGGAATGCACTGTTAGTGTTTTTAAAAAGTGGGTGGGGCCAGGTAGGGTTTTTGCTGAGCATGGCTTCTGATTGATTATTGAAGAAGAGTTGGTTTTTATATGTCAACTTTCTCTACCACTTAAGGAAGAATCAAACCAGCTTACAATCAACTTCCCTTCCCCTTAAGAGAGCTGTGACTAACCCAAGGTCACCCGGCTGACTTCATGTGTAGGAGTGGGGAAACCAACCCAGTTGACCAGGTTAGATTAGCGTCCTCCGCTCATGCGGAGGAGTGGGGAATCAAACCCGGTTCTTCAGATTAGAGTCCACTGCTCCAAATCAATGCTCTTAACCACTACACCACATTGGCTGGAGATTTCTGACCGGGTTTGATTTTTCGTGAGTCACAGCTAGGTATCTGAAGAAGTGAGCTGTGACTCACGAAAGCTCATACCCTACCAGAAATTTTGTTACTCTTTAAGCTGCGACTGGACTCTTGCTCTTTTCTATTACCTTTAGATATATTTTCCCCTCAAAAAGCATTTTATTAAAAATATCCAATTTAAATTAAAAAACCAGATTAAAACAATTTTTTTAAAAACTATTGATTTTGTCCACACTGGTGATGGCAATACTTTGCTTTCTTTGCCTGCCTTGTAGAATGCTAGTAATAGACCTCTCAAATGTTCTAAGTGGAGACTGAAACAAACAAAAATGGGAGCTGGTTACAATTGATACACGAACACACGTTGGGAGTTGCACAGCCAGTAGCAGCGTGGCTGCATCACGTTTAGTCACATGATTGATGGGAGCTCCAGGACAAGTTCAGGCCTGATTTAATATTTGTCTGTATTGAATTGTATTGAGCCCCAGTAATGAATTGGTTCATGTGCAACCTGCATTGACTGTTACAAAAATTGTGTTACTGGTTAATTGTAGACTTGTGTATACATTGTATTGTGACCACTGAAGAAGGCCCCATGGGTCAAAATGTGTATGGTCCTGGTGGTTTTTGTAGTGCATCCAATTTAGCTGTCTTATTTGATTCCTTATATGTATTTACCTTCTGAGGCTTAAATTTTGAACTCTTTTAAAATGCAAGTGCATTTCATAATAAAAATATATTTATTATTTTAATTATTGTGGCTCAACCTTCTAGGTTCCTAAGTGGAGACTGGTCAGAGCCGAGCTACTTGTATACCATTCTTACAATGAAACTTTGTTTTATATAAAACTTCAATTTCTTGCAGGCTTATAGCCAGGCAGCTTGCTAAAATACATGCTATTCATGCTCACAATGGATGGATTCCCAAGTCTAACTTATGGCTGAAGATGGGGAAATACTTCTCTCTCATACCAAAGGAATTTGCAGATGAGGAACTGCACAAAAGGTAAGTGTTTAAATTATTTTCTGAATCTTATTGTGCAGCTTGTTAATGAATGTGGACAAAACCTGCCATCGACTAGTTTTCATTATCCATGTTCAACTTGGAAATGTAGGTCTGTAGTTAAATCCTAAGCAAAAGTATTGGTCGGAAATTTCACGTAACTTGCCAAGCTTTCTTACAGTGTTTGAAAGCTTATTGAATATTACATGTGTGATAAGGAAGCAGGCAGCGCATTCCTAACTTCTGAGGACAAAAGTCCTCAGAAGGCCAGGAAGGGGCTGTGCCAGCGTTGGAGCCCTCCACCCCGGCGTCTGGGCTACTTACACTGCCATAAGTGGCCCCAACACTGGTGGGGAGGCCTGGATGCTGGTTTCCCAGCACTGCCACAGCAGCGCTACCCTGGGACGCCGACGGGGCCTTCTGCCGGCGTCCTGCCGGCATAAAGTCCCGTGACGGCATTCCGGGCAGCGTTCTGGCATCCCAGGGGGCATTCCTGGGGGAGGAGCTGCCTTTAGGCCTTGTCCCCTTTCAGCCCAGCACACCGGTGGCGAGAATGGCGGTGCTGCGCCTGCTTTTTAGCAGACTTGCTGTTCTCTATGGGGCAAAAAGCCCCATTTAAAATTTTAAAAGCCTTTAAAAGGCTTTTTTCGAGTTTTCGGCACTGGGGAAACAGGTTAGGAAGCGCCACAGCGGTGCCTCGTCTCCGCATGCCGAAAGCTAAGGAGTGCACTGAGACAGTCTGTTCCTGTATAACCTTTTGAAAATGGCTTCCACAGTAGTGTTTGTCAAGGAGGGGGAGTTATTCTTGCTGTCGTTACTCGTCCAACAACACCCTGCCCTCCTTGGTTATAGGAGAAGAACTGACAGGAAAAGCTTAACTCGGGCAGAGGTGTTATTTTTACCCCCCTGCTTCACACTAATATATAGGCAATCCTATAGGTTCAAACAATCAAAGGGAGCTGAGACCACTCAGCTTCCCTTAGGTAGTGCTGCCGCCAGTCCCTGTTAGGGACACCTTTCCCATGTTGCCTCAGCAACCACACGCCAAGGCTGCAGAGTAGGACCCTTGCAGGCTGGGTGACAATATATATATAACTTTGGTAGTGTGTAGCCTAAGCAGAAAGCCACTAGAAACAGCTTAGAACTGACAGAGTTTAAGGAGCCAGTCACCTTATACTTTAAAGGAGTTTATTCATAACTCAGCACATAGTTCAAAACATAACCTTAAAAGTTGGAGCATTTAGAAAATAACAAAACTACATTCAACCAAAGGTTCAAAGCAAAAAGCAAGGACTTCTGGAAATACACAGGAGTTACCCTTCCCTGGATTCTCACACGGGTCCACCTGGAGTTGTCGTCAGGATTGCTTCTAATGAGGCAAAAGAGTACATCTCTCTGGCAACCCCCTTTGGGTAATCTTATGTTCCTTTGCCAGCTAGGGACGAGTGGGCCCTTCCCCCAATCCCTACTCCGCATGGATTATTGCCAGGTGATCTTGATCATAAGGTAAGATCTACCTCCGCCCTCCTAAAGTGGATGATAATGGGCGATGGCCGTTCGCCCGTTACTCCCTTTTTTCAGGTGATATTGATGAAATAACCCGTGTCGGGTATTCTCGTTACACCACGGCCTTGAAGCCTGAAGGGAGCAATAGCATTGCTCCCAGCTGTGCTTTTTTCTGGGAGGAGTAGCTACTTCTTAACAATTCCTTAAATTCCAGAATTTACAACCCTTTTTAAGGCCTAGTAACAAGGCCGGAAAATAACTCTCACAAGAAATTGCAAGGTGGTATTGCAGTTTCTTGACAGTGTTATGATCAATATTTTCTCTTTTCAACCCCCAAAGGTTTCTAAGAGATATCCCAAATCCTCAGATCCTTCAGGAGGAAATGACATGGATGAAGGAAAGACTGTCCAACCTGGGCTCACCAGTGGTACTTTGTCACAATGATCTGTTGTGTAAAAATATAATCTACAATCAAAAACAAGGTAGGTATTGAATACAGCTGTAAGTACTCTTTATTACATATTGCCTGATATGTAACAATAATTTGTTTAGATAATTACAACAGTGCTTTAAAAAAATAACCTGCCTAAACATACTTTATTACAATTTGTTTGAGACACATTCAGTGCCATAATAGTTACCTTGTAGAAATACTGTCTAAATAATATTGTCAGCTATAGCTGCTAATATGTTTTAAAAAGATCATAATAGCAATTATTATTCCATTGTACTGGTAGCAGAAATTGTCTTCATTGTCGTTGGTATAAACTTACTGTCTGCGACAGCCTTAGGAGCAAATGTCTCCAGGTTACTGTGTATTACCTGTGTATTATTCTGATTTGTCAGATATGTTGATGCCACGGAGGAATTCTGCATGGTGAAGTATCTGGAAAGATACTTTCTAAGGCTCTGTTTATATCCTGCTGATGAGGTACATAGGTATCTTTAAGGCTTTGTTTGTTAATATATTTGAGGTAGGAAGGATTCTGGAAACTGGCTAATTAGATTTATGTCCATTGCATCAGAGTTTCAACAGTATTTCAAGTTTTGAAAAGAATGCCTGTGTTCTGAGAACTGAATGATCTGCACATTATTTAAAATGTAGATATCTGTAACCTTTGAGTTTTAGGTTTGGTTACTAAACAACACATTAGCCAGCCTTGAGAGTATATATTTTCTCCCCTCTCTGGGGCAATTGTCTCTTTTTGGCCTTTATCACTGTTCAGTATTAACCAGTGCAAATCATGGGTCCCCCATAAATCAATGATTGCAGTTATGGTTGAAGAAGCATGGGTTGTATTACTTATTATGCTGGTCAGTCAACTTTTAACATAGATAATACTGTGAAGGAGGGGGGGAATATCACTCTGGGGAAGGAGGGGAGAAAATGTGCATTCCGGGTCTGGGATCCAATTTGCAAATTATGGTTTGGAGAGAAGTCTCATGTGCTTCTGTGCCGGGTTTATGTTGGAGTGGAATCAAACTTGGATGCTCGTAATGAAGCGAGGGAAGAATGTATGATCTGTGTAAAACATTTTCAAAAAAATCTCTAGCACCTTGCATTTGATGCTTGCTTTATCAGAAGTGTGAACATATATTGGCTGTGATTGAAAGAAAATATTGTGAGGAAACATCTCATTCAGCTGCAGTATCTTTGCTTTCTCTGCAGCGGCTTCCTACTGCTGATAAAGCACTTCAAATTCCTAGATGTGAGAAATAAATTTCAAGGTGCTGAGATTTTGCTAGCCCTAGTCCTGTTACCTTCTCTTGCGTGCTTATTCATTCTGATTTATTCAGTATAAACAGGTTGTGCAAAAACAACTTACCTCGTATGCACACCAAAGAATTGTGTGTTTTGCACAGTTCTCAGTTCAGACATGTCAAAGTTGAAAAGTGATCTAATGAATGACTTCCAAACTCTTTTGTTAAAGGGCCCCCAATGCTGTCATGTCCAAAGCACCCTGGCCAGAATTTGATACCCCGTAGTTCCATCTGCCATGTCTACTACTTGCAAGGGTACTTTGACCCACTGTAGTCAAAGATTACCTTTCCAGAATCTATTTAGATTACACTTCTTAAATGTGATTGCCATGCACACAATATAACCAGATGGAGATGTGTAAACTTACTGATTTTTTTTGAAAAAACAGTTTTGTGAGATCTGAGGAAAGTGACACAGACTCTTCTGATAATGGGCCCCATTCTGACTACATGCCCAAGACGGCAGTTCAGAATTGAACAGTGTCAGAATTGGTAGGCTTGACATTCCCACTTTTCAAACAAATATGCTGTCATTTTCTTTTGTAAACAGAGTGGAGGATAAATCAGTGAGAGCAGTGCATCATTTAAGAGCATTTCTACAAAAGCCAGTGTGTGAGTGTTTAGTGCTTGGGAACAGGGAGGGGGAGAGGGACAATTCTCGATATGGAACATTGCTTGCAACTTTTAAAGTGTGTGGGGGGGAAATATGAAGTGTATGTAGTAGCTAGAATGTGTCAATTAAAGGTGAAGTATTTGAATGCTGCAGCACAACACATACACAGTGCGGGCAGATTTCATGTGATCATGTTTGCCATGCAGTTAAATAAATCAATCTCAGACCTATAATGTAATAACTGCTTCTTCACATGATCATGTAAATTAGCCTTCACCGTGCTTTAAGTCTTCTGTAATGCTGATTTCTCAAGCATTGCTTTAATCGTGAACTAACTAAGCCATTTGTAAAATACTGAAGCTGTGTATTGTCTTGTGCTGGGCAGCAGTGTTTATGACAGTGGTGCATTTAGAGGAATCATATATTTTTGCAGTGGAAACTCAGCTTTAACTTTAAAAAAAAGTTGGCCAATCAATTGAATACAAGTTTTTAAAGAATACAGTTAAAATACAACTGGTGTGTTAAATGTTTTGCAAGTGCTTGAATAAGAACAAAGAACAATTTAAAGATGCACTTTGCTCTCTAGATTCCCCCCCCCCCATTAACAAATAAAAACATGTTCTTCAAATCATCTGTCTTGGAAATCATCTGTCTTGGAAACCGTGACATCAGTTAATATGCCACTTTGTCTATTTTATTTGAATTGTATGTTGTTCAGAAGTTAAGTGTTTTGCAATCTGACATCCCCTCCTATTGTTTCATCTGCTAAAATAGGCAGGAGTCGGTCACCTTCAAGACTAACATTTTTATTCCAGCATAAGCTTTCATGAACTATAGGATGTCTCTGAAGAAGCCGGCTCTAGTCCATGTAAGCTTATGCTACAGTGAAATTTGTCAAGGTTCTACAAGGCTCCTGTTTTCTTTTGCTGCAGCAGTTTAGCAGATGATAATTCTCTACAATAGCTTTATTAAAGAAGAGCTGTCTTTGCCTAGGTCTCTTAAAACTGGGCTTCAGGTGCTTTGCTAGGGATGCCAGTGATTTTATCTAAATGGTCTCCTTTCTTTTTTTACTTTGAAATATTATTCTTTCTTAAAGAATATACAATTTAATACTGTCATACTGAGGATTAAATTTCTTAAATGTTAGTGTCTTAGTTGTGGTATTCACAATAGCATCCCCCCCTCAGTTTCTTAAATGATTGGCTACATTCCTTATGTCCACTTTCTTTGGCTGCTTAATATGCTTGTTCTTGCCAGTTTCTCTATTCATATCTTTGCTTTGAAGCTTTGGTTTCCAGACATCACATACTTTGTCCCCATGAACTTCAACAGAAATGAAGCATAATGTGTGTGAGTGTTAAGTGCCGTCAAGTTGCCTCTTACTCATAGCGACCTTATGAATCAGTGTCCTCCAAAATGTCCTATCTTTGACAGCCTTGCTTAGATCTTGCAAATTGAAGGCTGTGGCTTTCTTTATTGAGTCAATCCATCTCTTGTTGGGTCTTCCTCTTTTCCTGCTGCCCTCAACTTTTCCTAGTAAGATTGTCTTTTCCAGTGACTCTTGTCTTCTCATAATAGGATTATCATTTTTCCTCTTAAAAGCTTTGGGGGGGAAAAAAGCATTTAGGTATTTTGCTTCCACCTGTGATAAATAGTTTCTATGTGCTTTGAAAGAGCCGAAAGAAGTTTGATTATAGCTTTCTATTGTATGTTGGAGTGAAGTTGTAAGAAAAGCATCTCTTGTCCCTCTGGCCAGATTCCAGCTGTCAGAATTCTTGGGAGGAGGGGAATCTATATTGATTATCTTTTTTAGCATCTCATTCTCTGAAAATGTTTACATTTTTTCAGTCAAGTTAAAAACCAAGAAGAGTTCATAGATAACTTAGAACACCTGCAGTTGCACCTCTTTATTAGTTTGTGGTAGGTTTCTTGGTTTAATAACTTAGACTACATGTCACTATAACATGCCTGGGGGAGGTCACTTTGTATATCATGAACCCTTTTATCTGCATTTCTATAATTAGTCATTGGCTTGGTTAAAATGTGTAGCTAAGCTGCTGATTAGCAGTTCTTTCAACCTTTGTGTATTCCTCTTGTCCAATCACTGTTACTTGTGCCCTTGGTTAAATAACATACTGTGCTAATTGACTATTTTCAGTGATTCGGGCCATTGTCTAGTCTTTCTGTATGGGACAAGTATTAAAACTGTTCATCATAGATTATAATGGTTAACTTAAGAATACCTTGAATAAGTACCATAAAAGCTGCTTTTCTATAGAGCTAGTTTTCTTCCTCATGAATTATACTGTGGTATGAATTCTGAAATGTTTATTAAACATCCCAAACTTTGTCAAAGCAAGCATTCTTTTCCTGTTCTCTAAGGAATAGAGAGCTATAATGTCTAAAAACAATGCATTATTCTGTTATAACAGTTCTGTAAAACAAGGGTTTCAGAATGTCATATTCTGACACCCAACTGTATTATTTTCAAATGTCTTCCTTTCCATTTGGCATGATTTCATTTTATACACACATCGTTAACATCAGTCAAGAATTCTTGAAAATGCATTCATCTAAATTTTTGATCAGAAATTTGACACTTCTTAATGGAATATAAAAACCTGAGGGGAGCCAGGCATTCACACTGCCAGTAGAAAGTTCCTCTCGCTGCTTTTACTAATGCAAACTACCACCATTTCGGATATTAAATTAAGCAGCAGTGCCTTATGTAATACATAATTGTTATGTATAATTACTAAAAAAAAAAAAACCCAGCTTAACAAGTAGCTCTGGTGTATCTCCCACTAAGTTGTCAATATTAGACTTTTAAGAGGTAACTGTAAATACCTGGATGGCTCTTGTGTTCAGATTGACTTCTTCCAGAATAACAGCATATTTCTGTAGCCTTTGCATTCGCTGCAAACCTGCATATGTTTTTATGTCTCTTGTACCTTGTCTCTCTTCTGGATTCCCCTCTCCTGCCTTGGCCCTGCTTTTTCTTCCTAACTAATTTCTCATCACTTAAAAGCAACAATTGCGATAGAGCAGCTGAGTTGATGTCAAGTCACTGTTCAGTAGAGATTCCTGACAATTTTAGGCATTCTGTTATTTTTAAGCATGTTTTCCACAGAGCTAAAAACTAGATTTGGAGTAAGGCAGCATGGCAAATCCATCCCCCTAAAGACTAAAAATGTAGCTTTGTGTGTAAAAAGTGGCTCCCCTTCCTGAACTAATCTTTGTCAGTGAGTTTCATAAGGGAATTCTCCTTGGTGCAAATAGAAGTAACTGAAGAATGTTACAACAAACAAAAATTTATATTTTTCATTGAGGTACAAAATCAAAGGGAGCGGTGCATCTTGAACCCTGGTATTTCTTGCAAAACTTAAATTTAAGGCTGAGTTCCACTGTAATGTTAGTCTGGAAGAGGAAGACCAGTGAAATGCAGAACTTTTCTCTTTAAAGTTTTGTGTCGTCTTATCAAATATGAGTTTGCCAAATTTTCTTCATCTGCTACAGATTAGGTATGCCATTGTTGCTGCCAACTGGCGGCGTGCACCGTGCTACTTAAAGGCACTGACTGGAGGTTTATCGCATCACTTGTTCGCATGCACCTCCCCCTAGGAGAGCACGGAGCCTGGTAACAGCCTCATCTGTATCTTAGCTTCATTTTTTTAAAAATTTTGTAATACTGTTAATTGTAACTGGAAATTAGCATTTGAATAAAAGCAAAGGGTTGCTTAGTGGTGATTAATGGCGCTGCACATTTGTATCCCAAGGTAGAACTTGGGTGCAGAAGTTATGTTTATGTTAAATATCTGTCTTATGCTCGGTACCAGCAAAACTTTCACCTGCCATCGCTTTATCTGCTTAAAAGACCAAACGTTTGGATAAAAGGGCCATATGAATGGCCTTCTCTTAAAGTTAGCTCTATTAATCCAAGTTAGGCTGTGATTTTTTTTAACCGATTACGTCTTTATAAAATGATCTTAGAAGATAATTGGGTTAGGAAATGGTGAACTGCCATCCTTTTAATGGCTGCGAGAACTAATTTCATTATTTGCCTGTAGGGTGTAAATTAATCTCTAGCTTGTCATAAGATCCTTGCCGAGGAACCTTTGAGGAATTTTAAATTTCCATCATTTTAAATGCCTTCTAAAGGTTTAGAAGGGATATCATTGCTACCTTTTAAAACTGGTGTATAAAACCCAAACAACGATCCTTCTCCCCCCCCCCCGGGTGTCCCGGAAAGCTGTAGCTTGGTGGCAATACTGAAAAATTCTCTAACATGCCCACCCCCCATTATAATTGCCAGGGTTCCTTATAGAAATAAATGTCTGTTTAAACGCCTTTTAAATTATGTGGTATGGACACACTCCCTATGGGTCCTGGCAATATATACTTGCATTGGGACACTTAATTCTGAAGCTCACACTGAATCAATCAAAACGATGATGTTTCACTAATCAGTCATCAAACTCATGCTTCTACTCAAGTCTACAAACGCAGAAGCTTTGAGGTCAAACTTTTGATAAACGTAGCAATTCCAGTATTACTTTTAAACTATCGTAATGGCATTGTACTTCAGATTTTTAGTCAAAATCTGGAGAACATAAACATTTGAGGAAAGACTAATAGGAATATTGCATGCTCACTGTAGAGTACATACACATCATGCTCTACACAGTGTTTTTGGTATGAGAATACTTTTTTGTCTGGGGGAATGGGTGTATGCCACAGCATAAGCCAAGATAAACCCTTTTACTGAGTCGATTCCTTGTGAAGGAAGAAATGGCTACAGAAAAATATATAGTGCATCCATTCCCTCATGCAAAACCGCTGCTACTGCGTTTATAAAAACAAACCTTACCCGTAGGAATGCTAGGCTGATCATATTTAAAATGTGTCAACTCCAGTCTTAATGAGAATTAAGACAACTGCTGCCCCCCTGTGGTACAAAGATACAGTTGGATGCTTAGCGATCTTAAGCTCTATAAATTGAACATGTATAAGAGCTTATACCATTATTAATTAAAGAAGCTCGTTTTTTAAAAAAACACTCTTTAGCTTGGAATGTCTTAAGTGCATGCAAATAAGCACAAAAAGCTGGAACACTGGAAAGGCACACTAAAGATGTGGGGCATTTGCTTCTCCTATACTTCTCTTACACTTTTTATTTTTTGTGTCTCATGTAGGTGATGTTCAGTTCATTGACTATGAGTATTCTGGATACAATTACTTGGCTTACGACATTGGAAATCACTTCAATGAATTTGCAGGTAGTTAACATGGTTTCCTTATGTAAGTCTCATCTAAAGCTCTCGGTTAAGAAGACTGAGGTCCGTATTGGGCTGACCTAGGGTTGCCAGCTCTGGGTTAGGAAATTCCTGGATATGTGGGGTGGAATCTGAGGAAGGGGAGCTCCAGAAAAGCCGATCTCTGTAGTCTGGAAATCAGTTGTAATTTTGGGAGAACTCTACCTGGAAGTTGGCAACCCTAGGTGGAGGGGTTAGAGCACGAGTCGAAGGACCCATTGTGATCTCACAGAGGGGAGGAATTGTCCTTCGTTGTAACATTTTTGTATTTCATCCCTGTTTTCACGTGTTTCCATATGTATCCTATATTCTTCCAAAATGTATTGATAAATGTTATAAGAGGAAGAAGGTGAAACTTCAGCTAAACAATAATGTGTGACACGGAAACTGCACATATACACACTATTGGAAGTAGTAGGTGTCTGAGCCTGTTGGATATGAGGATATTAAAAGATTTGTGCATTTTTTTCTATACGTTACCCACTTTGGTTTGTCACCTGAGTGCTCACTTGCTGGAACGTTGAGCTTTCTCGTAATGAATGCTTTCTTTTTTAGGAGTGAGTGAGGTAGACTATAGCCTCTACCCAAGCAGGGAACTGCAGGAGCAGTGGCTGAGAGCTTACCTGGAAGCCTACAAGGAGTATAAAGGGTTTGGAACCGATGTCACTGAGAAAGAGGTGGAGGTGCTGTATGTTCAAGTCAACCAGTTTGCACTGGTAGGTTCAGAATGCTCTTGGCGTGTGCGCCTCAAGTTGGTTCTTTAAGCATGATCTTTAAAAGTTCTTTAAAAGGATCTGGGATTGGATCCTGACCATGCCAAGTAAAGCCGTGCTCATAGAATGCAACTTTGATTTAACTAAGTTAGTGTGGTATCTGAATGTGGGTGGCCCAACAAACAGAGGCGTGATTGTAGAGGCTAAGATTCTGAACCATGGGTTAAACCTGGTTTGTTAATTGGTTTGTTGCAGGGCTGGATTAACCATTAAAGCAAAATAAGCATGTGCTTTGGGCATCAAAGGAAGGGAGGCACCACAGAAATTTTCCATGGCCGGATTTACCATCAACCATATGGTGCAAAACTGCAAGCCAGGGTCCACAATAGTATTTCGCCAGTAGGAGAAAACTTTTTCAAATATAAATAAAGTGGAATTGTACAAAAATAGACATTAATTTCCATCTTACTGTAAGTTTGGTTTCATTACGAAAAATAAAATTTATTTGATAGCTTATTATTGTTTATATTTTGAATTACATATATATGGGGGCACCAAAATCTTTTAAGTGCTTAGGGCCTCTAAAGGTCTTAATCCGGCCCTGGTTTGTTATGTGAATGCAGAAATCACTGTATTCAGTGCCACTGGTCCTCTTAGTCTCCTGTGTATAGACAGAAGCAAAGGAGCAGTCTAGCTTCTCCAGCTGCATTAAATGATTGATGGTACTCCTCCCTGGACAGGCCTTCTGCTGGTGATGACTTGAGCAGGGGGCAGTTACAGCCAATACATCCGGTAGAAATTGCTCTGCAGACAACAGGTTTACTGTCAAAGGCAATTCACAACCCACCTTTTGCCATACCTTCTCTCCTGATTTCTCGGGGAGGGAGAGCAAGTGAATGAATAACCAGTTTATGTTTTCCTTCCCAAGCTTATATTTTCTTCCTGATAGAAAACAAGGTTAGAGAATCTAGCGAAATGGGGCAAGGAAAAAGAGAGCAGGGGTGTGTGGTAAGAGACATGGGCTCTCATACAACCAAACATGTTCTCTTACACTCGTTTGGTAGACTAAGTTGGATTTGTGTCTCATATCTGAATACAGCCTAGCTCAGTGGTCGGCAAACTCATTAGTCAAGAGAGCCAAATATCAACAGTATAACCATTGAGATTTCTTTTGAGAGCCAAATTTCTTAAACTTAAACTATATAGGTAGGTACACTGTTTATTAACTTAATAAACTTTAATAAAGTTTTAAGTCTTAATTAAACTATAGGTACACTGAATAAAACTTGATATCATACTTAATAATCTTATTTATTGATAAAAATTAAATTGTAAGTAAGATATCCATAAAATTAAATCATGACAATGACTGACAAACACTTAATGTGAACAATGGCCTTGCATCTCCTTGGAAAGTTTGGGTAAATCAGGTTTGTATGTTGTTGTTTTTAATTTTAGGCATGACTCAGGTTCTCATCAATAAGACTTCTCAATTTACTCTTGATAAAGTTCATGCTTGAAAAAGATTGTTTGCATGAATATGTAGAACCGAAAAGGGAAAGAACAGCAAACTCTAGTAGTGGAAGGGAGGGGGGAGGAATGGAGAAAGGAAGGAAGGAACTGTGAAAGGAAAGAAGGAAGAAAGAAAGGGGGGATGGAGAAAGAAAGAGGAAGGAAGGAAGGAACTGGGAAAGGAAAGAGAAGGAAGGAACTGGGGAAGAAAGGATGAAAGGGAGGAAGGATGGAAGGAAGAGTGGGGGAGGGACAGAAAGAAAGGAAGGAAGGGGGAAAGGAAAGAGAAGGAAGGAACTGGGGAAGAAAGGATGAAAGGGAGGAAGGATGGAAGGAAGGAAGGAGGAGTGGGGGGAGGGACAGAGAGAAAGTAAGGAAGGAACTGGGAAAGGAAAGAGAAGGAAGAAACTAGGGAAGAAAGGGTGAAAGGGAGGAAGGAAGAGTGGGGGAGGGAAAGAAAGGAAGGAAGGAACTGGGAAAGGAAAGAGAAGGAAGGAACTGGGGAAGAAAGGATGAAAGGGAGGAAGGATGGAAGGAAGGAAGAGTAGGGGGAGGGACAGAGAGAAAGAAACAGGAAGGAAGGGGGAAAGGAAAGAGAAGGAAGGAACTGGGGAAGAAAGGATGAAAGGGAGGAAGGATGGAAGGAAGGAAGAGTGGGGGGAGGGACAGAGAAAGAAAGGAAGGGAGGGGGAAAGGAAAGAGAAGGAAGGAACTGGGGATGAAAGGGAGGAAGGATGGAAGGAAGGAAGAGTGGGGGAGGGACAGAAAGAAAGGAAGGAACTGGGAAAGGAAAGAGAAGGAAGGAACTGGGGAAGAAAGGCAGCCTGGAGCTGGACTTTTGGGAGCCGCCTGAGGGGGACGAGAAGGAGGAAGGCGGTGAGGAGGAGAGTTTACCTCTTCCAAGTGGGCCGGTGATTAAGGCGCGAAATCCGCCCCCCGCCCTGGAAGTTCCCCCGCAAGATCCCGGCCAGGCAAGACGCGGCCTGCGTGGGGGGCGGGAAGGCGATGCGTCGGACCGGCTCCAAACTCTCAGTCTGAGGCGCGGGGAGGGCAAAGCAAGCTCGGTCCTGGCCAGGAAGCATCGTCACCTTCCCCGCCCGGGGCCAGGCGGAGCCAACAGGAGGAGCAGGAGGTGGGGGGGTGAGAGGTTGCCCAGCTCCGGTCGCCCATAGAGACAGAGGAGGGAAGGCGGCGGCAGCCGAAACGAGGACTGGACAGCCACGCCTCACTCCTCACGGTGGAAGGGAGGGAGGAGCCCCCTCTCTGCCAAACCAAGGCGCGCAGCCGGGCAGCAAGAAAAGACGGGGGTGGGGGTGGCAGCTGAGGGGCTCTTGTCGTTCTCCGGCCGCCGCCGCAATGGTGGGAGGTGGGGACGGCGCTGGGGCGAGAAGGAAGAAGGGCCACTCCTTCCTCTCTCGGAGACCCTCCCGCTGCTTCGGCCGGCATAGGGCGCTGCTTCCGCACATGGGAAGAGCCGCACTCGGGCCCAAAGAGCCACTGGTGGCTTGGGAGCCGCGCTTTTGCGACCCCTGGCCTAGCTACATCTTCTTAGGCCAGGGGTCGGCAAACTCATTAGTCAAAAGAGCCAAATATCAACAGTACAACGATTGAGATTTCTTTTGAGAGCCAAATTTCTTAAACTTAAACTATATAGGTAGGTACACTGTTTATTAACTTAATAAACTTTAATTAAAGTTTTGTCTTAATTAAACTAAAGGTACACTGAATAAAACTTGATATCATACTTAATAGTGATCTTATTTATTGATAAAAATTAAATTGTAAGTCCCTGCTATTTCCCCCTCCCCGTCCGGAGTACTCGTCTGGAGGCCTGGTCTACCTCCATAAAAGCCTATTGGTAGACCTGGCCTCCGTCTGAGTCCCATTGGGAGGTCAGGTCTACCCATTGGCTTTCTTGGCAGTAGACCTGGTCTCCGGAGGCTCTTAGAAGCCAATTGGTAGACCTGGCCTCTGAAGGGGGACTTTTCCCCCTCCTCGGAGTCCAGGTCTACCGCCAAGAAAGCCAGTGCGTAGACATGGCCTCCCAATGGGACTCAGCCGGAGGCCAGGTCTACCAAAGGAAGCCCACCCCATCCAACAGCTGATAGGCGGGGGGGGAAGGAACCGCCGAGCTGCCCACCCAGCAATCATGCGGCTAGAATGGAGGGGAGGCTTTAGCCTCCCAACCATTGAGGGCAAGGGAAAGGGGGACCCAGCCATTCTCCACGGCGGGGTGGGGGGAGAGACAGCACGCCTGCTCGCCCGCTCTCAGGTGTGCCGGCTCTGCAGCCCGGCTGCTGGCGTGAATGGGCGCAAGAGCAGGGGCTCCGAACCAAGTTCGGAGAGCCGCACTCAATGGGCCAAAGAGCCGCAGTTTTGAGACCCCTGTCCTAGGCAATACATCGCCTTTCTTCAGGCTGCTTGGCCTAAAGTTTATGTGAGCAAAAGTGGCTGTTCTTGATTAAACTCTAGAGGTTTTTCTGTGTGGGATGAGACTGTACATCTCTGTTTTAGAAAAAAGCCATGACTCTATAGAAGTAGTTTGTTTGAAGAAGCTTTCAGGTTATATATAACCATTTCCTTCATTTTAATTGGCATATTTGAGGATCTAGTTTAGGAAACTGGTCCACCATTTGGCTACGGCACTGTCTTAACAATTGCAATGTTTGTGTTCCAGGGAATGGAATTTTGTGAAAGGTTTGGGGCTGGCCCATCCAGTTTGCGGGCCACACATGAGCAAACTGCCAGAAATAGATCTTCAGTGTTTACTAAACATCATTATGTAGGAGATTACATTAGGAGAAACAGGAACCGTGTTAAGCATAAGCACTAAACACAGAAGCACATTCTCTGTAGAAGAGG
This sequence comes from Euleptes europaea, assembly GCF_029931775.1. NCBI lineage: Eukaryota > Metazoa > Chordata > Lepidosauria > Squamata > Sphaerodactylidae > Euleptes > Euleptes europaea. Next base: position 113,365,672 of record NC_079314.1, on the reverse strand, counting down.
AAGACGTTAGTTCAGCTTTGCTTTGAAAGGTTTCCAGATACACAACATTTAAGATTCCACAGAATAAAAGCTACGGTGACATAAGTAGTTCAGGAAGCAATTCACCTTTCTTGTCTGACGTTGTACCTAGGAAAACTAAATAATCTGTGTCACTTGCAGCATGGGTGGCCACGAAATAGATACATTGCAAGTTCCAAACTTGTGTTGAGCACATTAGCAACAACTAAAGTTATATCATCCTAAACTTCCCTTTGATGTGGAGTATATGCCCACAACCTTCCTTGCAAAGTGGATGAGGGGTAAAATAGACTCAGGATTTTAAACGAGTGACTTCAAATAATAATGCATTTACTCAGTAATACTGTATTCCAGTGGTAGAAATTGCCAGTTTAGTCTGGATGCAGCTCTTATTCCAGACTTTTTGGTACTGTTACCTTTATTCTTAAATAACTTTTGTCAAACCTTCACTTTTTTACCCCTAAATGCAGGCCTCTCACTTCTTCTGGGGATTATGGGCCCTGATTCAAGCAAAATACTCCACCATTGAATTTGATTTTTTAGGGTAAGTGTACCATCTTTGAATCTTTTTTCTGCCCAAGAACGTCTGGTTCTAGTACTGATTTTGCAAACACCTACCAATGGACAGCTGCACTACCAAGTCTAAAATGCAGGAATTTGTTGCCTAAAGCACTCATTTTCTTTTTGTTTCTGAAATTTTTTCTAGAGCTGTCAGGTGAGTTGATTTAGCTACCTACCATTTACCTGGCTAATTGAAGTACCTTTTCCTAGAACCAAAACATTGATATAGGCACCAAGGTTTGGAATTGTTCGCATTCTTCTTGTGGATGAAAAGTTTCAAGAAAAAATAGATTCAGGGTTTTTTTGTTGACACAACCAGAAACGCTGGGCAAAATTGAAAGGCATATGCAATACTTTCCTATCAGAACTAAACTTTGCTTCTTCGACATCACAACGTGCATAATTATAACTTAGTTAACAAATAAAATTGTACTAATAGGCATATTTATGCAGATGACCCTGCACTCCCTAACGCTGTCCATCCCTGCCTGTCCTGGTTCCTCCCAGCAAGTAGGGAGGAGAAGGAGGAGCCATCCTCCCACCGATGAGGTGATGGTGTTGTAGGATGTGGGGAATCAGGTTCTGCTGTCACCCCCCCCCCCCCACACACACACACATACTTCAGGCGGGTGGAGGAGACCAGGAGCTTCTGCTCTCCCCCCCAAAAAAAATTGGCCAGGAGAAGGATGGATGGCCAGGCTCTGCTGTGCCTCCCCTGCTGAAACTACTACTGAGGCAGCAGCATTTTAGTGGTGAGGGGTCTCAGCCACCGTCCAACATCTCATCTCTGCTGAAACCACTTCTGAAGTTGTAGTGCTGGAGACAGGTGAGGAAGGGGAGCCCCTGCTGCTGGACTTGGGTGCAGGAGGGTAGCGGATGGCCAAGGAAAATTCTTCCTTTCTACAAGATTTCAGATTTTTATTTTTTGCTAACAGGGATTTTCTCAGGGTTGTGGAAAGAGCCATCTTGTCTGTCCATGGCCCCGGTCTCTGGATTTATTACTGATTTAAAGCTTGAATCATTAATATCTGACAGTGCTGTCTTGGTTAACGCCCTTGGTTAGCCCCTTGGGGAGGGGCAGTGGCTCAGTGGTAGAGTCTCTGCTTGGCATGCAGGTTCAATCCCCGGTTCAATCTCCGGCATCTCCAGGTAAAGGGACTAGGCAAGTAGGTGATGTGAAAGACCTCTGCCTGAGACCCTGGAGAGCCGCTGCCAGTCTGAGTAGATGAGACCCTGGAGAAGCATGGGGAGGGGCAGTGGCTCAGTGGAAGAGCATCTGCTTGGCATGTAGAAGGTCCCAGGTTCAATCAAGGGGCTAGGCAAGTAGGTGGTGTGAAAGACCTCTGCCTGAGACCTAGAGAGCCATGGGGGAGGGACTGTGGCTCAGTGGAAGAGCATCTGCTTGGCATGTAGAAGGTCCCCGGTTCAATCTCCAGCATCTCCAGTTAAAGGGGCTAGGCAAGTAGGTGGTGTGAAAGACCTCTGCCTGAGAACCTGGAGAGCTGCTGCCGGCCTGAGTAGACAATACTGACTCTGATGGACTGGGTCCAATTCAGTATAAGGCAGCTTCATGTATTCATGTGATACTGACTTTGATGGACCAAGGGTCTGATTCAGTACAAGGCAGCTTCATGTGTTTGTGTGTTCAGCACTTCCTGACCGAGTTTTGCCTTTAACTAGGTGAAGTGTCTTAGGAAAGGGAAGCCAGGCTGATGCAGTGTAGCCTATCTGCTGATCTGTCTTTTAAAAGTTTTTCCTTTTTACGTATCTGTTCCTTGCAACTTAATGAAACTGACGTTTTTGTAATGTGTGCAACAAATGAACTTACCACTAGATGGCAGAAAAAGCTTTTTAAAAACCCAGTTAGCTGCAAAAAGCAGTTACAGGGAAAAGGGCTAAATTTGTCATAAAAGTGTTAAGACTTAAAAAAATTTATTTCTTCAAATAGGTACGCAATTGTACGCTTCAATCAGTACTTCAAAATGAAGAATGAAGTCATGACATTAAAACTTCCTGAGTAACAACTAAGAACTCCTATATCTATCGGAACAAGATTCCTTATGTCTTTTTGTCTGAGTACAGATAATGAAAAAAGCTAAACATTTGTTAGTTTTGTAATGTTCCTATGGTGGTTTTTGCTTTTCATTGATGCCTCTAAACAATCTTTTAATGTTAAACCTAAAATGAAGATCTTACTGCTGTTGTAGAAGGAATAGAAACATTAGGTTTATAAAAACATAGGGAGAGCAAATTTAATCCTTTCTCGTAATTTTTAATGTGATATGTGCATTATTTATTATGAATTTAACATTCCATTGCTGCTTTTCACCAGTTCTTTTCAAGGGATAGGCTTTGAAACTGTGATGGAGGACATTTCACATCTTACATTGTAGTGACATTAACTTATGAGAAACGTGGTCAGTATAAATGTTTTTAAACTGCAAACAAACAAAGATGTCTACGTGGATAGGTCAGCTTGGTTTGAAGTGCAAGTCGCTGATGCTGACTGACTAGAGCCGCGAGGCTGGGATGGAGCTATTTTCACAATGTTACCTCTCCAAGCTCCACCTGAGTACTGTGAAAAACAATTCAGATTCCCTCTTGCTTAACATACGAATCAAGCTGTTGCAAAGACCTGCTCATTTAGGGAAAGCATACTCTCTTGTGCTCAGTTCTTGTACATGCTTTTCCATCTGTAGGAAACTTTTAACTTCAAATGTAAGCTTTAAATGACCGCTATTCCAGGGTGTCATTGTGTTCCGTACCTTACGGGATTGTTCAGAACTCATTGAAAGCTTTGGCATATAGTCCAGGGAACAGGCATGTTTATAAGGGACAGTGAGAAATTCCAGCAGGACTGTCAGTTGAGCAATCTTGTAGAGTTTGAGAGCAAAACTGTGCCAGAGGCTTATGATCAGTTTTTCTTGGGTTTCTACCTTTTCATACCTTTGCTTTTATAGTTTGCAGTACTTATTTAGTAAACACTGTCCATATTTTCTTTGCCAGGAAGGCGGCAAACTCATATTTCTATTGTTAGCCCAAAGTCTCAATCTTAAAAGATCATTCTTGAGATAGATGGTGTTTAAAGAGTGAGGATTTTGAACATCGGCACAGTTTTATTTTTTATTTTTTTCAAAAGCTGTCTTACCAAGAACGGTATGAATTTCAAAAAATGTGAAGCAGATGTTTACTTAGTGTATGTGTGTGCGTGTGTGTGTGTGTGTTTGTGGATAAAGGCTTTAAATTGGGGGAGGGTGGAGTCACTGCATGGAGTTGAACAGTCAACTCCTGATCAGAAACTTTTTGCTTTGGTCACGCAAGTGCCCATATGTACAAAGTGTGTTCATGCGCAGTTATGTGTAAACCCAGATATACCTTAAGTAGAGATACGGGGAGCATGTTGCACAGACTTCAGCAAGGATATTTATTTGGAATTATTTTATAGCACTCTAAAATAAACTTCTCCTAAAAAAAAGCCTCGCTTGTTCAACAATGCATAAAGCAATTAACATGGATTTTTAAAAAAACTTGCCCCAAAGATCACTGAATGGTCTTTGGCTTACTTACAAAAGCAGTCTCAGATCTAACACTAGTTTAGAGGCATGTTTTATATTCTTCATTTCTACAGTCACAATCTTCAAACGCCCTGCTCTAGGTTAGTCCCATCAGGCAATGGGACTGATTTCTAGAAAGCAGGCCGCAGTCTTCAAACATGATTTTAATACTGACGGCTTAGTATTAACAGTTTAGTGGGCCAGCTTAGGTAGATACTAACAGATTTGTGAATTTTTAAGCGCTTACTTTTTCTTGAAACTGGGTAGCTGCTTGATGTTCAGTGTTGAACCAGCTAAGTGACAGGAACAAGAGTGACCTCCGGTTCCCTCACAGATGTTGCTAGAGCTCTAGAAGATATCAAAACTGAATAGGTTTGCCCCTGGGGAAATTGAATTCCTTCATCAAGATCTGGGTCTGCCACCGTGCATTTTAGCGTATTTCTTTTTAGCACCATCTTCTAAAATTTTTAGTTTGTTGGGAGGCCTGGATGTTGCGTAGTTGGACTTGCAAAAGACCTTAATTTTCAAACATCTGACAAAAACATGGTTCTACAATATCTAAATTAAGGTCTTGGTATATTGTTTGAAAACTGTATATTGCTTGCACGCTGGAAGACTGGATCTTGTTCTTCTGGAAGCCTGTAGGTTTTAAGCCATGTTGGTTCGTGGCTGCTGTCTTACTACATTTTGTGCATTTTCCCCCTGAGATTAGAATACCATCCTTATTTATCTATTCCAAATGCATCTCTCAGAAGGTTGAGTTGCTGGTGCTGATAGACAAATCATCTATTTATTATCACTGGAGGGAGAAGGAAGGCCTAGACTTCTGTGTTCACGCTGAGCTTAACCTGAACCTTGAAACAACAACAACAAAATCTTTGTGCGGGCAACAGAGACCTCTGTAGACAAGTGGCTTTTCTGCATAGCTTCCTAACGGCTGCATTCCAGCTTTGTACTTCTACTTTCCTTGCACCCATCCTACAACAAGCTACTACCGTTTTAAGTAATTTTCAGAATGACCGCCCTGTTAGCTCTCGTCAAAGACTAATAATGTCTGCAGCCAGCTCAGTTTTTTTAAGATCAGTAACTAATTTAATCTTATTTTCTAAACAAGTGGTCATTTTTTCTTTTGGAGCTCTTGAAGTGGCCTTCTGTCAGAAAACCAGAACTTTAAAAAACCTGTGCTTTGGAAACAACCTTACAAGATCCTAGCTTTTACATGCCAAAAGGTGACTCTTGCCTTTACTTAGAAGCTGCAGATTCTGAATGCTGTCACCAATGCTGCTGTAACAAATGTACTGAAAATACAAAGAGGCTATTAATGACGGCATTCATCCCTGCATATACCATCAGCCTACGCACCATAGTGGCCTAGTTGCTTTCGTAAAGCAGACACGCGTATACGTTTCCCATCACGCTTTGGCAATCAGACCAGGTTAATCCATCCCTGATCGATCGAGAAGGTATCCAAGCATCGTAGGTAATGGTAATTGATTTTTTTTTTGGTATTGTTTTGAACTCTGGCCTGGGGTTCTTCATCCAAATTTTGCAGAAGGCTTAGCTAACCGATTTCATGGTAACCAGGTCTGACTGTGTATATACAATAGTGTAAATAATCATTTGTAAATTAGTGTGAATTGTATGGTACCTTGCATTTACGAACTTATGTATTTCATTGTTACCCTCCTTTTTGTAGAAATTTTTGATGTAAAGAGAATAGTTCTTTATGTGCTGACCTCTTTTGTTAAATTGAACACATTCAAGGGGATTACTGCTTTTTGGGGAACGATAGGGTAAGGTACCTGAAAGTACCCGTTAGCTTTCAAAATATACTTTTCATTGTGCCTGTAGTGTTTACATTCCTGTTAGCACATTTACTTCGGAGGAAGCAATCATTTTGAAAACGAGCGAGTTTAATACAATAATCGGCTATAAGCGACAGATGGGCCAATTAGAGGGAAAAGGTATTTTCCCATTGGAGAGGCCAGCGTAATTTCTAAAAAAGTGTGGTTTGTCAGTGCATGGATAGGTGACTTTTACTGAGGAAGAAGTTCGTGCGGGTTCCTTTCTTGAAAGCATAGGCCCTTGTGAAGTGAGACACAGGAGCAACCTTAAAGCTTTTTAGTTTCTTTGTTTTTAAAAAAAACTGGCACGACTAGTATGACATGAACTGATCAGTGGTTCTGGCCTGTACTTGCAGCGAAACTATGGTCAAGTAAATGAGAGGAAGTGTTGCCAAGATAAGTTTCTTTAAGTCTTCTGAATATCAAGAATTCGTGATTTTTTTAAAAATCTAGTTCTGCAGCCACCGTGTCGCATTGACATTTTGAAAAAACGTTGCTGGTTTCCGTAGAGATCTTTCACTGTTAGGCATGGAGTGGCCTTCAGGGTTGGCTTCCGTCTTCCCCCTTTTTTCAGCGGAAATTTTAGAATGATCAGTCTCTGAACTTTATCCCAGTTTTTTGTGTGGAAAGAAAATCTATCCTAGTCAAAACCCTATGTATTCCTAATTGATCCAGTATATATATTTGAGGGGGGAGCTTGTTTCTTTAAACAAGAACTCCACTGTGCTTGCCTGATTGGGATTGAAAATGCATTTAACTGCAGAACTTGAGTGAGAAGACTCTGAACTTGTGGTATGATCACACTTAACCGGATAGAGCATGACCAAGTAAATATTTATGAGATGCAAATTTCTGGAATGGAAAAAAAAAGGTAAATATGAGATTTGCTGGCACATGCTGTTGATAGGGCAGGTTGATAATGTGTTTTGTTCTTAGAGTGGTTTAGTAAATCACACAATACAGGCTAGCATAGTGACAAATTACCAAAGCATTTTTTTTAACCTACACTAACCGAGAAAACATGTTCAGAATTATTTTGTAGCTGTGCTAATATCTGATCTCAGTGGCACCCCTGATAGTAATTCCACAAAGACAGTTAAACATAACATCAGGGAATTATATTTTAAAATTCTTACAGTTCAGTCCAACACAGTGTCACTCCAGTCTGAACTAGTGAGCTCTGTGGACAATTACATATCTTCACATTCATACTGGCTATTGGAAAGTTGCTACCTGCCCTTTCAGTTTCTCATAGGATTGGAGTCACTAGTATCTGATGGTGCATTCAGAGCCTGAATAAATATTTGCATAGAGTAAAGATTGAAAAGCTGAAGGTTGGAGGATTTGTGTGTGAATCGGCCATTTTGATAACGTGACAAGCCATTCAATAGCTGTCTGGAGTTGGCACTAGACTTCAAGGCCTTGGATGATTTTAGGCAAACCATTCTTGCTCTCCACCCAAAAAGATGGAAATTAATGAATGAAAATGAAATTAATTAAAAATGAAATTTGTCACCTAGTTTGCAAGTTGTATGCGAAATTAAATGAGCACTTAAAACAAGTTGTAGAGCACGAAGTGAAAGCTGCTGCAGAAGTTTATAAATGTGATAGTAAAGGCCGATCCCCACCAACTTTTAGAGAATTGCGGGGGGGATGCTGAAGAGAAGACAAAGCACAATCAAACATCATATCAAAAGTGCAAAAAAATGTGGATTAAGGAACAAATTCCTTTTCAGGTGCCACCCGCAAACTGTCTGGACCTCAGTTTTTACAGGGTGTGTAAAGTGGTTTGGATCCAGTGGGATCACCAAGAGAAGTGTGGTTGTTAGCTGCGGGCCCCTGCCTCCATAAGGCAGTTCTGACCCTGGGAGAGCTGATTTGCAGTGCATACCAGGCCTGTGACAACCCCCCTGCACCAGCCATAAAGGTCAGGGAGAAGAGAGCAAGTGTATCCCCTTTTTTCAGGAGGACAGCTCTGGGGTTCGCGTCCTTCGTCTTCACCGTAGGCCCCCAGCCCACCTGGCTGTTAGTCCAGATGTTCCCCAGAGTCACAGGATGCTACTGCCCAGGAGTTAATACAGTTGGGGGGGGGCCAAAATCTGCATCCAGCAGCATCTTCTGCTGACAGATCCCTGGATACAACCCAGTATCTTAAGCCTTCTGGAGTACTCTTTATGGGCAGCTGCCCATTTACAAAGGTAGACCATAACTGCATATGGCTGCTTAGCAACTGATTTGCGAATAGTCTCAGCACTGAGTATCTCGACACCTCAGGTGATAAAAGCTTAGCATTTGTGGGTTTTTCTTGAGACCCAGTGTCCATCTTTCTCTGATGTCAGCTCACTTTAGCAGTACTTCCCATGACTTTTGTCCCATTAAACATTCTAGCCTATGTCTGTCGAGTCCAATCTTGTCCTGTGAATAAACTGGGTTTGCCTGTCTAAGGAAAGAGCGGGGGGTGAAGTAACCCCTTCTGTATGTTACGAATGGAATTAAACTGTGCGTTCTGTTCATTGGCTTGTACTGGAGTGAAACGTATTTCTTTTGAAGCTAAGCAATGTTGAAGCTGTGTAACAAGGCCCTTTTACCATTGATTTCAATGAAGGAATGTATCTTGCAAAGAGATTTATATTATGTAAATAATTCAAAATTGGTTGTAACAATAAAGACGGTTTCTAACTGCAGCAATGACTGTATTCCCGGTTTTGCTTTTTTGAGCTCATAAACCCATAAAACAATATGTTTCTCTGAAATACCCAGGTTTCTGTAAACCATCCAAAAACTTCCTATGTTAGCTTTTTGAATGTGAGTACCATACAGTATCTAGTGGTTAAAAATGGTGGACTCCAATCTGGAGAACCAGGTTTGATTCCCCACTCCTCCACATGAGTGGCGGACACTAATCTGGTGAACTGGGTTTGTTTCCCCACTCCTACACATGAAGCCAGCTGGGTAACCTTGGGCTACTAACATTTTCTCAGCCCCACCTACCTCACAGGGTGTCTGTTGTGGGGAGGGGGAGGGGATTGTAAGCCGGTTTGAGACTTCCTTAAGTGTTAGAGAAAGTTGGCATATACAAACCAGCTCCTCTTCTTCATTACATTTTTTTAAAAAAAACAGGGAACGCACCTACATTTGAGTGTTTCAAGTGAAACATTTTTTTAAAACGTTTTGAGGATTTTGAGGAAGTAAAATTGCGTAAGGAGCTAAAGGGAAAGCCTTCCTAGAACACTGGTGGTTCTTTACTCTTCATAATTTCTCCCATGCTAAAAAAAATTAAAACAGGAGGATCACTAATAAGGATGCTTAGAAACCTACCATGTCCTGTCTGCTGGTCAGTAACAGGGAACTGGGTTTTCTGGGATCAGTTTGACTTAAGCAACCTGTTTGTGGCTGTTCAGCTGGTTGCGTCACTGAATTCCTAACGATGCAGTCCAGCGCAATTGCCGTTTCATGTGTGTACATTCTCGCACAGGCCCGTACTACCCCCCAATCCTCACTGTACAGCTGCTCTGCTCAGGCGATTGTTTAAATAGACAAATCAGTCGCAAAACATAAATGCATGGTAAATAAATGCCGTGTTTTAATAGAATCCTACCCTTAGGTCTTCGTCTACACGGCCCATAGTAACACTAATGGCCGCTGGTTGGTTTGCTTTGGCAGCGTCTTTCCGTGTGCTCGGTGTTGTTGTTGTTTTTAAAAAATAGATGCAATCCTGTTTGGCAGGTGTTTGGGGTTGTTCAGCTGACATCTCACATCTGATTGACCCTTGAAAATTGTACGACTATCGAACACATTCTTGTCGAAATTCGCAGCATCCTTACTCTCTATTTGATCAATAGGTAAGGTTGATGGACTACTTCCCCAGTTCTTTCCCATTGTTACCCATTGTCCACAGTACCTGCCCTTGGCCTGTTACCCTTATACTGAAGTTTGTGCTAATAATATCAATGAAGGCCGAAACTCTTGCCAAAGGTAAGCGCTGGATTATGACTGCTGCAAAGGCAATGATAAATAGTTCCATAATATATTGTCGAAGGCTTTCACGGTCAGAGTTCATTGGTTCTTGTAGGTTATCCGGGCCACGGTTACACAGCCCGGATAACCTACAAGAACCAAAGTTCCATAATACTTTGCGTCTCAGCATTTGAAGTAAAATCAAGTGCTAAACTGCCTGGCTGGAAAGAATGCCATAGTGGGCGAGAAAGCAACCTGGTAGCTAGTATCAATGGGGTCTTGTATAACTTACTAAAAACCAAGCAAAGTTGTTACTTGAACAAGTGAGAAGAGGATGATAAGGAAGGTAGATAGAATCGTAGAGTTGGAAGGGGCCATACAGGCCATCTAGTTCAACCCCCTGCTCAATGCAGGATCAGCCTAAAGCATCCTTGACAAGTATTTGTCCAGCCTCTGCTTAAAGACTGCCAGTGAGGGGGAGCTCACCACCTCCCTAGGTAGCTGATTCCACTGTTGAACAACTCTTATTATAAAAAAAGTTCCCCTAATATCCAGCTGGTACCTTTCCACTCTCAATTTAAACCCATTATTGCGAGTCTGATCCTCTGCTGCCAACAGGAACAGCTCCCTGCCCTCCTCTAAGTGACAGCCTTTCAAATACTTACGGACAGCAATCGTGTCCCCCCCTCAACCTCCTCCAGACTAAACATTCCCAGCTCTCAGCATGTCCTCGTAGGGCTTGGTCTCCAGGCCCCTGATCATCCCCATCACTCTCCTCTGCACCCTCATCGCTCTCCTCTGCACCCACTTGATTCTGTTGATGTGCTGTAGCAGGACGAGATTCATGGCGAGGATCTTGATGATCAACAAATTGGTAAGGCAGGTCAACCCAACCCTCTCCACTTGGGTTTTGCTAGCTTTTACACAGGCTTTGTCCAAAAGAATATTCTCATTCAAAACCTTCTGCCTTACAAGTTGAATCAAATGAGGCTCTTGATGGAACTATTGGTGGTCTGTTTACAACATTATCCGTTTGTAATCTGGTAACTGCTGAAAGCTATCAGAATGGAGTAACACTGAAGGATGGTATTTTTCAGGTTCAGGTTTAATAGACTTGGAATTTTTTGAGAAATCCGAAAAAAGCGAATCCCCATACTGGTATGGGGTGGGGGTTGTCAGCTTTTTTGGGATAACCCCAAAAAATTCCAGCCACCTCTGAACTCCACGTTGGTCTCTGAGGTGGCAGGCGGTGCAGTGCTGAACGCTAGGCTCGGCTTGGCTGAGCCCAGTGTTCAGCTCTGTGCCGCCTGCCACCTCAGACACCCAGCCAGCCAGCAGGTAAATGAGAGGGAGGGGGGGAGGGGGAGAGGGAATGGGGAGAAGGATAGGGAGAGGGGATTCGCCCAGGGTTTTTTTAATGGTGGGGCTGAAGCAGCCTGAACCACTGATGGGCATCTCGTGGGATTTGATAAGAGGTCTTGGAAAAACAAGCTTTCGCTATAATAAAAAAGCGTATCAAAGAGATTATGTTAGTACATCGAAGATTGGGGACGGGGCGTGGCTCAGTGGTAGAGCATTTGCATGGCATGCAGAAGGTCCCAGGTTCAATCCCCAGCATCTCCTGTTAAAGGGACTAGGTGAGTAGGTGATGTGAAAGACCCCTGCCTTGTAACCCTGAAGAGCCACTGCCAGTCTGAGGAGACAATACTGACTTTGACGGACCAAGGGTCTGGTTCAGTATAAGGCAGCTTCATGTGATCATGTGTGTTCATCTTTTTGTGCTCATCGCATTTGCTCATCTCAGTTTTTCGGAATACCACCTCCACGTGGCTTGCCTGCCTATACCTATTTTTTTGACAATTCCTCGTCTCTCTAGATCAGGCTTGTCCAAACTGCACTAGATCAGGCTTGTCCAAACAGATCTCTAGATCAGGCATGTCCAGTCAGGCTTGTCCAAACTGCCCCCGGGCCACATGGGGCCCAGGAAGGCTATGAATGCGGCCCAACACAAAATCATAAACTTACTTAAAACATTATGAATCAGCTATTGTTAGTGTTAGTGTATTTTATGTGCGGCCCAAGACAATTCTTCCAACGTGGCCCAGGGAAGCCAAATGATTTGACACCCCTGCTCTAAATAGAGCCTTCTTTTTAGCTAGATTAAACGCTAACTCTTCTATGGTTTTGCAAGGTAGATTTTTGAACCTGCCATATTCAGAAAGGACTTGTCCGTGCTCTTCCAGTTCCATCGATTCACTAGCTCATGTGCTCTTGGAATGTTGTTTCTATGAGGATCTTAGATTACGATATCTCTCTCCTCTTTTCATAGATAAATCCAATGCCTCTGTCTGATATAATGCCTTTTTTTATTAAGCGACAGGGATCCTAAGGCTACACTGGCTGTGGCAAAATTTATCTCAGTCCATATATCCCCCAAACAATAGATTTAACACTATGCTGCTCAAGATCAATGGATCAAGGAGCGTCTAAGGGATAAAGGAAAGGAAGGGAATTTTTTTCCCCCCAAAAAGAAAGTGGCCTGAATAATGCCGAAAAAGTTCAGCATTATTCGGGGTCTGCTTTTCGGCTCCCTTAAATCACCGCCATTTTTTCGGGATAAAACCTTTTTTCTTTTTCTTTTTTGCTGAATGCACACCCCTAGCGGCAGGTGTTTGGGCATTAGTAGTTAAAAGTTTAGAAGCATCCGATTCACTTTCCTAAGGTAAACCCTGGCAGCTGCTCCCAGGTGGCAGCAGAACTGCGGCTCAGCTAGTACCACCTGCTCCTTCCAGTTGCTTTCAAGACAGCCAGCATGTCATATACTAAGATGCCCAGGAAAAAGGTATTCTCCCCCCCCCCCGCTTTATCTCTCGATGAGTTGCAGCCAAGATCTGTAATTGCCTCACTCTTAATGTTGCGTAACTGTTAGCGAGACTCAAGCCAAGCATTAATGAATTTTACCAGAACTTCATTTTTTAATGAGCATCATTAATCGTTAGTCAGGCATGTTCCAGCCCACACTTTGCTAAAGTGAAGGATTGCCAACTGTGTTGTGCTATAAAAACAGCATATCCCCCCCCCCCCCAGATTTTATGATAAAACAAAACGATTCAAAAGAAATGTCTGTTAGGAAGAGAAAGTGTGCAAGTGAGTATTTGACCTTTCCAAGTGTTTAAGAGGCAACTGTTGTATGTATGGGATGGCCTGATTATACATCCCTTTGCAGGAGTCCCCCTTTTGGCCTCAAATACATGATCATTCTTGGACCACAATACTACTGATGTATTTAAACTGCTGTTGGCAATTCGTATGCTACAGTGGAGTAGGGGCCGTGGCTCAGTGATAGAGCATCTGCTTGGAATGCAGAAGGTCCCAGGTTCAATCCCCAGCATCTCCAGTTAAAAGGACCAGGCAATAGGTGATGTGAAAGACCTCCGCCTGAGGCCCTGGAGGGCTGCAGGCAATCTGAGTAGACAATACTGGGACAGACCAGGGGTCTGATTAGGGTTGCCAACCACCAGCTACTAGCTGGAGATCTCATGCTATTGCAACCGATCTCCTGCTGATTGAGATCAGTTCTCCTGGAGAAAATGGCCACTTTGGCAATTGGACTCTATAGCATTGAAGTCCCTCCCCTCTCAAACCCCACCCTACTCAGGCTCCGCCCCAAAACATCCCACCAGTGGCAAAGAGGGACCTGGCAACCCTAGGTCTGATTCAGTATAAGGCAGCTTTATGTGTCATGTGAGTTGTCTTGGTTCACATGGGGAATCTTGTGTTAACTTTGGTAGAGTCATCCATTGTACCACAGAGAATATTCGCTTTCCTTGTGTGTGCTATGTGCCATCAAGTAGCTTCCGACTTAGGGCAACCCTACCAATTAATGACCTCCAAAACGTCCCATTGTTAACAGCCTTGCTCAGGTCTTGTAGACTAAGGGCCCTGGCTTCCTTGACTAAGTCTATCCATCTCATGTTGGGTCTTCCTCTTTTCCTACTGCCTTCATCTTTTCCTAGCACTATTATCTTTTCCAGTGATGTAGCCTTTTCTTAGAGGACACAATAAAAAAATTCTAGCCATCACTGTTGTTGGAAAAAGTGGGAAGGAGCTCTACAATGCAATAATAGGAATCCCATGTTTGGGGTTTCTGGGCCTTCATGTCTGCATAAACTTCCCTGGGATCCCCCAACTCCTTGCTAAAATTGCTTTCTGGCTGTGCATATCATAATCATGGCCTCCTTGCAGAAAACAAGACCTCCTGAATTAAACCAAGGGGTATGTCTAGGCCAGAATCATGAATAGGGTTGCCAGGTACCTTATTGCCACCAGAGGGAGGTTTTTTGGGTGTAGCCTGAGGAAGGAGAGGTTTGGGGAGGGGAGGGACTTCAATGCCATAGAGTCCAATTGCCAAAGCGGCCATTTTCTCCAGGGGAACAAATCTCTGTGGCCTGGAGATCAGTTGTAATAGCAGGAGATCTCCAGTTAGTACCTGGAGGTTGGTAACCCTAATCATGAAGGTGGTCTGCTATGACTGGGAAGATGAAGAAGAGTTGGTTTTTATACCTCAATTTTCTCTGCCTTTAAAGAGTCTCAAACCAGTTTATTACCTTCCCTTTCCCACCCCACAACAGACACCTTGTGAGGTAGGTGGGGCTGAGAGAGTTCAGAGAGAACTGTGACTGGCCCAAGGTCACTCAACAGGCTTCATGTGAAGGATCGGGGAAACCAACCCAGTTCACCAGATTATAATCCGCCGCTCTTAATCACTACACCACACTATACTACACATGAAACATGAAGGCCAACAGCTCTCCTTGTCCCCAGTATCTGATACTCAGTGGGATATTGTTATGGAACCTGGAGGGTCCATTTAGTGGTCAAAGCAGTTGACATATTTAACCTCCACAAATTTATAGAGCTCTCTTCCATAGACTCATGGAGTTGGAAGGGACCACCAGGGTCATCTTGTCCAACCCCCTGCACAATGCAGGAAATTCACAACTACCTCCACCCTCACATCCCAATGACCCCTGCTCCGTGATGGCAAAAAAACCCTCCAGGATCTCAGGCCAATCTGGCCTGGAGGAAAATTGCTTCCTGACTCTAAAGTGGTGATCGGCATTTCCCTGAGCATGTAAGAAAGGGTCACGAGAGCCAAACACCTTCCTGCCCTCTCTCAGGAGATTTCACTTGGCAAAGCCTTGCCGGTTTAAACACCAGGCTAAAACATTTCTTTTAATCCAGGGTTTTCTTAAACCCATCATGGTTTTAACATTATATTTTGTCTTTCAATTGTATTTTTTAAATTATTGTGAATTGCCTTGTATGTGTGTGTGTGTGTGTGTGTGTGTGTGTGTGTGTGTGTGTGTGTGTGTGTGTGTATATATATATATATATTTATATATATTTATTTTTATGTATACACACACACACAAGGCAATTCACAATAATTTAAAAAATACAATGTACAAAATACAAAATATGTATATGTATGTGTGTATACACACACAACTATATATATTCACTTAAAATGCGGTGTTGGAGGAGAGTTTTATGGATACTGTGAACCACTAAAAAAGACAAATAAGTTGCTTCTAGATCAAATCAAGCCTGAATTCTCCCTAGAAGCTAAAATGACTAAACTGAGGCTGTCGTCCTTTGCTCACATTATGAGAAGATGAGAGTCACTGGAAAAGACAATCATGCTAGGAAAAGTTGAAGGCAGCAGGAAAAGAGGAGGAAGAAGAAGAGTTGGTTTTTATGTACTGAGTTTCTCTACCATTTAAGAGAGAATCAAATCGGCTTACAATCACCTTCCCTTCCCCACAAGACACCCTGTGAGGTAGGTGGGGCTGAGAGAGCTCGAAGAGAACTGTGACTAGCCCAAGGTCATCCAGCTGGGCTTATGTGTAGGAGTGGGGAAACCAACTTGTCCGTCGCTCAAGTTTAGGAGATTAGAGTACACCATTCCAAACCACTGCTCTTAACCACTACACCATGCTGGCTCAATCAAGGAAGCCATGGGCATCAGTTTGCAAGACTTGAGCCAGCCTGTTAAAATGTTTTGGAGGTTGTTAATGCATAGTGTTACCATAAATCAGAAATTACTGGACAGCACATAACACACATGTACACACAAGAAAGAAAGAAAGAAAGAAAGAAAGAAAGAAAGAAAGAAAGAAAGAAAGAAAGAAAGAAAGAAAGAAAGAAAGAAAGAAAGAAAGAAAGAAAGAAAGAAAGAAAGAAAGAAAGAAAGAGCCAGCCTTGTATAGTGGTTAAGAGCATGGTGTAGTGTGGTGGATTCTGATCTGGAGAACAGGGTTTGATTCCCCACGCCTCCACATGAGCTGCGGAGGCTAATCTGGTGAACTGGGTTGGTTTCCCCACTCCTCCACATGAAGTCAGCTGGGTGACCTTAGGCTAGTCACAGTTGTATTAAGAGCTCTCTCAGCCCCACCCACCTCACAGGGTGTCTGCTGTGGGAGGGGAAGGTGATTGTAAGCTGGTTTGATTCTGCCTTCAGTGGCAGTGAAAGTTGGCATATAAAAACCAACTCTTCTTCTTTTTCAAAATCCAACAAAATTTGCTAGGTCCTCATTTTCTGCGCTAGCGCCAATCAGTAAGGAATGTTTGCAAGGGTGGCCACAATGTTCTACTTCCACAATGTTCTTTTTTAAAAGCGTTCTAGCATTCTTCAAACAGAGGAAGCCCAATGCTGCAACACAAACACATTTGTTAAGTCGAAGGAGCAAGAAGCCTGCGTTACTTGAAAAGCTTTCCTGGTTTTCAGGGATGGGACTTTATTTGGAGGATTTATCTGCAACTTAATGTCAAACAGTCTTGAACATGGGTTTCTTTTGCCAAGAGCAGCATAGCATAGCTTGCAAAAAAATTTGGGGGAGGGGGGAGGAATGTTTTCTAATGTACGTGGTGATGTCCACTCTTCCTTGGCTGAGTCGACATGCAGCATTTCCCTGAGTACCTGATTTTGCCGCTATCTGTCTGCTCCTAACTGCTCAGCCGTTCAAAAAGGATAACTTGGAAGTCATTGCAGACTGTTTCTCATCATGTTCTTATTGCACCGCAAGCCTTGGTCTTGGGGTGGAAAAACCCGTTGCTCTGCAGTTGGCAGGGGCTTTGATTTCCCCTTAGCAATGCCCCGAAATGTTCCATCGTCATGAAGAAAGAGAGCGCTGTGGTTCACTCGGTCTTGACCGTGCGTAGGTGGATGGAGTCGGTGGCTGCTCGCCAGGACCAGCTGTGCAGGGATGGATTCAGAATGCAACTGGATCTTGGGCTGAATGAACAATGGGATTCTTAGGTTGCCCGTGTGCAGAGATAATGAGGCATGCTGCTCATAAAGGGGATGGGGAGAGAAGGCC
This sequence comes from Euleptes europaea, assembly GCF_029931775.1. NCBI lineage: Eukaryota > Metazoa > Chordata > Lepidosauria > Squamata > Sphaerodactylidae > Euleptes > Euleptes europaea. The sequence goes on along the minus strand of NC_079314.1, from coordinate 113,348,356 downwards.
AGCTAAAATTAGAGAGTCTTTTGAAAAGTGCCCAAGAAAACAGTTGCAAAGAATACAGGGATCTGACTGGAGTTAGGATCAAATGAAACTGCCTTGTGCTGAATCAGAGCACTGAGGGGCCGTGGCTCAGTGGTAGAGCATCTGCTTGGCATGCAGAAGGTCCCAGGTTCAATCCCCGACATCTCCAGTTCAAGGGACACCCCCTTCAGACCCCATAACTTCGGACCCCCTAACCCAATCTTTACCAAACCTGGGGGTTCTTGCAAGGAGAGTCCCTTCCTGCTACCCTGAAAATTTGGGACCTCTACCTGCAAAAATGCCTCCCCAGGAGCTGTGCAAAAAAACCCCCATTGGATAACATAGGCGTTTCTCACACCTAAAGTGTGAAACCACAAAGAGGAAGTGTTTAAATTTCTTTGCACAGCTCCTTGGGGTGAAGCTTTTTTGCAGGTAGAGGTCCCAAATTTTCAGGGTGGCTTGAAGAGATTCTTCTTGCAAGAACCCCCAAGTTTGGTGAAGATTGGGTCAGGGGGTCCGAAGTTATGGGGTCTGAAGGGGTCGCCCCCATTCGCCCATAAGAATGAATAGGAGCCTGCTCCAATGCTTTCTAATGGGGGATGGGGTTAACCCCTTCCATACCCTATAACTTCGGACGCCCTGATCCAATCTTCACCAAACTTGGGGGTTCTTGCAAGAAGAGTCCCTTCAAGCCACCCTGAAAATTTGGGACCTCTACCTGCAAAAATGTCCCCCCAGAGCTGCGGAAAGTTGTGAATGTATTTAAATGGCTTTAAATGGTCAAATTATTCGGGAATCCCGAATTTAAAGTCGAATTCCCACCTATACCAGTATAGGGGAATTTTTTTTTCAACAGCCCTATGCTGGACGAGATGGACCACTGGTCTGATCCAACAGGGCTCTTCTTACGTTCTTAGGATGCTGGACGAGATGGACCACTGGTCTGATCCAGCAGGGCTGTTTTTAGGATGCTGGACTCGATGGGCCACTGGTCTGATCCAACAGGGCTCTTCTGATGTTCTTATGAAGGCCTTGGGCTCTATGCCCTGTTGTTGGTCCTCCAGGGGAACCAACAGGATGCTGGACTAGATGGACCACTGGTCTGATCCAGCAGGCCTCTTCTTACGTTCTTATCTCCTCTGTATACAAATTTAGATTGTAAACTCCTCTGGGCAGAAACTTGTTTCTTCTCATTTCTTTTCTCGTTGTTTCGGTTACTCTTCAGGGCCCCAAGTACACTGATGGTGTCATCTTAATGACGTTCGCACAAACCTTATGGGCTTGGGATGCGATTGTCCTTGGCAACTTAATTTGAAACACTGAAAGGTTGCCGTGACCGGCTGCTTTTATCAACCAGATCTTCTTATTAGGGATAATTACTTCACTCCCTGAGTGAACAGAAACACACAGCAGTTTTAATTCTTCGCTGATTTAATTAGGTGGCTTCCAGTAGCAATTGGAATACTTCAACAAAAAGGGATTGAGATTCACATTGTATCGTGTTTGGTTTCCATTGTTTTTTTGGCTTGGGGGACTAAAATGTCACTGAAGATCAGAGAAGATGGGAGTGGGCAGGCTAACGTTAGACATCCTGTGACGTTAGTGGGTTTTTGCAAAACCACTGCATTTGCTTGAGCATCTGAAACTTTCCAAATTTCTTATAATTCTTAGTGGGTTCATGGTCATCACAAAAATAACCAAGAGGGGAGGGGCTGTGGCTAGGGTTGCCAGCCTCCAGGTGGTGGCTGGGGATCTCCTGCTATTACAGCTGATCTCCAGCTGAGAGAGATCAGTTCACCTGGAGAAAATGGCTGCTTTGGTAATTGGACTCTATGGCATTGAAGTCCCTCCCCTCTACAAACCCTGCCCGCCTCAGGCTCTGCCCCAAAATGTCCAGGTATTTCCCAATTTGGAGCTGGGAACCCTAGCTTGGTAGAGCATCTGCTTGTCATGCAGAAGGTCCCAGGTTCAATCCCTGGCATCTCCACTTAAAGGGACTAGGCAGGTAGGCGATATGAAAGACCCTGGAGAGCCTCTGCCGGTCAGAGTAGACAATACTGACTTTTATGGACCAAGGGTCTGATTCAGTATAAGGCAGCTTCATGTGTTCAAGAGGTTGGACTTTCTTCCTGATGGAAAAAATAAGGGCGAAAGTTTGGGGATTTTCAGTTAAAAGAAAAGGCAGCAAGGAATAATGTGATGACATTTTATTAAAATATGCCTGAAAAAGGGAAACAGAGGAACTTTTTCTCCTTCTCCTTCTACTAGAACTGGGTACCCATTGACAAGCAACAAAGGGCAAGGGAAGAGAAACCCCAAAGTTCATGTTCGTGGCTTCTGTGCACAGAAGACCACTCGATGAACAACAGTTACAGGTAAGTGCATCAGCAGCTTTCTCCTCATCAGGCGACATCACGGAGATCTGCAAAGCTGTGACATGGTCCACACCAATGACCTTCATTCAGCACTACGCCTTTGATGTGGATTCAAGAGCTGACGTGGCTGTGGGGAAAGCGGAGCATAAATGGCCATAAATGGGCTGTTGATTCACAACAGACATAAGGATCTATTTCTTCATTTCAATCAGTTTGTGGAACTCACTGCTACAGAAGTTCATAATGGCTGCTAGTTGAGTGGGCTTTCTCAAAGGGGTTTAGACAGATTGATGGAGGATATTTCCTTCAGTGGCTATCAGCCATGAAATCTCAATAGAACCACCATGTTTTTTGGCAATTTTGTGATTTTGGTGTTGCAAAGAAGCTAGCTGCATCCCTTCCAACTGTCTCTCTTTACTAAGGACATTCTCTGTTTCCTACTCCCTTTCTTTGGTCAATCACTGTACCAATTTTCCTCCCCGTTTTGGCCTGGAGCAGGGTTGCTAACCTGCAAGTGGAGCCTGGAGACCTCCCAGAATTACAACTGATATCCAGACAAGAGAGATCAGTTCCCCTGAAGGAAATGGCTGTTTTGGAAGGTGGACTAAATGGCATTATGCCTCACCCAAGCCCTCCCCTCCCCAGGCTCCACCCCCAAATCTCCAGTAATTCCCCAACCCAGACTTGGCAGTCCTAGCCTGTGCTAAAAAATTTCTTGAAGTGAGTCATTACACTTGCCATTCCTCTGATCTCTCTACAGCATTTCTTGAAAATTAAATCTCTGGGGGGCAATTCACATATTATGAAGTTGTATTCCCCCCTCCTGTATTACTGTTCACCTGATGTCCTGTGAGAGTTCAGTGTTCCAAAACCTATTCCCAGGGGATTGGGGGGACTGATTTGTAGGGTTGCCAACCTCCAGGAGTTCTCCTGCTATTACAACTGATCTGTAGAGTTGCCAATCCCCTGGAGATCTCCTGCTATTACAACTGATCTCCGATAGAGATCAGTTCACCTGGAGAAAAAGGCCACTTTGGCAGTTGGACTCTATGGCATTGAAGTCCCTCCCCTCTCCAAACCCCGCCCTCCTCAGGCTCCGCCCCAAAAATCTCCCACTGGTGGTGAAGAGGGGCCTGGCAACCCTAAGGCACAAGCACAAAATGGCTGCCAGAAGAGGCGGAGCGACACACAGATGACGCCAATTGCAGGGGAGAAGATAGGAAATAGAAAATACACCGGGAAAGAGGGGTGAGAGAGGATAAAATGAAGACTGGTGGCAGCTGCCACTGAAGCAATCTTATTTTGATCGGCATAGCCAATCAGGTCAGTGCAATCTGCAGCAGAGTCACACACACTGCAAGTGTGCGAACATGGGTCAGTCTGAAGAAGTGAGCTGTGTGGCTCATGAAAGCTCGTCCGCTCCCAGAAATGTTGTTAGTCTTTAAGGTGCTACTGGACTCTTGCTCCTTTCTACTGCTATTGACAGACTAACAGGCTACCCATCGTGATCCATCTCCATGAAGAAGTGAGCTGCGGCTCATGAAAGCTCATGCCCTGCCAGAAATGTTAGTCTTTAGGGTGCTACTGGACTCTTGCTCTTTTCTACTGCTATTGCAGGGTTGCCAACCTCCAGGTGGTGGCAGGGGACCTCCTGCTATTACAACTGATCTCCAGCCGATAAAGATCACTTCACCTGGACAAAATGGCCACTTTGGCAATTGGACTCTAGGGCATTGCAGTCCCTCCCCTCCCCAAATCCCGCCCTCCTCAGGCTCCGCCCCAAAAACCTCCCGCCGGTGGCAAAGAGGGATCTGGCTACCCTATGCTATTGACAGCGTAACACGGCTACCCATCGTGATCGATCTCCATGTGTCCGTCTGTCTGCAATAAATTCATAGCTGTCTTAGCAGCAGTTCTCGTAGCAATGGCATACTTTCTCGGCAAGCCTATCGAACCGGCCCACATGTTGAGCAGCCGCTACCCTGTAAATAGACCCGAGAAACATTAATGCAAACAACCCAACCGGTCCCCCAAACATAATGCCAATTGGTCTGTTCTCCCCATCTCTTAATCGGATGCCAAGAATGTAAACCTGGCAAATGAGGTGCGCTTGTGTCAAGTTGTAGCTTACTCTCTGCTGAGAGAGAGACGGAGAGAGAGAAAGAGAGATTTGCTCCAATTTGTCCTTCTCTTTTTCTTTTTTGCACCGGGCCGCTGCCAAAGTCCAAAGTGTCACTGAGCTGACTCAGCAGGGTCACTTCAGTGCCGAGGGCCGCGCTTTGGTGGCTTGTCAAATACCCAGTTGATCAGAGAACCGCTTTAATTATTTATAAAGCACTTTGGAACCTGCTGGAATGGCTGCAGCTTTTGACAACCTCCAAGTCACTGCGGGAGACTATACAAAGTCACCGAATAGCAAAAGGGTTTTTGTTTTGTTTTTTTTAAGAGAGAAGCATTTTTTTGCCGTGTATTTTTTTCATCAAGCCACATGGCTAAAATGTTCCCATCGGCGCCGCATTTTCCTAGCCTCACTCTCCATCTAGTGGCCCTGATCCTAGGGTTGCCAACCTCCAGGTACTAGCTGGAGATCTCCTGCTATTACAACTGATCTCCAGTTAATAGAGATCAGTTCCCCTGGAGAAAATGGCCACTTTGGCAATTGGACTCTATGGCACTGAAGTCACTTCCCTCCCCAAACCCCACCCTTCTCAAGCTCCACCCCAAAAACCTCCCGCCGGTGGCAAAGAGGGACCTGACAACCCTACCTGATCCCCATCTAAGAGGTCAGCTGGATGAGATGTTGGATATCCATTTGTGGATTTCCCGTTCCTTTTCTGTTTCCATTAACAGCAGCTACTAGGAAGAAGGTGCAGTCCTGGATGGCCCAGGGTAGCCTGATATTGCCAGATATTGGAAGAGCCAGCATGGCGTAGTAGTTAAGAGCAACGGACTCTAATCAGGAGAACAGGGTTTGATTTCCCTCTCCTCCACATGATGAAGAAGACAAATTGGTTTTTATATGCCCACTTTCTCTCCCACTTAAGAAAGAATCAAACCGACTTACAATCACCTTCCCTTCCCCACAACAGACACCCTGTGAGAGAGGTGAGGCTGAGAGAGTGTGACTAGCCCAAGGTCACCCAGCTGGCTTCATGTGGAGGAGTGGGGAAACAAATCCAGGTCACCAGATTAGCCTCCGCCGCTTACGTGGAGGAGTGGGGAATCAAACCCGATTCTCTAGAGCAGAGTCCACCGCTCCAAACCACTGCTCTTAACCACCACACCATGCTGGAGTCTACACCACACGGTGGACTCTAATCAGGTGAACCGGGTTGGTTTCCCCCCTCCTCCACATGAAGCCTGCTGGGTGACCATGGGCTAGTCACAGTTCTCTCCGGACTCTCTCAGTCCCACCTACCTCCCAAGGTGTCTGTTGGGAGGAAAAAGGAAGGCAATTGTAAGCTGCTTTGAAACTCCTTAAAGGTAAAGAAAATTGGCATATAGAAACCAACTCTTCTTAAGCACGGTGGGCCCTGGTTAGTACTTGGATGGGAGACCAGCAAGGAAGTCCAGGGTCTCTATGCAGAGGCAGGCAATGGCAAACCACCTTTGAATGTCACTGCCCTGACCTGGATGGCCTGGGCTAGCCTGATCTCATCAGATCTCAGAAGCTAAGCAGGGTCAGCCCTGGTTAGTAATTGGATGGGAGACCACCAAAGAAGTCCAGGGTCGCTATGCAGAGCCAGGTAATGGCAAACCACTTCTGTTTGTCTTTTGCCTTGAAAACCCCACGAGGGGTCGCTGTAATTCAGCTGCCACTTGACGGCACTTTTGACCCCCCAAGATCTGAGCTTAGGTATTATTATTGCTATTAAAGGCAATTTGCAGATATGAAACTCCTAGTTCTTAGCAGCTCATTGAACACTGGGCGATACGATGTCATTGGCCTTCCCCCCCCTTTTTTGTTCTTATATTCTTGTTCCTCAACGGTCATAATTGGAGGCTGAGATCTGTAATCTCCTCTTTCTCTTCCTGCACCTGTCTGATATTTCTTCTTGCTAGACTGAGGAATCCTATTTTTACATCCCTCATTTAATGACATTTCTATACTTGCCATGCATTGATTGACATGTTTGGGCACCCTGCTGTTGTTTCCTTGTTCTTTTTTCCTCTTCTCTCTTTTGGTACATAGGCTAAAGATCATCACAGCAACCTCTCCTCTGGTCTAGGTGAAAAATGTTCAGGAATCTTTGCTTTTAACTCTAATGATACATCTTCACTAAATTTGGGGGGGGGGCAGTGTGGCATAGTGGCTAGAGTATTGGACTAAGATTTGCAAGGCTCGGGTTCAGATCCCCTCTCTGGGTGAGCTTGGGCCAGTCACCCATTCTCAGCCTAACCTACCTCACAGGGTTGTTGTCAGGATAAAATGGAGGAGGGGAGAATGATGCACGAGCTTCTCTGAGGAAAGGCAGGATAAAAACAAATTAACCAAATCAATAATAAATATTTGGTAGTTTTTGCCTAGGACAGAAATGTGTAGCAGCAGACTTGATTGCAATGTAGTAGGATCAAATCCAAGCCAGGACTTGGACACTCCTTGAAGCTGGCTTCAAATCCACATTCAGCCCATCCATGTACGAGAACAGGAACCCGCGGTCAAATAAAAATGGACTGGACAAGTGAAATTCATCACTTATGGGTCTCCTGCCTCCAAATGTTCATTGCCTGCCCATTCCTTTCTGCCCACACCAGACCTCATAGAATCATAAAGTTGGAAGGGACCACCAGGGTCATCTAGTCCAACCCCCTGCCCAATGCAGGAAATTAACAACTACCTCCTCCGCCCCACGTCCCCAGTGACCCCAACCCTCCCCCCACCATGCAGGATTCCTCAATCAAAGCACTCCCGACAGATGGCCATCCAGCCTTTGCTTAAAGACCTCCAAATACAGGGACTCCACCACCCTCCGAGGCAGTGCATTCCACCATCGAACAGCCCTCACCGTCAGGAAGTTCTTCCTAATGTTTAGGTGGAATCACTTTTCTCTTGGTTTAAATCCATTACTCCGTGTCCTACTCCCTGTCCTAGTCTCTGAAGCAACAGAGAACAAGCTAGTTCCCTCAGTTGAGGAAGCTGGACTACAGCTTGATATGATGCTTGAATTGCCTACAGCTTGATATGATGCTTGAATTGCTTGGACTGATTAACCATGGTTTGCAGTTGGCCAACAAACTGGAATTAGAACATATGGTTAGAAGTCACGGTTTGAGATAACTATGGTGTGGAATGGTGTAGTTATGGCTGTCACTCCACCTCTGAAAGCTCCTGCATGTACAAATGGGAATGCGGAGTGGATGCAAAGAGAAAGAAGGTAGTTCTATACCAGGATTTGCCTGTATGGTTGAAAGCTCAAACAAATGTTTGAGTTCTGAATTTTCATTAGTGCAAACCATGGTTTGCTATGATGTCCAGATTATTTTCTTGGTGTTTGATAGTTTTACTGATACCAGTAAAACAGAAAAACAAAGGATAAATGCCAGATTGCATTAATATATTCTAGTGAATATTCTTCTCAAGAGCCCCCAAGTGTTTTTAGGAAGTGGGCAGGCCCGGGGGGGGGGCTTTTGGCCAAGAAGGCTTCTAATTGACTACTGGAGATTTGATTGACTGTGCAGATTTTTAAAAATATTGCTTGGGCAGCCACCGCCACAACAGCACAAGGATCTGCACTGTGTTACTGCAGCTAAGCTGTGACAATCATTTTGTGGCTGGCTCCGCCTCCTATGGCAGCCATTTTGTGGCAGCCATTCTGTTGCTGCGCCCACCAAGCTGTTACAGAATTCCAAATGTGCCCGCAGACTCAAAAAGGTTGGGAACGCCTGGACTAGATCTAGTTGTGAATTTCCTGCATTGTGCAGGGGGTTGGACTAGATGACCCTGGTGGACCCTTCCAAATCTATGATTCTATGATTCCTTCCCGGAAGCAGTCTGAATTAAACACAAACTAATCTAGATTTTAAAGATTATAATCCGGTGTCTTGGTTGTTCCCTGTGACTAAAATGGAGAAGTACCATGGCAGGAGACATATCTGGCAGGAAAAGCGTGTTGCGGTAATAACGAACACACAGTTTACATATTTACTGAACAACTTTCTGTGATTTTCAAATGGTAATTGACAAAATCATATTAAAACCATGCGCTCGCTGGATCGTAGGGAAGCTGTCGGCCAGGGAAAGCGCTCTGATTATTAAACAAGAGCTCCTTCAGGAGAACCGAGCCATAAATTTCCTCCCAGCTCCGCCTGAAAATTACGGCAAGCCGAGGGAACCTCTCTTGCAGATGGGCCAACCCCGTGACTTCTCCAGTTATCCCTTACTTAAAAGCTATCAATTTAGAGCTGTCCTGTCTATTGCCCCCGGAGTCGAATGAACCTTTTCAGCCTTTAATTAAGGGTGACAAACTCTTTGAACATCACAGCGTTCGTCTGTTCGCGTGCGCAAAGCCGAGGGTAACAAAAGAATTTAATCAAACTACAAGCCTAATAAAGACTCCGTTGCCTGAACTAAATGATGTTATTGTGGCAGGCGCTCATACTTTTACATTTAAAAAAGCGGGTCAGAGTGTTCATTCATCTTGATTAGCAATGCCAACCTAATTACTTCTGGAGGAAACAGTAATTAGCTGGAGTCTCACCTCATTAATCATGACATTCTTGTAGCAGACTATTTTTATCTGATAAATGGCTTGGATTGGAACAAGGTGTATATTTGAATTGTACTTAATTGTACACAGCTTGCCACATTTCACATTTGTTATCATTTAACCGCTTCCTTCCTATCACATGCTTGGGCAGTTTTATTGGGGGGGTGTCACTTGTGGGGGATGTATGGAACATATAAAGTTGGGATTCGCAACTGGAAGCCCCCGGGCCAAATCTGGCCTCCCAATCAATACCCTGTTCTCCATCTGCGGCCTGCAGAAGAGGGGTGCAGAAGTAGTGGTATCCGTTGTTACCCTAAATAGGCAGTGTCCACATAGGTTGGGGGGAATTAGCTGAGGAGACAGAGCTAGCGAGAAGGGGGAGTAACTGGGATCAATAACCTATATATTCGATGATAGTCCAGGGGAAAACTCTCAAATGAGCAGGCAGCTGTACAAGTGAAATGGGTTTTATTTACAAAATTATAAAAGCAAGAAATATAATTTCATGCGTTGAACCCACACGCATGGAAATCATAGAAGAACTGACTAAGAGAAAAAGGGTGGAAGTTAGAAGGGGTTTCAGGGAGGGGTAGGGTTTCCAGGTCCCTCTTCACCACTGGCAGGAGGTTTTTAGGGTGGAGCCTGAGGAGGGTGGGGTTTGGGGAGGGGAGGGATTTCAATGCCATAGAGTCCAATTGCCAAAGCGGCCATTTTCTCCAGGTGAACGGATCTCTGTCGGCTGGAGATCAGTTGTAATAGCAGGAGATTACCAACTATTACCTGGAGGTTGGAAACCCTAGGTGATAGTTACCAGTCTTGAAGGGATGTCCGGAGAAAGCAGGGATGAAGGTGAAAACAACCAGCGTTTCCAGGAGCAAAGGAAAAGGGATCACATGCAAGTGGGGTTGCATGCACGGATCCAAGACACACACATACAATGAATGGCCAAAGGACCAATATTTATACCCCAAAATGGGTCCTGAAGAAGAAAAAGAAGAGTTGGTTTTTATACCCTGCTTTTCTCTTCCTTTAAGGAGTATCAGAACAGCTTACAACTGCCTTCCCTTCCTCTCCCCACAACAGACACCTAGTGAGGTAGGTGGAGCTGAGAGTGTTCGGAGAGAACTGTGACTAGCCCAAGGTCGGCCAGCTGGCTTCATGGCATCCCTTACCACAGGGGTGGGGAACCTTTTTCCTGCCAAGGGCCATTTGCTCATTTATAACATCATTTGGGGGCCATAACCAGGTGTAGCTCTCCCGGTGCGGGGGGGGGGAGAGGCTAGGGTTGCCAGGTCTCCAGCCACCACCTGGAGGTTTGGCAAAAACAAAGCACAAATACTAAATAGACCGGCTGTATGAAACAATAGTACTTGGCTCACACAATTATGCAAAAGTGCAACTATATTATTTACAAATACAAGAAGCCAACAGTGATGAAAATGCAAAGATATATACAGTGTTACATACATAGAAAGACTGTAGCTAAAGAGCTAACATGAAATAGGTACATCTTGACAATTATTTTCCAAAGGTAAGTACAATGTCTTTTTCTTATATATCTTTTTTCAGGAATCAACAGATGAAGCATGGACCGAGCAGGAACCCTCCAAGCCCGAACGGCTCCCAAGCGCATGTTCCGCCGCCGGGAGCCACCGGCCTCTCCCCACCCCTCGCCACTTGACAGGCGGCGAGAGAGGCTTACAGTGTGCCATGGCATTCCTGCATGCCGTGACTGTAGGGGGCAGCCTTGGGGGAAGCATCCCTCCTCCTCCCCCCTCCTCTCATCGACCAACAGTCGATGAGAGGAGGTCCAAAGGGCACCGCGGCTCCAGGAACACCCTCGGGGAGGGCCGCGCTGTGCTGCGCCTCCGCGGCTGGGCCCTGGAGCTCCCGAGGGCCACTGAAAATGTCCTTTGGGGCCGCATACGGCCCCCGGGCCGGACGTTCCCCATACCTGCCTTACCAGGAGGAGGGGTCCGACTGCTTACACCAGGGCAACAGGAGTTATCCCAACTTATGTGGGAGGCAATAAAGGGCTGAGACTGTCACTTAGAGGAGGGCAGGGAGTTGTTCCTGGATAGCTGTTCCAGAATAGAACTCTCATAATAGGTATAGATTACGGGTGGAAAGGTATCAGGAATTTTTATTTAAGTAAAAGTAGTTCAGGAGTGGAATCGGCTGCCTAGGGAGGTGGTGAGTTCCCCCCACACTGGCATTCTTCAAGCAGTGACTGAACGAACATTTGTCAGGGAATCATAAAATAATAGAATCATAGAGTTGGAAGGGACCACCAGGGTCATCTAGTCCAACCCCCTGCACAATGTAGGAAATTCACTACTACCTCCCCCCCACACCCCTAGCGACCAGAAGATGCCCAAGATGCCCTCCCTCTCATCACCTGCCTAAGGTCACAGAATCAGTATTGCTGACAGATGGCCATCTAACCTCTTCTTAAAAACCTCAGTGGAAGGAGAGCTTACCACTTCCTGGGGAAGCCTGTTCCACTGAGGAACCGCTCTAACTGTTAGAAAATTCTTCCTAATGTCTAGACGGAAACTCTTTTGATTTAATTTCAACCCGTTGGTTCTGGTCCAACCTTCTGGGGCAACAGAAAACAACTCGGCACCATCATCCTTTAGGCTGATCCTGCATTGAGCAGGGATGGACTAGATGGCCTGTATGGCCCCTTCCAACTCTGTGATTCTATGATTCTACATGCACCGAGTTACATATTGCCATTTGTACGCCCACAAAGTACTTCTTGGCACATAGGGAATCTGCCAACGTGTTGTCCTTTGTATGGTGCCGAGCCCAACAGTTCCGCTTAACCCTCGGTAATGTTTTTCCCCCATTGTCCCCATAATCCCTGCTTCTTTCTACCCCCTGCCAACTTTTAAAATTTAAACTTCAATGCCTTTATTTTCAAATCCTGCATCTGATTTGAATAATACTGGTAACATTTTGTAATTTTCCCTTGTGGTCGTGTGTTCTCAACGGTGAGTACATTCTAAAAAGGGGAACAAGCAGCTAGTTATAACCCATGCTGAGATTCGGTAATTAAACTTCATTGCTTCAGTATTATTTTCCTGTTATTTTCCTTCACAACCGAGTCCAATATGCTTTCAACCATAAAGATTAAGCTACTTGGCCCTTCGACTCCTTAGTTCCTTTTTATCTTCTCTCTTTTTTTTTAACCAAAAAAAAAAAAACTCAACACAAAACAAGCAAACAAAGAAAAGACACAATATTCACCACAGAGCTATTCAGAACAAAAGTCTATTTGGAATCTGATAAAGAAAGGAAAAAGAAAGAGGGTAGCTTGGTTCCAGCGACCTTCATTTTCCTTTAAAATTCACAATGGTGTCTCCTTCCTGGGACGTTAGAGTAGCCATTTTGTATTCATGTGTTTACAAAGACGCTTTGTGCCAACGGTGTGTGGCACCTAAATGCTTGCAATTTCCATAGTGACGGAGAACCTCCCAACTGTAAATATATAATTTTCCTTTCTTTTCGCCCCTATCCCCATTTTACGAGCGACTCACTGAGGGTCCGAGTTTAAGTTGCACTTCGCAAAAGTCGCCGCAGTCTTACCCGCTGGAGTCCAGCCAAGGGAGAGTTGAGCTTATGAGACCTAGGTTTGTATTCCAAGATGGATACATAGGGTTGCCAGCTCCGGCCTGGGAAATACCTGGAGATTTTGGGAGTGGAATTTGAGGAAGGCAGGGTTTGGAGAGGGGAGGGACTTCTATGCCATAGAGTCACAAAATAAAAAAAAAATCTCAAAATCAAAATCACACAAGGTTGGAAGAGACCACAAGGGCCATCCAGTCCAACCCCCTGCCATGCAAGATCCCGCAATCAAAGCGCTCCCGACAGATGGCCATCCTACCTCTGCTTAAAGACCTCCAAAGACGGGGACTCCACACACACCCCCCCGCCCAAGGCAGGGTATTCCACCGTCGAACCGCCCTTACCGTCAGAAAGTTCTTCCTAATGTTTAGGTGGAATTGCTTTTCTCTTAGTTTAAATCCATTACTCGGTGTCCTAGTCTCGGGAGCAACTGAGAACAAGCTAGTTCCCTCATCAACATGACATCCCTTCAAATATTTAAACATGGCTATCATGTCACCCCTTAACCTTCTCTTCTCCAGACTAAACGAACCCAACTCCTTAAGTCTCTCCTCATAGGGCATGGATTCCAGACTTTTGACCATTCTGGTTGCTCTCCTCTGGACACGCTTCAATTGCCAAAGCGGCCATTTTCTCCAGGTGAACCGACCTCTATCACCTGGAGATCAGTTGTAATAGCAGGAGATCTCCAGCTAGTACCTGGAAGTTGGCAACCTTATTAATTGGAGATGTAATCTCAGAGTTGGGAAGTTAGAAACTGGGACAGGAAGGGAAAGAAAGAGCTTCTGACTAGTGAAAATGCTTTGGACACGTGATTTCAGTCCTGGAAGCAAATGCATCTGTATGCAGTAAACATATATTCAAAGCATTTTTACTGGGGTGGATCTTACCACTATTCTACCACTTCACTGAGCAAAGTTTGAAGCCTTCCTCCAACTGAAATTGCTCTTCTGTTGTAGTTAGCCAACTTAAGGCAACCCCATAGGGTTTCAAGGCAAGAGGTGGTTTGCTATTGCCAGCTTCTGCATAGCAACCCTGGACTTCCAGCATTGTGCAGTGGTTAAGAGCAGTGGTTTGGAGTGATGGAGTCTGATCTGGAGAACCAGGTTTGATCCCCCACCCCTCCATATGAGCGGCGGAGGCTAATCTGGTGAATTGGATTTGTTTCCCCACTCCTCCAGGGTCATCTAGTCCAACCCCTGCACAATTCAGGAAATTCACTACTACCTCCCCCCTACCCCCTCAGTGACCCCTGCTCCATGCCCAGAAGATGGCAACAAAAACCTCCAGGATCCCTGGCCAACTAGCCTGGAGGAAAATTGCTTCCTGACCTCAAAGTGGTGATCGGCATTTCCCTGGGCATGTAAGAAAGGGCCATGAGAGTCAAACACAGACCCAACCCTTCCTGCCCTCCCTTTCACGATCTGCCTTAATTCACAGAATCAGCCTTGCTGACAGATGGCCACCTAGCCTCTGCTTAAAAACCTCCAAAGAAGGAGAGCCCGCGACCTCCTGAGGAAGCCTGTTCCACTGAGGAACCCCTCTAACTGTCAGGAACAGAAACATGCTCGAATCTATCTGTGATGGAGAGCAAGCATGGTGTAGTGGTTAAGAGAGGTGGTTTGGAGTGGTGGACTCTGGTCTGGAGAACCACGTTTGTATCCCCACTCCTCCACATGAAGCCAGCTGGGTGACCTTGGGCTAGTCACACTCTTTCAGCCCCACCTACCTCACTGGGTGTCTGTTGTGGGGAGGGGAAGGGAAGGTGATTGTAAGCTGGTTTGATTCTTCCTTCAGTGGTAGAGAAAGTCGGCATATAAAAACCAACTCTTCTGCTTCTGCTTCTTCTGATGGATTGAAATTATGATATGTTAACTTGACATGGTTGTGGCGTCTTTCATTTTGTAAGTAGCTTGGGTTCCTGGGGAGGAGTAAAAGCTACAAATGACTGGATAAATAAAAGGAGTCGCAATAAATGATAGCACATAGGCTGGATCAGGCTACAATTTACCATTGTTTGAGCTAGGGTTGCTAGGTCCCCCCTGGCCAGTTGCAGGGGAGGAGGGGTAGGGTTGCCAGATCCAGGTTGGGAAATTCCTGGAGATTTAGGGAAGGATCCTGGGGAAGACAGACCTCAGTGGGGTACAATGTCATAGAGTCCACCCTCCAAAGCATCCATTTTCTCCAGGGGTACTGATCTCTGCAGTCTGGAGATGAGCTGTACCGGTAATTACAGGGGATCCACAGGTCCCACCTGGAGGCTGGAATCCCTAGCTTGAAGAAGAAGAAGAGTTGGTTTTTATATGCCGACTTTCTCTACCACTTCAAGAAGAATCAAACCGGCTTACAATCACCTTCCCTTCCCCTCCCCACAACAGACACCCTGTGAGGTAGGTGGGGCTGAGAGAGTGTGACTAGCCCAAGGTCACCCAGCTGGCTTCATGTGTAGGAGTGGGGAAACCAATCCAGTTCACCCGATTAGCCTCCGCCACTCATGTGGAGGAGTGGGGAATCAAACCCAGTTCTCCAGATCAGAGTCCACCGCTCCAAACCACTATACCATGCTGGCTCTCTAAACATCTCTAAATGAACATCTCTAAATGGTATTTCTGGAGAAAGACATTTTCAAGGCATCCGCTATACTGTAGGCACCTCAAAACTACAGCAGTCGGTCAATAATAATAACAACAATAATTTATAATATCAATCAGCCTCATTTTATTAGCAATGTGTCCAGATGGGCTTTCCGTGGATGTAGTTAATCCTGAGTTTGTAAAACATTCCCCTAAATGAGCAAAAACTGGGAAATGGTAAAGTTAATTATTTTCTATTAAGTAGTATATCTGCTCACTAACTGCGCTTTATGGACATTTTTTTTCACAGTCCCATCACCAGGAGAGTTTTCTAATGACTGTCTCATTAATCTACAGTTATACAATAAAAATTGTGCATATGTTTTTGGATTACGACCAATTTGAAACGAGAGTTATGATGTGTTTTTTTCCGGGCTGGCTGTGCGAAAGCCATAGTGAGTGAATGTACATTTTAGTAATGCACCTCTGTGTCACTTATACCAGTTGCATTTCGGTTTCTACGTTACTCTTTCCTCTCCCAGAAAAGCAGAAAATAAAGAAAATAAGAAAGGTCATGCTGGATCAGACCAAAGTCCATCAAGTCCAGCAGTCTGTTCACACAGTGGCCAACCAGGTGTCTCCAGGAAGCCCACAAACAAGACGACTGCAGCAGCACCATCCTGCCTGTGTTTCACATCACCTAATAGAATAGGCACGCTCCTCTGATCCTGGAAAGAATAGGTATGCATCATGACTAGTAGCCATTCTAACTAGTAGCCATGAATACCCCTTTCCTCCATGAACATGTCCACTCCCCTCTTCAAGCCTTCCAAGTTGGCAGCCATCACCCCATTTTGTGGCAGTGAGTTCCACAACTTAACTATGCGTTGTGTGAAAAAATACTTCCTTTAATCTGTTTTGAATCACTCACCCTCCAGCTTCAGCAGATGACCCCACGTTCTAGTATTATGGGAGAAAAACGTCTCCCTGTCCACTCTCTCCAAACCATGCATAATTTTATAGACCTCTATCATGTCTCCCCTCAGCCGCCTTCTTTCCAAGCTAAACAGCCCTAAGCGTTTTAACCGCTCCTCATAGGGCAGTTGCTCTTGTCCCCTAATCATTTTGGTTGCTCTTTTCTGCACCTTCTCAAGCTCTGTAATATCCCTTTTTAGGTGTGGTGACCAGAACTGTACACAGTACTCCAAGTGTGGTCTCACCATAGATTTGTACAATGGCAGTAGGATATCAACAGTTTTATTCTCAATTCGTCTAATTATGGCCACCATGGAATTTGCCTTTTTTTCAGCAGCCGCTAGGTGACTTGAAAGACCTCAGACCCTGAAATACCGCTACTAGTATGAGTAGACAGTATTGACCTTGATGGACCGAGGGTCTGATTCATTATAAGACGGCATCATCTCATTGCGTGATAACACCGATTCTCGTCAGTCAGCACAACCGTGGAGGTGGGACCCATTACATGGGTGGGTTTTGGTAGGGATGACCAGCGAGGGACAAAGGAATGACTGATAGTGGCTTTGAAATTGCCTTTGTGCCCGTATGGTTCTTGCGGTGATGTCAGGATGATGGCTGTTGTGTGATGAACGATCACAGAAGCCACCTCAGAGAGCCAGCATGGTGTAGTGGTTTGGAGCGGTGGACTCTGATCTGGAGAACCTTTCAGGTCACACCGCTTTAAGAGGTCGCTAAAGAAGTCAACTTGCCTCGCCTGTGGACTTGGCCCTTGGAAAGCTCTCGAGGCGCCCTGATATTTCCCAAAGCTGCCATTTAGCAACGAAGCTAATGCTTCGCCCTGCGGAACGTGTTATTTCTGTAAAATGTGCCTTCCCGGAGTAATAACTTACAATAGCTAAATTAGAGTGGGGGGGAGTGCTTTCCACTTAATCTGCTAAACTCCTCTGCGATGATATGCTTTGACGTTCCCGACTCAGAAACCGTTCAGAGACTGACGCCCTCGTCAGAGGCTTTTGTGAATGGCTTTGCTCGCTCTGGCAGATTAGAGCCAGCCGGGCCCATTTTTAATCTTTTCAGTATCTGACTGTACTTACAGTTTTAATGTCGGGCTATTAGGATCAAGGATCTGTCCTGCATTACTAAGGACCTCCCACTGTGCCTGTTTGCGAGATGATTGGAGCGCGAGTTGAAAGGTACCTATGTTACTGGTGTACTTGCAAGTGAAAGACTCCTTTCGGTTATAGGGTTAGAAACATAAAAACCGAACTGGAAGGTCATCTAGTCCAACCCCCTGCACAATGCAGGAATTTCACTACTTCCTCCCCCCCCCTACAACTCCTCCAGTGATTTTTGCTCTATGCCCAGAGGAAGGCAAAAACAAAAAACCAACCCAGGATCCCTGGCCCAATCTGGCTTGGAGGAAAATTCCTTCTTGACCCCAGAATGGCTATCGGCATTACCATGGGCATGCCAGAAAGGGTCACAAGAGCCGAGCACAGACACATCCCTTCCTGCCCTCCCTCTCATGATCTTCCTAAGTTGCCAGAATCAGCCTTGCTGCCAAATGGCCATCTAGCCTCTGCTTTAAAAACTCCAAAGAAGGAGAGCCCACCAATTCCTGAGGAAGCCCGTTCCACCGAGGAAACCTTCTAACTGTCAAGAAGTTCTTCCTAATGTTTAGCCAAAAACTCTTTTGATTTAATTTCGACCCACTGGTTCTGGTCCGACCTTCTGGGGCAACAGAAAACAACTCTGCACAGTTGTCTATATGACAGCCCTTCAAATACTTGAAGATGGCTATCACCTCTCAGTAGTTGCTAGGGTTGCCAGGTCCCTCTTTGCCACTGGCAGGAGATTTTTGGGGCAGAGGCTGTGGAGGGCGGGGTTTGGGGAGGGGAGGGGACTTCAATGCCATAGAGTTAAATTGCCAAATTTAACTCATTTTCTCTAGGTAAACTGATCTCTATCGGCTGGAGATCAGTTGTTACAGCAGGAGATCCCCAACTAGTACCTGGAGGTTACCAAACGTCTGACACAGTACTACTGTGTCAGACATTTGGCAATCTGAATTGGTAAACAGTGGTGATTTTTTGCTTAGTACCTCGAGGCTGGCAACCCTAGCTTCAGCTGTTGTAAGGAATAGCTGCTCAGAGACTCCGTACAACACAGAAGGGCCAAAGGAGCTCAGAAAAGCAGTCTGTATTCTAGGGTTGCCAGTTCCAGGCTTGACAATTCCTGGGGATTTGGGGACGGAGCTTGTGTAGGGTTGCCAGCTCTGAGTTGGGAAACTCCTGAAGATTTTGGAGGTGGGGCCTGGAGAGGGTGGGGTTTGGGGAGGGGAGGGACCTCAGCGGGACATAATGCCATACCATACACATTCCAAATCATTTTCTACATGGCAGGATTCTAGGGTTGCCAACCTCCAGGTGGTGGCTGGAGATCTGCTATCATAAGTGATCTCCAGCCGATAGAGCTCAGATCACATGGAGAAAATGGCCACTTTGGCAATTGGACTCTATGGCATTAAAGTCCCTCCCCTCTCCAAACCCCGCCCTCCTCAGCTCAACCCCCCAAATCTCCAGGTATTTCCCAACTCGGAGCTGGCAACCCTAAAAGATGCTTGAATGGGTTAACCGATCCACTGATGAAAAGTTGCAGTCCTATGTAACGTGTGTGCCTAGGAAGAGAATGATTCCTGAATTGGTCATTAGATCAGCTCACCTTATGCACCTACAATTAACATTATTAAGCATATTCCTTTTTTCTACATTATCTTTTGACATATTCCATTTTTTATCTCCAGGATCTCTGAGAGCCAACAACCCTGATAGGAGGAGGGAGAAAACTTACATTTTCTTCCCAACTTTTATACATATTCTTTTTCCTGCAGGGAGGAGGAAAAGAGACTGAAGTCTGGAAGGCAAAAATGCTATGAAAAGCCGTTCTCGACTTTATTGCAATTTAAAACCAAGAGTATCAGCTCTGCAGGATGTGATAGAAATATGACTGTAAACGCTCATCATAAGAAACCATCACAGTATCCCAAAGCCTTTTTAATATCCAATGCCTCATTTAAATGGACATCAAAAGACCAGTTTTTGAGTGCCCCAGTTTTTTCCCTCCCAGAAATTGTGGAATATTAACTTCTTAAAGAACACATACCAAAGACAAGCTGTAACTCAAAATATCTGAGCAGGAACTTTTTTCCCTCTGTGATGTAGGTTTCTCTTAGCACTTAAGTTTTGACAGCACAAACTATTTAACTAGCCGTTTTGAAGACAAGAAAAAAATGTCCATAGATATTTCCTCGATTATTTGTAGGGTTGCCAACCTCCAGGTGGTAGCTGGAGATCTCCCACTATTACAACTCATCCAGAGCCGATAGAGATCAGTTGCCCTGTAGAAAATGGCTGCTTTGGCAATTGGACTCTATGGTGTTGAACTCCCTCCCCTCTCCAAACCCTGCCCTCCTCAGGCTCCACCCCCAAAATCTCCAGGTATTTCCCAACCCGGAGCTGGCAACCCTACAGGGGTCCCCAACTTTCTGCCTGTTGAGATCGGTTCCCCTTGAGAAAATGGCCATTTTGGCAATTGGACTCTATGGCGTTGAACTCCTTCCCCTCTCCAAACCCTGCCCTCCTCAGGCTCCACCCCACAAACCTCGTGCCAGTGGCGAAGAGGGACCTGGCAACCCTATCTGGAGCTCTCCCACAATTACAACTGATTTCCAGGCGACAGAGATCAGTTCCCCTGGAGAATATGGCCAATGAAGTCCCTCTCCTCCCCAAACCCTGCCCTCCTCAGGCTCTGCCCCAAAAATCTCCAGGTATTTTGCAGCCCGGACCTAATTATTTGGATGGTGGAACAGGTATTTATCTCTCTCTCTCTCTCTCTCTCTCTCTCTCTCTCTCTCTCTCTCTCTCTCTCTCTCTCTCTCTCTCTCTCTCTCTCTCTCTCTCTCTCTCTCTCTCTCTCTCTCTCTCTCTCTCTCTGGTGAATATTTTCCAAAGAGCCAGAAAAGATTTCCTCTTTCTGGCCATTTTCACTTTCCATGCAAAAATGCTAGTTTTCATTGCCTTCCATTGTGCTCACTCGCTGGCAGTGATGTCATGAAATAGCTAGATCTGATTGGCTCTGTATTGTGATGTCATTCGATTCACTACATGATCCTCGCTTGGACGGGATCGCTCATGTAACCAAATCCACGAAGGGAGATTCAGCAACCAGGGCAGTTTTTTAAAAAAATGGCCCTTTAGCCACAACAGTGCTGAACAAGTTGTAAACAAATATTCACACAGCCTAAGTGTGTGTGTGTGGGGTGGGGGGATAAATGTAAATCCCATCAAAACTGCTAATTTTTATCTAAAAATTGTATCCAGGAGACTATTTGGCATAGTTCTAATTAAAAATGGGCCTGGAAAGTGAGATTGCAAAGGGGTTATGGTCTGTCATTGCAAAATAAAACAGAAGTACAGAGACTAACAACAGTTATTTCAATATGTTGTTAGTTTTTGGACTTTTACGCAAGACTGTTTCACTCACCGTCACCCATTCGATGACTTCAGGTCTTTAGATGATGCACGCCGTTTCCGGCCATCAGAGGTCGCCTCGCTCTCCCCCTGCGTTTCCCCACATTTTGCCCGCGTTTTCTGAGACCTGTTTTATCTTGAATTCAAAAACACAGGCGAAAGGTGGGGAAATGCAGGGGGAGAGTGAGGCGACTCAGATAATCAACACGAAGACCCAAAGTCGTCGGAGGGGTGACGGCGAGTGAAACAGCCATGCATAAAAGTTCTTTAAGGTGCCACTGGGCTTTTTGGTTTTGTTATGCAAAGGGTGGCATACCTCACTGATGGCACCAGAGGAGAGAGCTGGCAGGGAGAAGCTTTTCTCCCTCTCTCGTAATACTAGAACGTGGGGTCATCTGCTGAAGCTGGAGGGTGAGATATTCAAAACAGATAAAAGGAAATATTTCTTTATGCAATGCAGAGTTAAATTGTGGAACTCCCTGCCCCAGGATGTGGTGATGGCTACCAACTTGGAAGGCTTTAAGAGGGGAGTGGACATGTTCATGGAGGAGAGGGGTATTCATGGCTACTAGTTAAAATGGATACTAGTCATGATGCATACCTGTTCTCTCCAGGATCAGAGGAGCATGCCGAATATATTGGGTGCTGTGGAACACAGGCAGGATAGTGCTGCTGCAGTCGTCTTGTTTCTGGGCTTCCTGGAGGCCCCTGGTTGGCGACTGTGTGAACAGACTGCTGGACTTGTTGAGCCTTGGTTGGATCCAGCATGGCTTTTCTTATGTTCTTACAGATAATAGGGTTGTACTCCGGAACAAGACTCAGGGTCCTAAAGTGTTAATGAATGCCCGGGGGGGGGTGGGGTTGAAAGATCAACCACATTTGTCCAGAAATTTCCACCATGCTTCTGGGGAAGAGGAGAGGTAGCCCAAAATCTCCACTAGATGTCAGTGCCTCACTTACTAAATCCCTCTGCATCCGAGGCGCTCTTCAGCAACATGTTATTAATTTATAATAAAAGGTCTCTGACAGCTTTATTCTGATGAATTATGAGAATCCAAAGCATAATTCCCAGCCTCTGGTGTATAAATTGTCATTGATTTTAATGTTCTTTGTAAAGTTGTGTCACGCAACAAATTTTCCTGCCAAGAGCTGTTAAATAGAGAGGCATCCTTTGCTCCCAGTAGTATGTCAAACTTCTTAAGAGGGGACGAGCCGTGCGGATTGATGGTTATCCATAAACTGCTGATGACAGAATTCACAGTACCAATTCAAACAATTATTGAATGCATTTAATATGAATTTTGTGCTCGCGTGTGTATTATATATAAAAACAACAAACTACAAAATGCTCAACTCAACCGAAAGGAACAGATGCGAGAAAGAGGCAGGAGAAACTTCTCACTCTTTGGTGAGAGGTAGGGGTTTTTTTTGTTCAGTTTTTTTTTTTTTTGACTGACAGGTGATTGAAACTGTCGTAGGGTTTGTGTCGGGAGAGCAACACACACTTTCCTGCTATTGTTCCCCTTCTTGATATATGAGATTTGGTGGCCCATAAAAACGTATTCCGTGCCCGGCGCTAAACAGACAGCTATTGTGAAGCCGGCATTCAGCTGCTTCCCACGTTGGAGGTTTTTGTTCAAGGAAGCGAGGCAGGAAGTCACCCTTCTCGTGAGGCAAAGCGAAAACGGAACCCGCTTTTTGCACTGGAGATGTGCCTGATGATGTTTGGTCCAGAGTTTGGCCACTGCCCTGTTATAAGTTATATAAATTTTGTGTTTCGAAGGGTCTGCAGTAGAACAGCGAGATTAGAGCTCAGTAGCACCTTAGAGACTGCCAAGATTTTCCAGGGATAAGCGTTCAAGAGTCAAAGCTCCCTTCGTCAACTAATTTTGTGTTGTGTCGCTTCTCCAGGATGTGGTGATGGCTGCCCACTTGGAAGGCTTTAAGACAGGACATGTTCATGGAGGAGAGGGGTATTTATAGATACTAATCAAAATGAATACTAGTCATGATGCATGTATCCCTATTCTCTCCAGGATCAGAGGAGCAGGCCTATTATCTTAGGTACTGTGGAAGACAGGCAGGATAATGCTGCTGCAGTCGTCTTGTTTGTTGGCTTCCTAGAGGCACCTGGTTGGCTACTGTGTGATCAGACTGCTGGACTTGATGGACTTTGGTCTGATCCAGCATGGTTTTTCTTATGTTCTCTCTGTGCTACAACTGAGCGCTGAGGTCTGCTCAGCACGCCTGCCCCGGTCTTGAGTTTTTAACTTTGCTTTGATGAATTGTCCTGACTAGCTCCCTGCAGGATGTTTTTAATTGAGTACCGGTTCTGCAGGGAGCTGGGGCACAAAGCCCAGAAACAAATACACCGCAAGCGAAATAAATAAAAAGGAGGGTTGTCAGTAGATAACCCAATCATCCTTTTATCCTGTTTCATTTGACCAATTCATTGTTCATTACCCCCATAATGTGCCATTTTTGAGATGTGGAAGACTTGCAGTTTAATTAGCAATGGGACTAGTCCAACCAGGGAAGCGTTGCAGGTTCGATTGATATCAATGGAGAGCTGTACAGTGCAGTCCTAAACAGAGTTTCGTTCTTCTGAATCCATTGAAGTTAATGGGCATAGAAGAGTGTAACTGTTTAGAATCCATTTGTTGAGCACTTGCTTAACTTTGAAAGGAATTAGTCTTAGCAGCGCATAACTTGGGATGGATTGTACCTACACATTTTTAAAAATATATTCTCTGTTACAACACACCCTGACCAAAAGAGCCTCTAAGCCCCCTCCCATTTGAGTGCCCCTTTTCTGTTGGCCCACTAATTACAATTTGCCCTTATCCATTTCATCTTACTTGGTTTAGGGCTGAATCTGCCCCCAAAAGATCAGGTTGCTTGAACATATTATATCACGAATATGTGTAGCCTCCTGATATTTATTGACTGTATTTGTATCTCACCATTCACCCCAACGGGGACCCAAAGCGGCTGACATCATTCTCTTCTCCTCCATTTTATCCCCACAACAACCCTGTGAGGTAGGCTAGGCTGAGAGCATGTGGTTTCCTTGGGAAGTGGTAAGCTCCCCTTCCCTGGAGGTTTTTAAGCAGAGGCTAGATGGCCATCTGTCAGCAATGCTGTTTCTATGACCTTAGGTGGATCATGAGAGGGAGGACATCTTGGCCATCTTCTGGGCATGGAGTAGGGATCACTGGGTGTGTGGGGGGGAGGTAGTTGTGACTGGCCCAAGGTCACCCAGTGAACTTCCATGGCTCCAGTGAGTATTCGAACCTGGGTTTCCCAGACATTTTAACCACTACACCACACTGACTCTCATATATGCCTCTCCATTGGGCTGTCTAGCTCAGCATTGTCTCTGTTGACTGTAAGCAGCTCTCCACTGGTACCTTCTAAATGTCCCTCCATGTGGTATGATCCAAGAATGACCAAATTTAGGAAAGTTTTTATTTTTCTATCAGAGCGCACCCATGTTGGTCTGCAGTAGAACAGCTAGATTTGGGATCATTCATCTCTAAGGTACTACTGGATTCGAATCCGATGGTTCTTTTCTTTTTCTGTGGCTTGTCAGGATGCAGCATGTCCCAGATCTTGTCATGCAAGTGCACATTCAGAAAACATCGCCATCTAAAAACCATGTCAAGAAACCAGTTGCCTATCAAAATGTGCTATAGCAAAAACGAGTGCAGGAATTATGGCTAATTAGAAAAACCCTGTTCTCTCCTCCCTTGTAGCCTGTGGGGCGCAAGAAGAGGTTGTCTAATTAAAGAACAAAATGAGGAAAAAGCCCCATACCTTCAACTGAAACTGGAAATACTCCCCAGCTTCTTCAGAAGACCTTAGAGGATCTTAAACTTGTAAGTAATCTTTCTTGATGATTTTAGGCAGGCCGTTAAGAGGAAGATAAAAGCCCCTGTGTTCAATATCTGGATACATTAAGCATTAGGCTTAAAAATTTACAGCTTTTCATTTTGACAAGGAAAATGGTACGTTTGGTCTCGCGAGCGACTTTGAACTGTTTCTCAGCATTGAGACAGGTTGTCAGTCCCGGAGGGAACGGGTTTCCCTGCGCTGGAGGCAGCAGCTAAATCTGTACAGAGGAACAGAAAGACATCATTAGAAAAAATGCAATTTCGTTATAGTTTTTTTAACGGAGATGGATCCAGCAGCAGCCTGGATGGAGTGGAGGAAAAGGGGTGTCATAGAATCACAGAATCATAGAGTTGGAAAGGACCACCAGGGTCATCAAGTCCAACCCCCTGCACAATGCAGGAAATTCACAACAACAGCCCCCCACACATACACCCAGTGTCCAGAAGATGGCCAAGATGCCCTCCCTCTCATCATCTGCCTAAGGTCACAGAATCAGCATTGCTGACAGATGGCCATCTAGCCTCTTCTTAAAAACCTCCAGGGAAGGAGCACTTATCACCTCTCTAAGGACAATAGTATTCCTGTTTTAGAAAGATTAAAATGAAGGGTTCGCTCAAAATGTTTTGCAGCCCTAAGCTAGGTGGTGCTCTGACCAGTGGCTGTGGCTCAGTGGCAGAGCATCTGCTTGGTATGCAGAAGGTCCCTGGTTCAGTCCCCTGCATCTCCAGTTAAAGGGACTAGGCAAGTAGGTGATGTGAAAGACCTCTGCCTGAGACCCTAGATAGCTGCTGTCAGTCTGAGTAGACAAGACTGACTTTGATGGACCAAGGGTCTGATTCAGTTTAAGCCAGCTTCATTTGACCTAGATGGCCCAGGCTAGCCTGTTCTCATCAGATCTCAGAAGTTAAACAGGGCAATCCCTGGTTAGTACTTGGATGGACCAGGGTATTGTTATTGCATTGAGACAGGCAATAGCAAATCACATCTGTTCGTCTCCTGCCTTGAAAACCCTGCGGGGTCACCGTAAGTCAGCTGTTACTTCACATCTCATCCCACCACCAGAGTTCTTTGCCGTGACCTGGATGGTCCAGGCTAGCCTGATCTTATCAGATCTCAGAAGCTAAGCAGTATAATCCCTTCTTAGTATTTGGATGGGAGACCACCAAGGAAGTCCAGAGTCCCTACACAGAGGCAGGCAATGACAAATCAGCTCTGTCTCTTACCATGGAAACCCTACGGGGTCACTATAAGTCTGTTGTGACTTGACGGCACCTTCCACCCCCAAGCAAGATGGTAGAGGTAGCGGTAGAGGTAGCGGTTGAGGTAGAGGTAGAAGAAGAAGAAGAGTCGGTTTTTATATGCCGACTTTCTCCACCACTTAAGGAAGAATCAAACCGGCTTATAATTACCTTTCTTTCCCCTCCCAGCAACAGACCCCTTGTGAGGTAGGTGGGGCTGAGAGCGCTGTGACTAGCCCAAGATCACCCAGCTGGCCTCATGTGTAGGAGTGGGGAATCCAATCCAGTTCACCAGATTAGCCTCCGCCGCTCATGTGGAGGAGTTGGGAATCAAACCCGGTTCTCCAGATCAGAGTCCACCGCTCTAAACCACTGCTCTTAACCACTACCACTACACCACGCTGGTAGTGTGGTGCAGCTCTGGGAGGCAAGGCTGGATACAAACCTTGCCTGTTGCCTCCTCCCATATCATTGGCCAGGAGCTAGACAAGCCCCAGTGGTTCTCCTCTTGCACCTACATGGTGGCAAGGAGAGCCATGACCGTTAACTCCTCCCACTAGCCACACTGATCAAATTATGCTGCCCCAAATGGTTGTTTGGGCAGGGAACTGGCCCTGACGAAACAGGCCTGGATTTAGATGAGGTTTCTGCAGTCACGGGTGAGGAAACTGCTGTTACGACCCGGAACCGAGCGTTCTGCCAAAGAGGAGCTTCCCAATCTTTACGGTTGCAAATGGAGGCTGAAGTTTAAAGATATACTCAGATTCCAGGATGATGGGAATGAGGTGGCATCTTCTCCAAACTAACTTACAGCGCAATCCTGAAAGGAATGCCTGCGCTGGGCTTAGGAGGTAACCCAGCGGTGTTACCCGGCCCCAAAAACCCGTGCAACCCTATGAGGGTTGCACGGGACATACAGCTCGGGAGGCCGACTAACATTGGCCCTGCCCCCTGGCTGGCACCGGAACGCCCCGGGAACGCCTCCTGGGGTGCCGTTGCACCCCAGGAACACCTCCCGGGGGGCCAGAATGCCTCCTGGCTCGCTGCTGCGGTGGCCGGGCCCAGCGCGGTGGCGGGTGGGGACCGGTGGCCGGGCCTGCACGCTGGCGTTGGGGCCACTTATGCCGGCGTGCACCGTCTGGCCGCCAGTGTCGTGGGCCCCTGCGCTGGCAGAGCTCTTTGTCAGCCTCCTAAGGCCTTTCGCTGCGCATTTCAGGAATGCGCTGTTAAATATTTTCCAGAGCTATTTCAGAGCTGAACCAGAGAGGGATCTGCTCTACTTCACAAGGTGTTTGTTGTGAGGAGGGGAAGGGAAGGCAATTGTAAGCTACTTTGAGACTCCTTAAAGGTGTCCTTAAAGGAGAAAAGTGGGGTATAAAAACCAACTTCTTCTTCTTCTCCTCCTCCTCCTCCTCCTCCTCCTCCTCCTCCTCCTCCTCTTGAAAATGTGTACTTGATGGCATAACTTCCCCTACTTACCTATCTCCCCTTCCCTCCCTTTGGTCTGCATTTTATTATTCTATCCCCGCCAGTATCACTTCTTAAGGTCTGTTGATTCCCCCTCCTTATGGTAATATTATATAACACTGGTTTCTAATCCATATTTTGGGAGAGTCTTCATTAGGCTGCCGTCTGTTTTAGTTCCTCCCCCTAGGATTTTAATGACGAATAGAAATGTAGATTTTATGCTTCTATAAATTTATCCTGTATATAATTTTATGTCGTTGTATTGAAGCGTTGTAAGCCGCCCTGAGTCTGGGGTGGGGTATAAATCTAACTAAAAAACAGATATAGCCCTGTTCTCTAGTTACAGAGAGCACATGTACAAACTTTAAGGAGTTTGAGACTCCTTAAAGGGAGAGATAATCGGGGTATAAAAACCAATTCCTCTTTTTCTTCTGAGACAGGTTCTCCCCACCTAGGGCTGCCAACCTCCAAGTACTAGCTGGAGATCTCCTGCTATTACAACTGATCTCCAGCTGATAGAGATCAGTTCGCCTGGAGAAAATGGTCACGTTGGCAATTGGACTCTATGGCATTGAAGTCCCTCCCCTCCCCAAGCCCTGCCCTCCTCAGACTCCGCCCCAAAAATCTCCAGGTATTTCCTAACCCAGAGCTGACAACCCTATCCCCACCCCTGGTTCCCTAGGCAGTTGCCCGAGTCACCCGCTTTTAAATCCTGCTCAACGTGGAGCGAGTACCACAGTGGTTGAAAGCTTCGAAACCACTGTTACTGAGCCTAAGCAGGTTACTCACCACCCAGAACCCCCAGAAGATCTCAAGTACCTTTAAATCTCCCTTCAGTCTTGCTGCGGGATACGCAACACATGACTAGCGTTGTGCAAAGGCAAATAACATATGACTGGACCGCTGGCCTTGGTGGGATTTTATTGTTTGGTTTTATTCCCTCCCGGTGTCTTGTGATAGCTTTTTTTACGAGGACAGAGGAGTTGCTCGACAAAAGGAGCGTTTTGTTTTGTGCTTTCCAAAACTTTGTCTTAGGGGCAGCGGATAATCCGCTGGATGGCGGAGAACACAGGGCCGTTGTCTCTGATTCTTTACACAATTAAAGCGCGAACTCGCCCACCGCCACAAACGGCCCTCACATGCTCCTCTGAAAAGAAACCCAGAAGATGGAAAGAGCATCACAAGAAGGACACAAAACGGGCCATAAAATGGTTGACTGAGTGAACTTAATTGAGAGGGAATGCGGTGGGGATTGTTGCCATTCCAGGTCAAACAAATGGGTTATGCGTTCGGGCCTTATATAAAAAAGTTGGCTCGTAATCGAGGGTGTTCCAAAACTGATGGCCACAGCCCCACTAGGATTATTGTTATATATTCTGTTCTTCCCTGAAGGAATAGAGTTGGCCAAGGCATACCTCCCTCGAATGAATTAAAAAATATGTTCCAAAAATATAGCGGTTAGGCCTATCAAGGGATAAACAGCGAATTATCCAAGAGGAACCTTTCATTACCCCTGCGTAGTCATTACAGTGTTGGCGCACCGACTCTACACAATGCTACTCACAATCCTCTTGGTTCATGTGGTCACCATGAAGGGAGCCAGCGTGGTGTAGTGGTTACGAGCGGTGGACTCTAATCTGGAGAACCGGATTTGATTCCCCGCTCCTCCATCATTGTAGGCCCCCTCTCCCAGGGACATATCCATTGCGGGAAACAGAATGCTGAGCTGGAAGACCCCTTTGTCTGAACCACAAGATCTTATTATAGGGGAACATTCAGTTATAAACACCCACATACCCTTTAGCCTGAAGTTATACAGCCCAGGAAAAACTTTACCAATATTCTGCTGAACGCATAAAGTGAATGTACAAACAAGCCCTGAGTATACACTCCTCAGTGATCTCACATTCCAATATACATGTACTTGAAACTCATTGTCTAATGAAGGTACCTGTAAAATGCTGTCAAATACCTCCTTGCATTCATATTTTTAGTTGTACGTTTATTTATTTTTAAAAGCATTATATAAAGAACCTGAGGATACGTTCACGTGTTTTTATACCACACTTTTCCCTACCTTTAAGGAGTCTCAAACCGGCTTACAATCTCCTTCCCTTCCTCTCCCCACAACAGGCACCTTGTGAGATAGGTGGGGCTGAGGGAGTTCTGAGGAAATTGTGACTGGCCCAAGGTCACCCAGCAGGCTTCATGTGTAGGAGTGGGGAATCAAACCCGGTTTTCCAGATTAGAGTCCACTGCACTACACCACACTGGTTAAACCAACCCAGTTAATGCCCATCACTACATCCTACGGATACAAGTAGATTACCCTTGAATGAACAAGTAACTCCTTTTGCCTGCCCTGAATCTACTGCAGTACAAAAACTCTCTCAACTTTCTCTACCTTGTGCATAATTCCCTATCTCCCACCGCTCTAAACTCAGAATCCCAAAACTCTTTCGCCTTTCCTCGTGAGGAAAGTGTTCCAATTCACTGATGATTTTAGTTCCATCTTTCTGAGTTCTACAATATCCTTTGCCATACTGAGCAACAGGCTATGATGGGCAGCTGTGTTAGTCTGTCTATAGCAGAAGAAGAAGAGTTGGTTTTCATATGCCGACTTTCTCTACCATTTAAGGAAGAATAAAAAAAGGCTTACAGTCTCCTTCCCCTCCCCACAACAGACACCCTGTAAGGAAGGTGAGGCTGAGAGAGTGTGACTAGCCCAAGGTCACCCAGCTGTCTTCATGTGTGGGAGTGGGGGAACAAATCCAGTTCACCAGATTAGCCTCCGCTGCTCATGTGGAGGAGTGAGGAATCAAACCTGGTTCTCCAGATCAAAACCCACCGCTCCAAATCACTGCTCTTAACCACTACACCATGCATGAGCAAGAGTCCAGTAGCACCTTAAAGACTAACAAAAATTTTTTTAGGCAGGGTATGCTTCTTCAGATGAGCAATAGGATGTATTTCGTGGCTGTTTTGCCCATTATCACATGTAACCCCAAATTTACCGCAGAGTGTCTCTGAGTGTTCTTCCTCCTCCCTCCTGGTCTTATGAGAGAGTTTTGGGTCCCAAGGCACTGTTTAAGGACCACTGGTTTAATGCCTGAAATTATCCTTAGTGTAGGACCTTGATGATGTACCGGTTCTTCTCATTACTTACTTCCTCCTCTGCATGTAAAACGTAAGAAGGATTCTCTCACACACACCCTCCCCAATGCCTTCCTATCAAGTAGGCTGGATGTTATAAAATCATTTTTGTTCACGGACCAGTGAACACTTCGGCTTGTCAGTATTCAAATTACTACCAGGCTGTTTAGTACCTGTCTAATTAAAACAGAACTTATTCGCTGATGCTTCCAATGCTGAAGCAAATTAAAGCCTAATAGGAAAAGTGATATATCACTTAGACGAAAAAGAAAAATTGAATAACTGTTACTACATTCTCTTCCCCTCTCGCTCGCTCTCTTCCTCCACTTTTCAAGAATTCCGAATGAAAAGGAGGCAGCGTGTTATCTCAGACAAAATTATATACAACCAACACAGCCCACAGACTTTTCATCGGCAAAAAAAAAGATAGCACCACTAGAAACAACAAAACACCAAACTCTTGAAAACTTTCTGTAAATGCTAATATACACCCGTTTATGTCTAGATGATCAAAATATGCACAGGGCGAGCTATCTGTATTCTGCTGGATAATGTGTTGACTGGTAGGGCTGCCAGGTCCCTCTTCACCACCAGTGGGAGGTTTTTGGGGCGGAGCCTGAGGAGGGTGGGGTTTGGCGAGGGGAGCGACGTCGATGCTGTAGAGTCCAATGGCCAAAGTGGCCATTTCCTCCAGGTGAACTGATCTCTATCGGCTGGAGATCAGTTGTAATAGCAGGAGATCTCCAGCTACTACCTGGAGGTTGGCAACCCTATTGACTGGGTATTGGAGAGTCCACTTCCAGTCTCAACCTAAATCTTTTTGTGCTTCCCTGTACTTCAGTTCCAGCTTGGTTATCAACTCAATTCCCCTCTCTCCATGTGTTTGTCTTGGGCAACTGTGGGGGGAAGACATAGGCCATTTATGCATGGGAGGTTTTGCCTTGGATTTGCCTCTCTCTGGATGCACATTTCCCTCATCTGAATTCTCAAAACTCTGCATGGGGGCTTATTGATGAGTTTTGGACCAGAACCAATGAGTTGAAATTAAATCAAAAGAGTTTCCGTCTAAACATCAGGAAGAAGTTTCTAACGGAGCGGTTCCTCAGTGGAACAGGCTTCCTCGGGAGGTGGTGAGCTCTCCTTCCCTGGAGCTTTTTAAGCAGAGGCTAGACGACCATCTGTCAGCAGTGCTGATTCTATGACCTTAGGCAGTTCATGAGAGGGAGGGCATCTTGGCCACCTTCTGGGCATGGAGTAAGGGTCACTGGGGGTGTGTGTGTGGGGGGGAGCTAGTTGTGAATTTCCTGCATTGTGCAGGGGGTTGGACTAAATGACCCTGATGGTTCCTTCCAACTCTATGATCTATGATTCCAGTATCAATTTTTACTAGTAACCATAAATAGCCCTCTTCTCCATGAACATGTCCACTCCCCTCTTAAAGCCTTCCAAGTTGGCAGCCATCACCACATCCTGGGGCAGGGAGTTCCACAATACTCTTAGGGAGCTAGATTTGGCTTAGGGGCATCCAGTTTACTATTGTAAATAGCTGTGATAGGTCATGGTAAAGTCCCCTGGCAGACTATATTGATGGTGCTGCAGTGTTTACAAACTCCCAGCAAGAATGGGTGAAGCCACACCCTTTTTTCACATTTCCATTAAAAGTCGGTGAAAGGGGTGGGCACATGAGAGAGAAGCAACACGGTTGATGAGGAGCTGAATTAGGGAAATTTTCCTGAATTGTTTCTTCTCTTCCACATCGCTCCAGGGGTAATTGGCATCAGTGGGAAACAGCCACTCTTGTCTCCTCAGCGCATGATGAGAAAAGCCACAAGGCTAGTGTCTGCGTAACTGCCCACTATTTCCTCTTATCAGGATTGAAGAATTATCTTGGCCAAGACTAGTCTATAGGGTTGCCAGGTCCCTCTTCCTCACTGGCAGGAGGTTTTTGGGGCTAAGCCTGAGGAGGGCAGGGTTTGGGGAGGGGAGGGACTTTAATGCCATACAGTCCAATTGTCAAAGCAGCCATTTTCAGTTCAGGTGAACTGATCTCTATCAGCTGGAGATCAGTTGTAATAGCAGGAAATCTCCAGCCACCACCTGGATGTTGGCAACCCTACTCCAGCTACTGGCCAGGCTGACAGAAGGGTATAGAGCTATGTGCGTGTGTGTTAAGTGCCGTCAAGTCGCTTCCGACTCATGGCGACCCTATGAATCAATGTCCTCTAAAATGTCCTGTCTTTGACATCCTTGCTCAGGTCTTGCATACTGAGGGCTGTGGTTTCCTTTATTGAGTCCATCCATCTCTTGTTGGGTCTTCCTCTTTTCCTGCTGCCCTCCACTTTTCCTAGCATGACTGTCTTTTCTAGTGACTCTTGCCTTCTCATAATGTGACAAGTAGAGAGCTATGCACTCCCTTGAACAATAACTACAAGTAGGGTTGCCAGGTCCCTCTTTGCCACCAGTGGGAGGTTTTTGGAGCAGAGCCTGAGGAGGGTGGGGTTTGGGGAGGGGAGGGGACTTCAATGCCATTAATCCAGTGGCCAAAGTGGCCATCTTCTCCGGGTGAACTGATCTCTTATCAGCTAGAAATCAGTTGTAATTGCAGGAGATCTCCAGCTAGTACCTGGAGGTTATGCAAAAACAATCCACACAAGGCTCAGTTCTATACATATATTCAAAAGGAGATAGTCAATACAAAACGTGGTGCAAGCAATATCTATAGGTGAGCGACAGTCAAACAAGAGAACATTATACAAAAATATCAAAAGACAAGTCAAAGAACAATATATACAACAAATCTATGTCTAATGTTTCTCTTTGAGTCTTAAAGACTTTCCAGTGCAATTTCAGTCTTTGTAAGAGCTGGTCCCAAAAGTAGAAAGAATTCATACAGATTTTCCAAGAGTCCAAGTGGGAAATCAGACTTTTATAACCACTGGCTATGTGCTGCAGGTGTTTCAAAAGGAGACCAAGCTGGCACTTATAGTAGAACGGAAACGTCTTCCAGGTAATAGACGCTTTCACCAATGATGGCTTCTTCAGCCTTGTTGTTTTCTTAATGCTACATAGTAGTCTGGTGGTTGACCTTTTACTAAAGATTACCTGGAGGCTGGCAACCCTATCCATGCCTACTACCCCTCTGGTTATCACACCTAACCCACTCATGCCTGCTATTGTCATTTACCTGCTATTGACATTTACATGCTATTGGGTGTCTGAGTTCACTCTACTCTACTTAAGGACAGATGGACTAGGGTTGCCAGGTCCCTCTTCGCCACCAGCGGGAGGTTTTTTGGGCGGAGCATGAGGTGGGCAGGAAGGGAGGGGCTTCAATGCCATCGAGTCCAGTGGCCAAAGAGGCCATTTTCTCCAGGTGAACTGATCTCTATTGGCTGTAATATTGCCTGTAATAGCAGGAGATCTGCTAGTACCTGGAGGTTGGCAACCCTAAGGTAAACTCACATTCTAACTGTATCTGAAGAAGTGAGCTGTGACTCACGAAAACTCATACCGTTCCAGAAATTTTATTAGTCTTTAAGGTGCTACTGGACACTTGCTCCTTTCATCTGGAGAGCTTCTGATGGACCAAGCCATGTATCCTTGGCTATTTCCACCACCCTTGGGTACAACTGAATCCCACAACCATCTTTGTCCTCATCGCTTACTTCTTGGCTGTTGATAAAAATAGAACACAGAATCTCTCTTTGTTGTCATCCCATTTTAATAGTTCTCCCGACTCCCGAGCAGAGAAGGGCCTGTTCATCCGCTCCAGACAAAGGGGACGCTTGTCCAAGAGAACCGACTTGTTCCATGAAGATTTCCATTATTTTCTCTTTTATTTTTTTCCTTTCTCCTGACCTATCCTCTCTCATGGAACGGTGGCATGTTGCCCTCCAGTGACAAATGCTAATGAGCATCTCTTTTCCAGGGTTTATGCATATTCCACTCTGTGAATCAGCTGGCAAAAACTGGGGTGGGGGGAGCAGGAGGGTTGTCCGACTAATTCATTTCGAGTACCGCCCCAAGGGGAGAGTGCGGAGCATGTCTTTTCCCCCTGACCTGTGCATAAAAGGTCAACGTTTCTGCTCACAGTTCTAGAGTGCTTGTAAAGCAAGCTTGGTTGGCTGAGGCAAAGTGACAGGGCATCTTTGGAAACAAAAACAAGGAGGAACTCTGAAAATGTACGCACATTTAAGAAGATAAATTGAAATCCTATTTGAGGCTAGATTCTGAAGTCACTCTGAGGGACGTTAAGGGGAACTTGGCAATAGCTGAGCTTGCTGGATCAAACCATGGTGCAAGCCGTCAGCCTTTTCACAAAAGACTCACTGTGCCTGAGCAAGGCTTGCCATTTGCCCGGTTAGGGCAGGCATTTGCCTGCCAGTTAACCGGGCTGCATCTGCTTGGCATGCAGAAGGTCCCAGGTTCAATCCCTGGCATCGCCGGTTTAAGGGACTAGGCAGGTAGGTGATGTGAAAGACCCCTGCCTGAGACCCCGGAGAGCCGCTCCCTGTCTAAGTAGACAGTACTGACTTTGATGGACCAAGGGTCTGATTCAGTAGAAGGCAGCTTCATGTGACCCTCAGAAGCAGGCATGCTGAAGGTGGGGAAGTCCTTGGCATTCACCTGGAAGTGATGTCACAGCTGTGTGCACAAATCGCCCCCCAGCCCCGCCTGGAAGAAGCTCCTGCCAGTGGCGAAGGGGGACCTGGCAACCCTAGCCTGAGCTAGGCTTGGAGGGAGGCCGCTTATTAGCAAGGCCCCTTGCCCGCTGTGGCTCCAAGTGGTGATGGGTGGGAAAAAACCCCAGCCATGTCACCAATGTTGCTATGTCACTTCTGTGTAAAACCTGGAAGTTACAAAGGGTGACTCTAGGAATCACCAGATGCTCTATGATAAAACCACTTTCCTCACAGCAGTAAAATACTCAGGGCTCATGCATCATTCTGTTTAATTTTTTTTTTGCTGCTTTTCCTACAAGGAGCTCATGGAAACATACATGGCTTTCCCTTCCCCCATTTTATCCCCACAAGAACCCTGCAAGGTTTTCCAGCTGAGAGATAAAAATTGGCCCACGAGCAACCAGAGAGTGTAGGGTTGCCAGCCTCCAGGTAATAGCTGGAGATCTCCTGCTATTACAACTGATCTCCAGCTAATAAGAGATCAGTTTACCTGCTTTGGCAATTGGACTCTATGGCATTGAAGTCTCTCCCCTCCCCAAAGCCCGCCCTCCTCAGGCTCCACCCAAAAAACCTTCTGCCGGTGGCAAAGAGGGACTGGCAACCTTAAGTGAGTGTCATGGCAGTGTGAGGACTTGAACCCAAGTCTCCCTAATCTTAGTTTAACATTCCAACCACTATATCACACTGGTTTTCATCTTGGTACCCCAGTTGCCTTTATTATTCTGCCAAATGGTAAGGAGGATTGTATCACACACTTTCACACCTGATCAGAAATCTAGAGAAGTAGGCGAATGATGAAAAACCCTTCTCATCACCTAGCAGGGTTGTGGGAATAACTGGATTGTTAAAGGGTTGCCTACATTCTGTTGTTAAATATTTGGCCGCTTACTAAATGGATGTGTGTGTATTCACCTATAGGCTGAATTGAAGGTAAAAAATAAATAAGGCAAATTTAAAATTGCTATCAGTAGAAAAGAGCAAGAGTCCAGTAGCACCTTAAAGACTAAGAAAATTTCGGGCAGGGTATGAGCTTTCGGGAGCCACAGCTCACTTCTTCAGATACTTCGTCAGAAACTGATGCAGAATAGAAATTACTATGGGTGTGAAAATGGGACAATGAAGAACTCTTGACAGGAAGAAAGTTGATTTGTTTGAAACGTCGTGTTGGAGGAGAATTTTAGGGATACTGTGGATCACCAAAAAGACTAATGAGTGGGTTCTAGATCAAACGAGGCCTGAACTGACCCTAGAAGCTAAAATGACTAAATTGAGGCTGTCGTACTTTGAGAAGTTTAGGGCTGTCGTACTTTGAGAAGTATGACACATTGAGAAGACAAGAATCACTGGAAAAGACAGCAGGGCTAGAAAAACCTGAAGGCAGCAGGAAAAGAAGAAGACCCAACATGTAGGGTTGCTAACCTCCAGGTGGTAGCTGGAGATCTCCTGCTATTACAACTGATCTTCAGCCGAGAAATCAGTTCCCCCTGGAGAAAACAGCAACACTAGGGTTGGGGGGGGGGGATCATATCTTTGAATCACTTTTCTATGTAAAAGAAAACTCCTTGCGAGTATGACGCTCGTCCAGCAGGAAGCAGGCTGAGCTAGAGCCTCTATTGCTGCTATGCTGATTTTTTCCCCCTTGAATGAAACTTTGATATATGGTGAAGCGTTAAAAATGGCGTCCTCCAATGCATCCATAGCATCCCACTCGAACACAATTTGATTGCCTCGCTCTGCCGGGTGTGCAGTCTGGGTGTCAGGCTGACTGAGGCCGGACGTCATCCTTGGTTGGAAGTCGGCCCTCCTAAATCTTCCCATGGGAAAGGGGTGGTTAGTGTTTTCCATTCACGCACGCCAGGCAAAATGTCCCCGTGATGCTTCTGGAATTGTCGAAGAGCGGTTTTATTTTGGAAGGAACGCGTTCACCACAATTAACGCTAATGTAGTCATAGAAGTCTGAACGTGGAAACACCTCTGAGGTACCAGTGACTCCAGACTGTATCCGATTGTACATTCCTCCGTCCGTCTACTTTGACATCATTTGGGGACTGGAACTTGCCAAGAGGGATTATTCCACAGTTTTTTTGGTTGTAACATTTTTTAATTGTTTTTTATATTACAGTAATTTCCATCATTCATTAAGATAATGATATAAACAATATTTTTCTATTCTATATGGCTAATTCATTCATATATCCTCTATCTTTTTGATAACTTTATTGTCACCTTTGCATTTAATTTCTAATTCAATACAATACTTCATATATAAATCAGGTTGCAAGTCTTAAAATCTAAATCATTAATCTTAATAGTATTTCTACCTTAATCAATTGAATTAGAAGAAAACATAACCTTCAGTACTTCCCAATTTAAATTCATTTTGACAATATATTGTCCATGCCTCCCATTCTCCCACAAATTCTGTATTCTCCTTTTGATTTACTAATGCCGTAAGTTTAGCCATTTCTGCTAGTTCCAACATTTTATTTATCCAGTCCATCTTATCTCTGAAAGTTTCCATTTTGCTGCATAAACCAATCTTGCAGCTGTAGTGGCATATATCAAAAAAGATCTCTGAGTTAATATTGTTTCCAGTATAATACTTAATAACTTCATTTCCGGCGTTTTAGGGATAGTCTGTTGCATAATCAGTCTCAATTCATTGTAGATCATATCCCAAAAGTGATTATTCCACAGTTTTGACAGACTTCACCAATATGGTATATTTCCTTCTGTTCGGTTGAAACCATTTTGGCTTCATTACTTCTTCATCTCCTGGGACTGCTAAGCTACCCTCTTCTTCAGCAATGCTTATACTCTTAGAATTCCACTACTTATGTTTTACTCCACCCATTTTGCAATGATTAATCTTATTCTCTCTACGCGGCCATCTCTCCATAAAACCGCTCCAGGCTGCTTACAATTTAAAACAATATCAAACCATTCTTAAAAAATGAAAACTGAAGAATGAACCAGACATTGGTTCTAATAACAATAATAAAAAAACCCCCAAAGAGCAGTTTGATTCCCCGCTCCTCCACATGCAGCTTGCTAGGTGACCTTGGGCTAGTCACAGTTCTCTCCGAACTCTCTCAGCCCCACCTACCTCACAAGGTGTCTTGTGAGGTCAGATCCAGCAGGGCTCTTCTGATGTACTTAGGATGCTGGACTGGATTGACCACTGGTCTGATCCAGCCAGGCTCTTCTTATGTTCTTAGGATGCTGGACTGGATGGACCACTGGTCTGATCCAGCAGGGCTCTTCTTTTGTTGTTAGGATGCTGGACTGGATGGACCACTGGTCTGATCCAGCAGGGCTCTTCTTATGTTCTTGTTAGCCATTTGGGAGTGTGTGTGTGTATGTGGGTGTAGCAGGGTCCTGTGACCAAAAAGTGGGACATAAACATTTGAAGTAAAAACAAATGCTTTCAGGTCATGGGGCTATTTGTAATCAGATCCAGCTTAATACAAGACAACCTCCCTCATTCCTAGCCAGCTACTTCAGGCCTCCAAATAGATAACCCCATCTCCGGAGATATGTGGTCCTGCATACCCCTGACCACTTTGCTGCACAAGGCCTTATTAAACTTTCCGGTGCTTTTCACACATTGCTTTGTAGTGACATTGTGTTAATTCTTTCCCATTAATTGCATAAAACACGAGTAACCTCCAAATTCAGGCCTGGAATCCTGAACTACTCATTATGCAAATTAAAAAGGAATGTGGCGAGCGGCAGAGGTGGCGGATAAAGCTTAACAGCAGGTTAAGGCTAATTTCCCCCCATAATCTTCTGTTTTATGCCTCTGTTAATGAAGGATAAATGTTTGTGAGACGTGTTCTTGAAGTTCATCGGATCAGTGTGCTCCTTGAAATAAAGAGATTAATTTTTAAACAATGGAGGTTTCTTTTTGTTTATTAAAAAAAAGTGCGTACAGGTTCGCTTTCACGCTTAATGGGTGTTTTGTTTTATTGAAAGAGTGAAAAAAATGAAGACACCGCCCCCCCTGTGAAAACTATTATCAATCAATTAGGACAACATCCTGGCGGAAGGAAGTCACGCCCCATTGATTGACATTATGGATGTTGAAGTAAAGGTGTAGCTGCCGTTGAGATCAATTTGAATTAACAGCCTTTACTGTTTACATTGTACATCATCGGTGTACTAGTTATTGGTGTTTTACGGAGTTTCATCAGTAAACCTTCTCACTGGGGAGATTTACTAAGACTCCCTTTAACAAGAGGTCAAAAAGGGCAAGAGTCCAGTAGCACCATAAAGACTAACAAAAATATTTTCTGGTAGGGCATGAGCTTTCGTGAGCCACAGCTCACTTCTTCAGATACAGCTAGAATGTGAATCCATCGGTCTTTAAGTAGAGGAACAGTATGTAAATGTGAATAGCAGGCTTGATGGGATTAGGTGTGATATGCAGAAGAGTCTGTGATGTCCAGGGGAGAGATGGGTGTGGAGAAATCAGCATTGGTAATGGGCCATGAATGCAAGGTCTTTATTCAGCCCAGGTAAATGCATTGACTTTAGTTTGAATATCAACTGTAATTCAGCAGTTTCAGCAGTAGCTCATACCCTACCAGAAAATATTTTTGTTAGTCTTTAAGGTGCTACTGGACTCTTGCCCTTTTTGACTACTGCAAACAGACTAACACGGCTACCCACTGTGATTTAACAAGAGGGTATGTCCATGCGGAACGGGCCAGCCAGACGCCCTACATCACATTATCGTAGATTGTCGTTTACATGAAGAACCCCGTAAAAAAATTATATTACCCTTAATCAGCAAATGGATGGCCCCTTATAGAACACCCACTTGCCAATTCTTGCTGAACGACATTACAGCTGATATTACGGTGAAGGTGGCGGAGTTTTTGGCAGAAGTTGTTAAGGTTAAGATTCAAACTCAATTTTAATCTAGATATGTATTATCTGTTTATCTCTGACCTTGTGACCATCAATATTATTATGCCATTAAAGGTTATCTGATTCTGATTCCTTCTCATTATGTTGTTTTCCTAGCCTAAAATGGCCTCACAGAGCCACCGTTCACTCCATAGGGGAAAGGTGTTGGTGTGTAAGTGTAGGATTGCCAGCTGGGAAATACCTGGAGATTTGGGGGTGGGGCCTGAGGAGGGTGGGGTTTGGGGAGGGGAGGGACTTCAATGGGGTATAATGCCATAGAGTCCACCTTCCAATATTTTCCAGGTGGACTTAAGGTGCCATCTACATCCAAATTGGGTTTAGTTTTAAAGTTTTAAGTGATATGTTTTAATATTGATGTAGTGGTTAAGAGGGGTGGACTCTAATCTGGAGAACCGGGTTCGATTCCCCACTCCTCCACATGAGCAGCGGACTCTAATCTGGTGATCTGGGTTGGTTTCCTCACTCTTCCACATAAAGCCTGCTGGGTGACCTTGGGCTAGTCACAGTTTTCTTTGAACTCTCTCAGCCTCACCTACCTCACAAGGTGTCTGTTGTGGGGAGAGGAAGGGAAGACAATTGTAAGCCAGTTTGATTCTCCTTAAAGGTAGAGAAAATTGGGTATAAAAACCAACTCTTCTTCTTCTTCTCATTAGGGCTGCCAACCTCCAGGTACTAGCTGGAGATCTCCTGCTATTACAACTGATCTCCAGCCAATAGAGATCAGTTCACCTGGAGAAAATGGCTGCTTTGGCAATTGGACTCTATGGCATTGAAGTCCCTCCCCTCCCCAAACCCGCCCTCCTCAGGCTCCACCCCACAAACCTCCCACTGGTGGTAAAGAGGGACCTGGCAACCCTACTTATCATAGAATCATAGAGTTGGAAGGGATCACCAGGGTCATCTAGTCCAACCCCTGCACAATGCAGGAAATTCACCACTACCTCCCCCTCCCACAGCCCCAGTGACCCCTACTCCATGCCCAGAAGATGGCCAAGATGTCCTCCCTCTCATGAACTGCCTAAGGTCATAGAATCAGCAGATGGCCATCTTCTAGCCTCTGTTTAAAAACCTCCAGGGAAGGAGGTTTCTTCTTCTTCTTCTTCTTCTTCTTCTTCTTCTTCTTCTTCTTCTTCTTCTTCTTCTTCTTCTTCTTCTTCTTCTTCTTCTTCTTCTTCTTCTTCTTCTTCTTCTCCTCCTCCTCCTCCTCCTCCTCCTCCTCCTCCTCCTCCTCCTCCTCCTCCTCCTTCTCTTCTTCTCCTTCTCCTTCTCCTTCTCCTTCTCCTCCTCCTCCTCCTTCTCCTCCTCCTCCTCATTCTGTTGGAAACCACCATGAGCCCAGCAGCGCCGGGGAAGGTGGGGTGTAAACCTAATAAAGCAAATAAAATAAATAAATACTTTTGTTTCATATGCACCTAAATGTGTTAGGGGGAGGGCAGGTTGGTTGGTTCATGGATTCACATTTCAAAAGATCTGGGGAAAGATTGGATGGAGGATTCAAGTAGATACAGAACAGTGGTGGGGAAGGAGATTTGTTTTCCCAGTGCTGTATGAATTTTTTAAAATTCTTTTAGCAATCTTGCAAAGTTTGTATATGGAATTTGGCACTGGTTGACTGTACAGACATTACCAGTAGTTGAGATAAACAGTAATACCTAAAACACCAGATGTTCTAGCCCATCCCGAATTCTTGCCAGATTTCAGTTCGCATTCCGCTAGGGCCAGCAGTTATTCACTGGCGTTTTTTGGCCAATCGTACGTCTAATTCCTTACTTCTCACCAAAAGTGTTCCTTCCTTCTAAACTACCTCGCTCATTACTTGGGGGACATTTCAGGATTTTTTTTTCTGGGGTTTGTCCAGGAAGCATGCACCTCCTGAGGCCTCCAAGCATTGCATTCATATTTACAGATAGCATAATAGAAAAATCATTTTCCTGGGTGAAGAGAGATGAGGAAGAGAAGGCTGGCCAACACGTGCCAACACTCCCCCCCCCCACGGCAGATACTTAGAGAAGGCAGATTGCAGATGTGCTATCCAAAATTTGGTGGGGAATTAGGGGATTCAGTATTTAGCAAACAGACAGGCATTTTCCTCTCTAAGTTTTCTGCCTGTGCAAATATAACTTCTTTTCTAACAAGAGAGAATACTAGGGTTGCCAGTTTCTAGGTGGAGCCTGGTAATCTCCAGGTATTGTAACTGATCTCCAGACTATAGAGATCAGTTCCCCTTACGGTTGCCAGCCTCCAGGTAGTTTGGAAATCAGCACGGGTAAATGGTACACAAATGCTCAGAGCCAGTTAGCAAAATACAAATATTATTAGGTGCTAGACAAAAAAGACAGCTGTGTGAAGCAAATATTCTTAACAACTGTGACTAAACAATATACATTATATACATGGAATAATTCATTTTATGGGCAAAAAAGTCCTCTTCTTAAATATTTCAAAGATGATCCGTTCCAATGGTATAAGTTATTCTCAGGTGTAAATCCAACAGGTAAGGATCCAAGGTTTATAGATCAAAACCTTGGATCCTTACCTGTTGGATTTACACCTGAGAATAACTTATACCATTGGAACGGATCATCTTTGAAATATTTAAGAAGA
This sequence comes from Euleptes europaea, assembly GCF_029931775.1. Lineage (NCBI taxonomy): Eukaryota > Metazoa > Chordata > Lepidosauria > Squamata > Sphaerodactylidae > Euleptes > Euleptes europaea. The sequence continues at coordinate 113,305,576 of NC_079314.1, read as the reverse complement.
GGACTTTTTTGCCCATAAAATGAATTATTCCATGTATATAATGTATATTGTTTAGTTACAGTTGTTAAGAATATTTGCTTCACACAGCTTGTCTTTTTTGTCTAGCACCTAATAATATTTGTATTTTGCTAACTGGCTCTGAGCATTTGTGTACCATTTACCCGTGCTAATTTCCAAACCACCAAGGTATAGGCACGGAGGTGCTTTTGTTTTGGTTTTGCTAAGCCTCCAGGTAGTAGCAGGAGATCTCCTGCTATTGCAACTGATCTCCAGCCGATAGAGATCAGTTCACCTGGAGATAGGGTTGCCAGGTCGCTTTGATTGGCGGGCAATTGCCTGCCAATTGATTGTCCAGCTCAAAAGCGGGGATCGTGTGTGCGCATGGTCGTAGGTCTGTGAAGGAGGGCAGAAACTAGGACTTCCTTCAGGATGGGTGAGAAGGCATTGAAGTCCCTCTTCTCTCCAAATCCCCACCCCGCTCAGGCCCTGCCCTCAACATCTCCAGGTATTTCCCAGCCCGGAGCTGGCAACCCTAATCTCCAGACAGATTTCAGGAAATGGCTAGGTCAGACCATAATGGTACCTTATACTGAATCATACAGTTGGCATATCAAGATCAGTACCATCTACTCTGAACTGGTGGAGGCTCTCCACAGCGTCAGGTAGAGAATTTTCCCATCACCAACTACCCGTTCCTTTAAACGTGAGGTGCCGGGGATTGAACCTGGGACCTTCTGCATGCAAAACAAATACTCTACCCCTGAGCTACAATCCTTCCCTAGAGAGCCACTGACAGTCAGAGAAGATGGACCATGATCTGAGTCAATATGGCAGATTCATACTGTCCACCTGGCCAACAGCCCTTTTGAGCTAATCCTTCTTTACTGCCTTATCTTGCATGACTGATACAACTCACTTTTCATTATTCGTAGGGTGGAATATTCATCCCCCCCCCCCCCAGGTCTGTTGATGCTGTTGTCTTTGTAACCTGCATTCACAGCCATTCTGTCACTTTTGAGCTTTTGTTATCATCTGGCCTTGCCGACGTCCTTCCTGGCCTTCGCAGGAAATGTATGACATTGTACCATGTTTTAGATTAAAAAAAAAACCCATATCTTAAGAAAAACAAAAGATGCAATGGAACGCTATGTGCATGGGAAGACCTTTGAATAAAAGCCCATTTACACATGTATAACATTATGTTTCATAGACCTGAATTTGCATTCTATATGAATGGGTTTTCAAAGCCTTCCAAGAAATAAAGAACAGAACGAGCTTTCCATACCAAGGTCGTCACCTAAAGATGGGGAAGAAAAATGGGGAAGACATTCATCAAAAACACTGACAATGATTTCCAAACTAAGTGCCAGGGCCTGCGATTGTGCCGTGTGTATGTGTGTGCAAAGTACTGTCAAGTCGCAGCCGGCGTATGGTGACCCTGTAGGGTTTTCAAGGCAAGAGATGTTCAGAGGTGGTTTGCCATCGCCTGTCTCTGCTTGGGCTGAGAGAGTTCGGAGAGAACTGTGACTGGCCCAATGTCACCCAGCAGGCTTCATGTAGAGGAGCGGGGAATTGAACCTGGTTCACCAGATTAGGGTCCGCTGCTCTTAACCACTAAACCACACTGGTTCCTTCAAAAACACAGACAATGATTTCCAGGGCATGCTACTGTGCCATAAGAGAAGCGGAAATGTGTCTTGACTCTTGACAAATAAAGCCACTGTGTCAGATACACCTACCATTCTGATAGTGTCAGGTGGGTAGCCAAGGCGGTTGCTGGTAGAAGAGCAAGATTCAAATCCAGGAGCACCTTATAGACCAACAAGATTTCCAGTGGGATGGCCCCTCTGGCTCAGTGGTAGAGCATCTGCTTTGCATGCAGAAAGTCCCAGGTTCAATCCCTGGCATCTCCAGTTAAAGGGAATGGGCAAGCAGGTGATGTGAAAGACCTCATATTGAGACGCCGGAGAACATCTACCAGTCTGAGTAGACAATACTGACTTTGATGGACCAAGGGTCTGATTCAGTATAAGGCAGCTTCATGTGTTCATGTGGTCATGTGAGCATAAGCTTTCCAGAGTCAAAATTCTAGCCTCTGCTTAAAAACCTCAAGGGAAGGAGGTTTCTTCTTCTTCTTCTTCTTCTTCTTCTTCTTCTTCTTCTTCTTCTTCTTCTTCTCCTCCTCCTCCTCCTCCTCCTCCTCCTCCTCCTCCTCCTCCTCCTCCTCCTCCTCCTCCTCAAGTTTGTTCCCACAGCTGCATTTTCCACAGAGATGAGCACCCCGTATCTTTACTTTGATTATTGGTTCACAGTTTAAAACGAGCAGTTATTTCAAGTGTAGCTGAGGCCAATGTGGTTGATTGCGTTCATCACCTAACAGTCTGCCAACTGGTAAGCTCGCTGCTGGCGCTCAACTTACTGCATTGCTAAGGCTGATGGAAATGGTAACTTTCGAAGGTCTTCCGATTCAGTTGGGAATGTTGCATAAACTTCGCTTCCCATCAGTCTTGCTGGAAAGTCATGATTAACTTACCCTAAAGGGGAGCTAGATAGTGCATTAGAGTGACAAATAGGGACAAGTAGGAATGAAGTCAGGTGTAGTGTTAAAGAGTGTTAAGAGAGTGTGTCGTGGTTAAGAGTGGTGGACTCTAATCTGGAGAACCGGGTTTGATTCCCCACTCCTCCACCTGAGCAGCGGACTCTAATCTGGTGAACTGGGTTGGTTTCCCCACTGCTACAAATGAAGCCTGCTGGGTGACTTTGGGCCAGTCACAGTTCTCTCTGAACTCTCTCAGCCCCACTTACCTCATAGGGTGTCTGTTGGGAGGGGAAGGGAAGGAGATTGTAAAATGCTTTGATTCTCCTTAAAAGGTAGAGAAAGTTGGCATATAAAAACCATCTCTTCTTCTCCTCCTTCATCTTCTCCTTCTCCTTCTCCTCCTCCTCCTCCTTCTTCTTTGGAAGCGAGGTCTACTTGAAGGGTCCCCAGACTTTTCAAGCCTGTGACATATTTGCAATCCTGACACAGTGTGGTGGGCACACCCAAGAAATGATTGCTATAAAATGGCTGCCACAGGAGGTGGAGCCAGGCATGACTCGGCTTCCACACCTTACCTTCAGTCACACAGTGAAGCACGTTGTGGTGCGGTGGCAGCTGCTGCCAAAACAATCTCCCAGCGGTGGCGAAGAGGGACCTGGCAACCCTAAGATCAGTTTACCTGGACAAAATGGCCACTTCGGCAATTGGACTCTATGGCATTGAAATCCCTCCCCTCCCCAAACCCCGCCCTCCTAGGCTCCGACCCCAAAACCTCCCTCTGGTGGTGAAGAGGGACCCGGCAACCCTACGTCCATCACATCTGTCTAAATGCTGAACCTAACTGGTGTCGCTGACTGCTTGGCCATCTTGTGTATATGGGCCATGATTTGTGCTTGTACAGTAGGAGAAACAAGTCTGCAGAAACAGCATATAAACACTCCAAAGAACGATGGTGAGTGCACACATAAAAAAAGAGGAGTTTGCACTGTTTTTACAATACGCTTTATATTTTATGCAAGCTGTCGTCTAATGGAAAGAATGACCTCAGGGACATTGTTTATCAAGGTTTTAGACCACTTAAAAATACATTCAGCCTTTAGCAGTTCCCTAAGCCAAAACCCACATCTAATGGGTCAAAGATGGAATAAATACAAACATACCCTCCTGAGGTCATTCCCACTTCATGGTCATTGGTGGAAAACAAAAACCTCTTGTCTTTTTACATTAGGGATTCTGCTCAGCAGTCTGCCGAGGGAGGGGGGGAAAGAACTCTTAAGGTAGACCCACATGGAGCTTTTGAGAAGAGTGTTTGGCAGACATGATAGAGGGGAGGGGCCGTGGCTCAGGGGCAGAGCATCTGCTTGGCATGCAGAAGGTCCCAGGTTCAATCCCCGGCATCTCCAGTTAAAGGGACTAAGCAATTAGGTGATGTGAAAGACCTCCGCCTGAGACCCTGGAGAGCTGCTGCTGGCCTGAGTAGACAATACTGACTTTGATGGACTAACAGCCCATTCCTGAGCTGACGGCATAGGGGAACGGCGTTTCCCCTACGCCGTTAAACAAAACAAAAAAAAGGCGTTTTTGTGGAAGAAACTCAGATTTGCTGGTGTAAGTAGTGTTTGATTAGGTTACTAGCAGCAGAGCAGGGGTGAGCAAATGTTTCTTATTTTGTCCCCTTTATAAAATGTTTGTTTATATCTTTGCCAAGAGTTTCACTTTTCTGCTGTTGGTTTTGTCAAATCGTTTCTGCTTCCCAAGGTTGCTGCACTCAATTCACGGAGCAGTATCATTTATGCTTATAATATATGCTGATTTGTTGATGCACATATAATGTTAGGAAATGCCTATGTTTGTGTGGGGGGGATGGTAGGAAGACAGAGGAAAGCAGCATGGAGATTTTTAAAAAAACAAAACGGGCTTCTCCCTGTCCACTCTCTCCAAACCATGCATAATTTTATAGACCTTTATCATGTCTCCCCTCAGCCGCCTTCTTTCCAAGCTAAACAGCCCTAAGCGTCTTAACCGCTCCGCATAGGACAGTTGCTCTAGTCCCCTGATCATTTCGGTTGCTCTTTTCTGCACCTTCTCAAGCTCTGCAATATCCTTTTTTAGGTGTGGTGACCAGAACTGTACACAGTATTCCAAGTGTGGTCTCACCATAGGTCTAAAACGCACTGTCACTTACTCCGGTTTCTGCCCAGTCTCCTCCCTGTTTATTCCGTTTCACCCAGGATCAAATCCTCGCAAACGAACGGCACCTCATTTGCTGCTGGCTGAGCGCTGTGTCGACCCAAAACGAACCCGGTTTTGCAACTGAGGACCCAAACCGTTATCCCTGGCTCGTCTCAGATTAACACGAGCCGAGTCTTCCGGCGTCACGATGTCCTGCCCGCCTCCAAACCCCTCCCCTCGCAACCTCATTGAGTCAACCAATCACCAGGGGGAGGGGGCGTTGCTGAACGGCCAGGAAGTATGTGTCTCCCGCATTTTCTGTTTTGACAGATGGATCAGCACGCAGTTTCGCCACGGATCAACAAAGATAATGCCCACAGATTCTCCCCCCGCCCGGGTTCATTTAATCCTGGCTGGGACGGGGAGGAGACTGGGCAGAAACCGGGGTAAGTGACCATGCGTTTTAGATTTGTACAAGGGCAGTATGAGAGCAGCAGTTTTATTCTCTATTCCTCGCCTAATTATGGCCAGCATGGAATTTGCCTTTTTTATGGCAGCCGCACACTGGGTTGACATCTTCACTGAGTTATCCACTACCACCCCAAGATCCCTTTCTTGGTCTGTCTCTGCCAGCACAGCTGGCTGCTTTGGCACAGAGTAAGTTGACAATTAATTTTTACTGAACAGTTGTTGCCTCATACATTCGATTGTTCATTCCAAATTGCAATCCCTGCATTGGGAAACTTGCTGGTGTTCTCTGATAAAGTAAGTTTGGGGCACACAAAAAATATAATTCACCGTGGGTAGCCATGTTAGTCTGTCTGCAGTAGTAGAAAAGAGCAAGAGTCCAGTAGCACCTTAAAGACTAACAAAAATATTTTCTGGCAGGGTATGAGCTTTCGTGAGCCACAGCTCACTTCTTCAGATACAGCTAGAATGTGAATCCATCTGTCTTTAAGTAGAGGGGAGTGAATTCAGACAAGCATTAGTATGTTAATGTTAACAGTATGTAAATGTGAATAGCAGGCGTGATGGGATTAGGTGAATAGCAGGCGTGATGAGATTAGGTGAATATGAATTCTGCATACCACACCTAATCCCATCTCGCCTGCTATTCACATTTACATACTGTTAACATTTACATACTAATGCTTGTCTGAATTCACTCTCCTCTACTTAAAGACAGATGGATTCACATTCTAGCTGTATCTGAAGAAGTGAGCTGTGGCTCACGAAAGCTCATACCCTGCCAGAAAATATTTTTGTTAGTCTTTAAGGTGCTACTGGACTCTTGCTCTTTTCTACTACAAAAAATATAAACACCCTGACCTGGATAGCCCAGGCTAGCCCAGTCTCTGGATTGCCAGATCCCTCTTCGCTACCGGCAGAAGGTTTTTGGGGCAAAGCCTGAGGAGGGCGAAGTTTGGGGAGGGAATAGGGTTGCCAGGTCCCTCTTCACAACCGGCGGGAGGTTTTTTGGGTGGAGCCTGAGGGTGCGGGGTTTGGGGAGGGGAGGGGCTTCAATGCCATAGATTCCAATTGCCAAAGCGGCCATTTTCTCCAGGGGAACTGATCTCTATCGGCTGGAGATCAGTTGTAATAGCAGGAGATCTCCAGCTAGTACCTGGAGGTTGGCAACCCTAATAAGAGCCCTGTCTGTAAGCTGTTCAGGGCCTTAAAGGCAAGATCTAGCATTCTGAATTGTGTCCAGAAACAGAAGTTCTGTTGGTGGGGGATGACATATTTTCTGTTTGTAGGGAAGTACAGAGCACCTGAAAGAAACCCATACATTTTAGCTCTGATACCCAAGCTACATTGTGAAGCGTTTGTGCTGTGAATTTTACTGAGGATGCAGCTCAGGGACTGAGAAACTTTACATGTCTGTTGCTGGGTTTTTCCTGCTCTGATTTGTTGCATTCAAAAAGGTACCAGAGCTTGGCTCTTTTAGCCACAAAAATACAGCACGGGTTTGTATTAGCGGCCTCTCAGGACGCCCTTTATTGAGGAGACGGAGTTTGAAAGCAGAGAAAAAAGGGGAAAGTCCTGCCGATCCAGGAGGTGCTCTCTGAAGTGGCACAAAGCATCGAAAGCCCTTGTTTTTTCAGGGGGGTGTTGCGGCAATATTCATCCCCAGAGAAGAGTGTGACAGCTCTTCTGCATTCATGACCGTTGGTGACTTCCTGATCGCCCCTGGCTGCAAAGGCCACTTCCAGAATCATGTCAAGGAGAAAAGACTGGATGCAAAGCAATCGGAACAAATCGGCTTTTGCAGATATTTCTGCTCTCCGAGGAGGCAGAGCGTTGGCCGGTGGGTAAAACCAGCAATATCAAATAGTACAGTTCTCCTGGACTATACTTATTCTTTATTTTTCTTTATTTACTTTATTTATATCCCACCTTTCTCCTGGGGCTGCCAACCTCCAGGTACTAGCTGGAGATCTCCTGCTATTACAGCTGATCTCCAGCCAATAGAGATCAGTTCCCCTGGAGAAAATGACTGCTTTGGCAACAGGACTCTATGGCGTCCCTCCCCTCCCCAAACCCCACCCTCCTCAGGCTCTGCCCCAAAAACCTCCCGCTGGTGGCGAAGAGGGACCTGGCAACCCTACTTTCTCCCCAATGGGGACCCAAAGTGGCTTACATTATTTTCCTCTCCTTCATTTATCTTCACAACCACCTTGTGAGGTAGGTCAGGCTGAGAGTGTGTGACTGGCCCAAGGTCACCTAGCCAGCTCCCATGGCACAGTGGGGATTCGAACCTGGGTCTCCCAGTTCCTTATCCAACATTTGAACCCCTACACCACACTGGCTCTCTCGGGCTCTATACATGCCACTTTAGTCTGCTGGGTGTGGGGTATTCTGTGTTCGAACAGAGCACCCTTTTAGGAAAAAGTAGCCTTTCTCTATCATGATATGGGATGCACTAAGCCTAGCTTTCTTCTGGATATAATTCCACCCTCCCAATAGGGGAGCATTCCAGCATACAACAGCCTGAAGTAGTAGTGGTTAGAGGTAGGGTTGCCTACCGGCCCCACCTGGAAGTGATGGCATTGTGCTGGGGCTGATGCTCTCACACTCGGCTAAAAACTCAGCCAGGTTCAAATCTCCTCTCTGCCCTGACCACTGTTCAGCTTTGGGCCGAGTCATATGCTCTCAGTAGGTTTGACAACTCCCAGGTGGGGCCTGGATATCTCCTGGAATTACGACTTGTTTCCAGACTACAGAGATCAGTTTGCCTGGGGGAGAAAAGGCTGCTTTGGAGGGTGGACTCAGTGGCATTATACCCCACTGAAGTCCCTCCCCTCCCCAAACCAAGCCAACCCCAAACCAGGCTCCACCCCCAAATCTCCAGGAATTTCCCAACCTGGAGCTGGCAACCCTACGCCTCAGTGTGTTCCAGACAAAATTAACGCTCAGGCCAAGAATTGCTGTCCTGAGGATTCTGTAGGGTTGCCAGGTCCCTCTTTGCCACCGGCGGGAAATTTCTGGGGCAGAGCCTAAGGAGGGCAGGGTTTAGAGATGGGAGGGATCATAGAATCATAAAGTTGGAAGGGACCACAAGGGTCATCTAGTCCAACCCCCTGCACAATGCAGGAAATTCACAACTACCCTCCCCCCAAACCCCCAGTGACCCCCACTACATGCCCAGAAGGTGACCAAGATGCGTTCCCTCTCATCATCTGCTTAAGGTTATAGAATCAGCATTGCTGACAGATGGCCATCTAACCTCTGCTTAAAAACCTCCAGGAAAGGAGAGCTTACCACCTCCCGAGGAAGCCTGTTCCACTGAGGAACGGCTCCAACTGTTAGAAAATTCTTCCTAATGTCTAGACGGAAACTCTTTTGATTTAATTACAACCCGTTGGTTCTGGTCCGACCTTCTGGGGCAACAGAAAACAACTCAGCACCCTCCTCTATATGACAGCCCTTCAAGTACTTGAAGATGGTTATCATATCCCCTCTCAGTCTTCTCCTCTTCAGGCTAAACATATCCAGCTCCTTCAATCTTTCCTCATATGATTTGGTCTCCAGACCCCTCACCATCTTTGATGCCCTCCTCTGGACATGTTCCAGCTTGTCTACATCTTTCTTAAGTTGTGGTGCCCAAAAGTGAACACAGTACTCTAGGTGAGGTCTAACCAGAGCAGAGGAAAGCGATACCAGCACTTTGTGTGATCTGGACACTATACTTCTGTTGATACAGCCCAAGATCGCATTTGCTTTTTTAGCTACCGCATCACACTGCTGACTCATGTTCAGTGTTTGGTCTACTAAGACCCCAAGATCCTTTTCGCATACACTACTGCTCAGACAAATCTCGCCCATCCTATAATTATGCATTTGGTTTTTCCTACCTAAATGCAGAACTTTACATTTATCAGTGCCATAGAGTCCAATTGCCAAAGCGGCCATTTTCTTCAGGTGAACTGATCTCTATTGGCTAGAGATCAGTTGTAATAGCAGATCTCCAGCTAGTACCTGGAGGTTGTCAGCACTAGCATTCTGGATATTCTGGGTATGCAACTAAGCATCCCATCCTGGATTGTTAGGGTTCCCAACCTCCCAGGGGTGGCTGGAGATCTCCTGGGATTACAACTGACCTCCAGGTGACAGAGATCAGTCCTCTTGGAGAAAATGTCCGCTGTGGAAGGTGGACCCTACGGCATTATTCCTCATAGAAGTTGCTCCCCTCCCCAAACCCCGCCCTCCTCATGCTCCATCCCCCAAATCTCCAGTATTTCCCAACCCAAAGCTGGCAACCCTATGGATTGTTGGGCCTCTCCATTCCTCCGCCTTTCTCTTTTCTCTTGTAGGGACAGAGGCTGTTGCTTCAGAGAGAAGATGCACGGTCGGATTTTTGCGTGGTCGGATTTCTCTCTCTCAAACAGTGCACATTTGAGCCAATTAAAGCACTACACTTAATGGAGTCTCGTCCCTGCAAATATTTGAACTTGCTTAAACTGCATGTGAAGATTTGCATCCTATTTGCACATTTTAAAAAGCCTGATCGGTTTCTGCTTTCACTGGGAACCATCTGAAGAGACTATAAGGGGAGGCTGCAGGCATTGGGATTCCTCGGAAAGGCCTTCAAACCTGGCCCTTTTTAAAGCTCTTAGTGGGAGGGGCTGTGGTTCAGTGGTAGAGCATCTGTTTGGCATGCAGAAGGTCCCGGGTTCAATCCCTGGCATCTCCAGTTAAAGGGACTAGGCAAGTAGGTGATGTGAAAGATTTCTTCCTTGAGACACGGAAGAGCCACTTCTGGTCTGAGTAGACAATACTGACTTTGATGGACCAAGGGTCTGATTCAGTATAAGGCAGCTTCATGTGTTCATGTATCTCTGAGAGCCACCATGGTGTAGTGGTTAAGGGGTTGGATTAGGATCTGGGAAACCCAAGTTCGAATCCCTACTCTGCCATAAAAACGTGCCGGGGGATAGGTTGTCAGGTGCCTCTTCAGGCTTTTAAAAATGTTTGGATTATGCATGTCGTTTCCAACCATCAGAGATTGCCTCACTCTCCCTCCTGCATTTCCCTACGTTTTGCCTGCATTTTCAAATTTAAGATAAATAGGGTTCCCAGGTCCCTCTTTGCCACTGGCAGGAGGTTTTGGGGACAAAGCCTGAGGAGGGCGGGGTTTGGGGAGGGACTTGAATGCCAGAGAGTCCAATTGCCAAAGCGGCCATTCTCCCCTGAGGCAAGGGCATCCTGATCTGTGATCTGTGGGTTGTTTTCCTCTCCATCCAGGTAGGCAGGACCAAAACTTTGACTTCCTGTCTCCCTTGGTGGGAAGCCAGTTTTTGTCCTGCCTCATCGGGTAGAGCAGTCACCCTCGCACAGCTCTGCGCCTACGATTCAGATAGAAATAGATAGGAGAGTGTTTGTTATGTCTTACTTACCTTCTCTCAACGTGAGTTACTTCTACTTCCTACCACTATCTTCATTCCATTCTAATCCCTACCTACCTGCCCTTTGTGTGTCTCTTCTGTCTCTTTTCTTTCGACATAAAGCCGAGTAGAATTCAGAATGGCCGACACCATTAATATCAGGGAGGACGATCTCCTTTCTGAGAAAGATTATCAGAGTGGGTTGGTTCAGAACCCCCCAAAAATTCCCCAAAAGCTTCCGGCTCTCCCAACAGCCGCGATTGCGGACCATTAGGGACTTTGCCGCAGCCAGAAGATCTCCAGATTATGGAGCTGACCCAGGTGCAGTTGAAAACAAAAAAGGCTCGAAAAGCCGCGCCGCTGACCACTCCATCGAACCTTTACAAGGCATCTCATTACATACACGAAGAGCCCATTCAGGTCTTTACGGACGCCAGCCTAACAGGTTGGGTAGCCACCCTGGCGATCAATTAGCCCAGGGACGCTGGTCACAACTAGAGTCGAGCCTTCACATCAATTTACTGGAACTCAGAGCGGTAAGGCTAGCCCTGTTAGAGTTTGCACCAATTCTCAAACATCACCACGTCCTCATAAGGATGGACAATATTTTGACCAAAGCTTATGTCAACAAGCAGGGAGGTGCCAGGTCCTCCTCCCTCCACAAGGAGGCATCAAAGATATTCACATGGGCCCAGGTAAACATTCCCTCAATTCGCGCAGAACATATCAAGGGAACCCTCAATGTACAAGCCGATTGGCTAAGCCGCCAAATGGTAGACGAGGGAGAATGGGAATTAGATCAGGAAACATTTCATCAAATTACAGAAAAATTTGGCACCTTCTGTAGATTTATTCGCCTCAGAATTAAACCACAAGGTGCCAAAATATTACTCAAGGTTCTTCCATCCAAAGGCGGAAGGCACAGACGCTCTCCTGAGCCCATGGCCCAGGGGCCTCCTTTATGCTTTCCCTCCCATCCCCATTCTTCCCAAGGTCCTATGCAAAATTCACCAACAAAGGGCCAACGTAATTCTAATAGCGCCTTATTGGCCATGCAGACCATGGTTTGTGAACCTCAAGAGAATATCTTACCAGGAACCATGACAAATACCACCAAAGTGGGCCATTTTACACCAGGGTCCCCTGATGCACCCAGCCCCTCAATGGTTTTGTTTGACCGCCTGGCACTTGAAAGGCGGTCTCTTCTAAATCGAGTCTATTCCAACGATGTGGTCAATACCATTATAGAAGCCCGTAGACCTTCCACTCGCCGCATGTACAACACGTCCTAGAAGGCCTTCGTTAGATGGGCCAGTCGAAAGAAGGTTAACCCACTTCTACCAGACCTATCCACCATTCTAGAGTTCTTGCAAGAGGGAGTAAGACTTAAACTGTCAGCTTCTACTCTAAGAAGACAAGTAGCAGCATTGTCAACGGTACTACCCTTTTCAGAAGGGTGTCCCATAGCAAAACACAGACATATCACAGCATTTTTAAAGGGAGTCTCCCAAACCCGTCCCCCAATAATTCACAGATTCCCTTCCTGGAATCTTAACATTTTCCTGAAGGCCCTTACTACCCTGCCCTTCGAACCACTTAGGACAGTTCCACTAAAGTACCTTCGCATGAAGGTACTCTTCTTAACTGCCATTACTTCGGCTAGAAGAGTTTCGGGACTCAGAGCCCTCTCTATCAGAAAAGGCCTCTGCGTCTTTCATAAGGACAAAGTGGTGCTGATTCCAGACCCTACCTTCCAGCCTAAAGTAAACTCCTGTTTCCACAGGGCTCAGGAAATTAGCCTCCCATCCTTCTGTCCCAAGCCATCAGGAGCGAGGGAAAAATCATGCCATTCTTTGGACTCGCGGAGAGCTATCCGCATATTCATCGATCGTACAGCCGAGTTTAGGCAGACGGACTTCATGTTTGTAGGGATTTCAAACCCCATCAAAGGGAAAAGAATGCAACAGCTTCCATTAGCTACATTATTAGACAGTGCATCTCGGAGGCCTACAAGGCCACTGGTACTCCAGTCCCAGGTGGAATCATGGCACACTCCCTCCGTAGCATGGCTACGACGGCAGCATTCGACAAGCAGGCCCCAGTAGAGGAGATCTGCTGGGCCGCTACCTGGTCCTCAGTGTTGACTTTCGTTAAACACTATAGAATCAATGTCTGGTCCTCAGCACAGGCGGCCTTTGGCCGCAGGGTTCTCCAAAACATCGTTGAATAAACTACTCCCCACCCATATGGGAGCTCTGTAAAGTCCCACAGATCAGGATGCCCTTCACCTCAGAAGAGAATGAGCCTCTACGGTAAGTATCCAAGGCTCCATTTTCTCCAGGTGAACTGATCCCTATCTGCTGGAGATCAGTTGTAATAGCAGAAGCTCTCCAGCTAGTTCCTGGGGGTTGGCAACCCTACTGGGAGACCTTGGGCTAGTCACACACTCTCAGCCTTGACCCTCGCAAGGATTTCGATGGGAGACTTCCAAGGGATACCAGGGGCGTGACACTGAGCTAGGCAATGGCAAACCACCTTTGAAAGGCTCTTGCCTTGAAAAACCCTATGGGGTTGGTAAAAGTCAGCTGTGACTTGACGGCAAAAAAGAAAAAAAAGAAAAAATTGCTTGTCCCTTCAGTTCCTTACCTCCCCTTTTCACCTTTCCCTCCCAATCTTTGCACTTGTGTTCCTTCTGTATTGCAGCCGGCCTGCCAGTGCTATTCTCCGTGACCAGCAGGTATGTATGAATCACAAACTGCATTGATTCTTCTCTCCATGTGCAGTTTTCAAAGAATGCAAACCCTTGTTTGTGGCTGGTCCTTCCTTATTCCTCCTATACCACTGCACTCTTTGGTCTTTTACCTTCTGCTGCCCTCATGATGTTTTGAATTAAACCATCTCCTGTAATCTCTCCGAAGGATGCTTCATACGAAGGGTTGCCAGCCTCCAGGTGGGACCTGGAGATGCCCTGGAATTACAACTGAACTCAAGTCAACAAAGATCAGTTCCCCTTGGTGTGAACACATTCCCCCCCCCCCAAATGGCTGATGTTCTTTTCATCATTAACATGACATAGAAACTTCTGTGTTCTTGGGCCAATCTTTCCTTTAGTGCTGAGAGATAACAAACACAAGATCATGAGAAAAGCCCAGCTGGATCAAACCAGTGGTCCATCCTTTTTCACTCAGTGGCCAACTAGTTGCCCTTGAAGACCAACAAACCGGGTGCAGAGGCCAAGATCATCCCCTTGTATTGCCTCTTGGTGCTGGAATTCTGAGGTTTGCTGCTTTGGAATATGGAGGTTCCCTTTTATCACCATGGCTAGTGAACATTGATGGACCTTTCCTCCATAAATCTGTCTAATCTCATTTTCAAACCAGCCTTCCCTGTGGCAGGGCTGGATCTAGGGGGCCAGGGCGGGGGAGTGCCTGCCCTGGGGCAGCATGCAGGGGGGCGGGGCGGCAGCACCAGATTATATAAAGAAAAAATATGTATATAATATGCTGGGATCCATCAATTTGTACTTTTGCCCCCTTAAAAAATGTAGAACTGGTCCTAGCTTGTGGTCATTGTTATGTCCACTGGACATCTTCAGCCGGGGATGGTAGATCCGTCCTGGGTTGAAGGGGTGAACAATGATGCTTCAGCCTAAGGTGTCCAGACTCAGAGGAATTTGGCTAAGGAAAATCCAGCCCTCCGGGTGCAGAATTTGGATGTCTCTGATATACACTGTTAAAATGAAAGACAAGAGCAGCAACTTAACCATTTGAATACTGGGACTTTTAATAGCCAAGTGTTGTTGTTCTTTTTCCAGGAGCACCTTGGAATGGAAGAACAGAAATGGCAGCTAAAGTAAATTAGGAACGTGGAAAATGTCAGGCAGATTTTATGAGGGTTTTAAACAGCCTCTTTCTTTGGGGTGGGGGCGAATGATTGCAGTGGGATAACAAAATGGCAGGAGATTTGAATCTCCAGATAAGGCCCCGAGAGGAGATATTTCAGTACAATGAAATGTCACAGGCAAAGAATTGTGCTAAGAAGCTCTCAATGCTCATCTCGAAGTTCTGCAAATGGAAAGCAGGAGCCAATGATTAGTGGCAGAGCACCGGTTTTCTATGCAAGAGATGCCATCTTCAATCTCTAGCATCTTTACACGTGACACACACACATGAGGATGCTGTATACTGAATCAGACCCTTGGTCAGCCAAGGACAGTATTGTCTACTCAAACTGGCAACTGCTCTCCCTCATCTCAAGGCAGAGGTCCAGGCTAGATAGATCTTGTCAGCTCTCAGAAGCTAAGCAGGGTCAGTCCTGGTTGGTACTTGGATGGGAGACCACCAAGGAAGAAGAAGAGTTGGTTTTTATAACCTGATTTTCTCTACTTTTAAGGAGTCTCAAAGCGGCTTAGAATCACCTTCCCTTCCCCACAACAGACACCTCGTGAGGTAGACCTGAACACATGAAGCTGCCTTATACTGAATCAGACCATTGGTCCATCAAGGTCAGTATTGCTTTCTCAGACCAGCAGTGGCTCTCCCGTGTCTCAAGACAGAGGTCTTTCACATCACCTACTGCCTGGTCCTTTCAAATGGAGATGCCGAAGATTGAACCTGGCACCTTCTGCATGCCAAGCAGATGCTTAACCACTGTACCACGGCTAGGGTTGCCAGGTCTGGGTTGGGAAATACCTGGAGAATTTGGGGGTGGAGCCTAGGGAGGGCAGGGTTTGGGGAGGGATCTCAGCAGGGTATAATCCCATAGAGCCCACCCTCCAAAGCAGCCATTTTCTCCAGGGGAACTGATCTTGGTCATCTAGCGATCAATTGTAATTGCAGGAGATCTCCAGGCCCTGCCTGCAGGTTGGCAACCCTAGCCACGGCCCCTCCCCTGGAGTTCAAGGCTCTAAAGTAGCAAGTGTTGAGAAAGAGTCATCTCTGCCCAAGAGCCCAGTTCTGAGAACAGAGCTGTGTGGACATGAAGACAGCTAAGCTTCACATATTTAATTTCAAATTAGTTAAGAGGTTGTATGTATGGTGTAGTGGTTTGAACGTTGGACCAGGACCTGGGAGACCCAATCCCTAATCTGCCGTGGAAGCTTACTGGGTGACCTTGGGTCAGTCACATACTCGGCCTTATTCTGAGGATGAAATGGAGAAAAGATATAAGCCACATTAGACACCCATAACATCACGTTTGGTTAGAAGTTATTGGGGAGCACACTGAAGGAGATTTGGTTGGAACCTGACTCCAGCTACCCACAGCATATGAATGCAGGCACACGGTGTAAATGGAGTTGGTCTTCTTCCAAAAGTTGGTTTCTAAGTCGGGATGCCTGCCTCCAGGTGGGACTTGGGGATCCCCCAGAATTACAGCTCATCAACAGACTACAGAGACCAGTTCCCCTGGAGAAAATGGATGCTTTGGAGGATGGACTCTGTGGCATGGTAACCCACTGAGGTCCCTGTCCTCCCCAGACTCCACTCCCAAATCTCCAGGAGTTTCCCAAACTGGATCTGGAAACTCCGCCGGTGGCCAGGCGGGAGCTGGCAACCAGTACTTGAAGGGCTGTCATATAGAGGAGGGTGCCGAGTTGTTTTCTGTTGCCCCAGAAGGTCGGACCAGAACCAACGGGTTGAAATTAAATCTAAAGCGTTTCCGTCTAGACATTAGGAAGAAATTTCTAACAGTTAGAGCAGTTCCTCAGTGGAACAGGCTTCCTCGGGAGGTGGTAAGCTCTCCTTCCCTGGAGGTTTTTAAGCAGAGGCTAGATGGCCATCTGTCAGCAATGCTGATTCAGTGAACTTAGGCAGTTCATGAGAGGGAGGGCACCTTGGCCATCTTCTGGGTATGGAGTAGGGGTCACTGGGTGTGTGTGGGGGGAGGTAGTTGCGAATTTCCTGCATTGTGCAGGGGGTTGGCCTAGATGACCCTGGGGATCCCTTCCAACTCTATGATTCTATGATTCTATCTAACAGTGCAATTCCAAGTACAGTTAAACCCTTCTGAGCCCATTGACTTCAATGGATTTAGAAGGCTGTAATTCTTTTTAGGACTGGGCTGCAAGCTTAGAATGGTCTGGTTTAGAATCTGTTATGTGTGGGGGCACTGACTCATGTTTATTTACTTTATGTATTTAATTGATACCCTGCCTTTGTCCCCAATGGGGGAGCAAAAGTAGCTCATATCATTTCCCCATCCCCCATTTTATCCTCACAACAACCTTGTGAGGTAGGCTAGGCTGAGAGTGTGTGACTGACCCAAACTGTGTGAGAGCGGGTGATTAGACCAACATCACTCAGTAAGCTTCTATGATAGAGCTGGTACTCGAACCGGGGTCTCCTAGTCCGGCACTCTGACCACAGCACCGTATGGTTAACTTGAATGTCTGCAAGGAAGAAGAAGAAGAAGAGTTGGTTTTTATATGCTGACTTTACCACTTAACGAAGAATCAAACCAGCTTACAATCACCTTCCCTTCCCTTCCCCACAACAAGACCCCCTGTGAGGTAGGTGGGGCTGAGAGAGCTGTGACTAGCCCAATGTCACACAGCTGGCTTCATGTGTAGAAATGAGATGCATGTGTTAGATCAGCAGCAAACTGGTTTTGTGCTCATTTTGATTTAACTGTACTTACTGTCTGAATGCAGTCTAAGCTGCCAAAATATTTTGGCTAGCGATGACATCACTGAGGGCTAGTGATGGCAATTAAGGATGCTAATGATAATGCACCTGTACCAAGAGCTGGAAGAAGAGAATTGTTAACTATGTTATCCACTGAATGGATAGTACTGAATTAATTGAAATGTTGGCAGGCCGGCAACACTTATCTGTGTGTACCTCTGGCCAAGGTGTAAGCAACATAATTTAGATGCTTGGCTTAAAGGTGGACCAAAGTTGTATCTAACATGAAAGCTTTTATTCAGGAAACATTAATTACAACTCTCCAGATGCAAATTGCAAGATGAATACTTGAATGTTCCCTATAACGTTTTGCCCAAAGCCAACTTTTGTTAAGTTTTTGTACAGTGTGCTAATGAAATCTGTTCTGAGTAGTTGCTGGAAAATTATACTGGTCAAATAATTCTGGAATTACTGACTCTTGTTCCTAAATATCAGGAGGGAAGTGAAATTGTCCTCGGCTCTTACTGGAGTGTCTATGTATTTACTTATTTTTTCTCCATAACACTGTCAAGGCAGCTTGTGTGTGTGTTAAGTGCCGCGACTCATGGTAACTCTATGAATCAAAGTCTTCCAAAATGTCCTATCGTTAACAGCCTTGATCAGATCTTGCAAACTGAGGGCTGTGGCTTCCTTTATTGAGTCAATCCATCTCTTGTTGGGTCTTCCTCTTTTCCTGCTGCCCTCAACTTTCCTAGCATGACGGTCTTTTCCAGTGACTCTTGCCTTCTCAGAATGTGACCAAAATACGATAGCCTCAGTTTAATCATTGTAGCTTCTAGTGTCTGTTCAGGTTGGATTTGATCTAGAACCCACTCTTTTTTTTGGGGGGGTGGGGGAGTCCATGGTATCTGTAACACTCTTCTCCAACACCACATTTCAAAGGAATCTACTTTCTTCCTATCAGCTTTCTTCAATGTCCAGCTTTCAATGTCCAGCTTTCACACCCATACATAGTAATAGGGAATACGATGGCATGAAGTAACAAAGCAGCTTACTACATAAAATTTTTAAAAATCCGATTTATAGCAAGCATTGACCTGGGTGGCCCAGGCTAACCCAATCTCGTCAGATCTCAGATGCTAAGTAGGGTCAGTCCTGGTTAGTACTTGGATGGGAGACCACCAAGGAAGAAGAAGAGTTGGTTTCTATACCCTGGTTTTCTGTACCTTAAAGGAGTCTCAAAGTGGATTACAATTGCCTTCCTCTGCCCTCCCCACAACAGACAACTTGTGAGATAGGTGGGGCTGAGAGAGAGCAGAGAGAACTGTGACTGGCCCAAGGCCACCCAGCAGGCTTCATGTGTAGTACTGGGGAAACCAATGTGGTTCACCAGATTAGAATCCACTGCTCATGTAAAGGAGTGGGGAATCAAACCCAGTTCTCCAGATTAGAGTCCACCACTCTTAACCACTACCCCACGCTGGTTCAGGGTCACTATGCAAGGCAATGACAAACCACCTCTGTTTGCCTCTTGTCTTGAAAACCCTATGGGGTCACCACTGAGGTCAGGGCAGTAGTATAGTGTTGAAGTAGTAAAGGTAAAGGTCCCACGTGCAAGCACCAGGTCATTCCTGACCCATGGGTGACGTCACATCCCAATGATTACTAGGCCGACTTTGTTTACGGGGTGGATTGCCAATGCCTTCCCCAGTCATCTTCCCTTTACCCCCAGCAAACTGGGTACTCATTTTACCAATCTCGGAATGATGGAAGGCTGAGTCAACCTTGAGCCGACCACCTGAAACCGACTTCCGTCGGGATCGAACTCAGGTCGTGAGCAGAGCTTGGACTGCAGTACTGCAGCTTACCACTCTGCATTAGTATTGCTAGTAGTATAGTACTGCGTTACTCCTATTAGAAGTACTATTATTCACAAAGCATTTCAAGCATTCCAGGAGCTTCACATTATCTCTGTCATTTTCAATACAGCCCTGGAGGCCGGCCAGTACTGTTTCTTCCATATTGTGGCTGAAGAAGAAGAAGAGTTGGTTTTTATATGCCGACTTTCTCTACCACTTAAGGAAGAATCAAACCGGCTTACAATCACCTTCCCTTCCCCTCCCCACAACAGACTCCTTGTGAGGTAGGTGGGGCTGAGAGAGCTCTAAGGGAGCTGTGACTAGCCCCAGGTCACCCAGCTGGCTTCACGTGTAGAAGTGAGGAAACCAACTCAGTTCACCAGATTAGCATCCACTGCTCGTATGGCGGAGTGGGGAATCGAACCCAGTTCTCTAGATCAGAGTCCACTGCTCCAAACCACTGCTCTCAACCACTACACCACACTAGCTCTGAGGGAATGAGAACTCAAGCGAGGCTCCCCAGGGACTTATAATGGCTGGTGTTAAGCTTTGAACTGGAGGATTCAAATCTCACATTTTGCACTATTACCATACCCCTGTTCGTGCTGAAGAGATTTCTCCCCTCTCACCAAAGTAACTGAAGTGTGTGCGTACGTTTTTAAAGTTTGGCTCCCTATTTCACACCGTATAAAATATTAACACAGATGGTACCGGGCTTGAAGCCAGGCTGGCTATTGTGCGATTCCCTTTGGCGATTGCTGGCGGGTGATTTCCAAGATGGTGTTCTCTTTCTCTTACATTCTGTTCCTTTGCTCTCCACCTCAGATGTTTTCCTGGCTTAAGAAGCCCAGAATAATTAGCAATGTTTGTTTCCTTCCGAAACTTGTAAAACTCCTCATTTTCTGGGAGTTCTTGCCTATTTCTTGGCAGGTCCCATTGCCGATTTCTTGCCCCCCCCCCTTCTTGGCAGGTCCCATTGCCGAAAAAGAAAAGAGATGGTACCTCACTGGATAATTAATGAGCCTTTTATTATCTTCAAAAGGATATAAAGAATTCTTCAGATGTCAGTGATGGAATATATATGATGGGAGCCCGCGTGGTGTAGTGGTTAAGAACGGTGGTTTGGGGCGGTGGACTCTGATCTGGAGAACCGGGTTTGTTTCCCCACTCCTACACATGAAGCCAGCTGGGTGACCTGGGGCTAGTCGCAGCTCTCTTAGAGCTCTCTCAGCCCCACCTACCTCATAGGGTGCCTGTTGTGGGGAGGGGAAGGGAAGGTGATTGTAAGCCGGTTTGATTCTTCCTTAAGTGGTAGAGAAAGTCGGCATATAAAAACCAACTCTTCTTCTTGTTCTTCTTCTTGTTCTTCTTCTTGTTTTTCTTCTTGTTCTTCTTCTTCTTCTCTCCCTCTCTCTGTATCTCTCTGTCTGTCTGTCTGTCTGTCTATCTGTATCCATCCATCCATCCATCCATCCATCCATCCATCCATCCATCCATCCATCCATCCATCCATCCATCCATCCATCCATCCATCTATCTATCTATCTATCTATCTATCTATCTATCTATCTATCTATCTATCTATCTATCTATCTATCTATCTATCTATCTACGTTTGTGTGTATGAAGAAACAGAAAGAGAGATGTTCACACACACATATGACTGGGAAAGCCATGAAGAAATTCTGGAACAGAAGTCAAATTTTAGTAGCTGAAGAAATTATTCCACAGATTTTAGCTTTAAAGTTGATTCCAAGTGGCCAAGTTTGAGTTGTGAGGTGGAACCCAGGTTGCATTTAAGAAGTATTGACGTGCTGTCAGTTAGAGTGGTAAGGTGCAGTACTGCAGTCAAAAGCCCTGCTCACAGCCTGAGTTCGATCCCGTCGGAAGTCAGTTTCAGGTAGTCGGCTCAAGGTTGACTCAGCCTTCCATCCTTCCAAGGTCGGTCAAATGAGTACCCAGTTTGCTGGGGGTAAAGGGAAGATGACTGGGGAAGGCAATGGCAAACCACCCCATAATCATAGTCTGCTTAGTAAATATTGGGATGTGTCGCCACCCCTTGTGTCAGGAATGGCCCAGTGATTGCACAGGGGGCTACCGTTACCTTTAATGCCATAGAGTCCACCCTCAAAAACAGCCATTTTCTCCAGCTGAACTGATCTCTGTTGTCTGGAGATGGGTTGTAATAGCGGGAGATCGCCAGCCACCCCATGGAGCTTGGCAAACATATTTAAGGAGGTAAACTTACCATCCAGCTATCTTCTCCACAGCACTGTGTGAGACTATTATGAGCCCATTCACCATCTATGACCCTCCCAAAGCCTCTTCCTGGTGGCACCTGATGAAGTGGGGGGGTTTTCTAGGTCATGAAAGCTTACGCTTATTGGTCCTCCTTCTAGTGTTCTTTGTGATAAATTATTCTATAATTTTTAACTGTCTTTTAATTATTTAAATGTTTCCAGGCCATCTTCTGGACCCTGATCAGATGGAAAGTCGGCATTAAAATGTTTTAAATAGACAAATAAATAAAACCAGTATACAGATGAAAATCAATCTATAGATATGCATGAAACAGAGTTAGCACTTTGCTGATATTATTAATACGTGTAATGGCATGATGGCAATAGGCAATTAGGGACTGGAAACCAGACAGCTGTCTCGGATTAACAAGTACTTCTTGGAAGAGTTTCTATCACTGTACCGGCTAATAATGGTGACGCCTAGACTACCTAGATCTAATTCATACGGTTCGTTTTTCAGGTAACCGAGGGGGAGATACAGTGTCAGTTTTTACTGCCGTGAAGCAAAATAATTCAGTGCAACAAGAAAATCTGTTATTTTAGGAAATAATTTTAGTTTGCCGTGGACCTTACGAGGCAATAAACGGTTTGTCTCTTCACCAAGCATGTTTATAGCTCCCCCTTATTACCCAGTCTACTTAGAACCAGCTTAAATTATCACTGTTCTATCTAAATGAGAGGATTTTTTTAAAAAAAGTTTTGATTCAAGCTTTGCAAAAGAGACCCTTTATTTCTGTGTTGATTCTTCGGTAAAGGAAAAACGGGGATCTTTTTTCATCATACAGTGCACTTTGGAAATATATCATAAGCTGATTTATGCAGCAAAGTGTCTTGTTTCGCATGCAATTAGCATAATTATCTTATTGCTAGCCTATCATAGTGACTTGGGGCCAATTCATGTGTTACAAAGACCTGTTCTGGAGTTCCCCAGACACGTGTGGGCCTGATTTTGATCAGGGCCATAGCACACAGGGGGAAAGTGCTTAAGCCTTCTCTTTGTGCAATAGGTAGGGTTCCCAGGTCCCTCTTCATCACCAGTGGGAGATTTTTGGGGCAGAACCTGAGGAGGGAAGGGTTTGGGGAGGGGAGGGGAGGGACTTCAATGCCATAAAGTCCAGTTGCCAAAGCAGCCATTTTCTCCAGGTGAACTGATCTCTATCGGCTGGAGATCAGTTGTAATAGCAGGAGATCTCCAGCTAGTACCTGGAGGATGGCAACCCTAGCAATAGGAGCATGCCCATTATATTAAGTGCTGTGGAACACAGGCAGGATGGTGCTGCTGCAGTTGTATTGTTTGTGGGCTTCCTAGAGGCACCTGGTTTGCTGGACTTGATGGACCTTGGTCTGATCTAGCATGGCTTTTCTTATGTTCTTACGTTCTTTTGGTTTTGCTGATGGATTTGTATTTTGCACATACATCGTAGTTTGTATACACCATTTCTACGGGATTCATTGTTCATTATTTGTATGTATAATAAGCGATCAGTCGATGTACAACTAATGTTTAAATATGCACTGGTGTGTGCAAACGAAAACAGTGTCTTTTTTTGTTTTTATTTCCACACATTAATTCCTTATGTGTTCAATTATCACAAAGGAGATATGAAATCCAAATGGCGATTTTCACATCAAAAGAGCAGGGATGAGAATCTCAGAAGCATACCTGTGCCGTCTTATTCCTTCCCTCCTTCCCACACTCACATAAATCCTATTCTGGTGCAACTCAAAGGAGAAATCACAAACGCTGAAAATCCTAATGGAACAGATTCATTTCACTGGCCCCCTAGGTTCCAATCCTTTAACATTTCAATCCTCGCAGTCCCATGTCTGTCTACATCTGCACAGGTGAGGACTAGAAAATTGCAAGCATCTTTAAGGCTTTCCTTTCTACGTGCCTGGAACCAAGCATCAGAATGACCTGGTTTTATTTACTTAACTACAGGCACAGCTGATGAATTGTATACACACCGCTATACATTTGCATACATGCTGCCAATTTTTTTTTTACAAAAGTGAGCCAGGTAAGTATGAATGGGGGATGTCTTGGTCATGAAGTATCTTTTTACCTGGATGCAAGTACAATTAATTTTAATGGAATTTACTTCTAGGTCGTTACACTTGGGATCACATTTTTAAAATGTCAGCTTACATGTTAATGTACAGTTCTGTGTATACAATTCATCAGCTGAGCCTGTGATTAAGAAACTCCAGGTATAATTATTTGGTAACATTCAGTAACCACCTGCGATCTTGAACAAAAAGGATTCCTAATCAGAACAGGCAAGGATACATATTTTTTGTTGTCAGGCGCTTGGCCTCTGTAATTAAATTTTCCCTGAATGGCTGGGTCTGAGTCTTTTACTGTGATCCTTTACGGCTTTTGTGTGAAACTCATTAAGTAAAAAATGAGCCCGGCTTTCCCGCTGAAGACAAACTCGAAGGGATTTGGCGGGAGATAATTCACCTGAGAACATAATAAACGTATAGTCTGTTGGGTACAGGAGGCACACAGCCTTTCCTGCACAGCTGAGTATAAATAAATATATCACAGGTCAGTGAAATCTGGTACGACAGGGTGAAAAAGGGACATGCTGGCTCAATGCACTCAGGGACAGCAGGTGTGACTCAATGGCAGAGGGCATGGTTTGCGTATAGAAGAAGACTTGGTTTTTATATGCCGACTTTCTCTACCACTTAAGGCAGAATTGAACCGGCTTACAATCACCTTCACTTCCCTACCCCACAACAGACACCCTGTAGGTGGGGCTGAGAGAGCTCTAAGAGAGCTGTGACTAGCCCAAGGTCACCCAGCTGGCTTCATGTGGAGGAGTGGGGAATCAAACCGGGTTCTCCAGATCAGAGTCCAACGCTCCAAACCACTGCTCTTAATCACTACACCACGGTGGTATAGAAGGCCCCAAGTTCAATTCTTGAGCATCTCCTGCTATAAAGCATCTCAGGTAGCTGCTATTGAGAAAAGACCTTTTTCAGCCTGAGATCTGGAGAGCCATTTTCAGTTAGAGAAGACAAGGCTGAGCTAGTTAGAACAAGGATCAGACTCGGTTTAAGCAGCTTCATGGGTTCTTCTGTGCTTTGCTTGCCAGTGGAATGGAGTGAACTTCCTTATAACTAGGGTTGCCAGGTCCCTCTTCATCACCAGTGGGAGGTTTTTGGGGTGGAGCCTGAGGAGGGCGGGGTTTGGGGAGGGGACAGACTTCAATGTCATAGAGTCCAATTACTGAAGCGGCCATTTTTTCCAGGTGATCTTTATCAGCTGGAGATCAGTTGCAATAGCAGGAGATCTCCAGCTAGTACCTGAGACGTCTTACTTTGCCGTCCATGCGTACAAGGAAGGTATACTCCTTCATGAAATGATGCAATGAAGGACTTATGAAGCTTGAGAAAGTATTGCATGAAATGGAATTATACCGGATTTCCATCGCACTATGTCCGGTTTTTGCTGCCTAAATTATTGCATTTGCACTTTATGGACTCATAGGAATTGAGCAACTGTGCCTGATATTTATTCATTGTAACGCCTTGCGTTTTCACATTGGGTCTTTTTAAGACCATTTTGTACATAATTATTGTGGTGTTCTGCTCAATTTGGATTGTGCTTATTAGAACTATTCTGAATATATGTTATCTAATAGCAATAACTTTGTTGTTGTTATCTTTTTTGCACAATATTTACTGGTGCTTTTGCTTTGAATTGCAGTACCTGGAGGTTGGCAACCCTACTTACAGCCCATTTGTGAGAGCTGCAGGGCTTTTACTTTAAAAAGTAAAATTCTGAAAAGTGGGGGAAAGCCCCATTAAAAACAGCGATGCTGTGCCCACAAAAAGCTGGAGCAGCACCGCTGTTATTTAAGGGGGCGTTCCCGGGCTGAAAGGGATTGGGAAGCTGCCTACTGGCATCTCCGCCCCCTGGAACGCCCCAGGAACGCCTCCTGGGATGCCGGCGCGAGGACTTGCGCTGGCAGGACGTTGGCGGGAGGCCGAGCTAGCATCCAAGGGCCGCGCTGCCGCAGCTGTCCAGGGTGCTGGCACAGGTGGTACTATGCTGGCTTCCGTGCTGGTTTACACGGTGCAAGCGGCACAGACGCCGGTGTAGGGGTCACATCGCCTCCTAAGGCGATACGGCCCCCAGCCTCAGGAATGCACTGTTTGTGATGAATTCATCTAGGGAAAGTCCTTCCACTCAGTTTTTAGTTCTTCATGCAAATTTTCTACAAATATCTGGAGATCCTGTAACTAGCGTCAGGTAAACCTTTCTAGGCTCAGACCATAAGAGGCTGAGTAAGTTACGAGAGATGCTGTTTTTCTCCGTTTTCTCTCGAGACTTCCCCAATGGATTGCTATTCCTGCTGTGATCCTGTAGACTGTTTGGCGATTTAAGAAGGGAACTCAGGGATTTACAGTCCCGCTCTTGTGCCTCAGGATGCCCCACTAATCCATTTCATTGAACAGAAAAGGTCTGTCTTTGTCTTAAGTCAAAAAAGAAGAGAAACAGAATAACATAACTTTTTTGGGGCTTTTAATTCACAGACACGAATAGAGCCAGAGACAGTGGAACGAAAAGACTGCATTTCAGGAGTATTCGCCTTTAATTTCCACGTCAAATAACTCTTTTAATGATGTTCAGAGAACATTTGAAGCTATTTTCTTTTCCTTTCAGGTCAATGTTCAGTTTGCCTGGTGGTCAGCTTTCTAAGCTGTTAACGATTGGCATTTCAATGCGAACATAAAGATCATTATCTTAAAATTGGCACACATCAGGGTTCCTGTGGTATTCTACCCCCAGTAGAGATTTTAGGGGCTGGAGGCATTCAGGGGGTTGAGAAGAAACCCAAAGAAATCATTATAGTCTGCTGAAGTTAACTGATTTCCCCCCCCCACCGGAATTGTAAATGAAACGTATATATTTTGCATAATGAAACAGAGGACAAACTGAGCAAACCTATCTATTAATGAGTCTCCCGTAATGCTAAAATGCGTGGACATGGGGTGTGCACCAGAAGCAGAGGAAATCATAGCTCTGATCATAATTTTTTTTTTTAACAACCAATTTTAATCAAACCATCCTGAGATCCTTGAGTTTTGTTCCTCGTCTTCTAATGGCCGGTGTAATTTGAATTAAGAAAAAGAAAAGGGAAGGGGGGGGGTAACGAAGGACATTCTAGGTGAAGATGTAAAAGCTTGTTTTAAACCAACTTATTCAGACATGAAACATATGATTAAGTAGAGGGAAAACTTATCAGTAAGGCGTTAAAACAGGGTTGGGATTTATGTACATTAACTTTTCAGCCCTGGGAGATGGCATGCGGAGGAGAAGCTTGTCAATTGAATTGATAGCCCATGACTATTATGTTCAGTTTTGGGCACCGCAATTTAAGAAGGATATAGACAAGATGTAATGTGTCCAGAGGAGGGCAACGAAGATGGTGAGGGGTATGGAGACCAAGTCCTATGAGGAAACGTTGAAGGAGCTGGGTATGTTTAGCCTGAAAAGGAGAAGACTGAGAGGTGATACAATGACCATCTTCAAGTACTTGAAGGGCTGTCACATAGAGGAGGGTGCCGAGTTGTTTTCTGTTGCCCCAGAAGGTCGGACCAGAACCAACAGACTGAAATTAAATCAAAAGAGTTTCCATCTAGACATTAAGAAGAATTTTCTAACAGAGCGGTTCTTCAGTGGAACAGGCTTCCTCGGGAGGTGGTAATGGATTGAGGAGAGGAAAGGCATGAGGACAGTTACAGTAACACACCAAAGCGAAAGTAGCCTGAAACAAACAAACAAAAGGTGTGTCCTTCAT
The DNA here is from genome assembly GCF_029931775.1 of Euleptes europaea. NCBI lineage: Eukaryota > Metazoa > Chordata > Lepidosauria > Squamata > Sphaerodactylidae > Euleptes > Euleptes europaea. The sequence goes on along the minus strand of NC_079314.1, from coordinate 113,278,382 downwards.
TTGCATCCCTAGTGACTGAAATTTGTCCACACTAATTGTAATAAAATGTATCTGTCTCTTTGATTCATGACACCAATAAAGGCTGGAGACTCAAATCACAAAATCACACAAGGTTGGAAGAGACCACAAGGGCCATCCAGTCCAACCCCCTGCCATGCAGGATCCCAAAATCAAAGCGCTCCCGACAGATGGCCATCCAACCTCTGCTTAAAGACCTCCAAAGACGGGGACTCCACCCCCACCCCGAAGCAGGGCATTCCACCGTCGAACCGCCCTCACTGTCAGAAAGTTCTTCCTAATGTTTAGGTGGAATCACTTTTCTCTTAGTTTAAATCCATTACTCCGCGTCCTAGTCTCTGAAGCAACAGAGAACAAGCTAGTTCCCTCATTAACATGGCAGCCCTTCAAATATTTCAACATGGCTATCATGTCACCCCTTAACCTTCTCTTCTCCAGACTAAACAAACCCAACTCCTTAAGTCTCTCCTCATAGGGCATGGATCCCAGACCTTTGACCATTCTGGTCGCTCTCCTCTGGACACGCTCCAACTTGTCAACATCCTTCTTAAATTGTGGAGCCCCAAACTGGACACAGTATTCTAAATGAGGTCTGACCAATGCAGAATACAGTGGTAGTATGACTTCCCTTGACCTAGACACAATACTCCTATTGATGCAGCCCAGAATTGCATTGGCCTTCTTAGCCACCATATCACACTGTTGACTCATATTCAGTTTGTGGTCCACTAAGACTCCCAGATCTCTTTCACATGTACTGTTGTCAAGCCAACTATCCCCCATCCTGTACCTGTGCCTTAAGTTGTTTCTGCCTAGGTGAAGTACCTTACACTTCTCCCTATTGAAATACATTTTATTGTTTATGGCCCAGCTCTCCAGTCTATCAAGGTCATTCTGAACTCTAACCCTGTCCTCTGGGATATTAACTGCCCCTCCCATTTACAAACTACAAACCCATTTACAGGAAAGGCAATAGTATCGATTACCTGAAATAGACACTTTATAGAATGCACTAATAAAATCCCTGGTACCAAGAGCTTACAACGGAGACCTAGGGTGGTGTAGTTGTTACTGTGTCAGGCTAGAGCCAGGAAGTGTTGGGTTCAAATCCTCACTTGCCATAAAACTCACTGGGTAATCTTGGACCACTCATTTGATTTCTGCCAATCTAACCTGCCTTGCAGGTGGAAGACAAAAAGGAGGGAGGGAGGACCAAGTAAACCACCCTGAGCACCTTGGAGGAAAGGTAGAATAAAAATGAAATAAATAAATAAAATTAGATATAGGGTAGACAACAGAGGCAGGGGAGAAGGGGGGAGAGGTGGGGACCAACAGGGAAAGAATATGCTTCATTCCATAGAAAGCTTTACAATGAATGAACGAACAGGGTAGGAAAGCAAACATGAATTGCGCGAGACTTGTCTGCCCAAGAAAAGTTATATGTGGCTTTTCTTTCCAACTTGTATGGCCTTTTATGCATGGCTGTTTCCCTCGTCACCCCACCAATGACTTTGGGTCTATGTTTGGATTATGCATGTCATTTCCAACCATCAGAGATTGCCTCACTCTCCCTCCTGCATTTCCCTATGTTTTGCCTGCATTTTCAAATTTTAGATAAATAGGGTTCCCAGGTCCCTCTTCGCCACCGGCTGGAGGTTTTTGGGGAAGAGCCTGAGGAGGGCGGGGTTTGGGGAGGGACTTCAATGGCATAGAGTCCAAATACCGAAGCGGCCGTTTTCTCCAGGTGAACTGATTTCTATCGGCTGAAGATCAGTTGTAATAGCAGGAGATGTCCAGCTAGTACCTGTTGGTTGGCAACCCTAGAGATAAAACAGGTCCCTCAAAACGTGTGGAAACACAAGGGGAAGAAGAAGAAAAGTTGGTTTTTATATGCCGACTTTCTCTACCACTTAAGGAAGAATCAAACCGGCTTACAATCACCTTCTCTTCCCCACACAGACACCCGGTGAGGTAGGTGGGGCTGAGAGCTGTGACTAGCCCCAGGTCACCCAGCTGGCTTCATGTGTAGGAGTAGGAAACCAAATCCAGTTCACCAGATTAGCCTCCGCCACTCATGTGGAGGAGTGGGGAATCAAACCCGGTTCTCCAGATCAGACTCCACTGCTCCAAACCACCGCTCTTAACCACCACACCACGCTGTCTCCCACACCATGCTGGCTGGAGAGTCGGAAATGGCATGCACAATTTTAAAAAAAGACCCGAAGTCGTAGGAGAATCATAAAATCATAGAGTTGGAAGGTGCCACCAGGGTCATCTAGTCCAACCCCCGTCCCAATGCAGGAAATGCAGGAGGTGATGGCTAGGGAAACAGCCATGCATAAAAGACCCATATTGACTTTTTCCAAATGTGAATCTCCGTCTCCTCCTTCCCAAAATGGCTTTTCCCGCTCGCTACCAGCCAAACAAATGTTAACTGTCATCATCTATACGATTCCCTTTAAACAAAGATTTCCCTCTACATTTCTCCACAAAGCAAAGCCCATTGTTTTTGTGAGCAAATCTCATGTATGTAAACACTGAAACAGCCTAATTAGAGCCTTATTATTTTGAGAATGATTATGCAAACGGGATCCCAAATTGGTCTGAGTCTCCAGCCTCGTTGCATTCTTAATGAAGTGCTTCCCCCCCACCCTTTGTGGTATAACATTTGAATATGACTTGCTTTGTGTGCACATAATTCGAAGGCCTCTTTCTTGTTCTGAGCACTTTCTAAAGCAATTAAGAGATACACTTTGTCAATCACTGCTTCCTGAAGAGCCCGGCATTCCTAATGTTCGTCTTGAGTCATCTGTTGCTTCGGATTGCTACCACCAATGCTTCTGGTATTCTTCATATCCTTCCCCTGTCAGGTGGTAAATAGTGTCTATTTCCCTCATCCCAGGGTTTCCCAACTCCGGGTAGGGAAATTCCTGGAGATTGGGGGATTTAGCCTGGAGAGGAACCTCGGTGCCATAGAGTCCACCCTCCCAATAGGGTTGCCAACCTCCAGGTAGCGGCTGGAGATCTCCTGCTCTAACAACCAATCTCCAGTTGTTAGAGATCAGTTCACCTGGAGAAAATGGCCGCTTTGGCAGTTGGACTCTATGGCACTGAAGTCCCTCCCCAAAACCCACCCTCCTCAGGCTCTGCCCCAAAATTCTCCTGCCAGTGGTGAAGGGGGACCCGGCAACCCTACCTCCAAAGCAACCATTTCCTCTGTGGGAATTGAACTCTGTAATCTGGAAATCAGTTGCAATTTTGGGAGATCTCCAGGCCCTATCTGGAGATTGGCGACCCCCCCAGTTCAGATTCTGCAGAGGGACTGAAAATTCTCTTCTTCTTGTACCAGTGGAATGGGCTGCTACATAGTCAAATGTTAAACCAGAAAAGGTTGAAAAACAGATTAAATCTATTGCAAGAGCGTATATAATCCTAGTAACATGATTATGCTTAAATAAAGGCACAAAATACAGGTAGGTCAGAAAACACTCAACAATAAAATATACAAACCAAAGTAAGAAAGAATTTAGATTAAAAAAACACACATTTAAACCAAGCTCAGTTCAGCTGTACAGTCTTCTGCACCAGTCTTTAAAGCATAAAAGTGGTACATATACATATATAAAGAAGTACATATATAGAAGGACATATACATATATAAAATATAAAATATCCAGAGTATAGCCACAATAGCAATATTACAATGGATAGTTGGACTAAGCCCCTTCAATAACTCTTTATAGTCCTTGTGTTGGAGAACCAAACCAAACACGCTATTTCCCTAAGTAATACATTTGCAAGCTCCTTAAGATGCCATCTTAAGATGCCATCATAGTGGGTGAAGTAGAGAGCCCGCGTGTTGTAGTGGTTAAGAGTGGAGGACTTTAATCTGGAGAACCAGTTTTAATTCCCCACTCCTCCCCATGAGCAGCAGATTCTAATCTGGCCAATTTGAGACTTCTTGTGGTAGAGAAAACCAGGGTATAAAAACCAACTCCTCCTCCTCCTCCTCCTCCTCCTCCTCTTCTTCTTCTCGGGAAATATAAATAAATAAGTCATTGCAAGCTCCATTTAAAACAAAGGGGTGGAATTAATGTTTGAGGAGTTGCCCTGGGGACACCAAACTTGCATCTATATCTCATAAGTGCCACCAATCCAAAATGTCCTGCCTCCAAACTGAATGTAGTCATTCTAATCAGACATAGTCCCTAAAGCAGGGGTCCCCAAAGTGGACTCCTTTCTGGAGGTTCCAACATCCCAATGGCTGAGGACTGCCTCTTGCCCCATGCCTCACCAGTGATACCAGTAGGGTTGCCAGCTCCGGGTTGGGAAATACCTGGAGATTTTGGGGGCGGAGCCTGAGAAGGGTGGGGTTTGGGATATAAGGCCATAGTCCACATTCCAAGGTGCACATTTTTTTCCAGGTGAACTGAGCTCTGTCGGCTGGAGATCAGTTGTAATCCCAGGAGATCTCCAGCCACCACCTGGAGATACTAGTGACTTCAGAGAGAAAACTACTGCCATTCTTTATTATTACAGTCCACGACCAGTAGGTACATAAAGGAAACATTAAATACAGAAAGAATAAAATGTATATACAAATGATCTTGATAGACACAGGATAGTCCTAATAGACACTAGCTAAAACTGCATGTCTGTCAACTATTTAACACTTCAACATTCTCCTGGGCAAATACTAGAGATTAAATCATTTCCAGGGACTAAAATCTCTGCCGCTCTTCATTTTAAAGGTCGGATTTAAAGAAGGAGCTTTGAGCGAGCATCAAAATCGACCCTGCATAAATGGCCATTGAGTCTATGCTGCCATAGAGTCCAATTGCCAAACTGTCAATACTTATATACTGGCTATACTGTCAATCTAAGAGCCCCGTGGTGCAGAGTGGTAAACTGCAGTACTGCAGTCCAAGCTCTGCTCATGACCCGAGTTCGATCCCAACGGAAGTTGGTTTCAGGTAGCCGGCTCAAGATCGACTCAACCTTCCATCCTTCCGAGGTTGGTAAATTAGTACCCAGCTTGCTGGGGGTAAAGGGAAGATGACTGGGGAAGGCACTGGCAAACCACCCCGTAAACAAAGTCTGCCTAGAAAACGTCGGGATGTGACGTCACCCCATGGGTCAGGAATGACCTGGTACTTGCACAGGGGACCTTTACCTTTACCTTTTATACTGTTCTATCTGGCAACTCTAGAAAGTGGAGATTCCAAACTTCCATTGGAACAATTTGAGTTACAGTCCCGAGTCGGCTTGCCCGCGAGTTAATGCTAGTCAAGTCTCGCCTGCAGGACGCCTCGAGAGTAAGCAGGCGCAGGCAAGTGGCCCCTCTCTCACAAAGCCAGATATCTTTCTGTTTTGTGCTTGTCCCAGTTGCATTTCCATGCTTGGCTTTCATGCCCAGCAAACAATACCGCGAGGGCTTCTCCTCGGCTCTTTTTTTCCTCTGTGCATGTTGCATGGCGGGGATATGCCAAGACCAGAGACGACGTTGTTGTGATTACTGAATGGCTCCGAAATGAATGAATAAATCAACAAGATAAACAGGCGGGATGTGACACCAGGTCTCCCAAGACCATAGACCTCAGAGTTAGCAAAGCCTTTGAAGGTTTCCTTCCACCGTTCTTTTATTATTCATTTCTGATGTGTTTGGTGTTCTCGTTCCATGACCGGTGGTAGGTCCCTTGGGGACGGTGGAGATCTGAAAGGCATTGTTGTGAATATGGGTACAGTCGGTAGGAAGGAAAAGGAGGTGTTCTAAATGAAACACAATGTCACAGCCTTTCGATGTTGTTGTTCTCGCGGCCGCTGTTTAGGAGAGCTGGGGGGAAAACAACAACCACAACTGTTGCAAGGTGTATATATTCAGACATTTTCTTTTCTAAGAAAAATCTTTCTTTTTCAACACAGCGAAGCGGAATATCCCAGGGATGTGAAACCATGTCATCAAAGAGTTCTGAAAACTATGTGTTGATACAAACAGGGCTGCAGATCAAAGCCATTTTCATCCCGAAAGATAAGAGGGTTCATCATGCGCGGGTCCCAGTTGGCTTCAAAAGGCTGACTGCCTTCGTCCGCTGGAGAAAAGACCAGAGTTGGGATGGCGAAGTCACGCCAGTTTTGTGGACCACGGCTCGCTTGGAAGTAGGTTTGCCAACTTCCAGGTAGTAGACGGAGATCTCCTGATATTGCAGCTGATCTCCAGCCGATAGAGATCAGTTTGCCTGGAGAAAATGGCTGCTTTGGCAATTGGATTCTATGACATTGAAGTCCCTCCCCTCCCCAAACCCTACCCTCTTCAGGCTCTGCCCTCAAAAATTGGTGAAGAGCAACCTGGCAACCCTACCACAGTGGCATGTAATGTCATAGAGTCCACCCTCTAAATCATCCATTTCTTCCATGGAGACTGACTGATCTCTGTAGTTTGGAGACCAGTTGTAATTCTGGGAAATCTCCAGGCCCCACCTAGAGGTTGGCAACACTTTCTGCATGAGACCTTCACTGTTAGGGTGGCCAACCTCCAGGTGGTGGCTGGAGATCTCTGTCCAGGCCTGGAGAAAATTTCTGCTTTGGCAATTGAACTCTATGGCCCTGAAGTCCCTCCCCTCCCCAAACCCCACCCTCCTCAGGCTCTGCCCCCAAAACCTCCTGCTGGTAGTGAAGAGGGACCTGGCAACTCTACTCATAGCTGGCAACCCTAAGCCTGGCGGAGGGCACAGGAGGGCAAGAGGCCCCTGAGGTCTCTTTGCCCAGAAGCCCCCAAAGTTTGGAACCTGTTTATTCTGATTGGCATCATTCACTGTTTTTTTTTTAAAATCACCCCAATTCTTCAGCATAAATGTCTTTAGAGAAAGTGTGGGGGATCTGGTATGATTCACTAGACACGGAAGGCCCCAAACACTCATCTCGGGGCTTCCCACGTCCTGTTAACGTCCCTCAACTCAATCCAGCGGTCCCATGATATTGATTTGATTTTTTTAAAAAAACCACCGGTTTAAGACTTGTAAATGTCACTGGAACTTAGCAAAACGAACGTTATTAAATCCTTCTGGTGATGGGGAAAACTAACAAAGGGATTTGCAGCGGTTTTCTGTAATTAATTGCTCTGTCATGATTTATATTAACTTACAGTATGACTCCATTAGCGAGGACCTGTCATCTCGACTCAAGGAACCACCAAGTAATCACGACCACATTAAAGAATAAATTAGTTTTTGGCTGGGAGCCTAGTGGTGGAATGTTTCATTTTGTGTCTGCCGTAGACATATGTACCTAATAAAAGTTGGGAAGAATGAGTTAAGGCCCATATACATCAACGTCCGTCGACTGTATTTTAGAGACAATATGATCGGCATTGTTCATTAAAGCTAATGAATCACTTTATGCCAATTGCCTGGCCTCGTATTTTCTCTCTCCTTTTTTTTTGGTAAATGCCTTCAGGTGATCCGTGAAGCAAAAGACGAACGAAACAAGGAGGTTCCCCCCCCTCCGCCTCCCCCAGAGCTTCCCCCCCTTTGTGTTTTGCGGCCTGTGGTTGTAGCAATAATAACTTCATCTGGTTTTGGTTAACACTTCATTACCTTGGGCTTGGATAAATTATCCTCTTGCTCCTTTCCCACTTGCAGACACTTGGGGGAAGCCAAGGTCTTAGCTGCTACTTACGGTCGATTATGAGATTTGTAAGGTGCTATCGAGTCGTCTACGGCTTTGATAGTGCGGAGATGTTTAAGAGGTTGGGACTTGGTCCTTCTGCTCCTGGTGTTTTTGCTGCCTGCCTTAAGAATTGCTTCCAGCGTCCATGTAGTATCCCGCAGCAGCCCAGGTGTTAAGACTAAGGTTGCCAGGGCCCCTCTTTGCCACCGGCAGGAGGTTTTGGGGGCCGAGCCTGAGGAGAGCGGGGTTTGGGGAGGGGAGGGACTTCAATGCCATAGAGTCCAATGGCCAAAGCGGTTATTTTCTCCAGGGGAACTGATCTCTATCGGCTCCGTTGTAATAGCAGGAGATCTCAAGCTAGAACCTGGAGGTTGGCAACCCTAGTTAAGACTCAGACTGACCCTACGGGGCAGGTTCCTGAAAATACCTTACGCTGAAAGGGTCTGCAGATGTGGCGCAGGATGCCCTGACGCCTTGTCCCACATTCTCCTGGACTGCCACCTATATGGCACTGCAAGAGAAAAAGACCCTCATAAGACCCTCAGTCTTGAACCTTGCCCCAAACTTTGCCTCAAACAAAAAGAAAATGCTTCATAATCTATTAGCAGATTGGGATCCTGAGATCACAGGAAATGTGGCTAGATTCCTGCTGATAGCTGCTTCCCAATGGGAACTCAGTCAGAAGACAGACTATAACACCAAGGAATGAACTACATCCCAATTTTTAACCTGATTTCACTCCTTGTATTTTAAAACTGTATTATGCCGTTAAAGGTATTTGTATTGTATTGTGTTATTGTATTGTATTGACTCAGACTGACTGTGCTTCCCATAAGCTGCTGCCACTGATATCGCAAAGGAGGGGAATCTTGGGAACATCTCTGCCACCTAAGTGAAATCTGGACTGTGCTTCTGTTTCCATTCCTTTCTCAGGTATTAAAGACTTTTGTGGCAGGAGGCTCTTCTACTAGGGGAGGAGAATCTGGGGAGCATGCCTGCCAGCTGGAACAAAATCCCGGCTGAGCTTCTGTTTCACTCCCTGTTATAGGTATTTAAACCTGGACGTGGCCAGAGGTGCGGTACAATTGCCATTTACCCACTTGGATCCCCTACAAGTGCTCATTGTCACAGGGGGGACGGGGGGGGGGAAGCAACACGCAATGCCGTGACATCATTTGCAGCCAAAAAATTGACAGTGACATCACCACATTGCACAATGCTCTAGGAATCCTCCAGATCTCTAGGTTAAAGAGCACAGAGATTGGGGTGATTCCTAGAGTATCACAAAATGAGGTGATGTCATGACCATCTGCCCCCTCGATCCTCCCACTGGTTGCCCTAGGTGCAAGACGTTTAGTGTGAGCTGAAGGGCAACAGCCACAGGGATTTTGGCCCTTGGGTCTTAGCCCATCGCTCACAGCCAATAGACCTGCATGAGCTGGCCCAATGGATCTAGGAACAGAGTTGGAACTGTGCTATATATTTGGTGGTTTTTTGTCTAAATTAAACCTTTGTGTTTCTTTATCCCCAGTGGGCAGAAAAGGGGTCTAGAAAAATATGTGAATAGATAAATAAACAAATATCTGCCTGATAATGTGACAGGAATCAAACAAGATGCAGATTGTGGGGTTGCCACCCAAAATGGCAGCCCTTTATCATGTGCCCCCCTTTCCCTCATCATACATAGTTAAAGAAATGCTTGATGTCATATTATCACTTTATGCATTTCCTCAAATTGCAGGAAGTATTTGAATCCCTGCCTCTTTACACTCTGCTTTGTAATTGGTTGTCAGAGAACAGGAAAAGAATCTGCTTTGTTAGGCTTAATTTGTCTCTCACCCTGGTGGCATGGCTGCTAGCAGATGCTTGAACCACGTAACTCTGGCCTGTATTTGTGATGCATTGTTCAGGAGCATATTTATTTATTTATTAAAATATTTACACCCCCTCATTTCAAGGGGCGGGGATTCAAATACTTCCTGATTTGAGCTTGGTGACTGCTGTGGCAGTTCAAACCCAACCCCCTTCTGACTATATATTACTCTTCCTACACACTTGACACTGAGAGACACTGTCCTTCAGTGTTACTCCTCTGAAGATGCCTGCCACAGCTGCTGGCGAAACGTCAGGAAAGAAAATACAAAGACCACGGTCACACAGCCCGGATAACCTACAAGAACCAATGAACTCTGACTGTGAAAGCCTTCGACGACCATAGATTTGTTTTCCTACTCCTACACATGAAGCCAGCTGGGTGACCTTGGACTAATCACACTCTCTCAGCCCCACCCACCTCACAGGGTGTCTGTTGTGGGGAGGGGAAGGGAAGGTGATTGTAAGGCTGTTTGATTCTCCCTTAAGTGGTAGAGAAAGTCGGCATATAAAAACCAACTTTTCTTCTTCTTCTTCTTCTTCTTCTTCTTCTTCTTCTTCTTCTTCTTCTTCTTCTTCTTCTTCTTCTTCCTCTTCCTCTTCCTCTTCTTCCTCTTCCTCTTCCTCTTCTTCTTCTTCTTCTTCTTCTCTGTGTATACATACATAGTTAACCTTTCTGGCTTTTGCAAAATCAATTTTTTGCACTGCGTTGTAGTCTTCTCACAGATTTATCCTGAAATCTTATGAAGAGTTACACTCATCTGTAAGCACACCATTTCCAGTGGAAGTGATGGAAGTAACTCTGCATCGGATTGCATGGTTAGTCTACTACTTACACTAGAATCGTCCACATGAATAAAAACCACCCCCTTGGTTCAGTGCCTCTAGGACACTCCCAGAATAATACATTGAAAAGGAAGCGAGAGAGAGAGAAGCTATACTTTCCCCACATAATCTGTAAACCTACTGAGGCAATCATCTCAAGGGGGGAAGCATACACACACACACACACACACACACACACACACACACCACATGTCTGGTGTTAGTGATGTAGAAGGAGTACAGAAAAATGAATCAGGCTGTGAGGGAATCTGGCATGGGCTATGTATGCAAATTGACTGTACACCATACTATAAGAGTATCTTGTCAGGAAACTTGGAGCAAGCCGTAGGAGAATCTGGCACCCGATCCTAGAAAGGAAAGTATGAACAGCCTGCAAGAAAGTCTGGCTTGTCTAGAGCTGCAGGGAGAGCCACGACTGGCAAGTGTTCAGAAACTACACAAGGAAACTCCTGAGTGGCCGCCGCAGCGCTATTGTCGGCTGCGGGAGGAAGGAGAGGGTTTTCGAAGAATGCCGGCTTTCTTACGGAGTCCTGGGGGTCACGAGATTGACTGCAGCCAAGGGAAGAGAGTGTGCTATGGCAACGAGTTGTCCGACCCAAAGAATGTCCCACTGGGAAAAAAAACACCCTGCGGTGTCTGTGGTGAAGGGAGAGCTCGGTTAGAGTCGGACCCCCGAAGTCATTATAACATGGCTGCTGCCTTTTTTAGAAAACAAATAGCCATTTATAAGGGCAAGTGAAATGTGGGGGGGGGGGGAGATTCCTTCATTTCAGGGAGCGATATGAAAGGTGGCCTTGTAGAAGTGTTCCCTGTTTTTCCAGTTCTGCTGCCTACAGGGTAGGGGGGGTGTCTTTTGTTCTGAAGTTTCTCCCCTTTTCCGAAAATAATCACCCCACCCCACCTTATCTTCAGCCAAAGAGACTGGGAAAGACAGCTTACGCAGGATAAACATTTACTTCCTTTATTTATTTACTTCGTTTATATCCCACCTTTCTCCCCAAAGTGGCTTACATGGTTCTCCTCTCTTCCGTTGTATCCTCACAACCACCCTGTGTGGTAGGTTGGCTGAGAGTGTGTGGCTTGACTCACCCATCAAGCTTCCATGGCAGAGTGGGGATTCGAACCTGGCTCCCCCAGATCCTAGTTGGACACTCTAGCCACTGATTCACATCTGTATGGTTGGGGAGATAAAGTGAGGATGATGCAGCTAACTTTGGTTGTTTACGCATGGGAGTTTTATCTGGGGCTTGATGCTCGCTCATCCCACACTTTTCTGTTGCGAAGTGCTAAAAGTGCTATGCACTAGCACAATCACCAGCTCAAGCCCAGAAGCGTGAGTCCCCACCCCTTGAAAAGGCTGCTTAGTCATTGGCTGTAGTGCTTACTGTGAGAAAAATGTCCAGTTCCCCTCCCCTGCCTCCTGCAGAAACCCAAGTGTCGTGTTAAAAAGCATTTCACAAAAAGGAGCTCCTTTAAAGGAACAGAAGGGGGGAACCAAAACGTCATTTTAAAACCAATTTTTTGGTGACAAATTTACTCAGAAAGAACTCCGGCTGGGAGATGAACAATCAGGAAGCATTTGAGTCCTCCTCCCTTGAAATGCTGCTTTGTAGTTTACTGTAGTGCTTACTGTAAAAAAAAGTCACATACACACCCAGCTCCCCTGTCCCATGCTTTGGCTTATGCATGGAGAGAAGGAGGATTTGACCCAGGCTGATCTTAGGAGAGATCAAAGAATCGGGATTTAACAGTAACAGAAAGACCAGGGGGGTTGCGAGGGCTGGGCGCATGGTCATCTCTCAGGGATGGCAAACTCATGCATAACTCCAAGAACAACCAAGTCAGACCGGGGGCAAACATGAGTCCAAGTATCCATGCATAAAGGACCTTCATCAGATGTCTTTCACACGGAGAGACATTTATGCTTGTGAAAAGCTACATTATTTTAATGAGCTTTTCTCAGCTTTTCTAACTAGTTATATAATCACACATGTCCCTTGGGCTGTGGCTGAAGGGATTTGACCCATTTCAACTGAGGTTTTTTTGTTTGTTTTCTTGAAATGAAAGAATTCTGAGAGATGTCTAACAGCCCATTCCTGAGAATTGGGCCGAATGTTCTTTGGAAGCGGCGTGACCTCGCCGCCAGTGTAAGTGCATGTAACCGCGTGATTACATGCACTTACACTGGTGGAAAGGCCAGTCCCGCCGGCAGCCAAGCGACATGGGACCGCCCCTCGCCCTTATGCCAGCACGGCACGGCCATGGCGTAGAGAGGCCACGCCAACACAGGAGAGCATTCTGTGGGTGGGCCAGGGGGAGGAGCTGCCGGTTAGGGGGCTTCCTATCCCAGTTCGTTGCGGTACGCCGGCGCCAGGAACCACGGTGCTGCGCCTGATTTTTAGCTTAGGGGCGAGGCGCCTGCTTTTAGCCCCGTTGAAAACAAAAAAAGCCACAAAATGGCTTTTTTCATTCCCCCGGCGTGCGTGAATTGGCTTAGGAATTCCCCGCCGACTCCGCACGCCGTTGTTTTAGGAATGGGCGTGATTACACGCACTTACGCTGGCGACAAGGCCAGTCTAGCCGGCGGCCAAGCGACGTGGGACCACGCCTCGCCCCTATGCCGGCACAGCCTCTCTGTGGCACAGGCCATGGCATAGAGAGGCCACGCCAATGCAGGAGGGCATTCTGGGGGCGGGCCAGGGGGAGGAGCCGCCAGTCAGGCGGCTTCCTATCCCGGTTCACTGAGGTATGCCAGCGCTGGGAACGGCGGTGCTGTGCCTGGTTTTTAGCAGGCGCAGCCTCGCTGTTTTCAATGGGGCTTTTAGCCCCACTGAAAAAAAAAAAAAAAAAGCAAGCCACAAAATGGCTTTTTTCATTCTCCTGGTTTGCGCTGAATCGGCTTAGGAAAAGACCGCCGACTCCGCACGCCGTTGTTTCAGAAATGGGCTGTAAAAGAATTTTTAAAACCCAGTTTTGACATCAGCATTCAGTGGCATATAGTTTTGGCTCAGTCCTAATTGACAGGAAATAGATTTTAATATTCTTCAGAAAGTTTTCTGCACTATAAGTCGGCTGCGACTTAACGGCACTTTACACATACACAGTTGCAACGTAAGGCTCCCCCCCACTCTTGACCTTGCACCCCATAATATTCATCATGTCAGCACCTTCATAGCAGGAAACAGATTCAATGAATATTGTCCATCTATGAAAATAAGTAGTTGAGTGTTTTAGGGTTTCATTTATGAAAGAAAATAGTTTTTAAGTAGGTGGTTCTGATTTATTTACATTTTTTTAATTAAAAGAAAATTACAAATAGAAAAAAGATGCCGTAGCAACTGCCAACCTACGAAAGCAAAGCATGGCAGCATAATTGAAAGGACTCCTGGAATTATAATTAGATTTGAAATTTAATTATGACGGGAATACTTCAACTTTTATGCACAACTGACATCTTGATACATGGCACTTATTGGGATTTTATTACGTTTATGTCTGAGATCTTACTCTCTGGACTAAGAGCAAATGTATCAGATTTTCATGAAGGTTTATGGTTGTCGGAACAGAAACTAAAATCCTCTCTTAGTCAAAACAGAGTTGCCACTTTGCAGACTGAATGGTCATTGTCCGAAGAGACAACACTAGGTTTTCTGAAACAAAGTTCTTCCAAGAGGATTTTGAGCTATTATGCCATATTAGGTTTGCCTCATCAATCAGTGTTCTACAAAGCTGGATGTGGATATTGTGTATTTGGATTTCCAAAAAGCTTTTGACAATGTCCCACACCAAAGACTGCTAAGCAAACTTCATAGTCACGGGATAAGAGGACAAGTCCTCTTATGGATTGAGAGCTGGCTGAAAAATAGGAAGCAGAGAGTAGGAATCAATGGTCAGTTCTCACAATGGCGGGATGTGAGCAGTGGGGCGCCTCAGGGATCTGTGTTGGGACCGGGGCTTTTCAACCTGTTCATCAATGACCTGGAGTTGGGGTTAAACAGTGAAGTAGCCAAGATTGCAGATGACACCAAATTATTTAGGGTGGTTAAAACAAAATCGAACTGTGAAGAGCTCCAGAAGGATCTCTGCATACTGGAAGAATGGGCATTAAAATGGCAAATGAGATTCAATGTGAGTAAGTGTAAAGTGATGCATATTGGGGCAAAAAATCCCAACTTCACATATACGCTGATGGGATCTGTGCTGGCAGTGACAGACCAAGAAAGGGATCTTGGGGTGATAGTGGATAGCTCAATGAAGATGTCAACCCAGTGTGCGGCTGCTGTAAAAAAGGCAAATTCCATGCTGGCCATAATTAGACGAGGAATAGAGAATAAAACTGCTGATATAATACTGCCCTTGTACAAATCTATGGTGAGACCACACTTGGAATACTGTGTACAGTTCTGGTCACCACACCTAAAAAAGGATATTACAGAGCTTGAGAAGGTGTAGAAAAGAGCAACCAAAATGATTAGGGGACTAGAGCAACTGTCCTATGGGGAGCAGTTAAGACGCTTAGGGCTGTTTAGCTTGGAAAGAAGGCGGCTGAGGGGAGACATGATAGAGGTCTATAAAATTATGCATGGTTTGGAGAGAGTGGACAGGGAGAAGCTTTTCTCCCTCTCAACATCTATACAATCAATATTAACCCTTGTCTGTCTGACATGTAACGAAGCTCACTCTTCAGACAACGAACACTGACATGATGGGCCCCTTTAAATGTTGCTCTGGCTATGTAACCTTTAAATTATCCAACCACATAGGGCTGCTAACTCTGGGTTGGGAAAATCCTGGAGCTTTGGGGCATAGCCTGGTAGGGAAGAGTTTGGGGAGAAACCCACTCTCTGAAGCTGTCATTTTCTCCCAGGGAATTGATCTCAGTAGTCTAGAGATTCGTGTAGTTCCTGGATAACTTCAGGCTCCACCTGGAGACTGGCAAACATACAACCAGAAGAGCATCACAAGGGTTCCTCCCACAGAATCAGCAGCACTTTCTTTCCTTAACGTATCAGGTTGTTATCCCAGTTTAACAGGGCCTGCTTAGGGATTCAGTCCCTTGTGGCCAGGGTAACATTTGATGCTTCTCCAATAGTGCTGCCAAAGGCAAAGTCACCGGTGGCACGTTTGCAACAGATGGTGCAGAAAGCCTCCAGATATTATATCCACCCATTCATCCAGCTATATGGTTTACAGAAAGTTTGATCTTTTCTCTCTCTCTCTATGAAAACTGAAAAGCTCTTCATGAACAGAGCTGGGTCCACGTATAATAGAGTGATACCTGGTTGCTTCCTGGCCTCCCTCTGATGGCCTTGTCCATGGCAGGTGGAAGCTGGAGGCAGGGAGTCCTGAGTTGGGGCTGAGTTAAGGCAATTTGGAGGAATGATGGCCACTGCTTCCCCTCCCTGTGGTGGCCTCACCATTGGAAACTGGAGGGATTGAGGATCTCAGCTGGAGCTGGGTCCGGGCGCAATGGAGGGGCAACTGGATGCTTCCTGACTGCCCCCTAATGGCCTCATTGATGGCAGTTAATAGTTGGAATGGACTGACCTGGGACCTTTTGCCTAGGGCTGTTGAAAAAAAATTCGGTAAAATTCTGATTCGGCAAAATTCAGCCTGTTTTTATTCAGGAAATGCCAAAGTCCGAACTCCCCTGCTTCGGGTCCATGCAATTCGGCATGAGGTCTGGAGTTCGGGGAAAAATTCGGCCGAATAAAGCCATTAAAACACAACAGCGCCTTTCCGCGGCTCCAGGGGGCGCATTTTTTGGGGTACAGCCCCCAAACTTTCAGCGTAGCTTCAGAGGAGCCTTCTTGAAAGAATCCCCATGTTTTGTAAAGATTGGATCAGCGGGGGCTGAGATATGGGCCCCGAAAGGTGTCCCCCCTCCTTAATGTGCATCTGACAATGGGGGTTTGCAATTAGCAGAACTTGCTGCCCACTCGAAGCTCCCAGCCTTGTGTGTCCGCAGGTTTTCCCTCATTCATAAGATCGGTTTTGATGCTTGCTCAAAAATTGTTTTCAAATTGTGACTTAAAGAATTCATTTGCCTGGTCCCGAGTCCGATGCAAAAGGGGAAATTCCACCCCCTCCTGCTCCTTATACTTAGCTAGCATGGCTCTGTCCCTTTTCATGGTTTGCAAACTCCCAGGCATCAGGTGTTGCTTTGCATGGTTGCAAAGGTGTTGTTTTGCATGGTTTGCATGGTTGTGTTGCTTTGCATGGTTGCAAAGGTGTTGCTTTGCATGGTTTGCAAACTTCTTCGCACCTGCCCCACCCTTGCTCCCCACAGCTCAGCTGTTTTTCGAGGCTGGGAGCTTCGAGTGGGCAGCAAGTTCTGCTAATTGCAAACCCCCATTGTCAGATGCACATTAAGGAGGGGGGACCCCTTTCGGGGCCCATATCTCAGCCCCCGCTGATCCAATCTTTACAAAACTTGGGGATTCTTGCAAGAAGGCTCCTCTGAAGCTACGCTGAAAGTTTGGGGGCTGTACCCCCAAAAATGTGCCCCCTACAGCCACGGAAAGGAGTGAATGTGCACAAGCACCCCCCCACGGGGATTTCTCTCTCACACAAACAGATACTCTCTCTTTCTCTGCCCAGGCCGCACAGCAGCTGGGCTCATGCACTCAATTGCGACTGATTGGCCAGAAGAAGACCCAGCTTGGCCACCGATTGGCCGGGGGAGAATGCTGCTTACAAACTGACAGTTATGCTGCTGTGCCGAACCCCGAATTTGCCGAATTTATTCACCGAACACCCCGAACTCGCTGAATTCAGCTCCTCCTTTTTCCTGCCTTTTTTGAGTTCGGTTCCATCCGAACTAAAAACCGCCGAATCAGGGGAAATTCAGCTATTTTTCGGTTCGGGACGAACCGAATCGACAGCCCTACTTTTGCCTGCCAAGCAGATACTCTACCACTGAGCCACAGCCCCAACCCTTGTATACTTCGATCAACTGTTATTATACAACACCAGACCCCCTTTCTGTTGGAATATGAGACTGCACATGGCAAGCAGATGGCAAGCAGATGTAAAAGATCTATGTGACAGCCAGGTGATTGGTGGTGTCACATGACAGCTCAATGACTGAGCAGAAAAACTGGCTTGTACTGGACTGAGCTAGATAGTCCTGGAGACAAGGCAGCCAACAGGTGATTGGCTGAGAGACTATGCCAGATATGTATATAGGTGTGTTATATATGTATTGGGTTGTGGGTTGTGGAGAGTTGATGACCAAGCGGAGCATTCTGTCACTGTGAATAAAAGAGCACTTTTGTACTACGTGCTGAGTCTTCTGTGCTTACTCGCCTGTAGAGCTGCAACGCTTTCTAACATACGCCAACAGGGTTATGGGCCCAGAACAGCTCAACTGCGCTACATCCTGGAGGTTCTGAGCAGAGGTACTATCTGTGGAACAAGGGCTGTAGTGAGCAGAAGGCGAGTGGATGTCTGAGGTTGAGTCAGACGGAGCAGAGGAGGTGCCCAGCAGGTCTGTCAGCAGCAGTGCGTCTGAGGCGGAGGAGGAGAGCGACACGGAGCAGGAGCAGCAGGGAGCGGGAGAAATTATGGCTCAAGCTGCAATGTCCTTGCTTGTGGAGAAGCTCACTTCTACCAACTACAATGTGTGGGCGTTACGAATGCAACACTACCTTAAAAGAGAGGCACTGTGGATTTATGTCTCCAACCCACCGGATCCTGAGACGCCGCAGGACGTGGTGAAAGATGAGAAGGCACTGGCAAGCATAGTGCTGAGCGTGGCTGACGACCAGCTTGTCCATGTGACGGGAGCTTTGAAAGCGAAAGCAGCCTGGAACTCATTATCACAGGTCTACGTCCAAAAAACAGCTGGCTCTTTGATAGCCATAACGAGACGTTTGTACAGAACTTTTCTTTTGCCGTCAGTTCCTGTGAGAAACCATATAAATGAACTGACTGAATGTTTCCAAATGCTGGAGCAGAGGGGGAAGACTCTACCGGAGGATGATAAAGTTTATATACTCCTGAGCTCTCTGTCTGAGCAGTATAACATGCTAATTACAGCTCTGGAGTCGGTTGAAATTGATAAACTAACTTTACAGTATGTTATTGGAAGAATTTTGGAACATGAAAAGAGATTGCTTGCAAGAAATCCTGAGAAGCCTGCCAAGCCGGAGGGAAACCTGCCAAGCCAGGAGACGCGGAGGTTTGCCGGCGGAGAAAGGAATGCGGAGCAGAGAAAGCCGGGTGATTTACAGCAGCACGTGGCTCTGAGGGTCAGACGTTGCTACATCTGCAAGGCTACAAATCACTTAAAGCGTGACTGCCCAGAAGCAAGGAAGAAAAGCCGAAGGGACCAGTCGTCACGTGAGTTTGTGAGCGGTCAGAAGGCATCATTGGTGCTGACTGAGCACAGTGACACAGCCGGTGTCTGGATTTTAGACTCTGGTGCGTCACAGACCATTTGCCGGCATCAGGAACTTTTAAAAGACACACGGGACTCAAGTTTGCCGCACGTAAGCCTCGCTGATGGAAGGAATTCTGAGGTGACACGTGAGGGGAGTGTGTGGTTCCCAGCTTTGAACTATACATTTAAAAAGGTGCTATGTGTCCCTGAACTAGAGAATAATTTGCTAAGTGTAAGTGCCCTTGACAGGGCTGGATATACTGTAACATTTACAGACAAGGCTTGTAAGATATCCAAAGGTGGGAAAGTGCTTCTTACAGGGAAAATGTGTAATAATGTGTATGTGGTAGAAAATAGGCATGTGGAGGCAAAGATGATAACTAATAAGAGCCCCCATGACAATTGCATACATCTGCTACATAGAAGGTTGGCTCATGCAAATTATGAGACCATAAAGAAAACGCTAGCCTTACTGGGGAAGGAAAAAGTTAAAGAGTGTGGGAACTACCTGGATTGTGAGGTATGCAAAAGTTCCAAATCTAAGGCTTACCCAGTGGCTAAGCATAGTGAGAGACTCTCAGACACTGCATTAAAGGTAGTGCATGCAGATGTAATAGGCCCCTACAGGGAGAGTCACTCAGGTAACCATTACGCGTTGATTCTGGTGGATGATTGCACCAGATTCTCCTGGGTGTATCCTTTGAAAAAGAAGTCACAGGTGTTTGAAACATTTAAGTATTGGGCCAAAAGAGTGCAGAAACAACTTAAATGTACCTTGGATTCTCTCCAAACAGATTTTGGGGGAGAATTCATGTCAAATGAGTTTAAGAAGTGGTTACAGGTGCAAGGTGTGAGGCACAGAGTTGCCAACGTGGCGGTGCCAGCAGAAAATGGTGTTGCTGAACGACATGGGGGAATGCTACAAACAAAAATGTATTCCATGTTGCAGGATGCAGGGTTGCCAATGACATACTGGGCAGAAGCAATAAAGGCCGCCTCCTATGTTTCCAACAGGATCTGGACCAGGTCCATACAAGACATACCTTATAGGGTTTTGTACCAGAGGGATCCTAGCTTAGGTTACCTCAGAGTGTTTGGTACAAAAGCCTGGGTTGATGTGCCAATATCCAAGAGAAGGAAAGGAGGAGCGAGAGCTAAAAAACTAACCTTCCTTGGGTATCAGTCTGGCATGAAATCATACAGGTTTGCTGATGAACATAATTCTCTCAGCTACAGCAGAGCTGCGAATTTTTGTGAGGGAAATAACTGGGCCAGAATTCATGGACAGGAGGAGCAAAAAGAAATTGGGCTACCATTGACAGATCTCTCACAGGATGCAGATGGGGTGAAGCAGGAGGGGTCTCCTCAAAGGGCTTCATCGCCAAGGGCTGAAGAGGGGAGACAGATTCCTAGGGTGTCAAGCAGGAGCACTAAAGGAATTCCCCCGGAGAGGTATGGTTTTGAGACCACTGATGTAAATCATGTACAAGTCAAAGAACCAAAGAGCTTTCAGGAGGTAATGGCT
This sequence comes from Euleptes europaea, assembly GCF_029931775.1. Lineage (NCBI taxonomy): Eukaryota > Metazoa > Chordata > Lepidosauria > Squamata > Sphaerodactylidae > Euleptes > Euleptes europaea. Next base: position 113,258,073 of record NC_079314.1, on the reverse strand, counting down.
TTGGAAAGCAGGGAAAAGGAGGCCTGGCTAGAAGCCATGCAAACTGAGTTTGATTCCCTGAAAGAGAATAAGGTATTCTCTGTAACAAAACTGCCAGCTCAAAGAAAAGCCATAGGGTGCAGATGGCTTTACAAAGTCAAACAGTGTCCAGAAGGGAAGATACTCCGTAAGGCCAGGCTTGTGGCTAAGGGTTATTCCCAAGTTGAAGGGCAAGACTTTGATGAATTATTTGCTCCCACTGTGAAGGCTGATACTATAAGAGCTGCATTGTGTAAAGCTGTCAGAGATAACATGTTAGTGCACCATTTTGATTTCACCACTGCATATCTGAATGCAACAATAAGTGAAGAAATATATATGGAGCAGATCCCTGGGTTTGAATGCAAGGGTAAACAAGGAGTATTAAAATTGCATAAGGCTCTGTATGGATTAAAGCAGAGTGCACGTGCATGGTCCCAATGCATTAGTGAAGCATTGGCAAATCTTGGGTTTAAGCAAGGTGTTGCTGATCCTTGTATGTTTACCAAATGTGTAAAGGGCTCTGACTGTGTTGTATTTTTATATGTTGATGATCTTTGTTTGTTGTGTCATACAAAAGAACAACTAAACTGGTTTAAGGAGGCAACTGGAAAACTGTTTAAAATGAAGCATCTTGGTGACATTCAAAATTATCTGGGGGTAGAAATTACCAGGAACCCAGAAGGATATTTTGAATTGTGCCAGGAGAAAAAGATTGAACAGCTCCTAGAAAAATTTAAAATGACAGAGGCCAAAAGCACTGAGACTCCCATGACAACAGGGTATGTGAAAGAGGTGGATGATAAGGTATTCCATGATAAAAATCAATACCAATCGTTGGTGGGTTCATTGTTATATCTGTCATGTTGGACAAGACCAGACATTTGTATGGCAGTACATTTGCTTTGCCAGAAATGTGCATGTCCATACATGAAAGACTGGAATGCAGCAAAAAGGGTGCTGCGATACTTAAAAGGCTCAGCTTCAGCCAGGTTGTGTTTAAAGGCTGATGCAGAGGAAACAATCACAGTGTATAGTGACTCCAGTTGGGGGGAAAGAGAAGAAGGAAAGTCTACCACTGGGTACGTGTTATTTCTACATGGGGCACTGGTTATGTGGAAGTCTTTAAAACAGACTCATGTAGCTACCAGCACATGTGAGGCAGAATATTCTGCATTAAGCGACAGTGAGATTCAGCTGGAATGGCTGTGTCAACTGGCTAAAGACCTAAATCTTGAATATGAAATGCCTGTAAGTGTTTACTGTGATAATACTGCAGCACAGCAATTGGCTGGATATCAAGGTATAAGAACAAGAAGTAAACACATCACAATAAGATACCAGAATGTCAGGGAAGCGGTAAACAATGGTTTAATGGTTCTGAAACATTGTGCTTCAAATGTAAATATTGCTGACGTTTTCACCAAATGTTTGTCTACTGAAAAGTTTGAACTATTTAGAAGCAAATTGGGGCTTGCAATGTCAGTCTAGGAGGAGTGTTGGAATATGAGACTGCACATGGCAAGCAGATGGCAAGCAGATGTAAAAGATCTATGTGACAGCCAGGTGATTGGTGGTGTCACATGACAGCTCAATGACTGAGCAGAAAAACTGGCTTGTACTGGACTGAGCTAGATAGTCCTGGAGACAAGGCAGCCAACAGGTGATTGGCTGAGAGACTATGCCAGATATGTATATAGGTGTGTTATATATGTATTGGGTTGTGGGTTGTGGAGAGTTGATGACCAAGCGGAGCATTCTGTCACTGTGAATAAAAGAGCACTTTTGTACTACGTGCTGAGTCTTCTGTGCTTACTCGCCTGTAGAGCTGCAACGCTTTCTAACATACGCCAACACTTTCCTCCTATTTCCCCCTCTCATCTTGTCACAGTGGCTTAGCACGTATAATGGACAATAATACAATATAATTTAAAATGAAAGGTGTTAGTAGAAATGACTACTGTATATAATAGCAGTTTAACAATTATTGTTTAGTTCTATAACATATATGCATCTTCAGGTATTTTGCAATAATGGTAATAATGGTAATATCAGATCAATTAAGTATAACATTATAGATGGTATCAAATAACAATAGGCAATATATCGTTTGCATTTTGTAAGCTTGAGTATGCATTTAGGTTTTCTCCTCCCTCTCTTTTCGGGTTGCCCATACTTTATACTGTATATCATAGAATCATAGAGTTGGAAGGGACCACCAGGGTCATCTAGTCCAACCCCCTGCACAATGCAAGAAATTCACAACTACCCCCACACAGCCCCAGTGACTCCTACTCCATGCCCAGAAGATGGCCAAGGTGCCCTCCCTTTCATGCTCTGCCTAAGGTCATAGAATCAGCAGTGCTGACAGATGGCCATCTAGCCTCTGCTTAAAACCCTCCAGGGAAGGAGAGCTTACAACCTCCTGAGGAAGCCTGTTCCACCGAGGAACCGCTCTGTTAGAAAATTCTTCCTAATGTCTACACAGAAACTTTTTTGATCTAATTTCAACCTGTAGGTTCTGGTCCGACCTCCTGGGGCAACAGAAAACAACTCGGCACGGTCCTCTCTATGACAGCCCTTCAAGTACTTGAAGATGGGTATCATATCATTATAGATGGTATCAAATAACAATAGGCAATGTATATTTTACATTTTATAAGCTTGAGTATGCATTTAGATTTTCTCCTCCCAGTCTTTTCGGGTTTCCCATACTTTATACTGTATATGTTTTATATATTGTATATGCACAAATAGCTTTTAAGGATAACAGAAGGTAGAATGGTTATAGACCCATTCTGGATAAGGGTTGATGAATGACTTGTCAGTTCTGTATTAAGTATGTATGTATGTTGTGTTGATAATTTGTATTTGATTTGGTGTGTTAAAACAAAAACTTATAATAATAATGTACAATAACGTTTCTTTTAAAAGTAAGCACCCGGTTGCAATAGCAGGTAGCTGGACGTGTTTGCATAGGACTCACAGTACCTTTTCCTTGTAGGGTTCCCCCCCTCCGCCCCACTCCAAGAACCGCTGTTGCCGGTCGAGTGAGCAAACTTTCGTTGAGAGACAGAGAAAAAAAAATGCTGGCTTGGCAGCAGAGCCAGTTAAAAAGAGCAATGCCATTTTTATGACAATTTTGAGACTTTGTTTTGACACGGCCCTCTCTGGCGCGTCAAGAACCGCGGCAGCAAAACGTCAAACGTTGCAAGGAAGGAAGAGTGAAATTTTGATCTTTTCCATATTTTGGGATACTTTTGGCAAGGTTGTTGAAATGGCAAAGGAGTTTGCTGGAAGGAGAAAGAAACATGTGTGTCTTAGAGCAAAACGTTTCTTCCAGAAGAAAGCGAGCGCACCACTGTAAAAGGAAACTGACTGTGACTGAGGTTGGTGGTTTTTTGGTGGTCAAAACTGACAGCTGTTGTTTTGCTGCAGGCATTATCTTAAAGGGGGGAAACCCAATAGGAGTGATCTCCCATATATAATAACAGCTCTTGGCATTTATAAGGAGCCCCTTGGCGCAGAGTGGTAAACTGCAGTACTGCTGTCCAAGCTCTGCTCACGACCTGAGTTCAATCCCGACAGAAGTCGGTTTCAGGTAGTCGGCTCAAGGTTGACTCAGCCTTCCATCCTTCAGAGGTCAGTAAAATGAGTACCCAGTTTGCTGGGGGTAAAGGGAAGATGACGGGGGAAGGCACTGGCAAACCACCTCATAAATATAGTCTGCCTAGTAAACGTCGGGATGTGACATAACCCCATGGGTCAGGAATGACCTGGTGCTTGCACAGGGGACTACCTTTACCTTTTACCTTTACTTGACATTTATATCACACTTTTCAAGGGTGCATCATGCATCAATACATCCTCCAAATAGCTTTCTTCTGGCTTAGGGATCCAACTCAATTAGATCTTCCTCCAATGGAAGAGCCATTTAAATTGGAAGAAAACTCTTTCAATTGAAGGAAGGCTTAAAATGTGAGCCAAAAGAAAAGGCTCAAAGTCTATTTAAATAAATGAATGAACTTTGCTCCATGGGATAGGGGAAGCAGCTACCCCATTGTTACTTTTACAACTCCCGATGAACACACACTTTGGTGAGCATCCCTGTTGAACACTTGAAAATGCTCAATGGAGACTTGTGAGTATTCAGCAAGACACACACAAAATGCACCTGTGCATAAATACCCAGAAGGGTTACCCATCAGTTTCCCCATTCTCAAAGCCATAAACCTTACCTTTGCAAAGGGGGAGAGAGTAACTTGCTGTTTACACATGCCTTTTAACTCCTCTAAAATAGAGCCCGGCTTCCCAGTTAATTTCCTCGAACAGCATTTAACACATTCCTCTTGTATCGTTTGCCCTGAAGAAGAAGAAGAGTTGGTTTTTATATGCCGACTTTCTCTACCTTTCAAGGAGAATCAAACTGGCTTACAATCAGCTTCCCTTCCTCTCCCCACAACAGGCACCTTGTAAGATAGATGGGGCTGAGAGAGTTCTGAGAGAACTGTGACTAGCCCAAGGTCACCCAGCTGGCTTCATGTGGAGGAGTGGGGAATCAAACCCGGTTCTCCCGAACAGAGTCCACCACTCCTAACAACTACACCACATTGGGATTTTCCTTATGTATACTGTCCTGACCTCCTTGGTGAGAAAATAATTTCAGAGCATAGCCGTGTTGGTCTGCAGTAGCACGTTAGACACCGCAACAGACACCTTGTGAGGTAGGTGGGTCTGAGAAAGTTCTGAAAGAATGGTGACTAGCCCAAGGTCACCCAGCTGGCTTCATGTGTAAGAGTGGGGAAACCAATCTGGTTCACCAGATTAGAGTCCGCCGCACATGTGGAGGAGTGGGGAATCAAACCCAGTTCTCAAGATTAGAGTCCACCACTCCTAACCACCGCTCTTACACCACACTGGATGGCCCAGGCTAGCCTGATCTAGTCAGATCTAGTGATGCTAAGCAGGGTCAGCCCTGGTTAGTACGTGGGTGGGAGGCTAAACAAGGAAGACTAGGGTTGCTTTGCGGAGATAGGCAATGACAAATCACTTGTGTTCATCTCTTACCATGAAAATCTTATGGGATCATCATGAGTCGGCTGTGACTCTAACCACTTTCCACCACCACCAAAATAAAATAGGCATCCAGCAACACCCTAATGACTTACAAACTTTATTCCAACGTAAATTTTTTTGAGCCTGAGCTCTGATGGAATGAGTTCTAACTCATCATGAGAACTTAGGCTGAAATAAATTTTCTTAGTCAAATTCAAGTTCAATATCTTTATTGGCATAGAGATTCAAGTTCAGTACCTTTAATCCATAGTCATAACAAATTCTACTTAAAATTTGCCAATCAGAAGACCACGGTATCTAGAATATCAGCAATTTCGCATTGTCAAATAAAGCAAGCTGGTGGGTAGGCCCATTTAGTGCAATGTTCCTAATGAAACTTCAAGGAATCTAGCTACCGACCAAGTCACATGTGTATTACAGTCATTCAGTAAGTAATGTACAAGCCTCACATCGGTTTGAGCTCGACTGTCTTTTAGGAAGGGTTTTTATATATTTCTCTCTTGCTAAAGAATGTAATTCACAGTGCAGAAGGATGTGGGCTACCGTTTCAGGTTGTTTTTTTGAACAGGAGCAGAGCCTCATAAGGGGTATTGGTGTATCTGCCTAATTTTCTTAGTCTTTATGGTTCCACTGGACTCCTGTTTTCTTCTGATACTTGACTATCATGGCTTACCATCTGTATCTAATACCTAGTTTACTTTTCCCAGTCTTCCTCAGTGTGACTTCCTGCCCGGGTGTTTGGGAACTGTAGCTATCAAAGATTCCCAACTGGAATCAGAAGGACAAGAAAACTACAGTTCCCACCAACCCCAACGATCCATTCAGTTCTAACAGAAAAGGGGCATTACCAGCTGAGAAAGCCTGGTTTTCCAGCAGAATGCCTTTGATGGAAGCCTTCCTCCTGCTGAACAAGCTTATCTCCAATTACTTCAACCTTGGCTGGGTGGTGGTGTAGCACCGGAAGGATGCTTGGGCAGACATAATGCTGTTGCACACTTAATAGACTAGGGTATAGTGTTAACATAACTTTTCTTTGCACTGGGAAACAAAAATAAATAAATTTGTGCGACTCGCTTTATTGCGATATTTCAAAGTACGCTTGAACTCATGTATTGTGGATGAGAGAGAAAGAGTGCTTGAGGGGAAAAGCCTCTCTGGGAATCCAGATTCTCTCACTTTGGCCCTTTGCTTAGTGGGAAAACATAGCAAGGGCTCTTTTGCTTATCTTAGAACAAGATAATGTATGCAAAGTACTTTGAATTCTGAAAGTGACATATAAAAAGCTAACTATTAGTATCCCTGAATGTTACCATGATATGTCCTCCATAAAGCTACTTCACTGTTTGAATTATTGGACATGATTGTCACCTTGAGAGGTCCCTTCTCAAAAATGCTTGTGTGAATTAAGGATCCACGGGTCTGCACATTTTCAGTTACTTGGGGGTTTATTTCATGTTCAAGAACCTCTACTTCATCACTCCTTGAAGTCTTTTTTCATAAACAATCTGGGTTTTGGAATTTTCTAAAATGGTAGTATAACGTGTCATTTATGCTGCCATTTTTTAGCCATCTATTATATTTTAAAATACTTTTCTTTCTATGAAACATTTTTAAAAAATCTTTATGTCTGAATTGAATGACTTCTTTTTTCTCCTTCCCAGAAGTGTGACTGTGTTGGTCTCTATTGTTTAAATTTCCTTTCACGTGGAAATCTAGACTTTCTCTTCCTGTTATACATTTTCTATGTAATCTCTTCTACTTTCAGAGCCAGTGGATTTTATTTTTTGTCACACCAAGTGAGTTTCCCCTCCCATTCAGAATGAATGTTTACATGCCATTCTTCTCCCTTTCTCTTCTTTGCAACTGCTTTGCTACATTTTTGTTGGCAACAGCTTAGGCAAACCTTTGTTTTCCAGGCAGGTACCAAACTTTTAAAGTGATTGACATGACCTGGTTGGCTTTTAATCAGCAGTTACTTGTGTTGCAGATTGCCTTGGATTTGTGCTGGAGCCTATGGTTTGTGGGTGGCAAGAGAGGGTATTCCTCTTTCACCAAGAAATGCGAAAAGCAGGATAATTTTTGTCTCAAAAGAGGTGTTTCTTATTTTGGAAGAGGAGAACTGAATTAAAGTATTTGAGGGGCATATGAATAATGCCATTGCATGCCATTGGTCATTCCCATTGGTCATTGCATTTATTCAGTACCTTTTTGCCCTCCCACTGTTCCAAGCAGCTCACGGGGGCACACATAGTTCTCTCCCCTCACTGTTTTATCACCACAATCCTGTGAGATCAGTTAGACTGTGAAAGAGTGATTGGCCCCCGGTCACCCAGTGAGGATCATGGCAAGAAGAGAATTCAACCTGGATCTCCTAGGTCCTAGACCAATTACTACGCCACATTGGCCTTCCTATGTAAGAGAGACGATACGATCTCATTTTTGAAATTGCATGCTTTGCTGTAAACCTCATTAAAGATATAAGCCCTTTGTCTGCATTATGAAGCATTCCATGGCATAGTATAGGATACTTTAAATGCCATTACAGATCTCAAGGATCTGAAGGAAAGCAAACAAAACCTGCTTTTTACATTGGAAATCAGAGATTCTTCACATAAAAAATGACAAATACTGATTCACCCTTGTCAACTAAGGAGATGTTACCTCACAAAAACCCCACTCAGCAGGAAACCACCATCCAGGTTACAAAAGAAACTATGATCCTGAAGGAATGTTTAAAAAAATGTTTTTAAAAAACAAACAGATGGCCAGAATATGATAGAATAAACCATTTATTTCAATAGCCCATTCCTGAGAGCTCCAGCACCCGGGGACAGGTTTGGCTGCTGCAGCAAGGGGGGGAAAAGGGTATTTTTAAAATAAAAAATTGAAAAGTGGGGAGGGAAAGGGTTTGGAAGCTGCCTAAAGGCAGCTCTGCCCCCCGAACGCCCTGGGAACTCCTCCCGGGACATCGGAGCAGGGACTGCCGCAATCCAGGGGAGGCCGGTGTAAGTGACACTACTCCAGCGCCCATGCCAGTTTGCATGGCGCAAGTGTCATGGGTGCTGGAGTTGGGGTCACGTTACCTCCTAAGGTGATTCGGCCCCCAATCTCAGGAACTCATTGAAAATGTAAAAACAAACAAACAAACAAAAAAACCCCAACAACCCCTAAACAGAGAACGGTCTGCTTCTCGGAGTTAACACGCATCGATTATCTTCTGTGGCTTAAAAGAATCCAGTTTGCAACAACCTGTTTCGAAACGAACTGACGAACGTGAGAAATCATTTTGCCTCCTTCGGATGACTTACCTCTTACCCTTCAACCTGTTTATCAGAACATTTTCTTCTTAATTGGCAAGGGACAGTTGCTTGAATAGATGCTGTACCAAGACCCATCACATTACCCTAATTATAAGCTGTTGTGGATTTTTTTTTTTTTGGTGGTCTAAATTGCTCAAAAATTAATGAGCTTTCCCTTCACAGATAATGCATTGACCCTATTTTTAGTCATGTCCGTGCCCTCTTCTGTCGCACTTTTCAAGGTAACCTTGATGATATTGTTATATTCATTACAAGATTCTTTTTTTTTTGAAGGCAGGAAGTGGCTATATTGATTTGACTCTGCCCTTTGATCCAATAAATCAAAACATATTGCTACCTACGTTCCCTCTCCTTTGCCGGGAGTTTTAACTACAGGAGAATTGTTCTTTTGCTACATTAGTGAGCAAGCACCAGTCATTTTGTTTAATGGTGTTGAATCGGAGGTGAAAATGTTATGCGGCGAGTTACCTCGGATACTAATTAGAGGGCTTTTACTTTTTCCGTTTTTATTAATGACCTGTCGGTGCTGTACAGTTCATGAAACTTTCTATACATCTGCATGCTGATGATGTGACCTCCTTCGCGGTAAGAGCAGCGCAGAGGTTATCAGACCTCGACCGTTTTAACGAGAGATTTATATGGAGAAACATTCACAGTTTAAAGGAGCAGCGTTTTCCCTCCCTCCCATTCAGCAGCAACAAATTGACTTGCAGGCTGATCCTTACTCAAAAGTAGGCCGCCTCACGAGGACGAACTCCAATTGCCTTAGACAAGCTGAGGGGGATGAAATATCAGCTGGATAACTGAAGAAAAAGATGAAGAAGAGTTGGTTTTTATATCCCGCTTTACCTTTGAGGAGTCTCAAAGCGTCTTACAATCAACTGACACCTTGTGAGGTAGGTGGGGCTAAGAGAGTTCTGAGAGAACTGTGATCAGCCCAAGGTCACGCAGCAGTAGGGTTGCCAGTCTCCAGGTGGTGCTGGAATACCATATACAGCACGTAGGCTCCTTTAAGGTGAGTTGGAATAATCGCCTCCATGTTCTAAATGGGGAAACTGAGGTAGAGGGATTTGCTTATGGCTGCCTAGCGAACTCGTGGCAGAGGTGAGATATGAACTAGAGATTTCTTGACCTGTAGTTCAGTCTGTTAGCTGATATTATATCTCTGGTCTCACGGAAAGCTCCATTCATGGAGTTAAAAAGGTAGACGTTTTTCAAGGCAAGAGACTAACTTTTTTTTTTCAAGGCAAGAGACTAACAGAGGTGGCTTGCTATTGCCTTCCTCTGCATAATGATCCTGGTATTCCTTGGTGGTCGCCCATATTAACCTGGGCCAACTCTGCTTAGCTTCTGAGATCTGATGACATCAGGCTAGCCTGGGCCACCCAGGTCAGGGCATCAAATAAGATACTCTTGAACTACTACATTAATGCCAAGTGAGGTACCATTCCATGGAGCTAGCGTAAATTTGTACAACTGGTCAACAACATGGCTAGGGTTGCCAACCTCCAGGTAGTGGAGAGAAAAACGGCACCTCTGTACTAATACCAAGAGGTTAGGAAAGCAGTACAGGATAATATATCTCAACAAAGTGCAAGTTTTATGAGCTACTGTGGTGAAACAAGGACCATACACATGACACATACAAAGCACAAATATATACAATATATACAATCCGCACAAAGCAGAAATGATTCCAAAGGTCTCAACCGAGTACCAGGTAGTAGCTGGAGATCTCCTGCTATTACAACTGATCTCCAGGCCGATACAGATGAGTTCACCTGGAGAAAATGGCCACTTTGGCAATTGGATTCTCTGGCAATGAAGACCCTCCCCTCCCCAAACCCCGCCCTCCTCAGGTTCCGCCCCAAAAATCTCCAGGTATTTCCCAACCTGGAGCTGGCAACCCTAGCAAATCAGCTGCCCAGTCACGGGCAGAACTTCCTGGAAACTTCCACTTACAGAATTTCCTGGAAACTGTACCAAGGGGCTGGTGAGACAGGTTGTCTACATACTTGCCAGCCATGAAAAGTATATCCATGTGTGTACGTATGTAAAAAGAATACCAATAAACTATAATTGCAGAAATGCACAGTAGTCAATTATCCCCCCCCCTTTCTTTGCAAAGGTTGGCAGTTTCTTCAGCAGCCATGCCAGCTGTGCTAAGTTAAGTTCCTGCTCCACGCTAGTGCATTGTAATCTAAACCATGTTGCCTAAACCACTGAATTGGCACACATCTGCCAGATGAAATACAGTAGGCTTGTTTACGCGAAAGAACAGAGGAGGCAGCAACCACCAATTACTTTCATGAGGCCTAGTGGCTTGCCTATCCCTGTGCCACTTGGAATTGTTAACATTAATGTATCCATTCCCTTCTGTTTCCTGCCAGAGTTAACCCTGGCATGAAGGTGCTTCGCATGGTCAAGGAAGTGAAGACTGGGGTGTGTGTGTGTGTGTGTGTGTGTTAAGTGCCATCAAGTCGCTTCCAACTCATGGCGACCCAATGAATCAAAGTCCTCCAAAATGTCCTATCTTTGACAGCCTTGCTCAGATCTTGCAAATTGAGGGCTGTGGCTTCCTTTATTGAGTCCATCCATCTCTGGTTGGGTCTTCCTCTTTTCCTGCTGCCCTCAACTTTTCCTAGCATGACTGCCTTTTCCAGCGACTCTTGTCTTCTCAAAATGTGACCAAAATATAATAGCCTCACTTTAGTCATTTTAGCTTCTAGGGTTCAGGCTTGATTTGATCTAGAACCCACTGATTTGTTTTTTGGAGGCAGTCCATGGTATCCGTAACACTCTCCTCCAACACTACATTTCAAAGGAGTCTACTTTCTTCCTATCAGCTTTCTTCAATGTCCAGCTTTCACACCCATACATAGTGTGGTATGTGTGGTAAGACTGGTATGGACATGGTAAATCATCCCTGCAGAGGCACTTTCTGGTAGTATCCATGGACGAATGTAAAATATATGTTAGAGCAGGGATGGGGAACCTCAGGCCCGGGGGCCGTATGCGGCCCCCGAGGACATTTTTTGTGGCCCTCGGGAGCTCCGGGAACCCTGCCGCGGAGGCAGGGCGCAGGGCGGCCCTCCCCGATGGTGTTCCTGGGGCCACGGCTTACAGCGCCCTTGTAGCGCCCTTTGGACCTCCTCTCACCGACTGTCAGTTGTTGGTCAGCTAGAGGGGAGGGACGCTTCCCCCAAGGCTGCCCCCTACAGCTGCGGCGTGCAGGAATGCTGTGGCACATTGTAAGCCCCTCTCGCTGCCTGTCGACTGTTGAGCAGCGGGGGGTGGGGAGAGGCCGGCGGCTCCCGGTGGCAGAACATGCATGCGGGAGCCGATTGGGCTTGGGGGGGGGGCTTTTATGGACTCTGGGGGGGAGGGCATGGAGACTGGGGCCTGGTTGCTTGGGGCTCCGTGCGCCGCCGGGTGTGTGTGTGTGTGGGCGGGGAAGGTGGGGAGGCTGGGGCCCTGTCGCGCAGGCCGGCATGCGTGTGTGTGTGTGTGTGGGGAGGAGGAGGCTTTTCTCTCTTTCTCCCTCTTTTTCTGTCTCTTTCTTTGTCTCCCCCCGTCCTTTTTTTCTTTCCCTCCGTCCTTTTCTTTCTTTCTCCCCCTCTCTCAATTTCTTTCTCCCTTTCTCTTTCTCCCTCCCTCCCTTTTCCTCTTTCTCTGTTTTCCTTCCTCCCTTCCTCCCTTGCCAATCGACTGTGGGCTGCGCCTCCCTGGCGCCTCGTTTTCTGGGGCCCACCGCTGGCTGCCCTCCCACCTGGGAGGGGGGAGCAGAGGCACCCTGCAGGCCTTCTCTGTGTGGCCTCCCCTGGGGTTGCCAACCTCCAGGTGGTGGATGGAGACCTGGCAACCCTGGCCTCTCCCCCCCACACCGGGAGATCTACACCTGTTATGGCCCCGAAAGATGTTATAAATGTGCGAATGGCCCTTGGCAGGAAAAAGGTTCCCCACCCCTGTGTTAGAGTGTCACGACAAACCACCTCTGTTTCTCAGTTGCCTTGAAAGGCCCTTGCTTGGGTCACCATAAGTCAGCTGTGATTTGATGGCACTTTTCACACACTGAGTGCCCTGAAAATAGGGTTGCCATCTCCGAGTACTAGCTGGAGATCTCCTGCTATTACAACTGACCTCCAGCTGATAGAGATCAGTTCCCCTGGAGAAAATGGCCGCTTTGACCATTGGACTCTGTGGCATTGAAGTCCCCCCCCTTCCCCAAAACCCACCCTCCTCAGGCTTTACCCCAAAAACCTCCCACCAGTGGCGAAGAGGGACCTGGCAACCCTACATGAAAACTAGGCCCAGTATATAGGGTTGCCAGCTACGTGTTGGGAAATACTTGGAGATTTATTGGGCGTAGCCTGAGGAGGGTGGGATTTGAGGAGTGGAGGGACTTCAGTGCCACGGAGTCCAATTGCCAAAGCAGCCATATTCTCCAGGGGAACTGATCTCTATCGGCTGGATATCAGTTGTAATAGCAGGAGATCTCCAGCTAGTACCTGGAGGTTTGGCAAAAAAGGACAGCACGACAATATCTATATACAAATATGAAAAAACTATATTGTGACTAAAGTGACAAAAGACAAACAACATGAATGCAAAAACAACTGTATACAATATGCATAAGAAAAAGTATCCATCTGGATGGCAATTAGGCAATAAATAGGCAACAATATATCAGCCTAGATGGTTGAATAATATTTTTTCATGCAAAACCTAATAAGTCCAGTTAAGTGATGATTTGCTTATTCCTTAAAACTATTCTTGTCTTCTTTCCAGAAAAAACGACCAGAGGATACTGACCAGCAGGAGGGGAGTAGCGTGAACAAAGGACGTGTCGTCTAGATCGTTTCAGCACGTTTCGCTATACGCTTCATCAGCTGTCAATAGAAGAATGAAAATAACCATAATAGGTGCTATATTGCAATGGACCCACAGGTTCTTCTCCTGGAGGTTGGCTGAGCCAATATACTATACAGCTGCTGAAGTTCAAGGCTAAGTATATACGTATAAAATTAATTTATATGGTAAATTATTAGATATGGTAAATTGTACTGAGTCAGCTGAGTAGTGCCACACTATGGTAAATGGTATTCGGTCAGCTAAGTAGTGTCACACTTTGATGATATATTCGAATATTATGTGCAAATTGAGATTCAGGTGCTGCTTCTGCATATAGTGAGAAAAATAAGGGTGTTGGAGGGCATGCTTAAATACAAGGGAAGTCGCAGTTTGATCCAGAATTGTGTAATGCTAACATTCAAAATGCTGTTACAAGCATGCTCATCAGCTAAGTGATGCTAAAGATAAAAGCAGGTTGCAGAAAGGATGTTACTGGGCAACCTTCCCTGGAGTTTTTTGTTTTCGTTTACCCTTAACATCTAACCTTGCGAAGAGGTATGATAAACCTTAAATCTTTCTCACCATATGATTTCTTAGGGCCAAAACAGATATAACGAAGATAATTAATTTCTCCATTCGACTGTAAAAAGAAATTGCGCACATGCACGGCTACTATTTGAATAGTGGCCATGTGGGACGGGAAGCAGGGACTCAGCCCTTTAGTTCTCACTTAATTTTAACCAAAGTTGGAATCCTCGTTTTCTTTTTGTGCCATCGAGTCACGGCTGACTTATGGCAACCCTGTAGGGTTTTCAAGGCAAGAGACATTCAGAGTTGGTTTGCCATTGCCTTAGGGTTGCCAACTATTAGGTAATAGCTGAAGATCTCCTGCTATTACAACTGATCTATAGTCGATAATCAGTTCACCTGGAGAAAATGGCTGCTTTGGCAATTGGACTGGATGGCATGGAAGTCCCTCCCCTCCCCAAACCCCACCCTCCTCAGGTTCCACCCCCAAAACCTCCTGCCGGTGGCAAAGAGGGACCTGGCAACCCTACATTGCCTGCCTCCGTGCCACGACCCTGGTATTCCTTGGAGGTGTCCCATCCAAAAACTTGCCAGGGGTGATCCCGCTTAGCTTCTGGAAATATAATTCTCTAAATGTATTTGTATCGGAACCACATACCACCGATGAGGCTCCGTTCGAAAGAAATTTGGGCGGATCTCACACGAGCCATTTTTTTTAATCTTATAAAATATGCCTTTGAAAATGAAAATGATACAAGGTGCTTTTTAAAAAAAATGGTCAGCATAAAATAATTCCAAAGGTACCGAGCAAAGCAACAATACATAGCTGATGTCCTATATTTAGCAAGCAACATAACAAGTTAGTTACATTTCAGCCAGACAAGGGGCCTCCTAAAAGCATATTCTTTCCTGCCCGCTTGTTTGCAGAACTCTTTGCTTTTCTTCTCAGGCAATAATGAAATACGCCTGTGTGCTTTCGCCTCTGTTTGGTTATCAGTAAGCCATTGTGCGGCGAACAATGTCTCCTGTTTTTTATCTCGCGCCCCCCCTTTCCACAATGCTTTGTAGAATAATGCTATTCATCCCCTATGGAATCGCTGGTTCATAAAAGGTATTGATGAAAGGTGGGGTAGATTTACTCAAGTTTTCAGTATAATAATCCTATTGTTCGCTCCTCGGGCTCGCCTGATGAACGGCCCTTAATGTAAACAGCCGGACTGGTATGCTTTGTGATTATATACCGAGGGGTATGTTTGAGTCGGGCATTCCTGCTTTCTTTGATATGACTCATTAAAGCCCCACCGGTGTGGGTATAGTTTACAGTCCTCGCTGTGTTAGTCGGTGGCTGATGTCTGGATTCTTGCGTGCCTTCTGAACGGTTATTTTGTCTGCACTTTAAAAGAGAGGCCCACAGTGCAAACGGCGACCCTTATGCTTTTCATTAGGTCCCACCTGTCAGCTGAGGGTGTTTGTTGTAACAAGACAAATGGCCTTTTCATCTTTGTGGCTCGCCTCGCTCGATGTCTGTTTTGTGAGAAGCCAACGCGGAGATGCTTCGCTTTTCAAGCCCTTCTCTTTACTTAGGGCTGCCTCACAACCACACACACCATATTTCTGTCATGGGGATAATCGTTTGTATGCTGGGGGGAAACACGGAGACCTATTATTTCATGCCACTTGTCTATTGCCCCATCCCCCCCATAATGGAGGATAGATCTATCAATGGCTGCCACCAAAGATGATGGAGAAGAAGAGTTGGTGAGCCATTGTAATTCTGTTGGTAACTGGAGTTACCATTCAATCCACTATACTACATAGATCTTCTGCCTTCTGAAGACCTATACAAGCAAATGACATTTAAAAAACACACATCTGAGTGTGGGCTAGGCCTGCACATAGGGTTGCCAGCCTCCAGGTGGGGCCTGGAGATGTCCTGGAATTACAACTGCTCTCCAGACTACAGAGATCAGTTCCCCTGGAGGGTGAATTCTATGGCATTATACCTTGATGAGCTCCCTCCCCGCCTCAAACTCATCCCTCCCCAGGCTCCACCCTCAGAATCTCCAGGATTTCCCAACCCAGAGTTGGCAAGCCTACCTGCACAACTTATGACTCAGCCAAACTCCAGGTGGCGGCTGGAGGTCTCCTGCTGTTACAACTGATCTCCAGCCGATAGAGATCAGTTCACCTGGAGAAAATGGCTGCTTTGGCAATTGGACTCGATGGCATTGAAATCCCTCCCCTCTCCAAATGCTCCCCTCCTCAGGCTCTGCCCCAAAAACCTCCAGGTATTTCCCAACCCGGAGCTGGCAACCCTAGCAAATCAGCTGCCCAGTCATGTACGCTGGCCCAAAAGGGCCTCAATAAAGTTCCTTTTATGCTGCCTTCTTGAAGCTGAAATCCAGTGGGATGCAATGCATGGTTGGTAGAGCCTGTTTGGCCTTGTGGATCAGGCTAGGAAGGTCTAGGGTAGACGAACTAAACACAGTCCTCTTTTGTACCAGTCTACAGTTTTCTTACCGAAGAATTTCCAGGGCGTGCGTAAAATATTTAGCATTTGTATCTCTGCAGCACTATTCCCACCCCTAAAAAAGACCAACTTACCCATTTTGAAAGCGAAGTTCCAGTCAGCCATGCTCAGATCCAACTATATGGCCTTCTCATTAAATTCTTCATCGTTCCATATTTTACTTGGCATTACCCAACCCAGACGAAACGTGTCCCCACAATTCCAGCCCAGAAGAAATCCCACAGAAATCGAACATATAGAAAAAATATTGGGAGCCTGGTCATGTTCTTAGTCAACCGTGACCCCCCCCACTTCCGCCCATGACACTAATGAGAGCTAGGCAGGCATGGAAGGGAAGGGAAAAGAGACTCACGTCCTTTAGTTAATGGAGCCCATAATATGTTTTAGTGAGACAACGCAATGTTCTAAATATCACAAAGCCCCAAGGAGGAAGGAAGGCATTTCTTGGCACTGATGAGGGTCGATTCATTGCTTGCGAGCGGTTGGCTCTTTCTCTCCCGCCACTGCGAGGGGATGCAAATGCACCGATCATTTCCCGCTAATGAGGAAAAGGGAAGGGAGACAAACGTAAACCAGGCCAGCCAAACGAGCACGATGCGGACACGACACTGGGCGCGTCGGTTTGTCACGTCGAAAACCATCCGGTGGAGAATTAATAAATGGCTTGTGCATCTTTATATGGGCAAAGAGTAGTGTCTAACTCTGGCCACGGCCTTCGTTCCACGCTGAGTCGATGCTGCATTGCATTTGGATGGAAGGAGGGGAAATGCGAAAATCTCTCTATAAGCCCGAAACAATAAAGCGACTGCACGAAAATACGGCAACGTTGGGGCTGTCCTTTCTCTCCCTTCCTGCCCCCACCGCCGTTATTAATATGATTATTGTTTAACCTTGGCTGGCTTTTAATGCCGAACATATGTATCCTTGGCCTTAGTCACCTTGTCAAGTTAAACGATATATTTAACTTCATTTACATGACACACGATCTAATGTTCGAGAACAACAATGCCATTGTAGCGCTCGCTGGAACGTCTGAGCCGAGCGCCAGGAGAAACCGCTGGGCTGATTGCTGAAAGTCCCCTCGGAAGGGGGCTTATTCCCTCACCTGCAGTTGGACCATAACACCAACATTGTTACCCACATCTGGCTCTAATCAGCTCAGAGGCCTGATATGTTACTCCTGCGGCACATAAATTTAGCATTATATTCTTTTTCAAGCCTCTCCCCTCCGCCTGCCCCACGACAGCCCGTTCTTTCCCCCTTCAGGGTTTTAAGGACAAGATAGATTCATGGCTCCGTAGAGTCTAACAAAATGGAAAACCACAAACAGAGTAAGTTACTGCAAGGTTTCATAGGCCGTACCTCGCTGGTGCGTACCACTTAAATAATGGAATTTTATAATCTTGCTCTGGGCTTTTCAAAAAGTGAGTTACTATAGAAAGCAGTTGTTGTTTTTTTCCACAGTGGAGAAGGGGGTGGAGAGGGAGACCCTCTACTTAATTTATTTTAAAATCAAAAGCACTCCAAGTCAGTCCGTTTGCATTTTGGCTGTCTGTTTGCATACATCACTTTGCAAATTAGAAATGTAGAGTCAGACACTGATCGGTGATGACTGATCTATCAGCCACATTTGTTAGGGTTTTAAAAACATTTTGGTGCTTAGTATTAATTTGTTCAGGATGTTACCGGTGAGCTTTTGAGGATGGTTAGATAGAATGATGAACGTGCTGTTACATGTTCGTACAAACATTACGTTTTCAAAAAACTGATTTTTCTGAATGCAAAGGCAATTAGGTTTCGTAGTGGACACACTGTGTAAAACAGTTTTGTTATTAGAGTCAGAGATTATTTTTTTAAAAAAAATAAACAAATCAGTGTTCAGGTTATATAGGGTGGAGCTAATGTTTCTGAATTTGAAAATTCTGTTTACAACGCCCATATCTGCTATCCTTCTGATGAATCTGCTTATGATTTAGACTTATTGAAAGAATAATCTCTGATTAAGGCATATTTCTGCCATCATAAGAACATTGTGTGGGCACCACAATTTAAAAAGGATATAGACAGGCTGGAATGTGTTCAGAGGAGGACAACAAAGATGGTGAGGGGTCTGGAGACCAAGTCCTATGAGGAAAGGTTGAAGGAGCTCCATATGTTTAGCCTGGAGAGGAGACGACTGAGAGGTGATATGATAGCCATCTTCAAGTACTTGAAGGGCTGTCATATAGAGAGGGTGGTGTGGAGTTGTTTTTTGTTGTCCTGCGGAGTTTTTTTCTGTTGCCCCAGAAGATCAGACCAGAACCAATGGGCTGAAATTAAATAAAAAACAGCTTTCAGCTAAACATTAGGAAGAGCTTTCTGACAGAGCAGTTCCTCAGTGGAACAGGCTTCCTCGGGAGGTGGTGGGTTCTCTTTCTTTGGAGGTTTTAAAGCAGAAGCTAGATGGCCATCTGTCAGCAGTGCTGAATCTCTGACCTTAGGCAGATGATGAGTGGGAGGGCAGGAAGGGTTGTGTCAGTGCTTGGGTCTCATGGACCATTCTTACATGCCCAGGATAGTGCTGATCGCCACTTTGGGGTCAGGAAGCTATTTCCTTCCAGGCTAGTTTGGCGAGAGATCCCGGAGGTTTTTTTGCCATCTTCTGGGCATGCAGTAGGGGTCACTGAGGGTTTGTGTGGGTGGGGGGAGGTAGTTGTGAATTTCCTGCATTGTGCAGGGGGTTGGACTAGATGGCCCTGGAGGTCCCTTCCAACTCTATTATTCTACGGTCCTATAAGGGCAGCTGTGGTAGATCAGACCAATGGTCCTTCCAGTCCAGAATTATGTTTGCTACCATGGCCAGCCAGATGCCTTCACTACACCCACAAGCAGAACACGTGGCTAAATCCTCACTTTGTCCTCATCTTCACCCACACACCGGTGTTCAGAAGATTATTGCCTCCAAATGTGGAGATTTCATAGAATCATAGACGCCATGGATTCGTAGGCTGGCATCTGGATTGGAGCATACAGATACCACCCTCCAGGTGGGACCTGGGGATCCCCTTGAATTACAGCTCAGCTCACCTCCAAACTACAGAGATCAGTTCCCCTGGAGAAAATTGATGTTTTGGAGGGTGGACTCTATCGCATTGTACCCCACAAAGGTCCCTGTCCTCCCCAGGCTCCACTCTCAAATCTACAGGAATTTTCAACTTGGATTTGGCAACCCTACCCCCTATCCCCCACCAATGGCTAGGGAGGACTGGGCAAGGTTGCCATATCTGGGTTGGGAACTAGCTGGAGATTTGGGGCTGGCGCCTGAGGTTTGGGGATGGGAGGGGACTTCAGTGGGGTATAATGCCACAGAGTCCACCTTCTAAAGCAGCCATTTTCTCCAGGTGGACTGATCTTTGTTGCCTGGAGATCAGTTGTAATAGCAGGAGATCTCCAGCCACCACCTGGAGGTTGGCAACCTTAGGACCAGGCAACCCTATCTGAGCAGGAGTTGCTCCAAGGAATCAGGAACTGGGAGAGCAGAGACAGTGCTGGAAAGCTAGAAGCCATTCATCAATGGAGCTGTCTAGGTTCAAGTATAAATGGATCTGGGAGAATGTTGAACTAGCTGAGGTTAGATATAGGGTTGCCAAACTCCAGGTAGTATCTGGAGATCTCCTGCTGTTACAACTGATCTCCAGCCGATAGAGATCAGTTCGCCTGGAGAAAATGGCCGCTTTGGCAATTGGACTCCTTCAATGGCATTGAAGTCCCTCCCCTTTCCAAACCCTGCCCTCCTCAGGCTCCGCCTCAAAAACCTCCCACCGATGGAGAAGAGGGACCTGGCAACGTTAGATACTAGCTGAAGAGTCTTGCCATTTCCTGGCCCTGCCCTTCCTGTTTCCCCGTAGGGACCCTGATCCTGCCTCAATGTCAGGCTCTGCTGTTTTATCCTGAGTAGTGCCCAGGCTAGCCTGATCTCATCAGATCTTGGAAGCTAAGCAGGATTGGCCCTGGTTAGTACTTGGATGGGAGACCACCAAGGAAGTCCAGGGTTGCTACACAGAGGCAGGCAATGACAAGTCACCTCTGTTTGTCTCTTGCCTTGAAAACCACACGGCGCCACCGTAATTCAGTTGTGACTTGATGGCATTTAGTTATTACCATTTAGTGCGAGGTAACCGTATACCCCAGATTCTGGTCTCTATGGAGACCTTCCAACTCTTTTGCCGTTGAAGTCCCAGGGCTAGTGAGGGGTGGGGTTCTGGAGGCAGACATTCCCAATTATGGGTTTCGTTTGGTGACCCCGAGATACTTGGATCCCCAGCTATGACATGTTCTGTGGGACGAACTCCCTCTGAGAACAAGGATCGATGCTACTTCAGTGATGGTTCAGGGTCAGTTCTGACATTATCTAGTTTCTCCACCGCATGTATAATTTTATAACCATCAGCATTCTCATGAAATTTCAGCGTTCCACCTCAACTACATACATTCTAATAAGAGAAGCACATGTATTAGGTGTTTTATGCATGGTGTTTTATGCATGCACCACCACCCCTCCCACGACTTCGGGTCTGTTTCTGACCTTCAGATATCGCCTTGCTCTCCCCCTGCATTTCCCCTTGTTTTGTCTGGCAGGCGAAAATGTGGGGAAACGCAGGGGGAGAGCGAGGCGCTCTCTGATGGTCTGAAATGGCATGCATAATCCAACAAAGACCCGAAGTAGTGGGTGGGGTGACGGCGAGTGAAACAGCCATGCATAAAAGACTTCAGAAACTCTTAATGCAGCGGTAAGACTACAAAGTCCCCGCTGTACTGTAAATGGGAGTGAAACAATAAAAGTAATATTTTAATGGTGTAATCATTTTAATGATTGGAAACTCAGATGCGCCGCCCTGCCAATCGCCCAAACTGTGTCTGCCACCTTTAAACTTCAGAATACATCGGACGATGCGTCTGTAAATGAAACCACTGTGCAAAAACATCAACAAGTTTGAAGGCACGGCAGTTTCAATGGAATTAAGACAAAAATGTGAACAGGTAGATGGATTTTTCATGCAAATCTACCGCCTGGGGACAGGAGAGCAGAATCAAATTTCCATCTGAGGTTTGGCACCTGACCAGTTAGCTCTCAGTACACAGTGTCATATGCAAACCACAGTCATTTTTATAACGTACGTTGATTATCACACTAATAATATCTGTTGGCGCGGCTGGTATTTCAATTGCTTTAGTGGATTTTCTGGGGAAATAATCTGGGTAATCTCAACGATCTGTATCACCTTTACAACCTGGGGTTTGAAGATGCAATCTACCTCCCATTGAAGCCAGTGACACAACTCCTATTGCTTTTAATGGACTTGCGTCGCGCCTTTTGTCAGTTAATAAATGCTAAGTACCGTGATTGTTCTGACTGACTTTATTCTTTGCGCTGCCATTTTGCAGATGTATTGTTATCTGAGTGGGAGATTGCTGGGACCCAAAATGATAATTTCTCTTTGAGTAGCCCCATTGTGGATTGCAGCCTTGGTTTGCAGCACTCTGGAATCTCTTGCACAAATTACATGTTTTCAAACAGGAAGGTCGATTAAATGCGGGAAAAAAGGCCATTATGAAATTGAACCTACTGCATATTGCCTTTGCATTCATTCCTAAATATAGACTCGTATTATGTATAAATAATAGCGAATCTATTTCTATTGATAGAAAGAGAATAAAGCAAATGTTTCCTTATGATAATCATTTTTAAACATCTTGCTTGGCACGCTCGTGAACCGGGGCTTTCACTGAGACGGATTTTTAGCAAACATTGAATACCAGCGCGGCGTTGCATAATGCTAACAATTTAACTTGTATCATCACTTTAATGACTACGTTAAACAATGGAGTGCGGTGGCTAAAACGTTACAGAATCTTTCCCTGGCTTCATTCAGAGACTGCGAGATCTAGCAGAAGCTTCCGGCCCCTTTCAGCTAGAAGCCTCTCTTGAGTTAGTGCTTTGTTCTGTTGATTATGGCAAACAATTAGCACTTTGTCGGAATTAGCAGTCTGGCAAAGTCCCATGGGAGAGACAACTGTTGTTCAGTGACATCACGGCTCACAGCGCTTTATGACATAAGGTAGGGTCCCCAATGTGGTTCCCGTGATCGCCCTGGCACCTGCCAGCACTTTTCCTAGTGCCCACCAGGTGGTTTTAGACAGTGGGCAGGAACAGGTGATTCTAAAAGGTGATGATTTGGTCCAACGGGGCTTCTTAGTGTTGCCAACTTCCAGGTACTAGCTGGAGATCTCCTGCTATTCCAACTGAAGTTCAGCCGATAGAGATCAGTTCCCCTGGAGAAAATGACCGCTTTGGCAGCTGGACTCTATGGCATTGAAGTCCTTCCCCTCCCCAAATCCCGCCCTCCTCAGGCTCTGCCCCCAAATCCTCCTGTTGGTGGCAACCCTATGCTCGCAGGCTTGAAAAGGATGGGGACCCTGACGTAAGGAAACAAAAGACAGGTTCCTGCCCCATGGAGTTTACAATGTAAAGTTCAATGAGCGGAGAGAAACTTCCGCATAAACTGCTGGAGTCGGCAGCCACATGGAGGGCTGGGGCAGGCCCTGCTGCCTGAGCAGCAAGCAGAGGTCCGTCCAGGCATCTTCTTTTGGTGGCAGGTAAGTGCCTTGCTTGGGCACTTACCTGCACTTGGGAGCTTACCTGCTTGGGAATTTACCTGCTTGGGCACTTACCTGGAGGAGCACCCAGGGTTGGGCTGGCTCCTCAGGCTTTCCAGGTGGCGGCTGCTGCGAGTCACCTTATTTCCCGTCCTGCAGCAGCCCTCCTCACTCATCCCAGAGCCTCGCTGCTAGGTAGGGTTGCCAGGTCCCTCTTTGCCACTGGTGGGAGGTTTTTGGGGGCAGAGCCTGAGGAGGGCGGGGTTTGGGGAGGGGAGGGACTTCAATGTCATTGAATTCAATGTCATTGAGTCCAATTGCCAAGGTGGCCATTTTCTCCAGGGGAACTGATCTCTATTGGCTGGAGGTTGGTTGGAATAACAGGAGATCTCCAGCTAGTACCTGGAGGTTGGCAACCCTACTCGCCATTGTTCAGCTGTTTTTCCTGATTAGCTGTTTGGCAGTGAGGCGGGAGGATGGGGCGTCAGCTTTCCTGAAGCAACCAGGCTTCCTGGCTTGTCTACCTATATTGCCCCTATTGCTCCCTGCTTTGGGGTGGTCCTCCGGGGCTTCATACTTCTCCGGCATCCCTGTTGGGACCACCCCAACACACTAGATGGGATGTCACTGTATAGATGATGCGGATCACTCCCCCTCCCTTCCCCCACCCGCTTCCACCCTAGGATTACTAGGTCCCTCTTTGCTACTGGTGGGAGGTTTTGGGGGCAGAGCCTGAGGAGGGCGGGGTTTGGGGAGGGGCGGGACTTCAACACCATAGAGTCCAATTGCCACATCAGCCATTTTCTCCAGGTGAACTGATCTCTATCAGCTGGAGATCCATTGTAATAGCAGGAGATCTCCAGCTACTACCTGGAGGTTGGCAACCCTATTCCACCCACCTAGGATTGCCAGATCCTGTCTCTCCACTGTTGCAGGTGCATGGCAGGGGGCATGTAATATGAATGCGCACCATGCACCACACGTGTGCTCGCCCTGCACTACATGCTGACATCACTTCCGGGTTTACCAGGAAGCGATGTGAATGCTCTAGCAATCTCCATTGAAACTCTATGGTTTTCATAGAGTTTCGCCAGAGGTTGCTAGAGTGTCCGTGTCGCTTTAGGGTAAACCTGGGTTGTGCGCCTCCCCCTCTTTTGCCTGCCGACCTTCAGTTGGTCAGTGGGCAGCTTGGTAGATTGGCGGGCTTTTGCCCACCCCCACTGGGCAATTGGTAAGCCTACACCTGCCGACCAGCTGAGAGTCGATGGGCAAGGGAAGCAATGGGTGGTAGATTGCCCACCCTAACCAGGCAATTGGGACCCCTAACCAACACCCAGACACTAAGCCATCCATGGCTGTATCTGACTTATATTATGGGCCGAGGCCACTTGGTGCGCTTCAATGGTAAAAGAGGGGATTCGAACCCAAGCCTCCTAGGACCCTAAACTATGTCACAGGATTACTGTGAGGATAAAATGGAGGAGGAATGGATGTCATATGTTGCCCTGAGCTTCTCAGAGGAAGGGCGGGATAAAATGGAACAGAGAGTGAATTGTTCCCATCCATCTTGTGCGTTGCTTTCAGCTCCGCAAAGGTTTAGTTATCAAGTGAACAATAAACATATTAAATTAACACACAGCAGCTTTCCCGCTCTCTTTTCCCAGAGAAGGTCCCATCATCTTTGTCAACTAATCTGATAATGTCCCTCATACCCTCACAGGAGCAGAACAGGAAAACATCTTTTTTTGTTGCCTTTCAATTCTCCCTAATCTTCTTCCATGCATAGTCTGCAGGTAAAACGCTTAACATTTCCCTCAATGAATCACATAGTCACAACATGATGACCTATTATGGGTTTTTAGGTTTGTTTGGGGTTTTGTGCCTAATCTGAATTATGGCACGACTTTGCGTGCTGGCGGCAGCAGGGGGGGTAGCTAATGGAGCTACTGAATTTTTAAAAAAAGACAACCTGGCATCTGTTTCCAATTTATTTGAGAGTCAGTTGGACAGATAATTAAATAAACACATAGATGATCGGGACAAGGACGAGCCTTCGTATTATTCTTATGATGCTCTTAATTCAATCACCAGAGTCAGCAGGCAGCCGAAATCGGGACCCAGAATCCCATTAATTGCTCATCTATTTTCTCCTTCTCATTGCACATGCTTCATTTCATTGTTTTAATTCTTTTTTTCCCCTTCCTTGATTAGAATTAAAATAAAGGACCGATTACAT